>NC_045682.1:4205855-4819744 GCF_003331165.1 Xiphophorus hellerii
TAAGAAAAAATATTCCTTTTTGTTTTGGATTTAGCTTTCTGTTTGACCTTTAGCCTTTAGGGGCAAGAGTTTGAAATGTTTTAAATTTTAAAGTGAATTTACTTGCAGAAAAATCTCTTTATAAGGCTCCTCCTTAGGTTGTTTCAGTTCAGAATAGCTGAAAAGAAACCCTCCTCTACCATAGTGATTTATGTGCAATATTACACCTCTTCTTTTAATATTTAGAGTTTACAAGCCCACTTTATATTTTTGTTCAATAGTTTTTTAATTCTTGAATAAACAAGCTTGATTTTGCTAAATAAATTTTATGTAAAAATGTGGTAGTTTTGTCTCTTAACAACAAAGGTAACATTTAAGCTTTTTTTGCCCTTTAACGTTAATAAATCTGATACACTGAGGTCAGTTTAACTCTCTCTAATAAGCAAAGTGTTCATTAATGAGAGTGTTTGAATACTAAAATATGACCTTTTTCATGGGGGGCTTTAAAAAGGGCAAGATATTAGTTATAAATCACCTTGTGTTAGTCACCCTTCATCTTAAGGTCAGACACATGAAAATTAAATTACTTCATTGGTCAATGGTCCATAAAAATGGGTTCAGATGTATTTTCTTTTTTATCTGGTTAAATAATTAGTTTTAAACCAAGTTACTGGACTAATTGGACCAACATCTCTACATCTTAGTCTTGTAAAAGTATTTACGCCTCTCTAACCTTTTCACATTGCTGTTATATGTTGTAACTACAAACTTTAATAGTTTTTATTGGGATTTTCTTTGAAAGACCAACACACATTTGTTTGTTTTTATTCATCTGGTGAGGGAGAAAATTTAGCTCTGGTGCATACAAAAGAATTGTGATGGTTGATTTGCTGTAATGTGCTAACTAATAACTAATAGATATATTATTTTTAAAAGCCTTGATGTTTATCACAAGCCATATGGGGAGCACTGCTGGCATGAGGAGGAAGGTTCTGTGTTTCCATGAGACCAAAATTCATCCTTTTGGTCCAAATTCAAAACATAATCTGAGTTAGAAAAACGGTAAAACTTTCTTGATATTCTGCTAATGTCTAAAAAACACAATTTCACAATTGCGGTGTTCCCATTGAATAAGAAACACGTTTAAAATCGCACATGACTAAGTTTGTTGATGTGATAAATCATGAAAAAACATACCGTGCCATTATCCTCCTGCCACTTCCTGATGTCTCCTTTGTCGTTTCCGTCAGTAGTAACATCCAGTTGCGATAAGGCCGAAGAAACATCTCATCTTAGCACATAAACTTTATATTGAAAAACTTTTTCTTTTTCTTTTTTAATTGCTGTTTCCATTAAGCAAATGTTTTTGCAATTCCAATTTACACAATTTCGTGGCCAATGGAAACTCTACTTTTCTCTGTTGGATGTACTTGACTTAACATAGAATCTGTTAATGGATTAAATTGACCATGAAAAATAAACTAATAAAACAAAACGTGCCTTGGGACAACTAATTGAATTAAAAATATTTAAGAACACTTGTAGTTGTCTACTTTAACAATTTAGTCCACCTTAAGATGTCTTTGTTCTCCTTTAATGTTGGTCAACTTAAATTTCTTTTATAGTTTGGATGCCCACTACTTAATGTAAATTTAGGGGGGGGGGGGGGGGGGGTGTAAAAAGGTTTTTTATAGGCTTTATTGAACAGAAGCTGAAAAAGAAGAGCAGACAGAAGCAGAAGGCCCGAGTTCTGAATCAAACTCTGGACTGTATTGTGGCCTGCAGCCTCTGTACGGTTCGCCTGCTCTCCCGCCGAGTCATGTGACGCCTTGCTCCACTATCTTCTCTCAGAGTATCATCCAGCGTGGCTGTAAAGACATGGAGGTCATATTTCGTATTGATTACCAGGTCTAGAATTGACAGTCAGCTCCAGTCGACCAGCTCAGGCCATTTACCAAGACTCCTCTTCATTTTCCATCTCTCCACTCTGAACACAAGCTCCTCAGATCTACTCTCTGCATATTTCTAGGTCGTTTCTGTCGACTCTTGGCTCTTATTTGCTCTGTTTTCTACCTCTCTGCCGGAGATATTCATCCGAGGGCAGCAGTTAGGCTCTTTTGATGTTCTTCTGCCTTGGCAGACCACCTCATTTAAACAGTGCCAAAACATGAGATCGAATATGAAAATCTGGTGGAAAGTGCAGTTGAATTGACCCCTCCCGTCATTGCTGGACATTTTTAGGCTGAGCTGGCAGATTGAAAGGGAGAGTGGAGACAAAAAGGGAAAGGCCTGCTCTTAAACATGTAATGTGATCTGTTATCGATGTAGGACAGGTTTTATCAGGAGCTTCCCTCCACAGGAAGGGCGGAGGTCAGGGTCAGTTGTAGAGGAGACCCTCATCCTGTTGATGGATTGCCTTTTTAACCTTTTCCCCGTCGGATCGGGTCGTTTAAGCTATTAGAGCTCAACCCGATCCATCGTTCTGACAGCCGGCCAGAGACTGTGGTTAAAGATTTTGATTTATTTATTTTTTGCTGTTTGCATCTTAAGAAAGGTCTAAAGCAGATAAAAATACATCAAGGATGATCTCAATCTGTAATGATGGATGAAATTTGTTATGAGTTAACTGTTTATAGTACAAATATAGAAGTACATTGTTTTCTAGTGTTTGACAATAATACAAAATATTCCATTCATTCTGTTATAATTATCTGCATTTTATCTGACTTTTTTGCCAGTAACAGCATTTCCATGAACCATAAAATTGCTCAATTTGCTTAAGGGAAACACAGCAATTCTGATTGATTCCTGGTTTTTCAATAAAAAGTATTTGTGCTAGGATGAGGTGGGTTTTTGGCTGTATAGAAACACTGTTTCTGCATCACACAGCTGGATGTTACGACTGACCGAAACAACAAAGACGATGACAGGAAGTGGAGGATGATGGTTTGTTTAGTTCTTTTCAGACAATGCACAGCTGGCTCCACCAGAGCGGTGACAGCACAATTCCTAAAATGTTGTGTGTCATTCAAACATTGTTGAATCCATATCTATTGTGTAAAATCGTCAACTAAAATTTGCCCAAAACTCTGCACACACCAGAGTAAGATGTCGCTGTCTCATATGATGGCTTATAGATGATGAGCGCTAGCACCGTGGCTGAATTATTGATATATTTCATAAAACTGTTTACATCCATCGCTGCCATGATTTTTAATGAGTTAGAATAGAATAGAATAGATAGATAGCATTTATTGTCATTGAACAGAATTCAACGAAATTTCCATTGCAGCTCCCGTGCAAAAGGTCAAATATATACAGTATAAATAAGCAAACACACAATAATAATAATAACAATATATACAACTAAATTAACTAAAGGCACTCAACCATCCAAAGAAGTAGCAGCAGGTCCAATTATGGCAAAGTACAGATAATGTGACAGTGCAAAGTGCAGAACAGTGTGGCTGTGTGGGGGTGGGGGATATGTATTATCATGTGAACACGCTTACTTTCATGTGATTTCAATTTATTTTTAGTGTTTTTTCGACAATAAATTACAGTCAACGATTTGCAAACATTTTTAATGGAATCGTAGCTACTAATGACTACACATCCAGACTTCTCTACAGAAGTTGCATTTAGTGCTACACAAAAGTTTTCTTCTTTTCACTAGCTTCCTTCATCTTGTTATGATCTTGTGACAATACTGTCGGCTCCTGTTGCTGAATAAACTTTACAATTTATCAATAGATGGTGGAATCCATTATTACTTCTGTGACAGAGCACTGCTGTGTGTCGTTCTTCTTCTGCACATGTGGGTCGCTTTAGGTTCTTAAGCCGTTCACATATTAGTCTCACTGTAGCTGGATTTAATTACTATTATGAACAACCGCGCAAAAAATATCAGATTTCAGCAAAAAATTGGAATTGAGCATCAAGACCTGCTGTGTGAATGTTGCTTTATTGTAGTTCCCTTTAGTCCCAAAGCCATAAAGAATGCTTTGTAACCATTTTCAGATGGACAGATGTATTTTTGATAACTTTGCTTCTTTTGTTTTCTTTAATTTCTCTAGATTAGGACATGATGTCTTGCTTTTTAATGTCTCTTAGGCAGCTTCATTTTGTCAGACAGGTTCTTTTTAATAGATGTCTTGTTCTTACAGGTTTGACTTGTAAAATTGAAACAAAAAATGTTGTTTATACTGGTAATTAACAACTTAAAAGGGTAGTATCTTGGCTAGTTGAGCCAGGAGCTTGACTAGACCACTGGATAGTCATTCAGACTAGACAGCAGCAATTAGCGAGCACCTGGTGGAACTACGTACCTGCTGATCTCATTATATGTGCTACTTCTCAATGCAAAAAATGTTAATAAAAGGTTATTAGAGGAGCAATCGTGATGACGTCCTGAAGGCAGAGTTTCAGAATGAGGAGTTTTTAAAGAAACAGAGGCAAGGTATTAAATAAGGATAAAAAAATGTAAGTTAAACTTGATACATACAGCATTTTTATAACAACTGAAGATAACATAGTTGCTTGATTATTCTATGAAATGGCACTGTGTGCCTGGAAAATGCATAAAACTGCCCCTTTAACAGAGGAAGTTACTTTTTAACAGTGCCAGGCTGCTCTTTGTGTTTACTCATATGATTGAAGGACTTTAAGTGAGACAAAAAAAAAGCTAAATTTGAAGATATCTGTAAGGATATCTACTTTTTATGGTAGTTGGTGTCCTGTGATCAAATAGTTTCTTGTCATCCTTGAAATCTGCAGTTCTGTAAAGTTAAACAACTTCAAACAGCTAACTCATCTTTATAGTACAGTATAGGGAATCAAACCCGGCCTTGAGGTGGATCAAGAACCAGTCAGTTTATAGCTTCCACAAAAGGTGTCATCTGTGAGTTAAATCTCCCATTTGCCTCTTCACACACAAGAAATGCACATTGTGCTGCCAAATGACCTTTTTTTCTGTCATAAGAAGAAGAAAAAGAAGCGGGCTCATCCTGGTTTGTGGCAGAAAGCTAGGTGCCGCTGACATCTGCTTGAAACTGAAGCCCAACAAGCGTCTCTCTGCTTTCTTCTTTGTTAGAGCTGTAAAAGCCCGCAGACATACGAGCGAGGCAAAGCCGAGACAAGATTTGAACTCCCGAGTCAAATTACAAAAAAGCAGCTGACATTAATATCACAGAGGAGTTGGCGGCTCCGGAGAAGATGCAAGGCGACGGCGGAGACGGGGCCTACGTTACCCATCAGTCAGCTTTCTCTCTCTGTCGGCCATGTCGGTTCTTCATTTCTACTTTTCGCTTGGGATGAAACAGAAATCTTGATGGGATTTCCTTCTTCGATTAGTCAAATGTTTTGACATTTTGAGGCTCCTGTTTTTCACTCAGATGCCTTCAAATTCTCATCGGCGCTGAACTTATTATATAAAATTTTTAAAAATTAGCATATGCACATTTGTCGTCTTTTCATAAACCATGGTGATTGATCGACAGGTGCCCGTTTAAACAGCTAATCGCTTTATGCAGACAAATTATCTCTGTGTCAAATGAGCTCCCAGGACACATGGGCTTATTATGAGGGTGTCAGCTTCACTTAAGATCTGTGGATGATTAACATTAGCTGACTGTCAGCAGCGTCCACTGAAGGATAACTAAGAAGATTACTTTAAATAGACAAGAAGTGTGTTCATACAGCAACAGTCAGATTTGCTAACTCTGCTTCAGAATCTAAAATGGGTCAGAGTTTTGCCTGACCTCGTCTTCATGGACTTGATGCTATGAGACGTTTCTTCCTGCTCATAAACTTGCTATGTTTGTTGTGGTGTGACATTTATATTTTTTTGTGTGCTAAACAGTGCTGGTGCAGAAAATAACACAATATTATTTCTTTCACTTTTAAGGTCTTTAGCATGAGACACCTTCAGGTGTGACATAAATAATGGTAGCTTCAACCAAACTTGTTACTATGTTTAGGAAAAGCATAAACAGCATGTGTTCTTCAAGAAGGATCTAAAAATATGTCAGCTTATGTAGATTTTAAATTTAGAGGGGCGTGGTCAAGTGTGACATGAGTGGAGGGAGAAGAGCGGGGGTTGTGGTCAGTACTGAGGCAGAACTAAACAAATCGAAACAAAAATATCAAGATTAACACAGATACATAAAAGTAGAAACCCTAATAACATATTTAGAGTTTATCAGCAAAAAAATAAGTCTATTTGGGGCTTAGTTAGACTTTAAGTTCATAGTAAGTAGTTCTGGCATTCTGGGGAAAAGGGTGCCTATGTAGTCTCTTGAGGTCAAGAAAATCTAAAATACAAAGATAGCATTTTCCAGCTAATGAATAAGTGGAAAGAGATGAAATCCTGCAAGTTACGTTGGAACTGAAAGACTTTACCAGACCTCTTCTTTTCATATTTTAGAAGATAAAAATCTGATTTTTAAGATCAAACCAAATTTTTACATGATGTAAAAGGTTTTGTTTGGTGTAGAAGGATTCCGTTTACAGTTGATCAGTTTAAAGACTCAATTAAAATTTAGCTGAAAAAGATCCAGGGTGGGTCAAGAAGGTCCTGGGTTTGGAACTTTCCCATTCACTGTTCAATGTCCCAACCTTCACGAGAATTGCTCAACGTCAATAGTCAGTTGTCTTAATCTGAAGACTAACAGTGAAGACATACCACTTGCATCCAACTGTTTAAGCTTTGATCCAGTTTCTTCCTAACATACAGGGTCCGACTCGACAGTCCCTTTACGGGCAACCAGACTCATGAATTTGAGTATTTTCTTAAGAGTTTGTACCAGAAATCCGGCTAGCATAAACACAAGCCATCTGGCAGTAGCTGCTCAAACAAAATTGCCATTTCACTCTTTCATTCTTTTCTGTATTTTTGGGCTTCTACCACGTAAGTACACTGCTATTTTTTACAAGTAAAAGACTTAAATTTACAGATTGTGTTCTCACTTCCCATCCGATTTCTTTGTAGTTTAGACAAACTGTATGTTGGTCAGCAGTAGGAAACTCAGCTGCGGGGAATGGCTAGCAGTCTGTGAGGCTCCAGACTGCTTAACATGTTCTAATAGCTGCGTACATCATCCGACCTGATTTCCTGTCAGCTCAGATGCCGAATCGAGTATAACATGTAATATAATGGGATTGTCGTCATGCAAAAAAACCCCAGCTACTTCATGTTAACTTCTTTTATGTTGAAATAGGACAAGCACCCTCTGAATATTGCATATCCTGCTATTTTCAGAGCTAATTCTCCATGTGATTGGGACACTGAAGGAATCAGTGATTTATTAAAAGTGGCCTGGGTGTTCTGCTTCATCAGTGTGATGTGACAGCCTGCAGCAGCACAGGCCCACTTGTCAAATAACATCGGAGAAAAGTCCTCTCTTCCACCTCCTCTTTGCGTCGCGTTCTCTCCACCGCAGCATAGGTGGGTTTTTCTTCTTCTCCATGAAGTGATCTCTACTAATCACAAGGTGAGAGTCGACTCCAAGGTCCTCAGGTCGGCTGAAAGCAGTGTGCTCTTACAAGATTAGGCCGAGCGTTACCGAGAAGGAAGAGGCACTTGGATATAAGTGAAGCAGCGAGTAGGAGGAATTTGTAGTGCCTTGGAAAGCTCTGGTGAGACAATTACCGCTGGTGCCAAGGCCAATTTCAGTCCCCTTTCAGACGTGCACGCAGGAAAATGAGGAGGGATAAACAGACGTGTGGCATATTTGAAAGTGAAGTGTTCGTCTTTCTCTGGCGGGTTTTCAAAACATAAATAAAGGTTAAACTCTAGATTTTTTTTGAAATGATGTACCATGGCTTTGGAGACATTCAGGAAAGGACACACGTTTGCTCTGGAGCATCAGCTATGGTTTTATTTTCACAATGAAAATGCCATTTTTCACTGGAAAAGCCAGATATTTGAACATGTAATTACATAAAACAAAATTAATATCTTGACAACAATAACACTTAAGATATTTTAAAAGGCCAACAACTTGTTCTGTTTTAACTTGTTTTTCTCTATTTGTCTTTATTTGTTCATTTTTGGTAGATTTAATTGGCATGTTTTCTTTTGGTCTTGATGGTAAAGCTTATGTGTATATAATTAATTCTAAAAATAGCTTTGTTTTATTCTAAAGCTTGTTTTTTATGGTGTTTATCTTTTTGTTTGTCACTTAAGGGGACCAGTTATGCAAAATTCTTATTTCCATTTAGGTCTCAGCTACTTCAAAAAACAGGCCAGGCACTTAAAAACCACCCAGCTGATTTTTGATCTGGAAAACAAGCCATTTCCACCCACCCTCCCACCCCCAATATTATTTAGTCATATTTGATGGGAACACTACACTGTTACCTAGATGACCTAGAGGTCTATGGACTATACAAAACATGTTCATTATATTCTTTGTACAAAACCATTTTTAGGTAATGAGATTTTGGTCTGCTCAGTTCTGCCTATTTTGAGCTGTTTAAAGTCCTCTGGTCACATCCAAATACGGTGCTGCTGGCCTTGCTCCCCCAAACTTAACATTTACTCTCACATGTGAAAATAGTTGCAAATAAATGTGCAATAATACAACCATACATTTTTGAAAAGCAGAAGTCAAGCCTCCCGCACAACCAACAAGAATGCAGAAACTGGTTTCTAGATGGTAAGTCAACAACAAAATGCTTGCCTTTACCAGCAGCCATTGTACAAACCATACTGTGGTACCCAATTGGGCTTCGCTGGGGTTGCTAGATTACGGGCTGTGCCTGCTGATTTGTGACTGAACAATCAGGAGGTTTTTAAAATGACTCATTTTCCAGACACCAAAACACATTAACATATTCCCAAAAAAAAGGCTAAGTTGTTTTTTAATCACTTTGACTGTTTTAGAATCAGTACAGACCCAAATGGAAGAACAAAAATGTTCAAATTGTGGATTTTTCATAATAGATCACCTATAAATACCTCAGATTTTTTTTTAAACAAGAGTTTAGAAGGGCTTCTTAGGTCTAGCGGGACCCTGCAAACCAGAGAAAACTCTGAGGTTTGCATTTATTTCTACATTAGAAAGAAGTCTGTCTGATCCTGTGCGTTTCCATGAGGAAGTCAGCTCTCTTCCAGGCCATTGCAAGAAACAAGCTGTTGCTCGCCGACTGTCAGGCAGGTGTGGACTCTGACATTTAGACCTCATTGTTCTGGTGCTGCTGATCCCACCATTGTGAGCGATTAGCGGTGTCCCGGTCCCTCTGCTTAGGAAGGGGAGAACGAACGGAGTGTGGTGGGAATGATGCCACAGATGAACAAGGACAATGCGGCGTCACTAACTACGCTGTCTAATTTGATTAAGCTGACGTGTTGGTGCCTCAGTGACTCTGTGGGTGTTCGCTGCGCTGCAGCTGACAGACAGCAGCGGTCAGCATGGTGGAGCAGTCGGGTCTCTGGGTGAAACATTTTGAATCTCACTTTGTATTAAATTCTTCTTTTAGGAAGAAAGAGAAGTTAGGTTGGGAACCTGATTCCCTGTTTTTTTATTAAACTAGACGTGGGACAAAACTGTGAGCTTGAAAGTAATGGATGGCTGCAAATTTAGATTTTTTTTAACCACAATAATTTTGAGATTGCTCACTTTAAAAATACAACATGTACTGGTCTGAACAAGCTTCTTTCAAAATTACTACATGACTGTAACATAAAACTATAAGACCGTTTTGTATCTACAACTAATCCAAGCTGGAGAAATGAAAAACAAAATAAATTGAATAAACAAAAAACAAACAGAACAGCTTCTCAAATCCAGAGGTGTAATTAAGTATTGTCAAACAGATTGAATACAATGGTACACTTCTATTCAGAATGTCATACTGCAGGTTCCTAAGAGTCCAATAATCCTTCTGGCAAGCCTAATTAAGATTTTTTTTTTTGTCTCTTTATTCACTTCAGTTTTTTATTGCAAATTTTCCCTTTATCCTTCTGCCATTTTAATCAAATACATCTGTAAAAAAAGGGAAATGTAAATCATTGTAGATCTGAAATAAGAGAATATATAGTAGGAAAGAATGGAAAGTGTAACATGGAGTAAAACTTTGATGTGCAAATAATGTGGGATATATTTGGACAAGACAATTTCAGGGATTTAATAAGCTTTGCCTTTTTCCTACTCCTTTTCAAACTGGATATAAAAGTTGAGTTTTTTATGTTCAGTAATTATAATGATATATTGTTTGTTTTCTTTCTTTTTAGATTTTATCTTTGTCATTTTACATGTTTGAAATAAAATATTTCAGCTTTGTCTTGTTAATGGCCAAACAAAAAACCTTGCCAGCATTGTTTAAAACTGTTCATTTCTAATATCTTTGGATTTTTGGTCTTTATTTTAGAAGCAATAACAAGATATGGGCCTCTCTCTCTTCAGACACGACTTATTTACTTAGCCAAGTTTACCACCACGGTCTGGGTGTTTCCTTTACTGTTAAGTGCAACGGTGTAGTGCCATTGTAGATAGAAAAAAGGAGTACATGTTCGCAAAAACATATTTTGAGAATAATGTCAGAAATAAGAAAATTTCTGAGCTCAAAAAGTCAAACATTTTTTAATTTTGAAACTCAAACATTTTCAAGATTTTTCTAGAAAATTTCTAAAATTAATTAAAAATTTATTGCCATAAATTTACTGCTCCTTTTCTATCTACAATGGCCCCAATACACCATCACGCTTAAGTGCAAATTTTATTCACTCTTTTTTATTATTATTATTATTATTTATCTGCATCAACCTCCAACCTTGAGTTGGAAAATCAAATTTGTGCTGAGGGCCTCACAAAATCACTTCAAGGACCTCAAATGGCCCTTGGGCCACACTTTGAACACCTCTGGATTAAACAACCCCAAAAAACAACTGAATTTAAAAAAAAAAAAGAAAATAATGCTTTGTATAAATATTCACATGGTTTTCAGAGATTGTCCAACTGTGCTCTGTTGAACAGTGAACAATGACAGCAGAGCCGAGCAGAGTAGAGGGGAATAAGTAGCAGCAGAAGAAGTGGATATTGACTAAAGCTGCCAGGAGCTGATAGAGGGAGTGAGTGGGAGTTATTTGTCTAAGTTAATCCAGGATGATCTGTTGCTCCGAGCAGACACAGAGAAATCAGATGTTGTGTGTACAGGTCAGCATCTCTGATTTAAAGCCTACTGCTCTTGGTTTCTCTGGGTGTTAGCTAATGCCCTGATGATATTGAATACAGTGTTCTGCACCTGAGCCCACACTTGTAATTCAGCAGTGAATGGGACACGGTGATAAATTATTCAAGGATCTGGTTTTCCTCTCTGTTCATGTAAATGAAGGAGTTGGACTGTGTAACATTGTATGAATGCTTTTAATGATCACTTAAAATTAAGGAGGGTTTGCCAAATAACTAGAGGTTGTATTATGTTCAATACATTTTTGTTATAATTGACTCTCAGGGTCTGCCCTTTGACTTTTGTGCATGATTTTATTCTGTTGGCATCTGATGGCGTTTTCACATCTGTGGTTTTCCGTGATCTGAATGTATGTATAGTATGGTAGGTTGATAAGCGGCCATTTTCTTAAAAACTTCAATCAATCAATCAATCAATCAATCAATCAAATTTTATTTGTATAGCACCTTTCAGCAACAAGGCATTTCAAAGTGCTTTACACCGTAAAAACAAAATACAAAGTCATAGAACACACAGTCAACATTACATTTTCAAAATCTTGAGTTTTCTCTTCTCAAAACAAAACAAAACAAAAACAAAACATTATATTCAAAAAAAATTTTGTGTCAGTTGTGTTAAGTACTGACTGAAAAAATATAATTGTGGCTTTCTCACATTATTAAACTGAGAATCTATTAGATTGCTGAATCCAAAAATAAAAAATGAAGTTAATAAAATATGCGAAACAGTGGATTTCTGGTTACCTTTTCAGCTAAAATTATCTAAGGAGTATATTTTTATGAAAATGTCCTGAATGTTGCATTGATGATTATCAAAGTGATGAATAGATAATGATTTTTTTTTTTAACAAGGCACAAAATCTCTAATTGTAAAAGGTGACAAAAAAGGGGAAATACTATTTGGGAAAGGAGAAAACTTAATCTAAAATTAAACTGTGAACTTAAAGGCAATACAGATGTATCCCTTATAAACTCATTTATAAATCAAAGTTACCTTTATTTTAGCTTTATTTTATTGTACTTTTCAAACAAAAAACGTTTCCAAAGGAAAGATCAGAAGGGAACAGCATGGAGATAAAATAAAAAAACAATTACAAGGCTTTCTTATAAACAACCAATAGAAGACAAAATGGTTACAAATGCAAAAAGAGACTTATCAAGGAGACACATTTAAAGATAATATTTTGGGAAAAAGAATCCCAAAATCTGCAGCTTTTTTAAATTTATCTGCAGCGATTCTTTTAGCACGTCAAGCTTCTACAAATTCAAGAAACCGCAAGAAAACCAACAAAGAGCTCTCAGGTGGTGAAGGGGCCCGTATGACAAGAAATGGCAAATTCATTTAAAATTTCCTCGATGTGACGAGAACGATTGTATAATCTGTTCTAAATTCAACAAGAATAAAACACAGGAGAAGTGAAAGCTCTTCTGACACTCTGAGATAGGGATTAAGACCGATTGTTGATGTCATTTCCTCAGAAGAAAAGAGAAAAGAAAAAATTTCACTTTATAGTAGATGGTGAATGCAGTCAGGAAATAACATTTGCTTTCAAGACAGACAATTTCAGACAAAGCAAATGCTGTAACCACATTGGAAAAAGTACCTCTTCCTTTGGAAACAGTGAACAGAAATATGGATCGCTACCAGAGTGATACAATATTTTTCTCCTCTTTTAGAATGAAATAAAGAAAAAAGGGTTATGCCTTAACAGTATATATGATTATATGGTTCAGTGTTGCAAAAAGGTCTTTAAATGCATGTACTCACAGACTGCATCAATACTCAGAAACTGTTGACCACTGAGTAAAAGGTCGGGCTTTGCTAGAAGGTGTTATTACATTTCATAAACAGCAGAGACCATTTGGAGATTTGGAAGAGCAGGAAATTAGTATCTGCTTCATTTCTTCTCCATCTTAACACAAAAGCAGCAAGAAGATTCAAAAGGCAGAAGTGCTGATTTGTGCTGCGCCTGGATATGTGAGAACAATTTAAACCAATTTCTCACAACATGCTCCTAGACTGGTCCGGTTTGAACTTAGAGTGTGGATAACTTCATCAAAACAACCGGGAAAGGACAAATGAAGAGCTAGATGTTCTAACTTTTTTGTCTTATTTTTTGTGTTTATTGTTAAGGAAAATTGTATTTTCCACCAAAAATAAAAGCTTGATGGAGAAAAAGGGCAAAACAAGGAGACAAAGTCTTTTTTATGCTTTGTTTCGTGAGTCTGCTAGCATGAAACACCCAGGAGACAGACAGGCTGTGAGAACCGGTTTGGAACCGAAAATATGTAAACAATATCAGTTTTATATTCGTCTCAGGATCTTATTCTGTGAATTCTAAAACCATTAAAATCCTACGCAAGAAACAATAGTTGGAAAATGCAGCATTTTAAGTAGTGTTTAACAAACAAAAAGGAACTCATTGTAATATCACATTTCTTTTTTAATCTCAATTCATACATTAAGGAATTATGTTCAGGTATTTATTGTCTCTATCTGGATATCAAGGATATGGATTAAAGAACAACTGATGCACCAACTCATTTGGTTCATCTCTTGTAAATAGTATTTACGTGTCTCCTGGATCTATTTAAATAAAAAGCTTTGCTTCTTAGAAAACATCTTTAGCCAAGATCTTCCGCAGCAGGTTTAAAGACAAGTATAGGATTCAAAAGCGTTTTTTTAAGTGTGACTTGATGAAAGAGGTAGAGGTCTCTGAAATGTGTACATCAAAATGATAGCATAATTAATACAACCTTGAAGATTCACGTTGGGCAACTGCCACAGCTAATGTGAAAGCTGTTATTGTGAAAAAACTTGCAGTAGATCCTGGCATTTGCAAAAGTTATGAAAAACAATCGTTTATGAATCACAAAAAAATTGCAAATACTTTAAATCCCCTTTAGAAGATGTCTTATTTTAATAATTCAGAAACCAAATATGCCTTAATGTATAGGAATACTCACAGTGGAAACCGTCTTAGCGCTACCGCTGAAGCTAACATTCATGATCTTCCTTAGCAGTTAGAGTTCAGCCAATCAGCAGCAAGGAAAACCAATAACACTCCTGGATTGGCTGCTGTGCAAACATCAGCCAATGGCGTATCAAGTAGAATTGTACCTCAGTATTTCAACTTCCTAAGCCTATTCTTTTCAATAATTTTATGGAAATATCCACATATGGGTGAATTTTCTGAACTCCACAGACAAATCTGCAAAAACTAAACTTTGATCTTAACTTTGAAGATGATAAAACATGTGTTTGTGGGAATAAAAGGCATTAAACCATTCCTGCCAAGTGGTATAAAATAACTCTGGGTAGCATGTAATATGGGAGCAAACATACATTTTCTTCAAAAGTTGTATTGTTTTTAACAGAAAAACAATTCCCTCAACTCGATATACATTTAGACTGGGCGTAAACTCAGGTGAAGAATAAATCGCATGGAGATTTCCTGTCGGTCATAATATCTCATATTTTCCAGATCATCACCAGCAGAAATGGATCAGGGTCGTTATTTTCCTGCGCTGAGTGATAACGTCGGCCCAATGTCGCCGTTAGCTCAGTGTTGGGATTAGATTCTTATCTTGTGTGATCTATTTACACCTGAAACTTAAGATCTCATCTGTATTCAGCTGCTGTCTTTAAACCCATGCCTGACTATTCCTTTATTTGCATAAACACTGGATATTAAATCTTATCTTGTCTTGCTTGTGTTTGCAGTTTTCTTGAATCCTAATACAAACAGAAATATATTAGAAAGTGGTTGCTCTGTTTATCACGATGGAGGGAC
This sequence comes from Xiphophorus hellerii, assembly GCF_003331165.1. Classification (NCBI taxonomy): domain Eukaryota; kingdom Metazoa; phylum Chordata; class Actinopteri; order Cyprinodontiformes; family Poeciliidae; genus Xiphophorus; species Xiphophorus hellerii. The sequence continues at coordinate 4,220,818 of NC_045682.1, forward strand.
TGATGTATGGACATGGATGGATAGTTTAGTAATCCCATGGGAAATTTAACACTTGGTCACAAACATGTAATTAAACTTAGATTTACAGCTTTTTGCTATGATTGCAGTTCTTTAATAAATTACATTATTGTAACGTTCACTGTGAGTTCATGTTCACAGGCGACTTTCTTGCCTCTGATATTTTTGCTAATATCGCTGAATATCTGGTGATCCTCTAAAACTGTGCAGCATTATGACTCGCAGGGTTTTCAGGTCATACTTTGGTATAATTTGCTTACAGAATATTGATTGATTGATTGTACGGAGGTTGAAGAAGCATCAGTGGAAGTCTGATTGAATTGGGAGTGATGTTAGTCTAGACTGCGATCTGAACAGACGCCCTGACGCGTCCTGTTCAAAGCTGTCTTCCAGACAAACAGGGTCTGCGTTCAGTACGCTTATCGCTATTATCTGAAAAAACACTCATGATAAAAGCCAAGACTACTCCTGAGAACTATAATGATTTAATACAGATACTCAATTATCCCCATGTTCTCTAATTTCAGGATTTAAAAAGATATGATCAACCAGTAACAATATCAGCATTAATTCATAGGACTCAGGCAGTGGAGCTCACGCGCTCTGAGATTAATATTTAGTGGTTACTTTTTTGCTGAAATCATTGTTCAATGAATGTTTAATGCTGGAGATGGAGGTAGCCTGAGGATTTTCTAAAAGCAAATTATGTTCTTCATTAGCATGAGAAGTCGGTGGAGAAAGGATTGAGATAGCTAGCATTTTTTTAAACAATTTAATTACTACTTAAGTGTGGCAAAGATTGCAAATAAAAAAATAATGTTCACAACTTGTCATTTTCAACAGTATTAATTTAACACTACTATTACTTAATTTTCCATTTTGTTTACAATCTTTTTGTACTTCATAAGATTTGTTTCTTTTTTCTCTTGTTTTTTCCTCATTTTTGTCATATTGTGTAGTTATTTAATACTTTTTGGATTTCTATTTGGGTCTCAACTGCTTCTAAAAACAGCACAAAAAAAAAACAAAAAAAAAAACCAAAACACACAGAGCTGTTTTTTGACAATAAGTTAATGTTTGTTGTGTTGGTGTTTTGAAAATGAGCCATTTCAAAAAGTTCCCAATTGTTGAGTCACAATGGACGGGGACTGCACTGTTACCGAGCAACCAAAGCAGAGTTCCAGTAAGTTTGGTCAGCTGATTTTACCTCTGTATACACTGTACAATGGCTGCTGGAGAAGACAAGAGTTTTGTTGTTGACTTACCATCCAGAAACCACTTGTTGCATTATTGTTGGTTGTGCAGGAGGCTCCACTTCTGCTTTTCAAAGATGTAGAGTTGTATAATTGTGCATCTGTTTGTAGCTATTTTCACATGTGAGAGTAAACATTAAGTTGGGTGGACGTGGCCAGCAGCAGCTTAGTTGGATTTAAAGTGATAAGATCAAACAGCTCATTCTGGTTGAACTGAGCAGCTAAACGTCCCATTATCTCATTACCTAGAACGATAATGAACACTTTTTGTAATATTCATTACACTTTTTGTAATATTCATTACAAAAAGTGTCATGAACATGTTTTGTGTAGCCCACAGACCTATCCCAGCCTGTTCAAAGAAACATAATAGGTGACCTTTAATGTAATAAAAAAAACAGCTCCGTCTGCACTGTACCACTGATTTATTTCACAATATTAGAAAGGCCTGAGCTGCACATTTGGAAATATATCTCTGGTGCTGACTGCTTGAGTTTTTATCATATTTCTGATTATACAGCACAGGAAGTTAGAGACCGAAAGGCAGAGCAAAAGGCAAATTCAGGCTAATTCCCTGTCCTGCGGATTTGCCCCACAGGTTCACCTCTCAGCTAAAGGTCACCAGCTGGAACAGTGTCTCAGTCGGCTCGGGGGAAATGCACATGTGCTCTGCTGATGCGTTTGAGGCTCCGGGAGGGCACAGATAGGATGAGGGGAGGTCCCCACAGACAACAGGGAAAACTCCTGACCCTGCACTGTCTTGACAGGCAGCTTTGGTTTCTTGTGAAGTCCCTGTCCAAACCTGCAGGCAGAGGACCAGGAATCATACTATATATTTTGTGACAGAAATACATAAACAGAATTTAATATCTTCTTAACCTTGTCAATTTGATGCGTCTTGAAATATTTTGTATCAGCAGTATTTTTCTTCCTACTGACAACCTTGTTGCTTGTTCAGGGGGGAACATGACTTGTTTGTGGATAGTAAGTAGGGCTACAACCAACAAATATTTTAGTAATCAATTATTCTATTGATTAGAATCAATAGAATAATACATTATTCTATTGATTCTATTGAGAATGAATTATTCTATCGATTACTCTGACTATTAATTGGATTTAAGAAATATATATATTCTGCAGATTTTTCATTTTAAACCACCACCTTTGTAAAAAAATCAAAAGTACAAGCAGTGTTAGACCACTAAAAAAAACCCACAGTTTTTTCACTTAGTCAATGAAATACTCATCTGAAAACACCCTTTTGTTTATATTCAGATTATCTATTATGTGTGAGGAAAAAGTGGTAAACTGATCCTCACTGCGCTGTAAGAGGTCCGACTGGCACCAGGCGGGTGAATATGAACTGGTCTCGCTTGTTTATTGCAAACAAACTTCTTTCATTTACCCCATGTCTGACTGCAAACAGCTTCTGATTTGACACAAATGACAAACTACATGACGGATCAGAGAGCAGATAGTGGGTTTTTCTCTGGTTACTTTAATGTTTCCCACCGAGTGCAGCAGGTGCCAGAGCTTGAATGCGGCAACACTATTTTCTAGCTATTTATTTTTCATTATTAGCACAACACAACAAAGCTGTGTTTTTGTAGGATGTGTGGCCGTGAGGGTGATAGCAAACAAAAGAGGAGCTGTCTAGGAAAACTGGAGAATTTAAAGTATCCTGAATCAGTCTTTTTGGGCCCAGTTTAGGTGCTTGGAGAGAAATGTTCAGGATATTTTTACCAATAGAAAGTTAGAAAGACTTGAAGACTTGGCGACCCTGTGGACAAGAATGAACTTTGTCTGCTGCCAACCAGATTGGGGATTGGGATGGAGGTCTGGGCTGGGGTTGGAGGTTTCTGTGGAGTCAAGGGTGATGACCACATGTCCTACTCCCGCCATGAGTCATCTATCTTAGTTGTGTCACTTTCCGCATTCGAACATTAGAAGAATTGTTGTGTATTTGACTCAGCATGGCGGCCGTTTCTTGATCCATGCCTTGGTTTTCTGTCATCATGACGGCTGCTGCGCTCTTCGTTCACAGTCAGGCCCCCCGGCAGATGGTGCAGAACGCAATGGCACGTCTGGTGTTTCATCAACCAAAAAGGACACATCACCTCATTATTCACTGACCTCCACTGACTGCCAAATGTAATTTAATTCACTAACACCTTCCCAGACTACTGGGTACTCTGTATTGCAATGGGACTGTTAACCCTTGAACTTTTCCATATTTTGTCACGTCACAACCACAAATGTGTGTGCATTTTCTATGGATTTAATGTGGTAGACCAACACAAAGAAGGGCAGGATTGTGAAAATAAAGGAGCATGGTGCATGGGTTTATGGGCATGTACTTTCTGCCCAAGATTTATGCTGACTTCTACCAGATTTGGTCAGCTAGTGACTGATAATTTTGCTCATCCATGTTTTTCTACATAGCTCAAGCGCCATCAGATTGGACAGAGAGCATTTAGTAGCATAAATGTTTAAATTATACCATGGATTCTCAATTGAAAATGCATACAGACTTTGACTGAGCCATTATGGACCCCTAATTTAGACCATTTCCTTGTATATCTGTACTTAGTTAGATGATTATATTCATGCTGTTATTTTGAAGGGGGAAACCAGATTACACAGAAGTTTAAGATTCTCTCCACATATTCTGTCTCAAATTCCATTTCTTCTGTACCCAGAATGCATCGCTAAAGCATTTTTATGACTGTGGTGAATTAAATAAAATCAGCATCAGCGTTAGCAAGACTCAACAACTAAAACGCTGAAACCATGAGTTCCAGAGAACATTTCCTGAAGCTCTAGCTGTAGAGGCAGCAATGAACTGACATGTTTGAGCCTGGTGAGGGTGATATGCTATGTTGTAGCACATGCTTTGTCATGAACACATAGTTGAAGATAGGACTTTAGCACTGGCATCTGCTAAATACAAAGTTGGTGTAGCTCTTTAGCCTTAGCAGAATTAATGTTTATGATTTTGTCAGCCTAATAGCATAATAGCCTAAGTTAGAACTTAGACTATTATGCTATTAGACTGACGATTTGTTAGTAGAACTGCCTTTTAGATAATGGTTTCCACCACCGGTTATATCTATTTAAATGAATAAAACTGCACATTGAGTGCAAATTTAGCAATTTAGATGGTTCAAGAACCTTAACCACATAAAGAATTCTTAAGTCGATGACCAAAACTTCAACACAGATGTCGAACTTTATTGAACTGAAAGTTTATGAAGGAGACAAGTAATTTTATGGGCAAAAATACTGTTAGGGGAAGCTGTGTGCGCTAAAAGTTTTCAAAGTTAGTGAAAGCACTAAAAGAAAAATTACCTCCACTATTACCACATTAGCGGAAATGTTCCCTCCACTGGATATGACACTGTCATCAGCAATACACTTTTTTAATACAAAGCCGCCTCCATTTGTATTTGTAACCATGTAATATTCTTTCATTCCCATCCAGACTCATAACAGTAACATCCAACTGGGTCAAAATAGCCCCCCGTGTTACCACACTGCACTTCTTTGTTCCTTGTATTCTAGACTCAATCTGTCAGTTTCTTTGTTTCCACTGACAAGTTGTCTCAGCTTGCTTTTAAAGTGACTAAAATTGTACCAGATCACTCCTCCAGATGACTGTGATCCTTAGTGAATCCTGCTCTGATACCAGAAACAAGATGTTTGTATACTTTACCAGCAAAAGGTCATTAGCCAATAATCTAATATCAAATATGAGCTATTTAGAAACCAGGATAATCAAAATAGGAAGTTGATCTTTGCAGAAGAGAGAGTACAGGAATCTAGGTTGCTTGTCTATTAAACTACAGTACATTTTCGTGTTCCTTTTCTATTCTAGAGAGAAGATCTATGTATGGACTTACATTTTTTCTAGGACTAGCAGAGAAATACAGCTCATAACAAACTTTTTCATGACAGTCTCACTGGTCCAATTCCAATCAACCCCCCAAAATATGTATCTGATAGTCTTCAAACCTTCTGCTGTCACAACGATCATGTTGCATTTGACCTGACTTTTAGGTTAACGTGAGATATGCATCTTAATTCTGCACCAGAAGAAGTCAGAAGCAGTACATCCGGACATAAACAATGGCTAAAACTTACAATTATAAAAATGATAAAAGAAGTCTGTCAGTGAAGTACATCGCATCACAATCCCACCACTTATTCTGACCCTACATCCAAACCGACTTCTCTACAGAGGTTGCAGAGAATTCTCTATAAAAAGTCATAGCTTCTAGCTGTGCTTTCTTTTTCTTATCTTCCTTTGTATTTTGATTTTGTGACAATACTGTCGGCTTTCATCTAACAACTGAAACTAAAATCAATCCAAAGACTGCAGTGTCCATCATTTCTTCCATAGACAGAGTGATGCTGTGTGATGTCTACATTCTTCTTTGGCGCATGCGGGTTGCTTTGGGGACGTAAACCGTTTAAGCAAAAGTCTGAATAGTTTGAATGACCACCAAAAAACAAACCTGAATTCAGCAAAAAAAAATGGAATTCAGTATTAAGACAGTCTATGTGAACATAGCCTTAGTCACAACGGTAAACCATTGAAATCTTTCCCAATTAATTTGTTTTATTAAGTTCACATTCTGGCCTTACTTGCTGCTTCTCCATTCCCCAGTGCACGTTCTGCAGAAATGCTTCAAACGTCTTTAGCATTCAAGAATGTTGATCTTTTCTGTAATGCATCATTGCGACGTATATTTTCAGTCTATTCATGAGAAATGAGTGTTTTCACACCTGAGAGTCCAGGGACAGGGACATCTATTGATTGTCTATACCTACATCCCAAACTAAAGTTGGGTTTGTTGTGCAGCCTTAGCAAGAACTACAGCATAATGGAAAAAAGAAATTTACTCACCTATTCTAATTATTGATTTCAGGTGTTCCAACCTCTGGCAGCTTTAAAACAACCTTAATAAGTTTGACGTTTGCATTAATATTTCTGCCATTTATGCACAACACTGAGGGACCTGAAGAAGTCTCTGTGAACAATTTGTGATCTGAAGCTTCTGAAAACCTGCAGATAAAGCTGCAACAATCACGAGTGAGTGAATCCACAGAGGAGCTGTAAAAAAAAGCTCAGCAGCGTATATTTACACTACACACAGCTACTTTCATACCATAAAGATCATCAGGACTTCATTACCCAGCTGTCACTCTGCTCAGACAGCCGGCTGTAGATTCACAGCACTCCCATATTAACTCCTGCTGCACAGTTCAGACTCAGCCTGGGTTGTTAGTGTGATGAATTTGACTTTCTGGACGTATTAGCCGTGGATCAGTCCAAGATGAGACTTTTCATTACAAAACTGACAGAAGAGAGTTGGTCGGCACCAGATCCTGCAAATGTTCATCATACAGCTATCAGCTATCATGTTTTTCATGTCTGTGCTCCATTGCTTCTGAGGAAGGATGTAGAAATGGAGGGAGAGAGAGAGAAAGGGAAGATACATCCAGAGGGTGGTGAAATGAAGGTGAGTGATTTGAATGGAAAGGAGGGGATGCAGAGAGGGAGGGGTGTTAGGGGAGATAAGGGAACAGCAACGAGTGCATGACTGATGAAGATGGGAATGAACAGAGAAGGAGAAAAACTGCCCAAGAAAGAAAGAAGGGGGGTTGAGATGTAAGGTAGGTTGAGAAAATGAGATTGAAGACAAAACACAAAGAGGTAGTGAGAATGACATCAATGAGTTATGATAACCCAGAGCGAATTCAATAAATAAACACGTCAGTATAATCAGACCGCTTTAAACGGGATGTCAAAACACCCCTGGAGTTACACTGCGCCTGATTACTCTGTGAACCGCATCACCACAGCGTCAATACGCACACTCCCGGTTGTGGCATTAAAATAGAAGACGTTCCTTTATTATAGTTGTAAATCAAAATGGAAATGGGAAGTGGAAGTGAGGAATATTCTCCTGCTGTTAAATCGGTGGCTTTGCTGACAACAGACGGGGGAGAAAAGTAGAAACTACCCCCGGGAAGTAATTAGTATGGACAGTTTTTAGTGTTGACACCGCTGGCTTGGCTTTCAGATCTCTCATTTGCTTTCTCCTGCTGTCTTGGGAAAACATTTCAGTGCCAATTTCAGCATTTTTTTCACCCTTTTCCCCCAAATTGAAATGTCTTTTGTTTGCTTCAGAGGTTTCATGCACAGAAAACCTTCGGGAGCCTCAGAAAAATCATTACCGCCCAGGAATTAAAATGAAGAAACCAGACTCTGGTTTGCTGTGGTTTCTAAACATGATGAATGGGTTGTTTTTGAGTTTCTCGTTTCTCGCAGTATCTCTTATTCCAGCTACCGGCTCTGGAAATTTTCCAAAGACTTCATTCTTTTCATTTTCATGATTATTAAAGGAATTGCTGGATTGCATGTTGGAATACTTGTGAAGGATGTGATAATGTCTGCTTATGTCTGCAATTGTTTGTTTTGATGTAATTGTTTGTTGCTCCTTTAATGATCTGAAGGCGTTGCTACAGATCATGCATCACCGATGTATTCTGGCGCACTGAAAACAATGTTTACGTGGTTCTAAGAAAGAAAAAGATGGAAATCTTGTGAAACATTCAGTCTTTGGTGCATTTCTTTTAGAGCATGTTTATTGGGATCAAGGTTGTGAAATTTGGCATTCTGCTGAGTCAGGGCAGAATCCTTTTTGCCTCAACATCTTCATCTATTTGTGTGTATTTTATTTATTTTTTTTAGATTTAGACATCAACTGGCCACCTGAAAGTTACATTTCTGTGTTGTATAAGTACTATTATAAACTAATTGCTTTTTTCAAGCATCCAACATACCTGGGTGAGTGTAGCTCGAGATGAATTATTGCTATATTTTTGGATTGTTGCTGAAATATTTGAGTGGCATTGTGTTTACATGGTTTATAACTGTGCTATTGTGTCATTTGTGCAGTAAGGAGTGTTTTTTTTATCCTGATCATTGTGTCTTTCTACACCACTGAAGAGTAAGGTAGATGCATTTTAGTCTGCGTTCGCACAGCATCTTGATGCTCAGTTACATTTTTTTTTTTTTTACTCAAATCCCACAATGGTCATTCATACTCCTGAATCATGTGACCACAATCAGACTTCTGTTTGAACAATTTACATCCAGAAAGCAGAAGAAGACGATGTAAACATCACACAGCAGCATACGGTTCACACGAGTAATAATGGACGCCGCTGTCTATGGATCGATTTTGAAGCTGTTGAGCAACTGGAGTCAACAGTATTGTGACAAAATCAAAACAAGATGAAGGGAGCTAAGAAAAAAGAAAGCTGCTTGTTTACGTCCGGATTTACAGCGTCTGGTTTGTTCTGGGGCAGAATTAAGACATGTCTCACATTGGTGACGCAAAAGTTGGATAAAATACGACACAAAAGTTCAGACTCCAGACTCTTTGAAACCTATGACATACATACTGTATCTGTCTTGGTACCATATAAGGAAGTGGGACAAATCAGATTTTTGGGGGGGTTGAAAAGATTGGAATTGGGTTGCTCAAACTTCCATGAAAAAGTTTGATATGGATCACATATGGGCAAGAAAAAAAAAAAGGATTTGTGTAACATATACCTGTTGTATGAACGTAGCCTTACTCTACGACTCTCAGTCATCATGTAAAATGTTAGTTTTTGTCAGGACAGCTTTAAAAAGACTCAATTATGAGCTGTCTGAAAGGTTTTCCAGGATATATCTTCTCTTTGATTAAAACCATGATGGTTTAACTTGAGTTTTCAAGTGAATGAAACCCCAACAATATTGAAAAAGTACTAATATGTTCTGAAAACCAAACACAGTATATCAACTTTAAAGCCTCATACTAACAATCACGCACAATGGTGAAGAGTATAAGACTTGTTCTGCAGTTGTATGACCATGAACCTGTCTGTATGCTAAAGTATTCCATAGTGGAACAAGAGGCCATCTGTCCGACAGCCAAAACTTCACCCAAACTGGGTCATCAGTGATTCCAAACACCATTGCAACGCTACAGGAGAGGCTGAAAAAGAATGAATATGATGCAATGACCCAGACGAAGCCTCGACCTCAACCTGATTGAAATGCTGCAGTGGAACCGAGAGAAACAAATTCATTCGAACCTCAATGAGGTGAAGTGACGCTGAAGAAGAGTGGGCAGAATTCCTCCACGCAATGTGAGCGACTCATAAATTCAAACAGAAAACAAAGCTAAAGGTGGTTCAACAGGCCACTGAATCCTAGAGTGTGCTTTGTTTTTCCACGAATACGTCTTTTGTACAGTTTTGACATCATCTAAGCTCTCAAAAAGAAGAGAAAACATATGAATATGTTTTTTGATCCTCATTAAATTTTAAGGAGAGACTGCCGAGCGCTGACCCACGTTACTGACCGTGTATTTTCTTGGGGGAATACAAACACCTATTGCGCATCTTTCCAGTTCACAAGAGCAAGCAACACGACAACAACAAGAGCCACTTGATGTGTTTTTGTCGGCATTCACAGCCACTTGAAAGGCGAAGCAATTCCTGCAAACACCCGACTGCCCTTGATTCTTCACCCTCTGTTTTCTTTCATCCTTTCAATTTTTCTTTGCTGTTTTTGAAAAGGACAAGTTTAAACATACTGTTCATTCACCGTGCAACTTGTTTATAAAGTTGGGAAATATGACCTGATTGTTATGCTTCATTTAATACAGAAGCTTATATTTAGCTCCTGCTCCAACACACTTGAATCAACTGAATGGTTAATGACCAAGCCTGTGAAAAACTGGCTGACCTGCCAAGGAGGTAATTCAGCCTTTTGATTCAGGTGTGTTGGAGCAGAGATGCATCCAAAAGCTGCAGGGCACTGGCACCCGAGAACTGGAGTTGAAGACCTCTTTTTCCGTCATTTAAATGGCAGAAAAGTAGAAAGTCGCCTTTTCCATTTTACCAAAGGAAAACCAGAACATTGCATTGAGTTTTCACCTTGCTGCTCCTGAACAAACTGGTTGTAACAGTGAGCTAAATTATTTCCTTTAAACCAGAAGAAATGTCCAGTGGAAAAGGCTGCAACCGGCCGGAGTTTAACAGAATGAAAAAGAGTCACAGCAGGACTAGGCCAGGATTGCCTTCTGTGGAAACAAAACAAGAGGTTAATAACAAGTTACCAGAGTCAGAAAAATTAGCAGTATGTCCTTCAGCAGCATAGGAATACAGCAGCACAGCCGCAGAGTTAGCTCCATTCCTCTCTGTGTGAATGTAACTCATGCATGCGTTCATTCAGATTAAATATTTATTTGCAAACTCAATCAGGAGAGGTTCCGCTCATAGCTTTTCAATGCCTCTTTTTAATTGCCATGAAGTAAAGTGAGTTAATACAGCTGCTATTTAAAGCCATCCACACCAAACAATGATTACATACAGTACAGGAGGTTAAAGGCCAACCTCATTCCACTGTAGTGAAAGAGACGTTTCTATGTGATAGAGACAGAACAGTGGTAAATAACAAGCCCAATTGTTATTTATATATTCCTGTCTATAGCACATGTAGGTGTATTTCTTCTATATGTTTGACTTTCGGCCTTATTTGTACCCGCTAGCTAATGATTTGCCTTACATTTTTAGCTGCTCCTCTTTCATAATGGCCTTTAAATTGGCCTTTGGGCACCACAAGACAATAAGCCTTTAACTAGCCCATGAACTAGCCATTTAGCTAATCAGCCATTTAGATAGATGGATAGATGGATGCTAAATATAATGAGATAGCTAGTGCTAAGCTAGAAATAATAACAAAATGGTTCCATGACAAAAAAACAAAACAAAACAATATGACTGTAAATATTGGGTTGCCTGAAAAAGAGACAATCCTATTTGAGTTCATTTTAAGTTGGTGCTTTGCCGCAGATAAAATATGTTATCATAAAATTTTTACACAGAGTTCAAGCAGCATTCAGCTTCTATCCAACTCAAATCTCGAACAAACTTCTGGAAAATTGCAAAACAGCTGAAAAACCGTTTCCTTATATTCTAGACTAAACACCCGACTGTTTAGATTTGCTTTTGAACCATAAAAAATGAAACACTGACCAACATTTTCATGTGTAATGATGACACTTGGCAAAATGTTATGTTTACTGGTTTTCTCAGTTGTTGACTGTGTGGTGTCTTCTGTTTCTATGATGTAAAGCACTCTGAACTTTCTCACTGCTGAAATGTGCTTTACAAATAAAACTGATTGATTGATGATTAATTTGCAGGTAACATTTTTGATATTATCTTACAGTCCTGGAATAATAGTTTCATCAGAACTTTGGGGGACTTCTCTGGGACATTTGGATGCTTAATGTATGCAACAGGCTGAGATGACATCATCTGTGTCCGTCCAGCATGTCCTGTCTACATGCATGTATATAGGTGCTTACTCAGAAAGTTAAATAAAGACCCATCTGTTGGCTTATCTGTCATCCGTGTAATATTTAGGGATTAGTTTTAATCCATCGTGCCTTTCTGTGCTTTATGATGACTGAACATCCTATGGCTTTTTCAAATGATGCAACAAATCTGGTTGGATAATCTTTGGAGATTTAAATCAGACAACAAAAGTGAAAAAACTGCAAACATGTATATCAGGCAAAATAATCTCCTGGGTACTTCTGTAAGTATCCCATTGTTATTGGGATCCTCTACATCTTAATTCCCATCCCACCGCTTCTTGCTGCAAGCCTTCCAGACTCCAAGCTCCCCTGGTGTCCTTTGGGTCCGTGAGTCTGCAGCTGCTGGCTGGACGGCGGAGACTTGACGCCGACGCCGTCTGTGACCCGCGGAACGGCAGCTGTGACAGGCGGCCGACGTGGCTGTCACTCGTCCTGACTGATGACAGACACGCAGCAGCATCCTGCCAGCTAACATCTGGGAGAGCAAAGGGCCTGACACTCATCCTGACAGCGGGGAATTGCGGGAAGATTCACAAAGAAAGCCGGGCAGCTGCTGTGTTTTTCTGATGCGGCTGCTCTCCTTCCCATCACACAATGAGCGAGTTGGTCTCTGCAAGCCCCGTGTCACTTTTGCACCTCAATTCATTTCTAAGAAGGACAGTTGAACTTGAGGAGAAGAGCACGGGCTTGAGGAAATATGCTTACTAACCACAAGTTTCCTTTTCATGCTGCAGTGAGTCAGCTTGGCCCGGATTCTTGCAGCCGTCATTGTTGACACTTCAACTTTTAGAGTTTCAGAGCAAAGCCTTTTAGATTTAAGGTGATGATTTTGAGACCATAAGGTCAGAGAACTTAAGAAAGAAAAAATATTAAAAGTTACTAACTGGATTGTTGGGAAGGATTCAAAAATAATGTTTATTGTTTCCATAAAGAGGAGGAAAACTCGACTTTTGTTTTTAAAAAAAAGCATCTTAAATGATCAGAAGACTTATAGAATAATATCTGCTGCACAGATGAGAGTAAGTTAGAGGTGTGTGGTCATAATGAAGTTCAGGAGATTTTTTTTTTTAAATGAAGTGGACATGTTCACTTAAAATATTTTATTTTATTTTTTGTTGTATTTGGTATTAATTGTGTTATATCTGTGTTGTATCCGTAAAACATGTAGTGGAATGGCTGTGAGCACAGTTAAACTGGGGAAAAGCCAGTTACCCCTCACCATTGATCAATTATTTAGATAAATGTTTGTTATCAACAGAAAATACTGGCCTTTTGTCCAAAGTTTAGCAAATACATCGCCGCTGCACTTGGAGGCAGTCTAGAAAAAATAAAAACTTTGCTTGATTATAAGAGTGTAGTTCACAGGTTTAAAAAATAGAAGGAAAAAGAATCGCTCTTAAACAAACAACTGCAGAATATATCGACTAACAATATTTATATGAGCTGTGTAGTCTTGGGGTATACTTAGTTTGAATTCTCACTAGCTTTGCTCAACTATTTGCTCATTTTTTGTGCAATGTAACTGCAACTTATTTGTAGACAATTCAAGCTTTTATTTTTTTATAGAGAATATCTAAAATAGTCTACAAAGAATGTAGTTTCTGAAGCTGAGATACCTAGATTCAATGCTAGCTGGCACGTTATTGTCTGGCATTTGCAAAGCAGCCAATCCAGGAGCGATATTAATTTTCCTTGGTGCCGATTGGCTGTAATCCCCAAGACAGTAGATACGGAAGACTGTAGACAATTAGCTTGTTAAGATGCATGTCAATGCATGTTAAGATATATTTATTGTTTGAACTGTTAAAATAGGGAACTAAAAGCAAAGGGGATTTCAGGTATTTGCATGTTTTAGCTATTCATGGGCAGCTGTCATCTCACCCCATGAAAAACTGGGGTCCAGTGTAGTAAACTTTGTCAAAAGGATTAGACCCATTCTGCTATAACGTATCAAACTAACACACCACCTTCAAATCTAAAAAAACAAATTGCCAACATGTAAAAAATTAGAAGTGAAGCGGTCTCTTCCTTTGCCTTGTCAGAGTCTTCTTGTGGATGGCAGAGACGGGCCAGATTCCTGTCAGGAAAACTAAACATTCAGGCTTGTTTCAGTTTATAAAACCAATAAACTCCACTGATTAATCCAAGCGAAATGCAAAACCAAGAAATTTGTATGCAGGAGATAAAACCTCCTCTCAGCATTAAGTGAAGTTTTATTCTTTGATCTTCCGTGAAGTGCATAAAAACAGCACAAAAGCAGAGAGCACTACTATTTGTTTCCCACCCAGGAGTATTGATTGCTAAACGGTAAATTAATGCCTTTTACATTTAAAGCAGTGGGCTCTCCCGCTAATTTTATTAATTGGAAAAGTGCCTGGAATTAGAATTGAGGCTCATTGGAGATAAGTTGAGGACAGAAAAGTATTTGAAGTGCTTTTGAGCAAACTAGCAAGTAGATGATCCAGACTTTGCTGATCATGTATGACAAACTAAAACGGACTCCTGTTTTCTCTCTGCAGTTGACCCCAGTGAAATATGTTTGAGATGAAGTGAAATGTGTCCCTATCTTTACAGATAAGCACGTACTATTAAGACTGTCAAACATTTTACTTGCTATAATACACTGTGTATAGAAGAAAACAACTATTTTGTCGGCACAAACTGTGATGAGAAAATCAAATCTGATACAGGAAATCCACCATGAGGCTCTGGTTCCCAAACAAGCTGGGGTTTTTTCTGCTCCTATAAATACAGCGATTTATAAGAGAAAAGGGTTTGTTCTCGTAAAGATTTATTTTCTTTTTGTCATACTTGAATGTTTCTTATCAGCAAAACAATTTTAATATGAAAAATGTTTTCAAATGGTGATATGGGAAAAGGGAAACAAACCAACATGGCCTGACAGAAAAAATGGAAATGCCACTGTTGCCAACCTTCTGAAATTCTGAGTCAAGTTTGATTGTCTGACAGACCCAAAGGAAAAAAAAAAACAAAAAACACTCTAAACAGAGCCTATCTGACAACATGAAGAAGGAAGAACGATTTCAAAAGCAGCATTCAGCATTTACAGTGAAGTAAAGGGCCAGATTATTACAAACACTTTGCACAACCAGTTATTGGGTTTGGGAGCCAACTCTTTTTTTCAGAATTGGGTCAGATTGGTTTAGACAGTTTAGTTCCTTTAATGAATTGTAAATACTCAGGTTATGTTTGTCTATTTCTAAGATCTGTTAGATCTGAAACATGACACAAAAAAGGCAAAGACTTTTCTCTAACTCTGTAAATCCCTATAAAATACTGTATTTCCTATGATACAAAGAAAGTAAACATGCAGACAGGGAGTAATGTGAAGCAGCAATACACTCCATCCAGACGTGTTGAAACAATAACAATCTGCTGAGATTATCAGTTGGACATATTGGCACATTTTCCAGGAACCACATGAAGACTTGATATATATACTGTATATATATATAAATGCACAACCAGAAAATGTCACGCCACAGTATTACTACACAGAAATATCATTCTGAAAGAATTGTGCTTTCCAGAAGCTTTCTGCACTTTAAGTCCCCGAAGAATAAAGAGCACCTGGACTGCTGGAGTAATGCTTTCAGAGGGTTTTTTTTCCCCCTCTCTGTTCAGTTGGTCACAGTCATGTTGTAACAAAAAGGTGTGAAAATCAAACACCAAAGGTCCTCGACGAATTTCAAGGATTCGTATTTTAAGGTTATACCAAGAAGTGTGAGCAAGATGAATAAAATATTTCTAACTGACAGCCTGAGCGGAGCGACTGCAGTGCTTTTAGGTAAAGCTGCAACCATGATTTGTAGTTTTAGTAAAAGGCTGATGGTTGTTTTTACTCCAGACTCCAAGGTCCAATTTAAAAGGAGAGAAATACTTACGAGGTTATGCAATGTCTTGCAAAAGTATGAAAATTCCTTTTGACATTGTGCAATCACAAACATCAGTATAATTTATTCAGATTTTATATTATAGACCAACACTAACTAGTGCATAATTGTGATGTAAGCAAAAGATAATTCATGGTTCTACTTTTTTTTTTTTTTTTTTTACTGGTACTCGGACAAATGTGGTGTGCAGTTGTATTCAGTTGTTCAAGATATAAGTTTTTACTAAATTTGGTGTTTTGCATGTAGGTATAAAAGTGCAGCTTTCATTGAACCTTTTCTTTCATCTGACCGGAGAACTTCTATACAAACTACAAGAAGTGCAAAATTAGGAAAGCTTGTGCAAAGCACTGGAGTTTGTCAGGGATTTGTTTAAAATACCACTAACGCGTAAATAATAGATCATTTAGCCATGCTAGAGCGCTAACGCTAGCTTTTACAGAAGCAGAACAAAAAATGAGATTAGGTTTTAGATATTTTCTTTCTGCCCAATAAACAATAACATATTTAACCTGGCAACGGCTCACACGTTTTTAAACTGTGACTTTTCTTAGTACTTGTAGCGGCTGTAGCTGCTACGGGTTATTGTTTTGTTTTCTTTTGCGTTTGTTATTTATTTATTTTTTGACAAGAATCCTCTCTGGTGATTCAATTTCAGTTATTTCTTCATCTGATGGGATTCTTTATCTTTTAAAAAAAATCTTCAAGCGAAAAACAGTTTTGTTTTAAAGTCTGCTGTTAAAAAGTACAGAATTTGCACCCTAGTGGTGGTTTTAATTTACCAGAGATTGCAATGTGTAGCCATGTTTCTTCAAGAGGTCACAAAACACAACTAAACAAAATAACAGGACAATATTTCATTGTCTAATATACTAACTATATTAAACAGTATGTATTATGTTAAGTATGCCAAGTATTTAACATGTTAACTATGCCAAAGAGACTCTTGTGGCTCTGGGGCTGCAGGTTACAGACCTCTGATCTAGGAGATGATCAGCTGGAGCTAAAGGTTCAACACTTTTTTTTTAAAAATTCATTGTTGAACTAAAACTGTGATGGAAAAACATTAAATTGGTCCAAGTGCCCATAATGGGGACCAAGACCAGTTTTATGGGGGCAGTAGCCCCTCTTGGCTCCTGTCTGGAACCGCCCATGGCCAGGCCCTTGAGCTAACATGACGGGGTTAAAGGCTACAACCAGAAATGTGCTACAAATGGACAAATTGTAAAAGTTACCTTTTTTTAAATAAGTAATTCCACATTTTTGTGAAGGCTAGACTGCTGCAAGCAAAACCCGGAAGGTTTTTTGCATTAATATCAGAATATTATGCACAGAATTGAACTTTTGAATTATTCGTTTTATTTCACACTGGAGTTTCTTTCACTTCTTTTGCATTTGTGTCATTTGTGTCCAGCTTTCACAGGTCAAGTAATAATACCACCTATCCTCTTACCTTTGTAAAGAAACTGAATTATCAGGGACTCCTTTAATATCTGACTTTGCACCCCAGGTGAGTTCAGTAAGAGGAGAATATTTCATCCTCACTTTCCCCTGGCCCTTTGTCCTGGTGATTTGGGTGCATGCAGAGTAATTAAGATGGTTATATTCAACTCCCAGTCAGAGGGCGTTTGTGTAATAACCGTTTTCCTTTAAAACATTTCATGGTCCACCTCTAAAGTGGAGGCCAGTTAAAGGAAAAACGTACCTTTAAGAAATACAAGCTAATGAAAGGGACTGCAGATTGAAATGGGAATTTTTCTTTGATTTATACTGATTTATTTTTGATTACATTGTTTAATAATGATCAGACTTTAAAAAAAAAAACAATGCTTTTTGTTTTCAAATTATGTCCTATTCCACCTATACAACATGTCCTCCTGGCTTTCTGTGATGTAGCAATAACTTTTCCTGATCTGGAAGTCAGGCTGTCACTGATTTGACGCTCAAGCAACCCGAGGCACTGAAGCTTTGGGATTCACACAAAGCCAAGCCTCATCACTTTTATTTTAAGACATGTTTTCAGACCTAACGTCTCTGGTTTCTGCTGAGGAGTCATGTTTGGGGTTTTATTTTTTTGTGACTTTTACAATGACCTATTTAGGGAATGCTGTGTCATCAGGATCCCAGATGGTGTTAAAATGAATCTCTGTGAATCAGCGGGAAACTTTTTGTTTTTTTCTTTCCTTTCTTACATTTTTTAATAACTGGGAGAATTACAACACACTGTATGCTGGCGTAATGTTTAAATGACAAAAAAAAAAAAAGAATTAAGTGGTTTCTGTTATTTGGTTGCATTTTTTTTTTATATTGAATGGCTTGTGTCTTGCACATTCAGTAAATTGCGATATTATGTTTTTAATATATTGGAAGATTTTACTTCATTTTTGAACATGACAAGTTTTGTCAGTAAATTCATGTTTTGAAAGCTGCAAAAATTACATGTAGACAAGCAGAAATGCATAAAAACGCTTCATTAATTACATATTTTTGTTTAGTTGAAGTGAAAAAACATTGATTTTCTCTTCATTCACCTGTGGGTGGAATATAGTCAACAGCAAGTAAATATAAAACTATGATCGAGACCAACAAACTATTGGTGGTCATAAAGTCATGTCTGATTGGCATAGTTAAACCAAGGTGGACCCTGTTTTGCTTAATCAGAAGGTATGAGCCAGTTGCCTGGTTTGTATTTCCAACTCTCTGTTGAGTTCTGACATTAATAATGTGATGAACAGAGCCAGAGGACACCAATTGTTTTGACTGGGAAACAGTGAGTGGTGTATATGGATTTCCGTGTTCTTGGAATTTCCTACGGAAGTAAATGCACCACTTAACAAAGGTAGACATCCCGCTGATTAGTTTGATGAGGTTCAGCTGTTGCCATGGACTCGGCGGAAACAATGTGAGAGATGAAAATGTTTCTTCTTTATTTTCACAAACATTAAATTAGAAATAATTTTTGAGAAACACTCACTTTTTGGTGGACAGGAGAGAAGAAGTGATGTGAGCAGACAACCTGGTGGAAAAGCAGGTAGGCTAACTATTCCTGTTTATCTTGCTAGCTTGCTAAAACTAGTCCCATTAGCTCATGTTTCCCAACACAATTCTAAAAAATGTACTGGTAGATGTGATAACTGCATTGCTGCAGACATCACCAACGTGCGATGCATCTTCAATATAACTTCAAATGGAAATAATCAGACTTTAATTTACTGCACAATTTCATGTGAAGTAGCATTGTGCTACAATCCCACAGATACTTTTGCGTGATTGTTCATGCAGTGCGACTGCATTTGGAGTTGTTTGTGAAGGGTTTATTACCCCGAATCAGTCCACATGCAGAAGAAGACTGTAGACAGCAACGCACCGATACGGTAGTAATAATGGACGCCACTGTATCGAGTTTAAAGTTGTTGAGCCATGGGACAAAAAGAAGACAAAAAAGACAACACTGCTTGCTTCAGCCTTTATTTACTTCCGGATTTGGTGTGTCTGGCTTCTTCTACTGCAGGGTGATGACGCGTCTCAAGTCGATGACAGGTCATGACCATCCAGACTGCAGAGGCTATTGAAAAATTAGAACCCGGATAAGTATTTGATTTAGTACAACATATGGAAGTGGCACAAATCAGTTTTTCAGGCTTTTGTTTTGTTTGTTGTTTGGCGTAAAGATCGGAATTGGGACGTTCAGACTGCCGTGAAAAATTGGATTTGCACTTCACTGCTGTGTGTGAATGTATGTTGTCAACTCTCATACAGAAATAAGGGCTCAATTAAAGTAAAATGAATGAGATGTTTGATCTCGGTGATCATTTCCTGGGTGAACAATTAAAATATTTGGTAATAGTCAGTGAATCTGATTCCTTTTCCTCTTCAAGCTAGGTCATTTTTTAGAGACTAATTAATTAACATTTACTGCCTGTTGATACGTTGAAGTCGTTGGTTTTATCTAGTTGTACATCTGCCCAAAGTGAAGTGGGACCTGTTTTATCAGCAAATCTTTGTCTTGGAGATGAGCCTCGGATCAGAATGCTGCTCTAAAATCTTGACTATATGTCCGCTGAGATTGTGATAATGTTCAAAGGGCATTTCTTAATTAATTGTGCTTAATCGTGCTCCAGCAGAGAAACCTCAGGCTGTGTAATATTTCAGAGGAGAGTTGGCGTTCTCAGAAAAATGAGTGAAAGGTTTTGTTCCTGTAACGTCCTGCTCAGCTGCAGAACTATCTTAATTCTAATCAAAACGTGCAGAATTGAAGGTTGTAGGGTTTGAACAGTATGCACTGACCGCACTGAAGCAAAAAGCTTTGTAAATAAATTGGAATATTTCAGGACAGTTGATTTGAAATTCTTATTGGGTTTCATTCTGTATTTGAAATTTGTATTTGTTTGTTTTTTTGGTTTACAGCTAATGGAAACACACCATTCACACATTTAACATTTTCTTTATGGTGATTAAAAATTATTTTTACAACAGAAATGTTCTGTTTTTGTCCTGTTGTGACCAACGCAGTAACAAGCAAAGGTTGCAACACAGCATTTTTTGATATTGATTCAAAAGTATTGTCAGTACCAACGAACAGTTGCTATTTTTATTTCAGTTTTATATGTCATCCAATTTTTGAGAATTGTGTACTTGTGATTTTTTCCATTGAATTTTGGTCAAACCTAGGACAAAGATTATAGGTGTTTACAAAATACTTTCATAATAACATGACAAACAGTAACAATAGAAAAGCAAAAAAAAAATGTAATTTTGTTTTTTAAGGTGCAAAAAACATTCATGAGAGCAAATCAAAACCAAATTTGTTTCTTGATGTCAATATTTTGTGCTGATTTTACAGAAAGGAAAGTGTGCATACAGGCTCTTTGTTAAAAGAGCTGCTGAGTCCAAGCATAGCAATGGCAAGTTCAATGGAAGAAAAAACTGTGAGCATTGGGTGTGTAAGGGTATACTTTTCAGTAGCTGCTTTATAATTACATCAGTTTTACTGATATAAACACCTGAAAATATGATTTTTTTTTCAGGTACACCAGCATGAAGGCATCACAGCTCTTCACCTTGTAGACATGTTCATTAGCAGCATTAGAGTTTTATAATTATGGAATCAAGACCAATCAGATTAGTAACCATTTAGTTGATCATCTTTCTTTTTGGATTTAAAAAACGGAGTACAAGTGAATATTTGAGCTGTAGAAGTTGGTTTGAATGAAGACGGATCTGAGCGATGACAGGAGTTGTTACGATGCCGGAAAAACAAAAGCTTCTGCTTGAAGTGAGGTCTTCACAACACTTTACTGTCTCCTGTCTGACAAACCTTTGAGGAAGAAAAGCCAAAGACATCCCACCCATGAAAAAACCTTTAAAACAGGAGGTGAAAATAGTTTTTGGCAGCCTAGTTTTAGTCAGTCAGTCAGTCAGAGCTTCCCGCTGACCTACAAAAATTCAGGTTGGTCTTCAGTGTAAATAGCTGAACTCCTCCTGTCCACATTCATTTTGTGGACAAAATGAATGTGGACATTCTGGAGCACGATTAAACAAAAGTTTAAGTGCTAAAAGTAAAGATAAGATGTCCAGTTAGCAGGACCAAGGAATAACACCTACATATTTGGTTTGTTGAAACTGGACTGACGTGATTTTAATGAGTTTCAGTCACCTGCAGAAGTCTTCAACGATAAATTAAATCAATTAAACTTTACTTGCACTTCACAGACTCGCATCAAATGTTGTCTCAACGAATTTTACAGAAAACCTTATTGATAAACAGAAATATTGAGCCAATCCAAGGCTTTAAACCTGTTGGGCTCTTATGTCCCCTGGGTGGAACATAACGTTAAGTGTTTTTTTTTGGGGGGGGGGTTTCAGCAACACCATTTCCATGTACATAAATATATTATTCAGAATTTTAAAGCTAAAATGCGTTTGCAATGTTAGTGAAGGACACAAACATAACTGTAGACAGAGTAAACACTTCTGTCACTTGGAAACCCATAATAATGTCCAACTTACTCTTGTTTTCTTTGCTGGAAATAGACTAAAGACATTTTCTAGAGACTCTCAAAATGGAAAAATCTTCACCCGAAAACTTGGGTAAACTGTACCCTTTTTTCTATAAAGAAAATATCTTAAGCCCTTTTTAGAACCTGCAATACTATTCTGCTTTATCCAGTTTATTGCTGGTCAACTAAAAAAATGTTGATTCAAAAGTAAGTATTTAATTTAGAAAAAAGTGGCTTAAAATTGATGATTTTGGCCTGCAAGGCAAACAGTTTGAACATCAGAGTAGAGATTGGGGAGGAGTTTTGCCTTCCAGCAGGAAGACTTTTAATTTGAGTCCACAAGTGCTTCATGTTTTAGACGTTTCCTTGAATAACCTCAACTCTGCAGAGTTAATGGCCCATTTTACTCTGTTAAATCAGAGCAACATACTACAAATGGCTAAACTGATCCTTGAAGGACCAATGAAGGCTTTTTCATAAGTTAGAATGGTCCAGTCAAAGTCCAGACCTATATTATGTTAAAGTTTGTCTGATTAACTTTCAAAGTCCACTTTTCTCTCCAGTCTCCTGTTTTTCTTAGAAATGTTAAACAAACAGAAATACTAGCATTCTGAGCAGGAACCCTGTCTGGATAATCAGGAAACAATGAAAATATAAAAGTTCGACAGGACAATACAGGAAAATATTGGAGCAAAGATGCAGAAACCTTATTAATAATTCACCCGTCAAAGAGAATAAATAAAAGGAGAAGAAACAAAATCTAGATGTGCTGAAACATGTCAAACGTGGATGAAAGCGAAAGGAAAAATTAAACATCCAAACAAGGAAAGAAGGCTTTTGAGAACAAAATGCATAAATAACTGCAAAAATGTAAAAGGAATAAAATAATCATGTGGGAAAATAAAAAGAACATTTCAAAGGTTTGGCTGTAGTGATGAAAAAGTAAAATGTAGGTTAATTACATAAGGTTTTCATTATGTTTTGCTTAAAAAGAAATTACAGTCAATGCAAATAAACCATGTTGATTATTGAACATGTGTTTAATAGTGCATGTTTCCATTGTTGTTCCGATCACAACATGAAATCCACAGATTTAAGCTTTTTTACCTCCCATCTGACACGTTATCGCCGACCTTCGATTCGGATGGAGGACTGATCCCATCCCAGGTGAAGTAGGACAAAATGGTCTGATGCCGGAGCAGCTGTCCAGAACTTTTTTTTAAAAATTTATTTAGTCAGAGATAAATGACTCTGAGCTTCATTAAAAGTGAAAAGGGGCAGAAGCTTAATGGAGCCCTGGAGCACTCTGGGAGCCATTTGGTCCCTTTTATCCTACCTCCTACGCATGACCTAATCAACCACGCTGATTATCCATAAACTGGGTGTTAGACTTTGTAGTTTGGCCCTTTACGTCTATATGGAATGATAAAACTGTGGTAAACAGGTAGTCATTTAAAATTTTAGCAAAAACAGCGTGACAAATACAGGTAAAATTAGGTTTTATGCAAGACCTGAATAGAAACGGTTTTAGTTTAAGCTGAAATATTGCTGCCAATGTCCAAAACACTGAAAAAATAATTAAATATCCTTATGTTGTGCACCAAGTATAAGTGGTCGAACTTGGACCAGAGACCAATGATTTTTATTTTATTTTTTTTTTGTAATTTATGAGAAGCTTCTAACTAACTTCATTAGCAGCACTTTGCATTTTGGATCATGTTGTAAAATTCTAGTTGTATGTAAAAACATGGCTCATCAGAAGAGGCCTGTGATTTCATTTAATTCGTTTTGCTCCAGGGGTTTCTACAAACGGGCTGCACAGTGGCGGAGTTGGTAGAGCTGTTGCCTTGCAGCAAGAAGGGCCTGGGTTCGATTCCCGGCCCGGTGTATTTCTGCATGGAGTTTGCATGTTCTCCCATGCGTGGTTCTCCGGGTTCTTCCCGCAGTCCAAAAACATGACTGTCCGGTTAATTGGTCTCTCTACATTCTCCCTAGGTGTGAGTGTGTGTGTGTGCATGGTTGTCTGTCTGTCTCTGTGTTGCCTTGCGACAGACTGGCAACCTGTCCAGGGTGAACCCCGCCTCTCCCCCGGAATGTTAGCCGGAGGTAGGCAGCAGCAACCCTATTGAAGTGTTGGTTATTGTCTGTTAAGAATGATAACCAAAATTAGCATGGAGACTGTTCTCACAGCTGTTCTATTTCTTCTCCACACGTTCTTTACCTGTGGTGCAGTGCAGTAACTGTTTGTTCTGTACCCAGAATGCGTTGCAATACATTAAAATCTTCTGATGTCCTGCATCATTTGTGACCAAGGCCCGATTGTTGTCAATTAGGCAAAATCAGCAACAAAGCTAGGAATACTCAACTATTAAACTGAAAACGTGTGAAAGATCGGTACCAAAAAATCACTTTCTAAAGTGCATCCGTACAAGTATGTGTGTACTAATAAATTTGACCCTTAGTGAGGGAAATATATTATGTCATTGACATAATCTTGAATTTAATGCCTTAGCATTAGCTTCTGCTAAATACCATGTTGGTATGGCACTTTAGCATTAGCTGAACTAACATTTATAATTAGGGCTTTAGGGCAGGAGTGTCCAAAGTTTGTCCTCGAGGGCCAGCATCCTGCATGTTTTAGTTCTCTCCCTGGTTTAACGCACCTGGACCCAATGATGGCTCATTACAAGGCCTAAGAAGAACATTACCATGCTGAAAAGGTTGTTACTACCACCAGGGAGAGAACTAAAAAGTGCAGGATGCCGGCCCTTGAGGGCCGACTTTGGGGACCCCTGCTTTAGGGTTAGTACAACTAGCTTTTTAGTTAGCAGTGCCCACCACTAGTCACATTAAAATGACAGTGTATCAAATGTAGTGCCATCTAGTGGCTCAAATGGTAACCTGCAACCAATTTAATAATTACAGTAACTATTAAAAAGTCCACTTTCAGGTACGTGTTGCTGTAATCTTTTGAGCTACTGCAATAAGTTTTCAGTGCAAAATGAAAACATGTAAAAGACATTAGACACAAAGTAGAAAATATAGAAAAAAGACACAATGTCTCGCTGCACTAGTCAAAAATCTTTTTGAATCCAGCGTGATTTATGCCTTAAAACATCGTCTTGCTTTTACCACTGAATAAATAATCCATTTAATATTGCTCTATATCTAAATCAGAATTTCTGTTAACCACACTTAAAGACATGTCCTGCAAATAAGAGTAGAACCATCTTAAAGAATGCTGACCTTGGAGTGACTGCAAATTTCTTTGTAAGTTCATCTTTATACCCCAAACTTCATCACAAAGTGTTAAGTTAGAGGAATTGCCAATCCTAGTTTAAGTACAAGTAAGGAATGTCAGAAATATTGGCAATAATGTCAGTAATAATCTGAGTGATTTTATGTGCTCGTCATCTCTCAGGCGTTGAATGAAGGTCAAACTCTGAGGTAGATTTTTTTTTTTTCTTTCCTCCAATCTCCTAAAGGTAATGTGAATCTTGTTGATGTGAAAAGTAGGTTGAAGCTGTCACAAATACATGAGGATGTTGGGGAACTGGAGTGTAACTTGCCTGAGTAAACAGTCACTTCCACATCCATTGTGTATGCAGACATTTCCATGGAGAGGGTGGATCTCATTGGCCCATGATCTGCCTCGGTTTCCCCATCATCGGTGTGTGGCACTGACTTGTTTGGAGGCAACACAGGATTTTTATTTTGTTTTTGGCACATTTATGTCAGCTTTTCCCCAACTCTGTGTTGTCTTTGGCAACACACAGCAGTACACCCGAGTTGTGAATCTGGAGGAGAAATACTGGCCTTAACACTGATGCAATGGAATGCATGAATCTGCTAAACCGAATAGAAGTTAACATCATCATAATTTGATTAAATTTAAAGCCTTGGCAGTATTGCTATATAATTTGGTGAAATTTTCACATCTTTTCAGTTTTTGCTTTTTATTTACCATAAATGATCAAGAGTCTTTTACATCAGCATTAAGGATATTTTCTCACTATTCTGTGAAGAATTGTTTGAGTTAGTTTATTTGAAGGGTTTTAAAGTGTCAGTTGACTTTACCTCCATGTTCTGACTAGGCCACTTGAGAGCCTTCATGTTGAGCAGAATTCACATTTACATGAATTACTTCAAGTCGTCCAGCTTCTTCAGCTGCCCCAGACTATCGTACCACCGAGCCAAAGTTTGTCAGTTTGTTTTGTAAAATGCTGTAAGTTTAAGCCTGATGAAAAGCTTGATAAAATGTTTTATCATGGGGTCTTTTGGATCAGCAGTGTTTCTGGTCTCAGGACTTGGCCATGGAGGCAATTTTAGTCCAGACTACCTTTCTCATTGCTGATCCTTGAACATTGATCTTAACTGGTTTAAATTAAGCCTGTAGTGATTTGGATGTTGCTCTGCGTTCTTTGGTGACCTTCCATATGAGACACTTGCTGCGTGCGTTTCCATTAACCATATAATTGTGCAAGTTGAAATTATGAAAATAAATTAGCTTATTTATTTTGCTGTGTTGTTGAATGGTAACTGACCATTCAACAACTCAAAGAAATGTGCCGGAAAGCTCAATCCTCATCAAGCACAGAGAGCATTTTCATCTGTCTGTCCACAATTGAAAATGCTCTCAATTTAGAAAAAGCTCACACTTTTCACTAAAGCTTTCGCACTAGAATGAGGTGGTTTTTACTGTTTCAAAATTATGTTTGTAATAGAAACATTGACATGCTTCTATTACAAACATGCACATGCTTTTGATGCACTCAGAGTAATTTTGTTGGTTCACTTGTTCCCAAAGCCTTAGAAGTGACTTTCTAACCTGAGCTCTTGTTGTTGCATTTCTGTAGATTGATTCCAAAGTGAAGTCAAATGTTGTAACTTATATTGTCCAAGTATATATAGTGTGGATGTTGATGCTGTGTGTAGGAATCAGCCGACTGAAATAAGTCTGTTTCCTCATCTAATATGATAGATATACAGAGAAGATGGTTTCAACTTCCTCCTCCTCTATTTTCTCTTTGGTCCTGCTCTGCATCCCTGAACCCTCTTTTTCAATTCCTCTGGGATTTGGGGTTATAGTTCAGGTATTATTTGAGCTCTGCGCATGCTAATTAGCTCCTGGGTGTGTAGGTGAAAATACTTGTTGCCGTGGTACTGCATCATAACAGCTGTCTGAAATAAAGAGCAGAATCGGAAATCTTTGCAACTGCACAGTTTCCAAAACCAGAGGAAATATTTGTCCACAAAACAAACCCTCAAACAAAAGTCCACAAAAAACAGTTATGTAACAGAGCTACTCAAATATGGTGCCACCACGAGTGGCATAACTCATGGTCAACAATTAGTTTTTCACAAAGGACCTGATTGCTTTGGATAGCGTCCTTCCTTTAATGAATGAAATCATTGTTGTAAAAACTGTTTTTGTCTACTTGGGATGCACTTGTCTGTAATTACTGTTCAAAGAAATGAAGAAACATAAGTGGGAGGGAAAAAAATAGAGGAAGCCTATAAGAGAAAAGGGAGGATAATTTTGCATGCGGTGGATGGTGTTGTAATATGGGAATAAAACCCTTGTTTTACAGTGTTGTTGTGACACTGTGCTATGATCTGAACCACGACTGTAATCGTACTCATAATCCGTGGCACAGTTACACTAGGCTGCCCTCAGGTATTAGAGTTGTGTAGTTGTCCTGAACAGAAAAATTGTCTTCAGCTCATTAAAGTGTCTTTTCAAAGCTGTCTGTGGCTGAAAATAACATCCTTTTAGATTACAAATTTAAAAAATACACATTTTGAGCAACCTTGCTCATTAGAATTAGAAATAAAACTGAAAACTTGCTTACAATCTTTAATGTGGGAGTTTTATTTTCAGACACCAACCTAAGTGTCTTCCTCCAGCCAAGCTCTGCGGGAATTGAAGTGATGAAATGCCGCGAGGAACTTGCAAAGAGTTGCATATGTATGCAAAACCTTTTAAGTGTGAAAGCCAAACACAGTCACGTTTCAATTTTTTAGATGCATATTGCTTTTCCAGGGGGCAGTACACTCAATTTTCATATTTCAGCATTAATATCCAACAAAGCATTCTCTACTGTAACTGTGGATAATAACACTCAGCACTGCCACTGAGACCTATAGACAAAACATTGTTTGCTCAGCTCTTGCATGCATTGGGTGCTCTGATGCTGGGATTGGGGTCTACAGTATAAACCATATATTTTAAAAGGTACTAAAGGGATGTTTTTTACTCTCCATGGTTTAGTTTAACCTTTCTAAAATGTTTTTTTTTTTCCTGGAAATCCGTCTGGCAGTGAGCCCAACAAGAAAAAGTAAATGTATATGTTTTCAGATTTGAGTGCATATTTAGCTCATAAAATATAGGTATTAACTCCTTTATAAGCAAAGAGTTAACACCTACAGTATATTACACCTTTTGACTTTCTTCACTGTAAGTTTATGACTTTCTTCCATTCTGGTCCAGGACACTCTCGCAAGAAAAAAAAAAAAAAATCTCAATAGAATTTTCTTGGTAAAATAAAAGTTAATAATAGTAACAGGTCACCTATTGGGATATCATTGGTAATCCATCCATTGATGTAGCCTATTTTCTATTCCCGCTTTAAGTCTTATCAGTATTGGGTCTCCGAAGGTGCTCTGTGATCAGGAAGTGGGGTACACATGGGATGCACCTTTAAACATTAACTCATAAGATCATTCTCCATGGGCGTGGCTGTAACCAGTTCTTCCCCAGTCAGCCCCGCACCTATTTGATGTTTCTAAATATGATTAGAAAATTTCCTGCTTAGGACCAAATATCTTTCCAGGAACTGGATTTAGACTTTAAGCATGTTGATATCAACTGAAACAACTTGACTGAAATAAATGGGCTTAATCTTGATTTTTAAGGACTGCTCGCCCTTTGGGTCAAATAACTTGATGCGCAGTTGTGCAGACCTGAGATCTGCCAAACTCCTGATTAAAATGTGTCATTTATGAAGCAACGGCAGCCAAATTCTAACTCTATCATTTTAAAGCATTAAGACCATGGTCCTTCAGTGTAAATTAAATTTGATAATGGCTCTATTTAATGCGGGCAGAGATATGAACGTCTTAATAATGTGGAACGTCAACCAGACAGCCTTGAAATGACTCCAACAAGAATGAAGATCAGACTCTGTTGAGCAGCATTAACATTAATTCCACTTAGCCCTTAAATTCAGACATCCTTTCAACTCCTAGCATGCTGGTAGATATGGAGTGCTGCATCTGAAGACTAATAACAGTTTTTAATGCAAGTGCCGTCGCACTCAGAAGTTATATAGGTGAGTGCTGCCTCCATCAACATCCCTTACGGCTGCACTCACACCAGCAAGCTGTTTCCAAACACGTGAAAATCAGTGAGAAGTGGCAATACTGCTGCAGTTAATTAACAGGAACCTCAATGCTTTGGCACTGTAACAAACATACAGCCCAGGGGCGGTGGAGGTGGAGCGAAGCAGGGGGGGAGATGGATGGATATTTTTGTCTGTCAGTAAATTTAATGAGACGCAGCCGTGTGAACAATCGGTGTGAGCAGAAGTGCCACCGGCTGGATCTGTGTAACTTCCCTAAAAGACTGGCGGTGTCAGAATGCATTATATTTCCACATAAATAACGGGACGTGTTCTGTAGTGTAAGCGGTTGTTTCTATTTATGGTGCTAGAATTCATATCGTCCTCTCATTCACCCATAAATACTCCAGTTCTGGAACATTTCACATATTTTCTCCTCAGTTCTCCTGTGCTTGGTCTAAATTACAGGGATTAATGGGTGTAAGACTTTACTGTCTGACAGATCCTGGCTGGTACCCCTTAAAGGGCATTTATTATCATCTTTTAGAGCCAGAAAAGAAAAAAAATCTTAAATATGAAGCAGAAATGATTAGGGACAACTTTCTTGAACAAAATTAACCTTTTGAGTCACACTTACCAAATCAGAAAGTTACACTGAAAAGGATCCATCTACAATGATATAGTATTCATGCCTGTCTATATGGATAAATATGGACAAATAAATTATTGAAAATATTTTGACTAGGTGTGACTACCTAATTGAAAAAACGGGAAAATATTGAGGGAGTGTGCTATAAAGATTATCTGTGAAGGGGAAACATGAAAAAGGTCCAAAGTAGTAAAAACAGGTAACAGATTGTCTCTGTTGGAAACTATTTTTAATGAAACGGTTGTAATCTTGAATTTCAGTGAAGGAAAACCCCAAATATGCAGAAAGTTAATGCCGTGGCTACTACAGATGGCTTGAGCAGGGAGTCAACAGACAGACCAATGAATTGACCACAGTTGTTGGTTTTGTTGCATGTTTATAAGTCTCTTTACTGGAGCAGTTTCATGTTTT
The DNA here is from genome assembly GCF_003331165.1 of Xiphophorus hellerii. Lineage (NCBI taxonomy): Eukaryota > Metazoa > Chordata > Actinopteri > Cyprinodontiformes > Poeciliidae > Xiphophorus > Xiphophorus hellerii. Next base: position 4,250,850 of record NC_045682.1, read on the forward strand.
CCCTGAGCTAAATGAAGGAAGGTACTTTCCAAGGCTGAGTTAGTTGCTGTTAAACTAACAGATGGATTAATTCATTATGGGTGGCTTGACAGTGTGTCCCTGTAATAATGATTTGTTAGCTACATTACTCCAATGCAGTTAAACCCTTATGATTTAAGCTAATTAAATGGAGAAAAGTGAGGCTTGCATAAACACGGCATGACTATCTTATTTTAACTGAGCTACTCTTGAACATTTTACTGTACAAGATTGATACTTGCGTGTGCACAACCGAGCAGTAAGAGAGCAAATTTTATAACACTATCTGATGCCAAAGAACCGCTAGAGGGATGTTTTGAAGCAACAGATTGGATTGCTCTTTGCCAGTCACATTGAAGTGACATCAATGTGTGGCTGAACAAATTTCTGTGTGGATAAAATCATCTCCACCAGAATAGAGACATGCTTCTCTAGTAATAAATCACTAAAGTGAGCTGTTAATCAAAAGAGCGAGGCCACTTTAGGAGATCTTTCCTTCCCACAGCCATCACCACCTACAATAACTGAAGAATTCTGAATGAATGAGTTGCAGCATCATATAATTTCCCTTAAGGATCAATAAAGTATTTTTGAATTGAATTTTGTTTTCTTATGAGCATTTAATCACCATTTTTGTGAATTACTTACTTGATCTATCAAAATAGGCATGAGGCATTTTTTAAAGTGGATTTGAAGGACTCTGGGATTTCAGCTACATGCAAAAATTCAAACAGCACCAGAGTTTGCTTCAACTGAACCGAGATCTAGGTTTGCAGTTTTTCTTCTTTTCTTTTTTTTTTTTGTCTTTATCAAACAAATTTGACTTAGTAGGCAATGAAAGATTGAAGATTTTCTAAAATTAACAGGTCTGGTGTGAATGCAGCCAAAAACAACCAGTATTTTATTGCTTAAATCCTGATGTAACTGTGGCAGAATTTAATTGAAATACCAAAAGTTGAAAACAGTAGATTATGTAATAGTAGCACAGGACCTAGATCCTTTGGCAACACTCAATCAATGTCTACCCAAATTTCCCAAAAGACAGTTAAATAACCTCCGTTTTTCTGCCGCCGCTGGCGTAAATAAAAAGTCTGCTTAAAACTCTTATCCTCTAAAAGGGCCACATAAAACCAGCTTACAAAGGGAAATAATTTGATACTCGATAATGCATATTTGCTGTGTAGTAATTGGGGTGCTGTGTACATCTGCACTGCAGCTCTAAATCGCCTGACAATTAGGTTTCCAACAAGCTCCTCTGTTTGGCTGCTGTCCTCCTGCCTTTAAACAGGAAGAGAGCGTCGGATGTGATTTGCAGCATTGAAGCTTGCCCCAAGTCCACCTGCTGATAATGTATTCCTCCCACTGGTTTTGTATTCATCCCGCTCCAGCCAGGTTTCGTTAATGTTCTGTACTGTCTCTGCTCTGCACTTGTGGCTCCAGCTGCAGTGAATACTTGTCATATTGCACATGAGTGCATTGGTTTTTTTTCCTGAACAGCAAATACAGAAATACAAACAAGGTTTGTTTACCTTAACCTGAAAGTAATTAATATCCCCTGTGTTGCATAAAAAGCCCCACTACCTGGTATTTAGAATCAGGGGAAGTTGTTGCTTGCAGCTTAATTGTGTTTAAAATATCTCCTCGTTCTTACAATAAGAAATCTGATGGGTTCTAACATTAACGCTGCACGCAAATCATCCAGACACTCCAACAAATGAATTCACTCCAGTGCCCATTTGATGCCATGTTCATAAATTATGGATGCTCTTGTTCTGCTGCCCTGCCTCTGACTTCTTCATCCAGGGACGTTATCAATGAGCGCTCCTGTCTAATTCCAACCAACAGCCGCCTGCTTTGTTCCCATCTGTCCTGCGTAGAGGCGGACTCTGATGTGAGGACAGACGGGAGCAGACAACTCCAGCTGCTCCACCTGGAGCGCCGTAATAGTTCGGTTTCCTCCGGGTGGAGGTGGTGCCAGACAGCTGGAGGCTGCATGCCTTCAAACTGCCAAAGCTGACGGCAGCTTGACATCACTACACAGCGCCTAGCAAGAATATTCATAGACTTTCATGTTTTTATTTGGATTTTATGTGATACAAAAACACTAAGTAGTGTGCAAATGTGTAAAGAATACATTCTGTTTTAAAAAAATTAATATCTCACTCTGAGCGATGTCATGCTTTTTTTCTCACATATTTAGAATTCCTAATAGCACTTTTTGAACTTTTGAAAGGTTTGTTGAAGTTTATTTTTACATGTTTGACCAAGGTAGTCAACGTATTGTTTTTTTCTGTTTTCTTTAATTATTTTACATTAGCAGTTATACTCCTAATGCCACTGACAGACCAATTTAAAGTTGTTTTTTTTTTTACATGTTTGACAAAGCTTGTGAAGCTATTACTGAATTTAAGTGTTCTGTCCTGGTGCAGAGTTATCAAATGCATTTTTACTTCAGTACATTTATTTATGCGTTTAAACAAAAAAAATGTTTTTAGTCAGTTGAGCGGTGTTTCAGAAATTAAAACAGTGCATTGTGCATCCCTAAAATATATGAATTCTTTCTTGTGGCATTGTCGTGAGTGGCATTATATATGCGTTCAGACATGTTTTCACCTTTAGGGAAAACTCACGTTAATTGTGGGTAATTATGCCGATGTGGAGGTCCTTAATGCTCATCGATTATAATGGTTGCATAATTACTGCAGAGTCTGTTCAGTGGTGGACCAAAGATGCAATTTGTGTAAATTCTTTTCTTTTTTTTTTTAACAAAACCTTATTTTCTACAGGAAATTGATTTCAAGTTAAACTTGAAATATCAGGAGAAACATTATTACTGTTAAAACTGCACTTAAAATAAAGCCAGTCGGTTTTTAGGTGGAAGTAGCAGGAACTGGATGTAAATAATAGTCACTTGTAATCTTAGTCACTCTAGAAATTAAGTTTGAGCAGAACAACCACCCTAAGCATGCACCCAGAGCTACAATGAGTTTAAATCAAAGTACACTCATTTGTTAGGATGGCCTAGTCAAAGTTCTCACCTGAATCTAATTGAGAATATTTAGTAAAGCCTGAAAATATTTGTAGATGTTCTTCATTCAGTTTGGCTGAGCTTGAACTATTTTCCAATGAAGAATGATTAAAATGTTTCATTTTCTATTTGAAGTGTTGTAGCATACTTTTTCTTTTACATCATATTTATTCACTAATCTGTTTTGACCACAGACACTAAATTCAAAGTGTCTCTACTGTCTTTTGGTTGTAACATGACAAAATGTATAGCAGATTACTCCCTATAAAACAACAACAAAAAAAAACCCGTCAGCGCTGACTTATTTACTGATTCACCACACTATATGAACATTGTGAATTCTTTCACATACTTGCATATCCTCAAAATAAAAACGAATGCACCTCGAACTTTTCCTCTTTGTGGAAAACAGACTTAACAGAATTGGAGAATGGAGATGTATTTAAAAAAATACACTCCCTTTTATCCCCCCTCCCTTTTTGAAGGTGCCCGAATCACCAGATGGAGCTGCTTCCAAAGTTATGATGTACAACAAAAACGAACATATCACCAGTATAAACATTCCTCATTAAAAGCTGCTCTTAAATCTTGTGCAGTGTTTAGAGTTTCCAAAAGGCAGCACAGGATTTATTCTCCCAGACTGGGGATGCCAAGAGATTGATTTACAGTGAAAATAGAGCTGGCGTAGTCATCCGTGGAGTAGACAAACTCTCTCCCTGCTCCATTATTTAGAATAAACTACAGCAAGCTTCGCAGAGTATATTGGAGCAGATGTTTTAAGTGATGCTGTTCAAAATTTGAAGTGCTTGATGGGAGATACTTGAGTGGAAACTGTTTCAAACTTGCTCCAGCACCAACCAAAAGAAAAGGAACATAAACCACCACCAAATACCTGGATCGTACACTTAGACCCCTTCTATTTTGTTCCGATTGATTCATAGTTTGCCTCCAATATTATCTTCTTCTTCTACTCTAAAAATACAATTACACCCCTGTTTCCAATCAGTGGGACTTGCAATTTCTCGGGATATAAATATCTCCATCAAGGCCAATGAATGCCTTGAATTCATGTTGAACTCCTTAATGATATTTATCCTGCCAGAAAACAATTAAAAGTAATGCAATCATTTATTGTTGTGGAGTTTTTTCTTGCGACTGCATGAGTATAGAAAGGGTATAATGCATGGATTTCCTAAAAGAGAATGAGAAGTGGAATCATTTTGAGTGGATTACAAAACATCAGACTTGCATAATTCAGTTTTCTGGAGTTTCTTCTTTTAAAGAGAGGTTTAAACTTTCTGCTGTTGGAAAGTCTGGAAAAGCTTGGGAGAAAATATGGAAAATTGTATTTCAGGACTTTATTGCTTGCTTTTGTGGAATATTATCAGATATTTTGTAGGTTTATGTTGGTTTTTAACCATTTTCATGCACTCACCCATCAGTCCTTGTTTAATGGTCCTTCAGTTCGTCCATCTGTCTTGTTTATTCATCAGTTCAAGAATTTGCTCCTCTTTCCATCCATTCAACCAGTTTGTTTTGTACAACACATTGGCTCAAGGCACTATGCAAAAACATAATTTCAATCCAATCATTCCAATGTATTTTACTTATTGAAATATGAACCAGTTTTAGTTTTTTTCCCCCCCAAATTAGTTTAGAGTTTCTATCAAAGGTGACTCAGCAGATTGCATTGTCATCAACTTGTAGCTTTCACTCCTCCTGGATGTAGAGACTTTAGACAATCGCTTTTGTTGTTGCTGATTTACAGCAATCCCTCATACCGATAATGCATGGAGCAACAGTGGAGAGGAAAAACTCCACCTTAACAGGAAGAAACCTCCAACAGAACCAGATCCTGTACGAGCGAGTATCCAAAAGTATCAAGTATACCACAAGTATATCCAGTATCCACAAGTATATTAAGTATACCACAAGTATCCACAAGCCACAACTGGGGGTTTGAAAAGACAGAGCAGACAAACAAAAAGAAATCAAAGATTTGATGTACGAGTAGTTTTTATGTTGTTGAAAAGTCAAAAGTTAATACAATTTTTAGTTGCATTAGTCTGTCCTCTTGTCAGTCCATCAGTACCACCATCCATCTATACTTTCCACTTTATACCTTGTTAATTGACAAATGCTTGTTGTTTCGTTTTGCTACTGCAATGTCAAAATCTAGACGTTTTAATCTGGAAAAGAATGTCTTTTTTTATGTGCATTGCAGGAACTCAGGAGAAAACCGTTCTACCACCTACCTGGATAGTAATTGCATTTTGAAAACGCATTCATTTTCTTGTTCCAAGCTCATTAAACCTTTTTAATCCCATGTTGCAAGATAACTGCACAACTCTGAATATACTCCATATGTAGCACAAATTAACTAGATAACCAATATTCATAGGAATTGAAGATATGTAGAAAATTGTGCGTACATATAGTTTTATTCCTAAGTCCTGAATTTGTTTTTAGTGGGACAAATTCAGGTCAGTCTTTTCTCATCTTCTTCTTGGAGTTAGTTTTCATTATTCTGCTCAGTGGCGATAGCAAAGATTAATCTTTCTTTGACCAAGTGGATAAAGCAAGTAGTTCATTGCACATCTTTTCCTTTGGCCTTTTTTTGCTTTTGCACAACAGAAGAGGGATTATTTTTGCAACAGCACTCTGACCTTGTGCTGTGAGCTGAACTTGCTTCACGGCCCGCCATCCGCACCACTGTACCTTTCAGCAGACGCTCTGAATGGCGTTAGCTTTATCAAGAAGGTCTGGTAGATCCTGCCACAGAATTTCATCCACTATTTTGACTTTACACGACCACAGCACCTTTGTAACAAGGCACGCTTTCAGAAGATTGTCTAAAGAGGCTGGGCTTACTGAACAGGGTGGCAAAACCTTGGTGTTGCCACAAAGAGAAAGGATGATTTAGTTATTTTCAGTTGCCCCCTTATTGACTCTACCATGGCTTGTTTACATATTAAGTTAGTGAAAATGTGTTCTGTACTGTTAGAAAATGTATTGCTGAACACCATGTTACACTGAAGTTGGACTTTGATGTGAGGCCAATAATTTAGTGCAAAATTAGAATAGACTGGAATATACTTTATTGATTATTAAAGAGTAATATAGAGATTTTTGAGAAGTATGGGCTGCATATTTAGACTTGTCAGACCTCGACGTGAATATTCTTTACTGAATTGACTATTTAAAATAAAGTTGGAGATTTAAGCTTTTATTCTTAAAGAAAAAACAAAAAAAACACAAAACCAGACATTTCTTGACACTGTACCACTTAGATTGAGATGAGTTTAAAAAAAAGAGAAAAAAAGCATTGCTATGTTGAAGTATGTTGATCTACATTTATTCTTTTTTTTTTATAACAAGTTGCGGAGTTATCTTAAGTATTTGATTTTGTTCACTAGTTGATGTGTATTTGGTTGTCTGTGGGGTTGCAGCAAAAAACCTGATGGTGTTAAAGTACCTTACTTTAGAAAGATAAAGTGTTCACCATTCACACTTAGTGAACAGGAGCTGTTTGTCAAAAGAGAATTGGCAAAAAAAAAGAAAGATGTGCAGCGTTGTTAGAGACATACCCCAAACAACTTGTAGGAGAAATTACAAAGAAAGATGGCTCTGCAAAAATATTGACTGACGGAGCTGAATGAATTATGAATGATTGAATGAGCTGAATTATTAACATAAATCTGAAAAAGCAAGTAAACGTGTATCATTTACTTCTACTTACTTCTCCTTAACAAAATTGCACGACTTCTTCATGGTCTATCATATCCTGTCCACTGTCTTGGTTTTAGAGTTCAGGCCTAGAGTCTAACCCAGCGCTCAAAGATGTGAAAGGTGGAGTAAACCTTCCATCAGTTCCAGTGAGGCTGTAATGTTCAGTTTTCTCATGTAATCATGACATGAAGGGATATATTTTCTGTGTTTGTGATCAGAGGCTTGTCCTGAGAATGGTATTAGAGGAGCAGTCATGTTGTTGTCCAAATCAAGGCTTTATCCTCCTCTGTACATTGACAATATTGGGTCTGTGTCCGGGTCACAGGGTCTGTTTTCTGACTTGATGACGGTTATCGGTCCTCAGATGTGTGTTGATAGCCTTGACTTTGTTTGAATGTTATATCACTGCTCGATCTGAGGTTTTAAAACGGATGAACATTTTTTAGGGAAGAAAAAAAGTAATAGAAAGGGCTTTGCAGTGCCATGACATGTTGCAACCTATTATTAAACTTCTTGACTGGCGTCAACCTTAAATGTTGTGAACTTTTTAAAAGCAAGGTCCATGTTGATGTCTACAAAAGTTGTTTGAGGTAAAGTTTGCAAAGGGACATTTTTACCTAATATTGGCGAGCTGTCTGTATATACTGAAGCATGTTTCTATAGTTTTTACTAATATTTGTAACAATTCTAAAAAATAAATGCAGTCCTGTACATTAAATTCTTAAAAAAATAAATGCATAATTCTACAGTACATGTATTTATCCAGTACAGCCCTGTCTTTTTGGTGTACAGAACTGATATGGCATTGTTCTATACCTGAACAAATGCAGAATCTTTATATGAGGAAGTCCACAAGGCAATGTTCTATAGGGAAACTGTACAAAGTGACACCAAAAAAATAGACGAATCCCAGACATCCCTAAACTCTAACTTTAACCCCAAATCAACCTTATTTTCTTGTAAGCAGTCTATGCTAATCAGCTATGTAGTATTCAACCAACCCAAAATACTGCACATCTTATGAGATGCACTACTGGTACGGTCCAGTCCCACTGACCAAAGGAAATTTTCCAAAAGCTGCTTTTATGGTGCATTTAAGTACATTCAAGTGGATTGTCTAAATATCAACGTAAAAAGGACTTGAATACTTTGTTTTTCCTCAAATGTCATAAAGATCTTATGAAAAATATCCTACGGCAACATTGGCCATTTTCAAGTGGTTTTATTGTGTAATCCATCAATCAAGTCAGTGCTCTGCCCATTTATTCATTATTGATAAACAAAAATCAATCTAAATCTCCAGTCAGTTTTATAAAAGCCAATTTTTCATTTTCTTTTGATCAAACCAAAAACATGTAGAAGTTTTTCTTCAAAAATAAAGAATTGACCTACTTGTAACCTCAGTGTACCGTTGCACCACTTGTTAATGCATCCATGCTTAAATTTATTAAATCAGGCACGGGGTGACTGTATATAAACATTTTCTCTATATTCACATTAAAGCCTCACATCTTCATTACTGTTGTGATATTTAAGTACCGTTTGGAAAATAGTCATAGTCCCTGAATGGAATGAATCCCAGTTTTTGTGATAGATTCTATCATCTTTGGTTCTTGTATTCTAAACCGCCAAACCCTGAAAGTGTTTACCGACTCCTTGGCGTGCCTCTCCTTTTTCCTCCCTTCAGTCCTCCTAGATGGACTAGAACAAGCAAGACTGCAGTCGCTAATCTCCCATTCCAGTGTTTTATCACCCTGACAGGGAGGAAGCCGGCAGAGTAATCCTTTAGACAAAATTGCAAGCAGTGTTTATTCAGCACCTTTGTCACGCAGAACAGAGGCTTCATATCTGGAATAGAAAGCACATACTGAAAACCGGGACACATCTTTGCCTCCACGTTTTTTTATATCAATGCTTTTGTTTGGTAAGATTGGTCAAGGATGGTTTGAAACTGCCACATCTTTATTCCTCTGTAAATCAAACTGGTTTTTGGGGTATCTCTGGCTTCAGTGGCTTGTTTAAATAATCTGACAAGCCTAACAAAGTAGTCTATTCAGTGCATGAATCATTGGTTTTAATTACTTAGAAGTCAGTTTTTTACATATAGAAAAGAGCCTGTAATTAAACACAGAACATCAGGAGTATCTAGATGAGCTTTCTTTTTATTCAAAATGTACCTTTTAAATGGTCACAATAATATGACTCATAAATGAATTTTTATCTTTTATCACATCTAGAATTTTATTTCTTGTTGGAAAGGATTTCTAGATTGCAGTTATTTGAATAATAGCAGCCCAATAATTATGACTATCTACTTGAATGACTTATATTTATATCTTGAATACAGTGTTTTACACATGTCTGCTAATGTGCTAATAACAGAGCTAATTTTCTGTTTAGCACTTTTGCTAACTTTGGAAAAAAATTAGCTTCCCCTAATTTTTTATGGATACATTCTAAAGTGCTAATTTACTTGTTTTTTGAACTTTCAGTTGTTGTTTTTTTTGTTAGTGGTGCCTACCAGTCTTGAAAACAGTTTTAACATAAACTAGAAGAATTAACCACATATGTATCTTAAATGTTCCTAACACTGAACGCATGGAGTTGAAAACAAACTGGTTTGTTTCAGTAAATTAGAACATGATCAAAGGTTTATTTATTTTACTAATTGTATTCAGAAAAATTCACAATAGATTTTTTCCAGTCCAAGTGTTAGGTTGGTAATGACTTTGAACTTATCTTTTTATTGTAACAATTTGATGTGCAAAAAAGTTATGCACTGCTTAAAGTGATTTAACAATTTAATTGCTTTTGATTTTGTCTTTATTATATAATATTTATGAAAAACTTTTGCGAAACACTTTGGGTTTTCTTAATGAAAGATGAGTCTGGGGATTCTTAAGATTGTTAAACCACATTCTGTATATACCTTTAAGACATTTTTAAAGTCTAAGTAAGCAAGTTCCACCTGAACCTTAAATTATGATGAAGGCACAGTGTTATGTGTAAATGTGAAAATTAACATAAATGTCTTTAATTTTGATAAGTAGCAAGTGTCTTTGCAAGAAAATACAACAATTATTGTTTATTCTGGGCCAAAGTGTGTTAATACAGACTTTAGTTGAAGAGCTATGTGTATGGTCATTGTTAGAAGCCGAGTAGATTCTTATGAGCCATTAATGGCATTTCTATCTGGTCTTAGAGCTGATATATGTTGCCCTCAGGTGAAGTCTTAAGCTTTTGTTATTGCGACTCGGGTCAGAGTTTGAAACTCAAATCACCGTCTCTGCTTACAGCTAATAAAAACGTAAACCCCAGCTTTTAAGTTTTACATTAAACCAATAAAAAAGTATTTCAGATAAAGAGATGTTGGACTATTGAGGTGTTCAGGTCATCTGTGTTGTTGGTTCTGGTGTCTCATCTTCTTCCTGATTACGTTTGACTTTTTAAAATCAACTTTTTAAAAGTATCCCAGTTCATTCAGATGCACCAGGGGCTCTTTGAAACACCGATATTCATATAAATGTAGACGTTGAGTTAAAAATCAGGCTTTACTGCAGATGAAAAGTAACTCCTGCCACATTTCACCTTTAAAGCAGCCCAGTTAGGCCTCCATCTGGTTTAATGGTGTGAAAACAAAAGCAGAAATTTTCTTTCCTCACTGCCACCATTAAACAGTCCTCAATCTGACATTCGCTGCATCCACTCTTTCACCATCATTGGTTTCTTTGTCATCTCTCCCGTTCATTTCTCTGCCGTTTGGTCCATAAACAACCCTTCTCTATACCCCCCACACCCACACCATTCATTTTTCAAACCCAAAGCAATAATATCTCCCCAGGCAGTGAATGCTTTACCATGCATGCATGTAGGACTGGTGCTTCAGTGCTTTCCATTAGCCTCGGGAGCAAAGAGTTAACCAAAGGCTTTCTGGTGTAGCGGGGAAAATGGTTCTGCAGGGAGAACTACGTCACTGTCTTGTACTCTGTGATTCTTCCAAGTGTTGGTTCCCTTTGCTTGTTGAGTGCTTTTAAGAAGTTGAGCCTATTGTTCTTTGCTTGCAGTCAATAAAACATGTGCCTGCACGCACCGGAGCTGTGTGAATATTTAATCTCACCGCTTGTTTCTGTTTGTGAAAACGCTGAAAGATCAGAATATCTTTCCTCACCGGTGACTTTGAATTGTTTCCTTTTATACGGATCATTTAAAGCCAGAGCGGCTGAGATCACAAAGGGAATGGGTGCGTCCATGTTTAGAGTGTTACTGTCTGTCTGCTACAGACATCCCTAAGCCTTACTTTATTTTCATCTTTAGTCAGGGATTGGCTTTTTGCACGAAGGTCCATTGTGTGTTTCTGGATTTGAACCCAAAGTCGTACCATGTAATTATTTGAATTTTCTAATATAGTATGAAAATAATATGCTTGCTGTTCAATATACTTTTTCATGCAATAATTGGAGTTTAAGCAAAACAAAAACTTAAAATTTGTAATTTGTTCAAGCGTTTATGGCAGAAAAAGAGCCAAAAGTTAGTTCAAACCACTTGCTATATACTGTATATATATACAGTACAGTATATATATATATACAGTATATATATATATATATATATATGTGTGTGTGTATATGTATGTATAATAGAATTAGAACTTCTTTGTCAATTTAACCCAAATTTGTATGGGTGTTAAGATTAAGATTGTCCTGAACAAGGAACAAATTGCAGCATTCAGCTCGTACTGTTGGATTGCTCGGACAAGTGGTGCATATCTTCCCGTTAGAAAAAGCTTCACATACCGTTTAAGAGAAAACAGCTCTCTTTAACACCTTTGACAAAATAAAAATGCCTGTTGGATTCCAGTAAATCTGACAAGCTGACAACAAGTTACATACGGACAAACAAGACGTCTCTAAACGACACACGCATCCGGCTGAAGGGCAACTGACTTGGCATTAGCTGCAGGCGTAGTGAGAGGAAGTGATTGGTGGAGATTGACGACTTAACTTATATTTTCTATTTTTCTGCAAGTTTTGGTGTCAGAGAAACATTCATATTGTTTTATGGGAAACCACATGGAAAATATTAGACACATCAGTGCAACCAATAAAAAACAAATCAGTCACACTTTTCTTCTCAAATTGGTAGCACTCTGGAGCCCTAGGAGAGTTTAATCACTTCTATTTTTGCAAATGTTTACTTATTTTTTGCTAACTTCCAGCAAACAGTTTATATGATTGCTTTTTTTAAAAGAGAAAAGACACAGAGCTGCAGAAGATAGGAGGATGCATACATCAAAATGCATTAACCCAGTTGGGCTAACAGAAAGCCATTTTCCAGTCTTCGTCTTAGAAGGGAAAATGAACTGCTTCCTAACGTTATGAATTATTGCAGAGCTGGTGCATTTCCTGTAGAGGCTTTATTTGTCAAACTCTTAAATCTGGGATTCCATCTTGAACAGGTATAGTTGCTTTGGTTTTGTTCCAGAGCTGAAACTATGTGGAAAATATTAAATCATACTGAGTGAGAAAATATTGAATTATTCTCTAAACTGATTTTTTTCGCTCCTCCTCTAAACCACATAATCTGTCATCTTTTTTACTCCATAGGGAGACTTTTTACAGCTTTAGCCAACATTTTAGTTTTCTTTTCACCCTCCTAACAAATTCATAATAAAGCTTGTTCTCAAAATCAATAATTATTGTCAGTTTACCTTGTTAACACTAGCATCATTTACCACAAATACCAGCATCCTACCACCTGTGTCATTAGAAATTCCCTTTGGTTTCAGTCCAATTAATACAAAGCGGATTAAGTCATAGGCCACGTCGCTCAACTTAATTAAGACGATGGATCTGATGTCATTTTTTTCTCAAATATTTTTTTGAATTCATGAGTTGGTGCAGAAAAATTGACATTTAGCCCTGTTTATATACAAACAGCGGAGGTCAAACCTGAACAGGAACGAAAATGATCTGGTAGAAAAAGATTACTGAATAATATGCCTAGAGGAATGGACTGGTAATTAGGAAACTGGGTCCAGGTTTAATGAATTAAAGATGTTAAATGCATAAGGAAAGCGCAGCGATAACAAAATCCTAACACAAAAGAAACGGTTTGTCCTACGTATTTCTACCCATTCAAAAAGAAAAACAGGTTCACTCAAACAAATTAAATGGAAGTTCAAACTTAGTTTTTGAAATTTGAATTTGATGTCGATGTGGGATTTTTTTTTAACTTGCTGACTGAAATATTATATCTCAAACTCCAAAACTGACATTTAACCATGTGTTTCTCGTTTGTGTGTGTGTAGGACTACCCTCATACTTATTTTTGTCCTTTTTTTACTGAGGTATTTTTAACCCTACTATCAACAACCTATGACTTCCAGATTTCATATTTACTTAGCTCATTTAGATGCATGATTTACATCCAGAATGAATTTGTACTATTTTTGATATATTGTTTTCAGTGAATTCCCCATAAAATCTTTTAAAAGTAATGAGAATTGCCGGCTGCAGTTAGTTGAGTAGAAATTCACAAAACAGTTTAGTATTTCCCTGAATAAGAAGAAAAATCAAATCATGTGAATTTAACAATACTTCATTAACATTAAAAATGTGTTTGCTTCAGTATTTATTGCAGATGAAACTTTGCTCACATGACAAAACATTTTCTCTAGAAAAGATGTTAAAAATAAACTATCCACTAATTTCTGTCTATTTTGCAGCTGTATGTTGACTGATTGGGATGATTTAGACATTAGCATTGAACACTGGATTTTTCCAAGAGTTGTGCTCAGGTTTCTGCTTGTCCTGGCTTAAACAGTAACTTTACATAAGCAATGCAAGGTTTATATTACTATCAGAAATGTTGAACTATATATGAAGTATGACAGAAAATAAATTAACAAAACCCAAATTGAAATTTGTTCCTGATTAGCTTGACATGGCACAGCTAGCTGTTACAGGAAATAAAACAAGTATTATAAAACTTACATGAACAATTCCTTCAGAATTAATTATTTAGTTATCTGTGTATGTTTTGTAATGCAAAGAATGAAAATAAGCAAAGTAGCCATTCTTAAAGATTCCCTGTTCCAATACATTAAATTTAACGGTGTCTTGTTCACTACAAGCTAAGGTTAGCCCAGCAACCCTCTTCTACATGAAGGTAGGTAAGTAATATTTTGAATTTCCTAAATTATTTCAAACCTCATGGAAAAAAATTGATAGCTTTGTTGTTATAGGAAAGGACAAAATAAAGAAAGTGGAAAGTGAATATTAATGCAAATCTCTTGTTACAAATAAGCTAGTGTTCGCTCTGTTTTGCTAGCTGCTGCAGTAAGCTAAAACTTATATTAACACATTTCTAAAATCTTATTTCATAAAACAATATTTTACGTAATAAGTAAATAAACAATAAAATCTGTACTTCTGTTTTTTTAATAAAAAGCTAATGTAAACAATACAACACAGCTAAATGCTACAGGAAGTTCAAAAACAATTGGAAACTCGTAAGACATTGCTTAGAAAAGTATTTCGTTTATTTATGCTTTTTTTTTTTCAAGTATTGTAGTTTACATCACCAATGATTTAGTAATCGGTTGCAGAAAATATTCTGTAGCTACAAGTCATATGATGCTATCTGTAATCAGTTGGCATGTCTATAGAAGTACAGGCGTGGGCTTCCTCTTGGCACATTTGTGCAATAAAAGTAAACAGATATAGATAGATGTCGACCTGTAAGTTTCGAAGAAATGTCTGGAATGTGCAATCGCTATGAAATTGCCTTTGAAAACTTTGGCTTTGCAAATTTTCTTCAGCGTCTGCACTGCAGTTGTCTTTCAACTGAAATCACACTGAAGCAGATCTTCAGGAATTTGTGAGATAAAAGTTATTCTAGGAAGCAAAACTTTTCTTGCAGAACGTTAGTGAGCACATTTGTGCAGATGTCAGTTTACAGATGTTTCTGGCAATGTAATACCAGTGTAGGATGCTAATTATATAGTATTATTTAGAAATGCATTGCAGGAAGAACGTTCCAAAGCAACATTTCCATCACTGATGCTAAACAAGCCGGGCTAGAAATCTAGAGTTATTGGACAGCTTAATACCCAGGGCTGTCTGATGTTTGACTTAAAATAATGGAAGTTGACATATATTTAAATTTCCTAGTTTCAGGGGTTTTTCTGTTTAGTTCCTCCACAATGTGACCAAACAAATGAGCATAAAAACTTGTTTATTCTGCCTGTAAGAAAACTGTGCAGGCATGCTTTTTA
Organism: Xiphophorus hellerii; assembly: GCF_003331165.1. Lineage (NCBI taxonomy): Eukaryota > Metazoa > Chordata > Actinopteri > Cyprinodontiformes > Poeciliidae > Xiphophorus > Xiphophorus hellerii. The sequence goes on from NC_045682.1 coordinate 4,265,900, forward strand.
TTTGACACTTGCTTTGTAAATTGTTGTTATGGTGATTTGGCATGAATTGTGTAGTCAGTCACCATGGGAACATGAAGTGGTGTGTTTTGTGAGGCACTGATAGGAAGAAAACCTGAGACAAACCTTTCTCTTGAGTGTCGAGTCATCCCATTCTGGGAGCTCCATACTGGCTGTGGAGTGACCATAATACTGTGAACGTCTGCCATGGAATACAACTCCATCACAATAGACCAAAGGATTTTATTTATTTTTTAATTAATGAGGCATCAAAAATAATTTTTAAAGCTTTGAAGTCTTAATGCTCAGCTAATGTTTGTGGTTGTTAAGGTCCTAGACTGGTTGAAATAGATTAAAATATTACTCTATGGGAAGATCAAGAACATCACAGGTCAAATTATTTATTTTTTCATATCTTTTAATTTTTATATCCCAAAATATCATTTGAGGAATATTGCAGTGTTGTTGTTTCCCCACTTAGAGACTAGTTGACTTTTTTGTGTTTTAAAATGTTGAATAGATTAGATTTAATCCAGAGCACTCATGGTAAACATGGGTCAGTATTAGAGCATTCTTCTTCTTAAAGAGACAGAGGCAATTGTCTCTTTAAGAATTTCAAGGTGTCGGATACGGCTGTGATGCAAAGTCAAATTTCTTACGTTTTTTTGATCTTTACAACATTTTCATAACAACTGAAGGTAACATAGTTAGTTATTTCATTGTAGTATATACATGCCCTTTAATAAATATGCTGTTGTGATTGCTTAAAGCTTACTTATTAGGCCTCCTTGAATAGTTTAGGTTATAGAAGGGGCATGCAAATCTTGTCGATAGTTTTCTTGCAGAAAAGCATTCTTGGACAATGAGATTTTAGTCTGGTCAGTTCTTTTTTATATATAGGGCTCTGTCACTTTAAATCCAAATAATGCTGGCCACTTTGTCCCTATATCAACATTTACACTCACACCTGAAAATTATCGAACAGAGATACACAAATATACAACCGTACATCCTTAGAAAGCAGAGGGGGAACCTCCTGCACAACCAAGAACAGTGCAGCCAGTGTTTTCTGGATGGGAAGTAAACAACAAAGCAGCAGTCATTGTACAGTGGATACTGCGGTAAAACCAGCTGGCTGACCAAATGTTCTGGAGCTCTACTAGGGTTGCTATAGGTGACGGGCAGAGCACCACTGGGGTTGCTAGGTAATGGGCTGGGTTTCGCTGGGGTTGCTAGGTCAGGGGTAGTGCCTGCTGATTTGTCATGTTACATTTGGAAGCTTTTTGAAATGGCTCATTTTGCAGACACCAAAAAACATTAACTTATTGCCAAAAACCAGCTGGCTGTTTATTGTTTTTAAATGCTTAAACATTTCTCATAATAGCAGAGACCCAAATAGAAGTATGAGAAATGTGCAAAAAGTGAATTTTAAGACACTCCTTGGGCATCTTGGCAGGAATAGGGCTGTAGTCAACAATTATTTTAGTAATCGAGCAATCTATCATTACTCTGATTAATCGAGTAATCAAATAAAAAAGTGATAAAATAAATGCTGTCATAACAGCAATATTAATATCAGATATCAATGTCTGCCAAATGGGTTTTCTCCATAGGGTGTCTGGGCTCTCCCTTGGAGATAGGGTGGGAAGCTCAGTCATCCGGGAGGGACTCAGAGTAGAGCCACTGCTCCTTCACATCGAGAGGAGCCAGTTGAGGTGACTCAGGCATCTGGTCAGGATGCCTCCTGGACGCCTCCCTGGTGAGGTGTTCTGGGCATGTCCCACCGGGGGGAGACCCCGGGGAAGACCCAGGACACGCTGGAGGGACTATGTCTCTTGACTGGCCTGGGAACACCTTGGGATTCTCCCTGAGGAGCTGGAACAAGTGGCTGGAGAGAGGGAAGTCTGGGCCTCCCTTCTTAGGCTGCTACCCCCCCAGATAAAGCGGAAGAAGATGGATGAATATCTGCCAAAATTTTGATAGCTGTAAGTGACTAATATACTTTTACGTAGCTTAGAAAATTGACCTTTAACAATAATTGCTCACTTTAAGTCAACCTGAACAAAATATTAAAATTATATTAAATTTAATAATGAATAATAAAGCATACATAATAAGGCAGCAAGTTCACACAGATGCATTAGAAATGTCTGCACTCCAGGTTTTAGTTCACCTATTTATCTTCAATGAATTTAATAAATGAAGTCTTTTTGTGTCCATATGCACCATGGGATCTTTGTCACCTTCGTCATACACAAACACACATTCCAGCTGCGTACACACCACTGTGCACCCAGCCACCCACTTTTTGCAACTGGGATGGTGTGAAATTAATTTTTCTGGTTTGTCCGTAAACTACACTTCTGCCGAACATCAGCAGCCGAACATCAAAGCTCTCTCTGTTCAATCTGTCTGCATGTGTTCGCTCCTGTACGCATACAGCAGTTGCGCACTTCGCTGCCAGTTGCTCTGAACCAGGCAGCAGCTCTGTGAGAAAGAAAGCATGTTGTGTTACATGCATCGCACCAGTCAATTTAAGGATATCTAATGGTCCCCTGGAAAATGAGAACCCGGACATTTTCATCAAGCTATTTAATTCCCTGAATTCCCCAGACAAAATGTGAAACGAGGACATGTCTGTGGAAAAGATGACGTTTATTAACAACTTTGGCGTAAGTGAGAGCATTGTACAATACAGATAATTATCCAGCCGGAACAAAGTGCGCTAAACAATAAAATATAATTTAACAAAGTTTAGAGGCAGAAAATTTTTCTTGAGAAATTTTAATAATTGAGGTACTCAAATTATTCGAGTAATCTTTACAGCCCTAATATGATGCTGCACTTTCATTCAAGCAAAAAATTGTCCTACCAAATAACCTGCATTAGCTGTTTTAGATATGGAGAGAACAAATCTAAAGCTAAAGATCAGTGGATTCCTGTCATTAAACAAGCAATTGGTTCATAATTTCAAGTTCAATGTCGAGATGCCTCAGCTTCTCAGTGATGAAAATAAGAAGCTTGAAGTCACACTGGGTGGAAAAATAGATTCAAACTAGACCATTCAGGATCTCTGGTGACATTTTTGAACAAAGGTTAGAAAAATGTTAATACCATGACAAAATGAAATTCACACCACAGAAGGGATGAAGAGTGCCCCCAAAGGGACTGAAATCTAATGATTGGAGTGAAACCAGAGGCTGGGAAGAAATCTCCTTGGCCCCTGGCAAATAACACGTTTGTCTACAGAACAATGCAGTTTCATCACTACTGCTTTCCCAAAGGGACAAAATCAGGTCTCATTTTCATTTTGCTGGTGAAAAAAGTGAGATATTAATCATAAGCTAAAACTTTGAGAGGTTTAGCTGATCTCCCATAAATTAAAATGCATCATTTTTTTTCTTCATCCAGAAATAGATCAAATACAGTTTTGAAGTTGTTACAGCAGTTTTACATTGGGCCTGTTTGGTCAACTGATGAAAAGCTTTCCTTTGCTAATTATGGCTAATGTATTTTAACATGTACCTGGTCTGAGTGAATTATTAAGCAAAGGCAGAAAGTGAAATGGCTTCCCTTTTTTTTTAATCAAACAGCAAACATTTAAATAGTTTGAGTGTTTTGTAATTGCAAATGAAGGATAACATATTCACAATTAAATTCTCCTCTAAGTGTGGAGCAGATTATGAGGATGCTTAGACTAAACGTAATGATCATTTACCATTTGAGCTGGACTTAACAGGTTTTTAGGAGTAGATATTGATCAAAACAATGAGATTCTGAGCTGGGCTGGCAGCATTTTGGGAGCTCTGGAAGAAAAGTGTACAGGGCTGCAGTCTTTCAGGCATGACTCAGAGTGAAACCGCTGCTGCTCCGTGTTGAAATTAGGCAGTTCAGGTGTCGAGAGACCTTCCAGATGTATCCCATGGGAGGCGCTTTTGACATTTCCTACTTGGACATGGCCTGAGGGTTAATCCGGGCCTTGTTGGAAAGTCTATATCTTGTGACAGACATGGGAATGCCTCAGCCAGTGAAAGTAGTTGGAAACAGGAAGGTTCAGGAGATGGTGAAGTTTAAAATTATTCATAACCCTGGCAAATTCAGATTTGAAAATTTTACTCAACCCAAAAGTTTGCTTGGTATGAAATGAGGATAGGAGGAAAAAACGATCTACAGGGGAATCGGTCATTATTTAAATTATTTGCATGTTTTTTTGTGGGTTTTTTTAAACAATCAATGTACAGTAGGTTGACAGTTCAGTGATGAGCCCCAAATCTTTAAAGGGGGCCTATTATGCACATTTTTATATTTCCACTTGGGTCTTAGGTTTTTTTAAAACCAGAAATAAGGTTCTTAAAAAAAACACCCAACTTCATGCAATTGGTTAATATTTTTTGGTGTCTGAATAGGGGTTGAACCGACTAGTCGATTCTAGGACATCTCGTGAGTTTTTACTTTTCATGTCGACTAGTCGCAGTCACGTTATTGCCGGTGCTACTCTGACAGCCTGTGCTGATCTGACAGCACAGCATACGCCACCAGGCACAACAAAAATAAGTTAATACATTAGTTTAAATGATATGTAGATGGATATATTTGTGGTTTTGCAGTGTTTTTAAAAGGAGGTGTAGTTGCAGCTGCAGTGAACTACAAAACACGCCAGTCGAAAACTCGTCCCTGCCCGCTTAGCCGGCTCTCGAGTGTCTTTGTTATGACAATCTAACTAATACATCATGATGTTATGTTGCTGATTAAATAAAGATATGTGGTAATGACAGCTTATAGTTGTCTGACATATAACCGTCATATAGCCGTCAGTTCGTGCTAAGGGTATGACAATCTGACAGCTGATCTGACAGAACACTGGCTACACAATGGCTTCTTCAAAACAGATCGAAGACAGAGAGCATCTTGGCAAACAGGTGGAAATTCGTCAACAGTGTGGAAATATTTCACTAAAGATGATTCTTCTGGTTTATCTCCCATAACATGCAAAATCTGCAAAGCTGTGCTGAAGTATAACAAAAGTACAGCAGCGATGCACAGTCATTTGAAAAGCAAATGCTAGCTCCAGAACAACCTTCTCCCACCACATTTGGTCAACTGGTTTTAACGCTGTATTCATTGTACAATGGCTGCTGGAAAAGGTGATTAGTTGTTGACTTACCATCCACAAAACACTTGCTGCATTCTTGTTAGTTGTGCAGGGGGCTCCACTTCTGCTTTTCAAAGATGTACGGTTTCTGATATGGGCAACCACCCAGGGTGTCATCTTGTGGGGGCAGCATGCTGAATAAACAGATTGGTAAAACGTATATCTGCCAACAGTATAAATACTTACGAGCTTGACTGTAGCTGCTCATACTGTTGCTACAAAAGCCTTTTATCATAATTTTTTTTTATAAACTTCAGAATCCACTAAATGTGAGGCATAAACAGCTTAAAGTTAACATTTGAATACTGCGTTATGATAAAATACTGTAAAATATGCAAAACGGCTTTCTGGACATTCATATGCAGAGTATTTTGTCAGATTTTTTGCCTTCATAATCAAAGCAAAGATGCAATAACTTCCTTTTCAATGCAGCATTACAGTCATTTAAGTAACAGCTGTTACACTTGTAGTGTAACTGTAATTAAACCTGTTAGACATTAACATTTTAGGACCAACCAAGTTTATTGACTTAAATCTGGTTTATTTAGAGGGAACTCAGAAAAAATCTCACCATGGGTAAGAACTAATTATTTTATGTGAAAGACCAGCACAAAGACATGCATTATTGTGTAGGTCAATGACAGACACATAGTTTTCACATTTTTTCTTCAGCCCTTAAGTAATTCAATACTTTCTCGAATCAAAATTTGCTACAGCTGCTAGTTATTAGGGTTTGTTTCTACCAGATTCAGTGACTCAAACATGAATAAACCAGTTGAATGTATGTATTAATTAGTAGCATGAATGACCATGCAAAAAAAACAGCAACAAATCAGAACTGAGCATCAAGACCTGTTGTGTGAATGTTACCCTTAATGATTTTGTCTGTTGGATCCTTTGGCTCCTGCCTGATGACACCGTCACTTTAGTTGTGATGCTGCCACTAATACCCACTGGTTTCTGTGGGTAGCTCTGTTATAGCTACACATCACTGTTTTGTATGTTGGCTAATTTTTCTCCAAATTAGTACAAGCTAAAGTATTTTACATTTGAAGCTATTGAGTAAGAAAATGTTTCTTTAAGCTACATCACACTACAACTTGCTCCAACAAGGATAAATCAGGCCACATTGTCCCCGTCTACAGTTTATTTGATTTTGGTCTTTGTAAGGGATTTACTGTCAACAGTCATTTAACAATGAGGGGATTGTCTTTCTTCTGCTTCATTTCCTTCCTTCGATTTTTTTTTTTTTTCTCATTCACCTTTTGGCTTCTTAGCTGCTGCTTGGTAGGAAAGTGGCTAAATGATCAATACATCTTCATTATAAAGGCTGAAGAAAATATCGTTTTTATCTTTACACTTTCTACTGCAGCTCTCTTATACAGTTTGTCTTAATCCTTCCTAGACATAACAATGACAGACACCAGAAGGGGGAAAACATACATGGCAATAAAAAGTATCTTGGTGTACTGTTGTTTCCTGATCCAATATTCAGCTGAGCTTTATTATCCCCAAAGGGCTGCAATTAGAGCTGTGCTGCTGAAATCTGGTGGAATACAGTGAAAGACTGCCAATGTAACACCTACAAGTCACCATCTTGCATTAATTACACTTGGTGATTACAAGGAATGCCAGAAAGAGTCGGCCAGAGAGAGAAATTAGCTTTACAAAGTAAAGACTTTTTTTTTCCCGTTTAATTGAGATTGTTTCCATATATATTCAGCGTTGGACTGTGAATTATCTTGCAAATAATGTGTGAGCCATCTTGTCTTGGTAAATTGCATGCATCAGCACTGCTTCTGCAGTCCTTAGGGCAAACCCATTGACAGATTGGTCAAAATGATGTAATAAAATTGAAGTAAATTGACTGTAATGCTAGACTTGCTCCCATCATCATGGCTATAACTTCATATATTTTCTTTTAGTCCAATCATAAGGGCTGTTTCATTTGTTTTCCTGTTGTTGTTTTTTTTGCTTTTTTTTTGTCTCCACTGTGGCCTTTTCATTTGAAGAGATGTCATGTTTTAAATTAAAATGTCTATAATGCTTCACAGAAATGAGCGGAAGCTTTGTTCAGTAATCGTCGTGGGAAAATGAGGTTGATGCTTTTCTGACAGTAATGGGGATTTGGTGGGAAAATAAAAGGCTGAGATATATAGTTAAATCTAGAACATGGAACCAAATACAGAAACTATTAAAAATATTCTTCCTGCAACTTAATTTCTGTTTAGTTTTAAATTGCATCAAACTGATTTTAAAATGGTTAAATGGCCTTAATCGTTTGTTTAACCTCTTAACCAGAAATAAAGGAGCTGCTCATATTTAAACCATTTAAATTGTCTTTGCTGCTTCACCTTTTAATCTTGTGGGATTCCTCAGGGGACTAGTTTGGTGTCCTTTATTATTTTGCAGATGGTATTCTAGTCTGACATTTAAGGTTGGCAGCTATAACCTACTTTAAACTACTGTTATACTGTCCAAGTGACATTAAAAACTAGCCAAAGTAAAACTTTTATCTTGCTTAATTTATGTTATTTCTCTAGCACACATTAAAAACACATTTCATATGAAGAGAAAACAATGTCCAACGTATCTCTAGTTATAGAGAATCTTAATGTGCTTAAATTCAACCCAGTACTTTCAAATCAAAGAATATTATCTAACAAGTCCAGCCAATTGCAATGAGTCTTTGACTTTGCAGCATGAACCTGGACTAGCATGGAGAAAAAAACAGTATATTTTAACAAACATATAACAGTAAACCATGGCCTCTCAACATTCCTCTTAGTAATTTGGACATTACTATGTCAAAGTGCCATTGTGAAATCTGATAATTCTTTACTTTTTCTTTTTCAATGATGACAGGCTTAGGGACATGTCCCAGATACATTTATTCTGTCCTCAGCAGATTTAAAGCATATATTTTTACCTCTTTTCTATACAGTGAAGTTGATGAATCAGCTAAATATGTCAGCATGAACATTTTTCTTCAGGTCATCCTCTCCTTTCTCTGAAAGATGAAGTGCAGCTTTGATCATTTAATGTCCAACGTCAGGCCTCAAGGACAGGTTTCCAGCATGTTTTATTTATTCCCTGGTTTAACACACCTGAACCAAATGACAATTCATTAGTGGTTTGAATGTCTCTGTGTTGTGGACGCTTCATTGTCAAAGCCGCTGCCATGAATGGAGGTTGCCATGCAGACAAGTTGGGAAGTAGGTGTGAAGTTGGGCTGGAGTTAGCAGCACCTAATGACAACTAACATCTATAAAACAATGCCTTGGATCCTTGTTTGATCATTTATTTAGATTAAGTCAGACCTGAAGCACACTGGCTGTGGTGTGTAGAGTCAGTCCCCACACATCACTAACATCAACATTTTAGATTTTTCTTTGGTTTATCACACCTGAATCAAACTGAGCCAAAGCATGTTCCTGCAGAATTTGATGACTTATTAAGCAATATTCACACCAGCCCTGTTTAGTCCACTTTAATTGAATTCTAGTGTGTTTGTCTAGAAAATCAAGTTAATTTGGAGAAGTGTGAATGCACAATGGAATTCTAATGTAGACTTAAAAAGCAAACTCTGATCTGCCTAAAAACTTAAGTCTCAGTTTGGTTGAAATAGAATGCAGTGTGAATGCTCCAAAAGCAGGAAGCTAGCTATAGTACAGGGCATTCTTTTCAGTATATTACTCTTTGCTCTGCGGTTTAATAGAGTTGTCTTATTGGTTGCCATGACAATGGGTCTGTGTGTAGAGTAAAGCTGACCCAGAGAGTGAGGAACAGCAAAGTTTAAGTGGTTTAAAATTGTCTTACACTTGTTTATCAGTTTATTTTTCCTTTTGTAACCTGCACAAAATAATCAACCCGTATTTTATCTTGGCGGGTCAACCTGACAGCACACTTTAAGTTCCTGGTCAGAGGTGAACTCAGATCTCCTCCATTGCTGTTGCTGCTGTCGCTGTGGCTAGCTGCTTGTGTTGGCGTTTTCCAAAATCGCTGAAGCCTAATTAACATAGACGAAGGATTACATTGGGTGTTTTCTGGCAACCACTCGACGGTGAGTCGTTTATTTTACGTCTTTTGTTTTTTTTTATAGTAGAAATGCGGTGGCGACACGCCCACTTAAAATCTATGTATTGGCAACTTAAAAATGGTCTTGTAGATTAAAAGAGCATTCTCTTTTTGTTAATTTTGTGGCTGAATAGAAGATATATTCTCAAAGTATTAAATAAGCCCTTTGATTTTTGTAAATCTGTCCTTTTTAGGATACTTTTAGTTACTTTTCATTGATTTTGTTGACGGCCTATCGAACTCTGGAATTGGTCCATTTATTTGGAGTTGCACAACAAAACAAAAAAACAATTGTTTATTGAAACAGTACTTGAGGTTTGGAACAATTACTTGAAACTTGAAAGTGTACTTTACTTTGATCTGTAACTTTACTTGGATCTGTAACATTATTGTGATCTTTAACTTGAAATTCATTTGAATGATTTCTGACAAATACTTTATGGAATATAGCTATTTTTTGTTTCAAGCCAGGATGGCGAGCTACCGGATCACCGCAGCTTTGCGGTAGGACTTAATTGAACCAAACTACTGTACTTTATTTTTCCGAACCCATTGCCCTGGATCATGGACTAAAAACAGTCGGATTATTGATTGATGGACCATTAATCACTGTGCATACAAAAGAACGGACTTGAGTAAGAAAAAAAAAACTCTTGCGTGTTATCAGGGTTTATTTTTTTTGTTATTGTTGTCTTCCTGTTGTGTTTATTGTTTATACTTACAGGAAAATATAAATATTATTATTATTGAATGCCTTCCTAACTATATGCAAAAATATAAGTTTGAATACAATAACTTAAACTTACTTTCTGTCTGATGGTGTTTTATTCACACACACAGGCTCCTCAGCCGAATCTTTCTGACTTGCCTATTACCATATTTGGCCGTAGTCAGGCGCCAAGCCTTAATTAGCGTTACACTTTGCTGTGGCAGCCTGCACCCACTGCAATTTTTAAACCTTTAATAAACGACAAACTGGAATAACTGGGTCGTAGAACATGGCCATATTCATAACGATTATCAAATGCAATGAAATGTTTCATAAAAAAAGGGAGCCATGGTTTGTTGCATTTTAGTAAACTAATTTTAACAGCAGCAATTATGTAGTATTAAATTATTGACCAGTACAAAAAAGAGAAATTTGCACAATCCTCTCTTGCACTTTCACAGAATACAAACTGATTATATCCAGGGAGAATACATAATTTATATATCAAAATATCAGCGATTTTCTCACTTTTTATTTGAGCCAGGTTTTATAGATATTTATGTAAGAAATAAAGGTGCTACAACAATTTTTGTCAGATTCCTGCTGTTCTTGCAGCTTGTTCTTAATGCCTGTCCTGTGTTTTCTAGTGTGGTTGTTTGTTTTTTCTTTGTTTTTTAATCTGTTTTTCTTTTTTCCTTATTGTAGATTGCTTTTGGCTTGACTTTGAAGGTCTTTGATCAGCCTTGGTTTTTATGTCCATGGGGCATATTAGTGTTTTTAAACCAATTAAAATGGGAAATATTTTAAAATAATAGAATATATTTCCACCTGGTGTGACAGTAGGTATCAAATAACATAGTAAATGTTTTTGCAGAACTGTTTTTGTGAAGGAAATCCTTCCTTCTAAAGGCAGCCGTATAATGTTCCAAGGCTCAGTTTACCACACACACAGTATTCCCTGTGGGAAACCCTGTGTCTGGAGCCTATAGATTACGTCAGCCTCGGATTGCATTCAGGCACAGATCATTCTGCCACGGGGCATTTGCATCCTTTCATCAATACATCTACTAATGCATGCAGTGGCGGTTTCTCTGTTTGGCAGTGGAGGAGCAGAAGGCCGGGCGATTCTGGGAGCTGCAGTGAGCAACGACTAGACTGCTCATACTGAAACATCTAGAACTTCACAGACTCCAGAATGTGGATTATAGCTGGAGGGCACCTCCCTGCTCCTAGCCTTTGTGTTCCTCTCAACCTTACACTGAGGGGTCGTCTTTTCTGATACATGTTAATGTTGTTTTTAAATCCCATCCCTGCTGAAGCTTTTGAATGTTCAAGCTTCTTTGTTAGCTTCCTTAGGAAGCAAATGTATGAAGAAAATAGATGATGAATGGGAAAATATAGAGTAGATTAGACAGTATATAGCCCTGTGCATACATAAGTTAAGTACATGTAGATGAGTCTGAGGATGTAAAATTTGGTCTAGGATTTTTCAGGCCCGTTCGTCTACTGTAATGGTTCACTTAACATTCAGAAGGTTCATTTCTGATGCAAATTCAAGCAGCAACAAAGGCTAATTCACATTTCCTACAGCCTACTTTCATCCACGTTTTCCTTCTCCAAACCTTTTCTAGATCTAAATTTAAACAGCTTTGTTCATTTTCAAGCAAATATTGAAAGTTTAAATACGAAATTTGACTTTGAATTCATAGCAGATATTTCTACAGAGGTCAGGGTACAAAACCAGCAAACTGGAATGGAAAGAGAGTCATGGATGAACAAATCCACAAATGCATAGATGGATAGATAATAGATAAATAGACAGGTGGGTGGACAGATGGCTGGATGGACAGATAGATAAATAGATGGATGGACAATTGGATGGATGGATCTCAACAAAAAACCCATCTGTTTAGGATTGTATTTGAAACGTAATCAACTACGAATTTAATGATGGCACTTGACTTAATGTAATGTTTTGATTGTTGATTCTATGTTGCATGATTTTGTGTTTCTGTGTTTGTTATGATGTAGAGCACTTTGAAATGCCTTGCTGCTGAAATGTGCTATACAAATGAAAGTTGATTGATTGGATAGATGGATCGATGGATGAACAGTTGGATGGTTAGATGGATGGACAATTGGATAGTTGGATGAATGGATGAATAGATGTATGAATAGACGGGTGGAGGGATGGACAAGCGGTTGGATGAGCAATTGGAAGGACAGATAGATAGCTGGTTGGACTGTTGGGGAGATGGATGAACATTTGGATGGAACTTACCTGTGAAGCTCCACAAATCGGTTGCTTTGGAAATCAAATGTTCCTAATTCCCATGATGTCCTTCATGTAGTCACATATCCTCTCTATTCCAACTCCATTCATTTGTTTTCCAAACCTCAAGTTACCATGGCTACGTTCTAGGAGTCTGCTTCAATCTTGTTGAATATAAAGATTTGGGGAAAATATTGATTTGCATAAAGTGAAACAAGGTGAGTTCATTGATAATTGAATTTATGACTGACTGGAGCGCGGAGCTTTGTTTTGCTGTTAACAAAACAAACTTCTGATCTAAGCAAGCTGAATAAAGGAAGCTGGTGGGTGATGGCGTCTTGAACTTCCTCAGAGTGAAAATAAAAATGTCTCTTCTTTTGCTCTGCAGTTGCTCTGTTTAAAACTCTGCTTTTAGCTAATTGGTTCGTAAATATTTGATGTCAAACGGCCATAGTCCACGCAGTAGGGAGGCTAACGTAAGTAAATGAAAGATACCTAGCAGGCCTTTAATCAAGAAACCACGCTTTGTATAACTTTAACAAGTAACTGGTTTATCTTAACAGGCTGCTGAACTATGAGGCCATCTCCTATTATGAATTATGGATGATTTTATGAGCACATATAAAAAGATCAATGATGAAATGTTTCCCTTTTCCTCTAATGGGGTCACACTGGTTATGTATTCTTCCCTTCTAATCTGCAAATTATGCCTCATTAAAAGCTACATCATGAACATGATTGGAAAATTCACCACTCTTATCTGCCGTAGCTGCTTAGAAGGATTTAAACAGATAAAACAGTTTCTTCTCCACTAATTGAGACCTTGTAGATTCACCAGACTATAACCCAGCATCTGATGCATCCTGTCCACAGGGTTGGGTTGATTCAAAATTGCAAGTGAATTTCAAAGTGTCTTTTCAACCCTGCTCAGATATCGCCAACATTAGAGGAAGCTCTTTTCAGATCATTATCTCTTCACTTCTCTTAAGTTATTTTGCTTTCTAAAACTTTGGTTTCTGTGTGAATTTTGCATTAGGCGGTGCCTAATTCAAGCTTACTATCAGAGATTGGAATTTATTAACTGGTTTTCTGGTCAGGAATCAAACTATTTGACTCCATCCAGAGACGAAACGGAAGTGCTGCGTAAGAGGTCTTCATCCATTTCAAAATAAGAGCATGAATATAAACATCTAACTACTTGAAGAATTCATAACTACTTATCGAATTTAAAATTTGACAACCAAAACTTAAGCATAGATGTAGAAATTTAGTCCACTGAAAAAAACAGCCAAATAACCGCTTTGTGACTTAAACAGAAAAAATAATTTAAATTGTGTGTGCTAAACATTTTCAAAGATGCTAAATCACTGAACAAAAAGTTAGCTCTGCTACTGGCAGTCTAGCAAAAGTATGCCCACCATGGATCTAAGAGCTCAGTAGTACAGGATCTAAATATGTTATTTACCACAGTTCTCTTTATTTTTAACTTTCAACCAGACAGTTTGGGAAATACAGATTTGTTTTTTCTTCACATGTTAAACCTCAGTATGTAAACTAATTATCAGCTTACCTACATCTCCATCCAGACTCGGTTATGTCCTGTCTTTTGGTTGACTTGGACTGATTTGCAGTGGTCAATTGAAAATCTCAAATTAACCAAAATAAATGTAACTCTGTCCATGATGATATCCAGTAGACATGCTGTCAGCTGGCCTTTTCAGTCCAGCTAAATAAAACTTATTTTCAGCCACTGACGTTACCTGAGCTTTTGACAAAAGAAAACTCCAATTCCAGTCCTTCAGAGCTCCTGTCCCTCAAAATAAAAGGGACAGGAGCTCTGATAGTAAAAATACCTAATTATAATAGCTACTGCATCCTGCTCTTGAAAATGTATATTTACAGAACAATTACTTTCACTTGTGGAACAATATGCTACATTTAAATTAAGTATTGTATTATTTAAATGCAATAAAAAGCATCTTCTGTGTGAGATCATTTTCAAACGGCCTTTAAACATCATTTTCATCTGCTGTGAAAACCAACGCAACTCTTCATATCTAGATCAGCCAAATCTGATGAAAATTTGTTTCACACATGCCTCAGGGAAGGCGTAACGAGGTGAAATATACAGCAGATTGTCTGTAGAATAAGCGATAAACCTCACTCTCTATTACCACCGTGATTTGATTTCATGCTAATACTGTACACACACCCAGGAAAACGTTCTGAAGCACTAATGTAATTTTGCTTTGTATGAAGATGAAAAGTGATGAAACTTGAAGCGAGACGTGTTTTGAAATATTCCAGCAGCAGCTTGTCTTTGGTAGAGCGCTGTGCAGGTCTAGTTGATATGAATACCTAGAGCACACAGACGGGAACTAAAAAAAAAAAAAAAGACAAACTGGGAGTCTAAGGTGCTAGTAATGTTTTCATGTTCAGGCTTGTTTTATACTGTGTGCATTTCAATCTGCTAATTGAGTGATAACACAAACCCTTTTGAGATGAAAGGCTTTGATTGTTGCAGAGTTTGGATCTATTAAACGTTTATGAGATAAGGAATGGGCAGACATTTTCTGGATTACCTGAATATAAAGCAGAAATTGGCAGTAAGCACCCAGAATTCCAGTATGTCTCATAGTGTGATGATTATGTTTGAAATTGAAAAAAAATATCATTTTGTCTAATATTGCACCTTGTATGTTTCAAAATTTATTGGTAGACAAATTAAAGGGTATTTTGAATGTTCTGTATGTAACAAATTGAGTAAAATGCCAAAACGTCCAGAAAAAAATACTGAATACATCTAGGAAAACTACATATCTGGCACTGATACTGTATTATCATGGCACAACCTCAATTGCATTAAAGAAATTTTTTGCTGTGGAGAGGTATCATCAAGGTGCAGAAAATTTGGAGGCAGTGAGACAATAGTGAGGTGTGCGGTAGGAGTGATGGATGTGATGGTGTTTTAGGATGGGTCAGCTCTGAGTTTCATCTTATTTGAAGCAATGATGAAAAGATGACAGTTGAGTTTTGCTAAGAAGTCTCCATGAATTATAATGTTTGCTGTAGACGTCATTTTAATGTTTAGTGATGGTAAAAATCTGCTGGTAGAAACCCTGGAATGGTGCACAGTTGTGTTCAACTGTTGGCAAAAATGTATGAATGTTGATATGAAACTAGATTTCCTTTTAACTGGGGAAAAATGCTTCAGTGAAAAACTTTGCAAACCTGTACTGCATCACTATCAACGTCACAATCCTTATGGCAAAGAGCAGCTCAGAAATCCTGGTCCAAATAACTCAGGGTGTGCTCAGACCAGAGCAAAAGCAGTTCTGTTTGGGAAAAGTCCTTCTAAACCAAATAAAAAATTTTATTCTTACCTTTCACGTACAGATATATTTACCCTCTTTTTTTCTAGAGATCAGATTTCTGCCGCCCTCTTCTCTGTAGTCCTCAGACTTAGCAGAATGCTTTTATGTTTGACAGCTTTTGCATGGACAGGGATAGTTAGGTGTTTTATTTCACTATGCTACAAGGATTTTCTTTTTCACCTTATTCAGTCAAATGCCTCGGAAGAAAGAAAAAAGAAACACAGTAGCACAAAAGATACTTCAGAGTTGGAGTGTTTGAGCATACCTTGGTAAAGTGAACAGGGTGGCTGTGCTTTAAAAGGTTATTTGAGTTAAAAGCACAACTTTAATCCACTTTCTCCCTGGAATATAAAATTTATTAAAAAGGTTTTTTTCAAACGTTTCCCATCTAAAGGCAGTTAGCTGTCAGCTTACTGCTGTCCTGTTTGGTTTTAGTGCCATTTTAATCAAATAAATCATATATATTGTCTTTTTTTTGTTATATGTTTTTATTTTGGGGTATTTTATTACATTACAACCACAAAGTTTGATGCATTTTAGTGGGGTTTTATGTGATTGACCAACATAAAGAAGTGGTTCATTTTGAAGTGGAAGTCAGAAATGTGTTCTGTCTTTATATTCAGCCCCTTTTAATCTGATGCTCCTCAAGAAAGCCAATTGTCTATAATTTGCCTAGTTTGTGACTTATAGACAATTAAGTCTATTAATAATTTGACTTTTGCTTTAATCCAACTGTTCTCTGATTCTTGGAGAATATTACAAATCAAACAGCATCATAAAAATCAAGGAACACAGCAGACAGGGCATAAAAAAAGTTACGTAGACATTTAGAGTAGAATTAGGTTAGAAAGTAACACCCAAGCTTTAAACTCAGACTATGTTCACACAGTAGGCAAACTCAAATCATATCTGACATTTTAATGGCTGCCTGAATTATTCATTTCTGATCTTTTCACACCCCCCCCCCCCCAAAAAAAAAAAATTTGATTTGAGCCAAATCCATATTGTCACCTTCCTAAAATCTTGGCCTAAGCAATTTTTTGCCAAAAGTGTTTTGTTTTTTTTGGTCTAAATTGTCTTTTGGCACTAAATGGAATCTGACATTTTTTTTAAGTGTCTCCTGTCAGAACGTTCATGTCTTATGAACTTTATTTAGAAAAAGGAACAACATACAGATCAAACATAAATGTCACCATTTCATGCACTGCACCAGGTTACAGCAAAAGCTAATTCCCATCTACAGTCCCTTAAATATTAATATTCAGATGTATAAAGCTCAGGAGAGAAAATGACCGATCAGATGTTTTCCATCAAGTCTGACTCGGTTTGCGCTTTTTCTTTGCAATTTGTTTTATGACAGAATCTGCAAATAAATCCTGCTGCTGTAACTGCACAAAATATGGTTCTACAAAATATCTCAGGTTGACGGATACAAATGCATGCCACGCTTCTCAGATTTGTTTAATTTCATTCCCTTTCATAATTATCTTTCTAGGTAAAAAAAAAAAAAAATCTGACAGAAAACCAACGAAGCACTTGTGTTGTAATGTGACATGTGAAACAGTTCACACCTGATGCAGTCACACCAGCTTCAATATTTAAATGTACTGAGTTCAGTCAAAGTAATGTGATGAAATGAAAGGACCCTCTTATTCCCTGACCAAAAGCACACATACACCCAGAGCAGATGTTTCTCGTAATGGCAGCACAACAGGAAGTGATTCAATTCAATTTGGCCCGAGGTCTAATAGAACCTCCACTAAAGAAGGAGGCGATAAGGTTTCACAATGCGAGCCCATCTGTCCCGCTTCGCCTTTTCAAACCCGGCGGTCCACTGATGCCGTTAGTGTGAAATGAGAAGAGCACACCCTGATGCATCATAGGTTGTAATCACCTCCTCGAATGGGGCCGTAAGACCCCGGGCGTCAGACAGAGAAGGGGTTAGGATCTGTTTTGCTTTATTACATTCATTGCATGCATTGTCGTAGCACATTTTCATCGGGATGAAAAGGGATTAGGAGGCTGGTGGTGATAGTCAGGTGACCTTCAGGTCTAATGTGCGAATGTCTGTGTTGGTTCACGGTCCTCAGCAGTTTGCCAGACGCCACTGACAATGTGCTTTTGGCTCGATCAATATACAACCCAGTTATAGATTCTACTACTGCATAAAGAAGCTCAATGAAATTAAATAAGGTACCTGATGTTATACGGGAACTACTACTAATATAAATATGAATGTATTTTAATAGGATTTTGTGAGACTGATCTAAAGTGGTACATAATCTTAATTTTTTCATCAAAATGCATCATTTTCAAAAATGCCTTTACAGACCTCAATGTGTGGTTTGGATTTGCATTGAGCTCTCTTGAGTCAGTACTTTGTAAATTATCACAGCTGTAAGTCTTTTGGGCTTTCTCAGTTAATACAATATTTTTCAATTGATATACAGTTGAGGAATATTCAGCTGTATAAAATCTAATCTGTAGTTTGTTTAGATGCCATCATTGTTTCCTCTAAAAACCAGCATGCATTTATTTCAGAGTGACTTATTGTGCTTCTTTGAACAGGTTGGGATAGGTCTATACAAAACATGTTCATTTAATTTTTTTCCCCAAACATTCTTAAAGTAGGTCTGGTCTGGTCAGTTCTGCCTATTTTGAGCCTTTTTGTATGAAATCTTGTCACTTTAGTTCAAAATAAGCCGCTGGCCACACCCCTGACTCAATGTTTACACTCACATGAAAATGGCTGCAAACCGTATATCTTTGAAAAGCATTAGTAGAGTCTCATGCACAACAAACAAGAATGCAGCAAGTGGTTTCTGGATGGTAAGTCAAAAACACTTGTATTTTCCAGCAGCCATTGTACAGTCCATACAGCTGTAAACCTAGCTCACCAAACATGCTGGAGCTCTGCTTGGGTTGCTAGGTTACCCAAGCATTTGGGGTTCATTGGGGTGAGGGACAGTGCCTGCTGATTTGTGATGTTGCATTCGGAAGTTTTTTTTAAATGGCTCATTTTCCAGATAGTAAAAATATATTAACTTATTTCCAAAAATTTTTGTTTTTGTTTTTGAGTGCTTGGGCTGTTTTTAGAAGCAGTAGAGACCAAAATGGAAGTATAAAGACATGCAAAATGTGAATTTTGTATAATACGTACCCTTTGATCTCTACTTCCATTTTCAAACATCAGAATATTATGTTAGAGTACTGCTACCAGATATACATTTAACGTATCGAAGCAGTCTTACATTTCTGTTTATCAACCAGAATATTTATTTTCCAGGACAGGCAGTTTGAAAGTAAGGTAAGACAGAATTAAACAATATTTTCTGTGCACTTATGTTCTCCTCCTTGCCTCAACCTCTTTTCTTACAGGCCTTAGTCTTCAAAATTCAGATGTAGTCATTTGAAAAGTTTCTTATAAATCCTCTGCAGAGCATTCAAGGTCTTGCTGTTTTCTACAAGCTCTAAGAGTATTTTGTTGTTTCTCTCCCCTGTCAGAGTTGGAGGATGGCATTGAAGGTGGCTCCTCATTTCTTCTCTCATTAATCAGACTGGATTGCTTTTGCAAGCTGCAGATGTTAAAGAAGTGAAAACAGGTAGCCTGAATCTTAGAGTTAAAGTACTAACTTGGCAAAATATTTTATAGTATCAATGTATAGTGTTAATAAAGAACATTCTGGTTATACCCATCCCGGTAACACTAATTAGTCATGAAAGCAAGTTTAATAGGAGAGTTTCACTCCTACACAAGGTAATCCAAACTGTTTCACACTTGAGCAAAGCATTGCATGAAGCAAACATGTTTCAGTTTGTTCATCAGATTGTTTGAAACTGATGCAAACACAAATTTATTCAGTCTTGATTTGAAGAACAATTTCTACAGATCTCAGGTTTTCAGAGAGTTTGTTCCAGAGCAGAGGAAGATGGAAAGTAAGTTCTTCCTCAGCCTATTTAGGTCTAGTCCTGGGAACACTGAGGGGGCAATTCCCATAAGGACCTCAGGGGTCAAGTGGTTCATAATAGAGAAGCACTCTACTACCAGTCTAAGGTAATTTCTGAACTTATTTGTTTTGATCTTTTTCTATGCATGGACTTCTTACAAACAACTCTGAAAATTTTATGTCAATAGCATCTTTAGAAATGTGTTTACTATAAAATTCACATGTTGACATGACATGTTCAATATGTATTTTACCTGCTGTGAAATAAATATTGCTCCTTCAGGGCAAAATTTACATTACTTTGATATTTTTATGCAGTTGCGCAGCCCCCAGTAAGCCCCCAGTAAGCTAAATTAGAATAGAGAAATATCATATTGTTTCTCTAACCCAATAAAAGACAAACCACTACTGCAAATGTCCATAGCCAACACAAAAACAAATGTTGGTACTCCCGTGTATTGTGCAAAATACAAGGCAAATCACCATCACATTGATTTGCTAGGAATAATGCCATTAAAACTCACCAAAAAGTTGAGCAATATTAAGTATTGTTTTGACCCGCTACAATGTAAACGAAGAGCTATTGCACCTCCAACTACTAATTACTATTAAGGACATTAGAATGCAATGAACACTGGCCAAGTTTAAGGATGAGTTGGCCAGTTTAACATATTTTTTTGCCTGTAGTCACCAACCAACTGAACCCAGTCTGAATCACAGAGGTGGGATACACTTTGTTCTTTGTTACATCTTGCACTCGCAGTTTTTGCATCATTGTGCTTTTGTACCCTAGAAGACGAACCCATGCGGTGTACATAATCATAAGGGCTCTGGATAAGTACAAGGTCTTGTAATGGTACAAAGATGGGCACAAAATCCAACTGTCATGACAAAATAATAACACCTGGGAGAAAATAAAAGCCAAGCAAGTCAGAGCAGAGATTGCCACATGTCTGTGGCTGTTTTGAATTTAGTCTGGGTTTCATCTGTTGAGTTCTTACTATAAGGAAATAGAATTTTGAAAACATACTTCTAGTAAAATGGAGATTTGAACTGTTTTTTTCAGATCTATGGTATCTGGACTGAATAGCTCCCTTCCAATTTAGTCTTTATGTTAAACCAAACAAAATGAACACCTTAGTTCTCTACATACCTTTTGGGTGTGTCCATGACATGTGTACACCACCTTGTCGTTATGTCTATTGTTTACATTCTCTCCTGAGATTTCACATTGCTTCAATACAACTTACAGGTGTTTTGCTGACCCACTGGGAAACCGAAACAATACATGTGGTCATGAAGTCCCACTGCAGTTGGTCTGTTAGCACACTAATGTGATTCATGCTTCATATTTTTTCCATAGACTCTTTCTACATCATCTGCAATGGCTAGATGTTACTGCACACTTTTGAATAGTTTCCGGGTCTTGATGAGTATGGAAGAGGAAAACACCGTATGGAATATTTTAGTTTCTAGAATTCATTCTCTGTTCTGTTTTCCACATAACTACAAAGAAATCCCAGGTATGGCAGGGGTAAAGCACCCGACCCATATATGGAGGCCTTATATGTGACGGGGCCATCACAAGTTTCAGCCCGATTACCTTTGTTGCATGTCTTCCCCCCTCTCTCACAACCCACTTTCCTGTCAACTGTCAAAGGCCACCAGAGCAGACAAATTCTTAAAAAGAAAAAAAACTTTCTCCCAATTTTAGGTTTCACCAACTGCATATTGACGTGTCAACTACCTTTCTTAAAGGTTGCACCCAATCTGGGTCTCCAGTCTCCAGGTCTGGATCTTCCAGATCGTGGGGTCTTCTTTACAAATGAGGAAAAATTGGAGCAAGAGATTGATAGACCAATTGGTGCTGCATCTGCAGTGATGAAGGCGATGTACTGGTCTGTCCTAGTGAAGAGAGAACATGAGTCAAAAGGCAAAAATACTGGTTGATCTACTTTCCTACTCTCATCTATGTTCAAAAGCTTTTGGGTAGTGACCGAAAAAATATGATCTTTGATACAAACTGTCTCAATGAGTTTTTTCCGCATGGTGTCTGTGCTCTCTCTTAGAGATGGGGTGAGAAGCTCAGTCATCAGGGAGGTGACTCAGAATAGAGTAGGTGCTCCTCCACATCGATAGAAGCCTTCTTGTTGAGGTGTTCCAAGCTTGTCCCACTGGGAGGAGATCCAGAGGAAGACCCAGTGCTTTCATTTCTCGACTAGCCTATAATCACCTTGGGATTCCACCTGGAGGATCTGACCCAAGTGACAGGAGAATGGGAAGTCTGGGCCTCTCTGATAAGGATGCTGCCTCTGCGACCCAACCCTGGGTTAGATGGAAGATGATGTAGGGATGGAACTGGAGTGTGTGTTCCAACTATCAGGGAATGGCTTCCCTGGAAAGGCTTACTCCAGGGTTATTGGAAAGATGCTCAGGCTTATTTTGTCCTGACTGTGGAACAGTGGACCAGACCTTTACTCTTGCAAAATTGCAGAGAGATCATGGTTGTTTTTTGTATGTGTACTTGTGGTTCTGGAGAAGGGTTGAAAGACACTTTGTGAGGTTGTGAGAGTGTGGGTTGCAGGAGATGCTTTTAATATACATCTGGTCCTTGTATGACCAAATCAACAGCTGTCTGAATTCTTAGCACAAAGTTGAAGTTGTTTCTGATGCACATTGAACTCTACCACAGATGCTTCCTCTCACAACCATGTTTGCAGTCTTCATAGACAAGATCTCAGCTAGTTCTGCTCTGTGGTTATTGAGAACATGGTGTTGGGCTTAAGAACATCAGGGTTTCAAATTTACTTTTTGCACATAATGTGAATGTTAAGGGAATGACCTTCAAAAGCCTCAAATAATAATAAAAAAAGTTGTGTACATGTGCTGTTGACCGAGCAGGCACACCATGTGCAGAGGCTTTGTCTTTGATTCAATTTCCAGCCTTCCCCTTCTCTCTTTCTTTCATATTACTGTTCAATAAATGTCATTAGTACCAAAAGAGCTGTATAATGAGGTGCTAGCTTGAGTTTCCTTTGCCCTCTCATTTTCTCTCATTTTTCAAACAAAAAAAAGATGCACCTGCAGCAGGTGTTTTCCTACCTTTCAAAAATGCTCTCCCTGCAGTGCCTTGCTCAAGGGCAACTCACAGGTAGCTAAAGAGCCAGGAGACCTGGGGATTCAAGTTCTGTCAGAGCTGAAGGCTACATCCACCTCGAGACAGTGAGAGGAATAAAGCAAAGTAGCAACGCTGTTTAAACACAGCGGTGATATCATATAGACCTTTAACAGCGGGGAGGTAAAAATACACTACTTTGATTATTGGAGTTGGCAGGCAGACAGTGTGTGTATCCTGAAACGTGAGGCACATATTTGATCCTTTCCTGAAGCACGGATTAGTGGTGGAGTCTGAGTTTTATGTTGTTGTGTGGCTTGTAAAATATGCAGCAGCACTGGTGGGAGCTTTGTATGGCGGACCCCAGAGCACGACTTGGTGGGATGTCTTCTGGAGTGGGACGTTGTGGATTTGTCAGTCGACCGAGACGAGAGTACACATTCCTGTGATTTAGAGAGCTTTGGGGTAATAAGGAGACGGCCTCTGTCGGGTCTCCTCCATGGGTGTAAGTGTCCGTCTTTTGTTGCTTCCTTTCAGCTTATAGAGCCCCCTCCAACACACACAGGTCTGCGAATTCCTCTTTCACTATGGGAATTCCAGGCACATGTTAGTGAGGCAGCATGGCAGTGTGTGCACCCCTCCCCCTGTGCCGGTAACCCCTTGTTCTCATGAGGCCAGAGCATTCTGAGGGGGGGTCGACGTATGAGAAAGGAGGAGCATATCTAAGCTAATTCATCAATAACCTTTATCTAATCCCTGCTTTTCCACTTCTCCTCTTCACTCCTTTTTCTGTCTCTCTTTCTCTCTCTCTGACTCTCTCTCTTCGCCTTAAGGCATTCAAGCAAATCATCCATCCCCCACCTCTTTTTCTCTCTCTGGCTCACATGAGTCTGCCTGAACACGTTCAGAGAGCCAGAGAGGGAGAAGATAAATCGGGCAGTAGTGTGTTTCTTGTGTGTGGTGTAAGTTGAATCCTCAGAGGGCTGCGGGTCCTGACTATCACCCAGAGCTAACACGGTGATTATAGACTGGAGACTAGGTGTGGCGAGATGTGGGGATGTAGAGGGGGTGAGAGTTGGGAAGGGGGGCGGCCAGCGTCAGAGGCTTTGTCTATAGTCCTCGTACAGCCCACCAACCAGGAGGAGGCTCAGCTTGTCTGTCAGGGTCTGTCCCGGAGCCATGCACAGTCTGGGACTCGCTGCGCTGCCGTGTGAGGCTGAGCCACTCTTTAACAGAGAGTTAGCTTCAAGGCGTCAAGAGAAGCACAAGTTTAAGGAGCTCTGTGTAGCTGGCAGCGAGGACAGGAGCGAGTGAAGGACTGCCGGTGCTTTCAGCTTTTTTGTCCACTCATTCATTCTTTATTCTCCAAGGATTTCTTATTTCTAAGAGAGCCAACAGATTTGCATGGAGTAACACCGCTTTGGAAGAGGATTTACTTCAAAAGGACACCTTTGATTTGTTTTTAGATTTAAAGAATGAGATTTCAATGATAAAACCACTTGGAATATGGGACTTTTAATCTCTGATTTGGACTATGGGGACAGGCTACTGTGTGTTTGTGCTCAACTCTGGATAATTCTCATAAGTATGTCTCATTTTCTTTCTTTCACTCTTAAGTTTATTTGCCTTACTGTATTCGTTCAACAATTGTAGGGTAATGGTGTTTGAAAATGAAGGATTCTGACTTTGTGACTTAAGGCTAGTGTATTATGTATAGTTGGTTAAAAAATAATAGTTGTGTGTTTTTAAAAAAAAGCGAGTAAAGCTCAAAATCCTCCAAGGCTTTTGTTTCCGTACAATGTTTTTGGGGACATTGCAAAGTCTGTTCCAAATCAAAACATGGTTGAATTTAATAATGGGCTGCTTACAAACAAATATTTGGCTTTGTCGTCACTCACCGAACTAATAATTAGTTGTAAAAGCACAGTCTCTAAGAACTTCTTCACATCTGTTGTATGAAGTCGTCCGACTTCTTGTACTTGTGAACGGGTTTCCTGATCCAGGACGATTAGACCACATTGTCTGTTCATGTCTTGATTTCTCCACAGAAACAGGATGTCTGATGTTACATCATGAATTATGTATTGGGTTAAGGTCGAGGGCTTGGACTGGTCACTCCCTAACATCATTGTTGCTGGTCTGGAACCAAGATTCTGCTTGTTTACTGGTCTCTTTTGGGTGGTTGTCTTGTGAAAACACCCATTTGAAGACCATTTCTTGCTTAGCAAAAGACAGTAACTTCATATATGTCATGTATTCCTGGTATTTGATAAAGTCCAGTAGCATAGCATTAGAAACCTCTTTATATCATGATGCTTCAGACTACTTTAACTTAAACACGATCACCTGTTTGACTGCCTACGTCCCCTAGACGTAGGCAGAACCAGTTTTTCATTTGACCTGTCGAGTGATTTTGGAAAACTAAACCTTTTCAGCAAATGCTGCTGTTTAATTGATTGGGGCTTCTTTCTGATAGCTTGGCTAAGCATGGGTGTTTTCAAATCATTACTGCACTCACAGGTAACATGGAGTATGGATTATTGTACCATTTAGCAATGGTATAGAAATGACAAATTTTAATTTTATTGTGAAACTGCTAAACTCCACATGATCATCTTGACATTAATTATTAGTTTTAACTTTTTTCCACTCTTTGAGAGTAGCAAAATATACCTGTTTTATGTCAATGTTTGTTCTTCAGTGAGAAAATCTTTATTATAATGGTCCTGTAGTTATCTGTAAGATGTTCTGTGCTGGTTTGTTTTTTTATAATTTTTTTCCCCAAAAACAGTACTTATGATTAAGTAATTGATTATCTATTAACATGAAAACCCACTAGTTTTTATCCCCATTTGTCATTGCTTTTATCACTGCATCAGTAAATACCACAAAATATTCTGATAAACTTTAAGTCCATATATTCCATCTGAGCTGTAGAATTTGTTTTGTTGACCTGCAGCTGATGAATGCCTGAAAATTAAAAAAATAAACAAATAAATAAAAAAGCCAAAATGGCAAGAAATCGAGGCTTAGTTTTTAGATTTTCTGTCCACAATATCCTGGTTTTAGTTTTGGTTTCAAAGCATTTTGCTAAGCAGCTGACCCTTTTCTGCATATCTTGATACGCTTTTCCTAGTCGTGCACCAACTGATCATCCACAATTTCTGATTTTGGGTGAAACCGATCTTATCTTCATTTAAGCTCCTGTGTTTGGATACTTTCTTTTTGCACTACAAGGAAAACTTAAATCTCCGGACACCTCATTGGTGGTTTTAATTGTTTTGTTTGTTGTCAATGAATCTCAAGCCTTGTGATTTTGTAAAAGCAAAATACTGCTTCTGAGGAGGCTCAAAAACAGCTCTGTGATCTAACCTGTTGTGCAAGTTTTGCTTTTTATAAATGTTAAAAATGAATGACTAAAGGATTTTTTAATTTTTTTAGTTAATATAGTAGTTTGGAAAGCAATGCTCTAGACCGGGGGTCGGCAAGCCGTGGCTCTAGAGCCTCATGTGGCTCTTTAGCGCTGCCCTAGTGGCTCTCTGGAGCTTTTTCAAAATGTTTGAAAATGGAAAAAGATGGGGATGGGAAATATATATTTTTTGTTTTAATATGGTTTCTGTTGGAGGACAAACATGACATAATCATTCTTAACGTTTTTCAATGCTATAAAAATGTGTAGAATAAATATTACATTTCAACATTTCTGTCAACGACGATTTGCGGCAAAGCCTGTGACACGTTTCTTTCAGCTGGGCGGGGCGCGAGGCAGGTGGCTGCTGTAAACAAACTAACGGGTGTGTGGTGGGCCATGGAGAGCAAAGGGGAAAAGAGGAAAATAGCCGAGGAGAGATTCTGCAATTCTTGGACTGAATCATTTGCATTCATTGCCAATGCGGAAGGATTACCTGAATGTTTGCTCTGTAGCGAGAAGTTGACAAATGGCAAATACTGTACTTTCCGGACTATAGAGCTCACCTTACTATAAGCCGCACTTACAAATTTTTTGAGAAAAAACCCCCCCAAAACAACTGGAAACGTACACATATAAGCCGCAATGGCCTATAAAGCCGCATGGTTCAAAGGGTGAGGAAAAAGTAGCGTCTTGTAGTCCGAAAAATACGGTAATGTGGAAAGACATTTCCAGGGAAGGTATGGTACATTAGCTGCCTCGTCAAGATGAAAGTTGCATCTTACATGCCCGATGTTGAGAAGCTGTCCAGTGACGTCCTTAAACAGAAGTCACATTAAACACGTAAGAACAAAATCCTGCCATATAGGCACATATATTTAGTAACAAAGTGGTTGTTTTTATAAATTGATTAGTGATTTTTCTTATATTTCAGTGTATCAATGCAACGAAACATAAAACATTAATATTGTAACGGAAGGTAAACTTAAAGCACCATCGTACAACAGAATAGTCACGTGGTGCGTCATTCCGTCCAGGATGCATTACAAGAAAAATAAACATTTAATCATGAATACTAATTATGTGTACACTTAGTCGTTTTGATTATAGGCTAAAATAGCTCATATAAACACTTAAAGCCTGTTTTGCCTTCACTGTAAGCTTTATAATAAGGCTTTAAATTTTTTGCGGATCCAGACAGATTTAGTTTTTGTTTTTTTTGTTTTTTGGTCCAATATGGCTCTTTCAACATTTTGAGTTGCCGACCCCTGTTCTAGACATTTCATTTATATTTGAGGGCACTAAGTTAAGCCAAGTTTGCATTGTGTCAAAGGTGTTATTCAGTGTTTTTCAGTAAAATAAGATCAGAACATTGAAGTTCATTGTGACCTTTCAACATCTGATGTTTCTAAAAATAAATCAGTATCGGCTGAAATCGGAAGCAATCAGACTTTTTAAAGCTTTTGATTGGCCAGAAAACTGCAATTGTTGTACCCCAAAAGTTTATTATTTAGAAAACATCTGGGACCTCATAGAGGAATACAGTCCCAACATCCTGTTGTTGTTTTGCTAATATTTTGAATACAAATTTATATTTAATTTAATTATCCTTGTGTGACTTGTTGACAGTCCAGTAATATAAACCAGACTGTTTGTTGGACGTGTGTCAGTAGTAGATTATTATCTGATTAGCGTGTGTTGACCTGTTTGACTCTGTCACTCAGCTGACACAACAAAGAGGCTCCGTCTCACTTCCTGATTCATTTTTGTCACTGACTCTCTGTCTGCATAATAACTATTAAGCAAAATTCATATTTTGCATGTTTTTATACTTTTGTGTCTTAGGTGCTTCTAATAGCAGGACAATCGCTTAAAAAAACATCTAAAAAAAACTCTCAAATAAAGGTCGCTTGAGCCAAAAAACTGAAAAAAAAACAACTCCTGGTTGTTAACTCACGCTGTGCTGTTACCTAGCAACCCAAATGGCGCTCTGCTCATTGCCTAGCGAACTAAATGAAGTTCCAACATGTCTGATCAGCTGGTTTTATTACTGTATTCGCTGCTTGAAAAGACAAATGTTTTGTTATTGACTTGCTATTCAGAAACCACTTGCTGCATCTTGTTGGTTGTGTAGCAGGCTCCACTTCTGCTTTTCAAAGAAGTATGGTTGTATTATTGTGCATCTGTTTCACGTGTGAGTGTGAAGATACGGTGCATGGTCAGCAGCATCTTATTTGAATTTAAAGCTCACAATAGGCAGAACTGAGCAGACTAAAATCTCATTATCTGAAAATGAACATTTTGTGCAATGTAATGAACATGTTTTGTATAGCCCATAGATCTATCCTCAAGGAAGCACAAGAGGTCACCTTTAAGGAAACTGTTGAAGAGTTTAATGACCCTTGTTTCTCTCTTCCCAGCTCTTGCAGGTAAAATCTCCCCAACCAGCTCGGATGTCCTGTTCAGCGCCTCAGCGATGACAGCCAGCGCTCCACCACCCAGTGTGTATCTGCCTGCCAGCTTCAAAATGTCCAATGCACAACTGGCTTTCTTCTTGCGGGAGGCCCAGATCACAGGACAAACGGTTGGCGGCGGCAGTAGGAGCAGCAGCAGCAGCTCCGGACATCCGTTGCAGCGCTCTGAGAGTTTTGTGGTTTTCCAGACAAAAGACCTCCCCGCCATCAACATAAGCTTTGGGCCTTTTGCCCAGGACCAGGCTCTATCCAAGGAGCTGCTGCAGCCAGCCAGCCCTCTGGACATCCCGGGGCAGCTGACAGTCGGCTGGAAGGTGCGGGCCTTCATTGTCCAGGCGAGGGTCTTCTCCAACAACCCTATCGTCCAGGTGTTCTTCTACATTGCGGGCCGTGACTGGGACGACTTCAAGGCTCAGGACAACCTGCCGTGCATCCGACTGCACGGCTTCAGGGACGTCCGGGAAATCAAGACTTCCTGCCGCATGAGGGGGAACCTGGCCAAGTGCTTGGCGCAGCTGGAGCTGCCTCCGTCCTGGTTCAACGCCAACGTGGCACCGCTGGGCCGCAGGAAAAGCTCCAGCGACGGGCTCCTGGATGGATTAACCAGTGAGACTCTGCAGGCCGAGCTGTACTACACGCTGCACGAGCCCAATCTGGACGGAGAATGCAGCGAGGGTCACAGAGGGGGCAGCGGGGCCAGGGGAGAACCTCTGTCACAGCACCCTCTGCTGCGCATCGGGAGTATCAGCCTCTACCAGGCCAGTCAGGAGCAGCTGCTGGTGGACAAACAGCTGGACAAGAACATGTTCCTCAGGCTGCCAGAGAAACCGCTCAAACCTGGAGAAACACTGAAGATCCTGCTCTACCTGATGCCCAACTCCACTGTGGAACAATTCACCCTCAAGTAAGTCTCATTTCTTTGTTCACTGATGCTCTGGTGACTTTATTACACACACTTTCCATCTCTGATATCCCATTTTCTGTCTTTTTTATTGAGAAAGTGGCAAGTAGAGATGCACAACAGAGGCTCATTTAGTTTGTTTTTTCTTATTTTATTGCATCACTAACACATGAATCTAACACATGAACATGATTCATGTTTTCCAACCTAAATCATGGAATATATTATGAAATATGACTAAATCTTTCAAAAAAAATTTTTTTTCTACTGTTGTCAACAAGTTGTTGAGCAACGGTACAAATAAAACCATGGTGTAAATGTTGACTACTGTCATGTGACCTTGGCTGTTCAGAATAACAGTTCTGCAAAAAGTATTTGCTCTTTCAGATTCTTTCTTAAATGTTCTAGATAAAAAAGTTAAAATAAATTTAAAAAATGTTTTAGCTAAAAGAAAATAAATATTAGGCAGGTACAACCAGAGTAAATACAACTCATTTTCAAGTGTTGATTTTATCCAAACCCATTACATTTATTTATGATAAATGCTCCCTCATATCTTGCGGTTTCAGATGGCCATGTGTTTGTTTCAGAAAAGTTTATATTCAGATAATATATCACAACTTTATTACCAGATAATAACATTTTTCATCACAATCCCCTTTTTTGATTATAAGAAAATATTGAATATTTTATATTAATCACATAAGATTTTATTCTGATGGTTTTTTGCAGCAGAAGTTCTCTGGTCTTGTCTTGCCAGAAACTTTTTCTTGCTTGCTAAACTAGCTTGAGGAGCGAAGCAAGTTGATGAATTTAACTGGCAGCCAGTCAGAAAACATAAGTTTTTATTTTTTATTTTTTGAAAAATGATTGAAAAACATAAAAACATTATGATGAAAAGCTTAAGATTATTCTTTTTTACAAATCCTCCCTCCAACTTTCTGAGGCCCCCACAGCGCTGCCTGGTGGCCCTCACTTTGAAAAATACCGGTCTAAATTACTGCCGGGTCTCACTTGTCCCAGTTAAGGTCAGAGTTCAAGATCCAACAATCAGAAAGAGAGACTCTGCAAAGATTATGGCTCTTTCACCATCATATTTTTCTGTGCAGGTCACCACAGAAAGATATGACATAAAAAGACCAAAACCAAAATAAATTCATAAGGGAGAAAATACTTTTCGCCAGTTCTGTGTCTAAATATTCTCGCATGTTTGGAATAATCATCCCTGCTATGGGTTTCCCCTCTTCAGGTTCAGTATTCACCCCCAGCTCACAGCAGCAGAATTAGACCAACATTATTACGTTGTCTCAAGATGAATTCCTGCATTCTTTGATGGCATCAGTTCACGGAGTGAATGCATGTGCAGCTAATGTTAAACGACTCCAATTCATGTAATATTCGCCATTTTGGCCTCTTACCACACAAGCTGCTTCGCCGTTTCTGTTCATTATAGAAAGATGAGCATGTAATCACGTATTTCATCCTTCCCATTAATTTCCCCTTCACTGCTCAAAGTGGGTGCGCCTGCAGTAATTAAAGTCAGGTAAGATAAAGAGGAAGAGATAGTGTTATAGTGAAGCAGCTCTCTGGGGTTACCTATTTGAAATGTTGGCGTATGACCAGAGATTTCTTCTTTACTTTTTTTCCTCCCGTGAGAACAGGCTGCTGCTCAGAGTAGGTTGTGTTTAAAGGTCAAGTCATGGCTGGAGGTGACTCACTGGAGCATGCCATCTCTCTACTGCAGGATATTTCTGGCTCATATTGTGGAGAAAAACAAACTGAATCCAGGAGAAGATTAGAAATATTATTTATTGATTAGAAATATTATTTATTCATCTTGGTTAGCCCATTTTCCTTTCACCTGGAGCTGAATTCAAGAAACTAAGCCAAATTTCTCATTACAATAAATGTTTCTATTTTCAGCATTTATGACCCAATTTTTATTCAGTTACTGAAATGACTTTAGATGCTAATAATTAGTATTGTTTAAGTACTGAATGCTCCTCCTCCAGTGTGAAAAACAAAAGATTTTCTGCTTAAAGCTTAAATGTTGATGTTCTACTCCATAAAGCCAGATTTATTCCTGTTAGACTGTTATTAATTTGTTACCATCACCAATTTGTTAATTTGTGTTACCATCTGCAATTAAATTTTCCTTTGAATGATGTTGTCATTTACAGTATTTCTGGAAGAATTCAAGATATTTTTCTTTCCTTTTTTCAATGCAATTGTGGAATTTCTTAGGGTTTCTAATATATAGATTTTCAGCTTAAGTTTTTGTATGTAAGATATATAAAAAGCAATGTTTTTAATACATTTTATTAACATTTCAATACAGAACAAAGTTGTGCAATTGATAAATAGTTTTATAGCAACCCATACATGGTTCCAACAAGTATGAACTGGAAGTGATCTGTGCTACTAAACCGCAGCACAAAGGATACGTGAACTTTGGCTTCAATACCAACAAAAAGAAATTGGAGCACTCAAAACCTTTCATCGAGTAATAGCTGTAATGTACTTGTTGATAAATTAGATGGGAACAAAAAGAGAGCTAGTTCTAAGCTTGTGGCTAGCTTATTGTTGCCATAGGAATTCCATAGCAACTGTCATGATAGTTAGTCATGAATACCTACCAAGTTGGCTGTCAGCTACAAAGTTCCCGGAAGTGTGATGTCACATGAGAAATCTGTATTAATACTGGTAATTAGGGCTGCAACTAATGATTATTTTAGTGATCAATTATTCTATCAGTTACTCTGATGATTGATTGGACAAATGTCTCTAAATCTGACATGTATACGCGCCATCCATTACTTCTGTAAACAAATCGCTGCTGACTGATGTCTACGTTTTTCTTCACATGCGGGTCGCTTTGGCGTTGTAAACCGTTCACACAGAAGTGTCATTGCGATCACATTTAATTAGTAGCATGAACCACAACTCAAATAAAATCGGATAAAAAAAAAAAAATCGAATTGAGCATCTAAACATTCTGTGTGAACCCAGCACACAGAATGTGTTCAGAGCTTCTGTTACTTTTTCCATCACGTGAACTTTTTTTATTTTTTTAATTATGCCTCATTGGTTTAATTTTTTTAATATCAAGGGTGGACATTTATTGTATCGTTTATTATTGTGATACATTATTGTTGTCCAATAAATTTCACTTAAAGCAATTTATTAGCTGTAATATTTTCTCTACTGTTTGTTTAATGAAAGCATCAGTAAATATCAGTACATTTGGAAATCTAATTAAATGCAGCTACCATCTTCAGTTTAATAATATAAATCACATTTCTTTGTGACTGGTGTCCTAAAGAAACTCATTACTAAAAGGAATGTTTTCAAAGAGCATTATTTGTGTTGTCGCTGTGACACAATTGCAGCTTAAAAAAGAAGTAATAAATAGCCCTTATAGTCACTATTGTAGTCGTTACCACAAGATATTGTGATAAAACTTTAAGTCCATATCTTCCACTCCAAGTATCATCCCATATAAACCTGGAGTAAAGTTTAACGATGGCATTGAAATTCTATTTTTGGATACCTCATGTTTTGTGTCACTGTATTATTTCTACATTATTTACCCTGTTTAAGACTCATCCGTGCTTCTTAGCATAATAAAAATCTTAGAATAAATATCGATTTTAAAGATGACTTAAATGGGATGTTCTAGGTGATTTAGGTGAAAAGAGATAATGGATCATAATGCAAGCTTTTATAGAAATCTCTCTAATAGGTGTCCATTAGTGACTATCAATTTAGTCTTTTTAACATTTTCTTGGCAGAGCTTCTCTCATTTCAATCGAATCGCTTTTGTTGCCTCTGTATTTGAGTTTTAGGATGTTAACTACCTTTCTCAGAGCATTATGCTCATTTTCCACTCTCTCTGATATCAGAATGTCGTCTCAGAGGGATTTTAATGGCTGTGACGGTAAACGGTACTGCTCTGTGTTAAATTCGAGTTTGACCTGTTCTCGGGTTGAAAGATGCTGAGGGACAGAAGGCCCCAAATCATTCCACTGCTCTTTTCCACACAGTATTTGAAAATGGAAAATGAAGAATTGTTTGCACTTAACAAAGCTTGAGGAAAGCAGTTTTTTCCTCTTTTTGTTCACTTAAAAGCCTGAAGGAGAGAAGCAACGGCAGGTCCTCATTAACTAATTCAGAAATGATGATGAAACGCTCTGTAAATACGCTTGTTCTAATATCTTACAGACCTAAACCCAGAGCTTTGCAGAGCCCTAATTAAGAACTAGTTACTCCTAAAAACCCTGCTCAAAGCCGGTGCTCTTTCTGCCTGCAGATAGTCTTGTACAGTAAATCATTTTGCAGGTAAAAAAACAGAAAGATCAGAACTTGTACATATTGAATCATTAAATGTTGGCAGTAAAAAGCTATTTTTTTATTAAGCCTTGAAAAGTTGTGGGTGGATATGATTGTATTAGATGAAGGATGAGAGCATGTTGCTGACCTGACAACACAGAGAGAAATCATGTTGTCTGTAAGCAGGACGGTACGATTCTTTGGTTGTATTAGACAAAGGCTGTCAGGAGTAAAATTCTCTATCACTCGAGGACTGGAGTTACAGACCTCTGCTTTACACTAGCTGCGTTTCCACTGACCATATAATTGTGCAAATTGAAATTATGAAAGTAAATTTGCTTTATGGGAACACAACAATTTACCTTTTTTCTATATATACTTTTTTAAGCTAGGATGAGGTGGTTTCCTGCTGTGTCCAAATTACTGTATTAAAATTGCAAAGGAAACACTTTTTCACGAGTCACGTGGTCAGCAGCTGGATGCTACTATTGGCGAAAACGACAAAGACGACAAGGGGAAGTAGTTGGAGGATGATGGCATGATTTTCATTGTCTTATTGCATTGACAAACTTCATGTGTGATTTTAATTAAGTTTCTTATTTAATGGAAATACCACAATTGCAAAATTGTTTTTGTTTTTTCACATTATTGGAATATTGACAAAGTTTTGCACAAATTTGTAATGGAAATGCAGGTATTGTTGATGGGCAATATGAACTTAAAATATTTCGACAACAGTTGCGTAAAGTGGTGCCGCTGAACCACCAAAAATACAAAATAAATGCATTGAGTTGTCTTTTAATCTATGTTTGTTTGAAACAAACATTTGAAATGGAGATCCTCCGAACAACAAAAGTAATAATATTGTGCAAACTTTTAGCTGGTCAGTGTCTGGATAAATCTGAATTCTTACTATAATTTTTTTTTTACCCAAGATAAACAGTAGGATAATTATTCACAGTAAAACAGTTTTACTGTGTCTATTTGTAGCTTAAATCGTCTCTCAGAATTGTGGATGAAATCCCAAATACCTAACATGATGCTAAATCACTAAGTATTATAATCTTGAAAGCAAAGCACTGATTTTAGAAAGCAAAACGTCACCTTTTGTAATTCACACCACTAACAGGAAGGGTGATAAAACACCTCAGTAGGACGTGTCAAAATGGAGGAAGGAAGCTAACGCTAGCTTATCACCAAATGTTTTCCTATTCCAAGAACCTCAGTAGAAGCATATTTTCTGAAGACATTGTAATAATATGTGCAAAGTCTGATGATCCTTTTGAAAAAATTAAATCAACTATGTTTTAGATGAACTGTTAGAATACTGTAGAATTTTTGGTTTATGGGTGGAGAATAAAAATGAAAACTATATTTTATGCAGCTCAGAACCACCAGTGACACTAGTACCACAGTTTGAGAAGAATGGATCCGGAATACTCTGCTGGTGAGGGATCCAAGCCTCTCAAGTTCTGAAAAACAAAACATATATGTACATTTAATCTAAAAAAATCATAGAAGATTTGTGTGTAAAACTTGATGTCTGCCTGTCTTTTAAACAATGAAACTGAAATTATTTCTTAGTACAAGCCCCTGTAACCAAGCAACCATGACTAAAAGATGCAGCTAGCTTTGTAATGTGCCTGATTATGGTTCACAGATAAAAAAAATCAAAAATTCAGTAACTAAGAAAGTTACAATTCTTCTACAAGGTCAGAAGAAAAATGCTCAATGTGAAATGCTACACTGCACAGTCATGGGAAAAGGAACATGGCATTTCTCCAAGTAGATGGTTGCTGACACTCTGCATCCTAGTATATAAAAGGACAGCTTGGTGGAAGGAAAATGTGGTGGACAACAAGTACATCAACAGAGATAAATGCAGCCATTACAGGACTGAGAGATTAATCCCATTCAAGAGTTTGGAGCAGAGTTACAAGGCGTGTGAACTTTGGCTGAAGCCATTTCTGAACCAGAGATGACATCAGAAGTGTCTTACCTTTTCTGTGATTTATCACATTTATCCAAATGCACCTCAGTTTCTCTAAATCTTAGAGAAATTCCTGCAGACTGCGTCCAAAACAACATGTGAATCTCCTGCAGCTTTGCAAACACGTTTGTTTTCTCTTTAGTTCAAGCTACGTTCTTGCTCTTCAACTCGTCCCTTTTATTTAAGGAAGCAAACAGCACCTGGAAAGCCCACTACTCATTAACCGAGGTGATTCTTTAGCCCGTTTGAAGGTGTGAGATGAACTTAGCGACCGCAGCATGTTTTCGTGAAATGAGCTGGGCCTTGGGGGTAGCTTCCATCTGAAATGTTTTATTCAGAGCTTTGGAGGTGGTTGGGGTGTGCACGCAGGGTTTAAAGACATTCTCACACTTCTTGTTGCAGTAAGATTTTAATCATTAAAGCTCAAACTCTCAAGCATCAGAGTATACATCTGGTATGCTTTTACAGTGTTTTCATACCTGAACCAATCCCCTTGAGAAACCTGTTCCTCCCCTCGCCTCTGGTGGCGCTGCATCACGAACCACTGAGGGAAACGACTCAAAAACCCCTTAAGACACTGAGTGCAATTTCCTTCTTTCCTTCTGGCGAACCAGAGTTTTTGGTCCTCATCAGAAAACAATCCGGACTTCCTAGGCAAATGGACGGAGTTTGATTAAAGCGGACTAAACCTGACTGGTGTGAATGCAGCCTTAGCGACTCTCGTTGCCTTCATCAGAGCCAGATTACAAAAATATTTCCTTTAAATCAAAGTGACATGAGGATACAGCCATCTGAACCTGCTGGGGCAAAAGCTACAGCTAGACTTGTAAAACATGAAAGATCTGTCCAGTCCCCTGCCTGCTGGAGCAATTAACTGACCAAGTGAGGCATCTGCATCTCTCAGCCTAGAAACGAGGGGCTATAAAACACTGAAGGAGAAGAAAAGGCCAGATTTGCCCCTCCAGAGAGCGAGTGGCCTCAGCAGGGTGTGAATTCACCGGCTCTCCTGGCCAACCGTCGGGCCGTCCCTGTGCTTCGAGGAAGATGATTAAAGATGCAATAAGCGTCTGTAAAGATGAATCAGAGTGCCTCTCCTCCAGCTCTCCTTTCATCTCCTCCATCCCTTCATTTTCTGACATGTTTGGAGACGTGGAGCAAAGCCCGCATGGCCACTTGTGGAGCGACCCTTTGTCTTTTGCGACAAAGGGTTGCAAAAAACCCTGTGCATTTCTGACACACTGTCAGAAATGTACAGTGTGTGTCGACGTGAGCGTACATCATGCAGAGGAGGAAGAATCCGTGTGTTGGATTTAGTTACCATGGCAATGCAGTGATGTATGGCATGAAGCTGTGATGTTTTGTTTATATTGAACTTGCTTGGAACAAGATTGTGTCTTTATCATCTGAGGAGTTTTTCCTTCTGTTGCATTAAGGAGACGCTACGTTGTTTAGAAGAGTAATGTTTACAGATGTTGGTCAGTCTCACAGCATTACAGCAGCACAAAGGAAGCCATCGGCAGGTAACATAGCAGGACTGTGCTCTTTATTATAGAAAAATAAACCAGATATTAGTCTTTTTAGAACATCTGTTATGAAATCCTGCTCTGTAGTTGTCAAACGATGCTACTTTACAGTAAAACTAACAATATAATTAATGCCAATATGGTAAACTATTTAAAACATCCGATAAAGTTTAATCATTTAACATGTTTTTTTTTTTATAGGACTTTGATTCATCGTCTTGATAAATTCCAATTAATAATGTTAAAGCTGCAGTATGTGACTTGTATAAAAAAGTTTTTTACATATTTGTTAAAATTGTTTCCATGTGATTATGGTATAAAATGAGACACAGGAGCAGCACCATACAGAGAGTGATTGTCAACACTAAGACCTACCTCCTGGCTCTGATTGGTTGTTTCTTGTTGGTACTGGGAGAAGGCAGGAGAATTAGATTTTTTCTTTCACAGATATCTAGTGACGGTTTCAACAAATATGTAAAAAATATTTTTATAAAAGTTACATACTGCAACTTTGAAGGAAAAGGAAATTGAGAGCATTATTGTAAAGTTATTTTTTGCTCTTTTCTCTGTTTGTTCAGAAGAGCATCAATAAATATCATTGCTTCGATAATGTGATCAGTTTCAGTGGCCTCGTTCAGAGAGTGATAATCGGGTTAGTGATGCTCTGACACTTAAACTCATTCTGTCTCAGGCTTTGGAGCAACATGTTCTCTGTCACCATCTTCAAAACGGCAATAGAGAACATGTTGCTGGGAAATGTTGTCAAAAATCATGCCATCTCCATCCACATGGGGGCGACTGCTTCGGCTCACAACATGTGTGCTGCAAATGCAGAGGCATCCTCCTGCAGCTCTGATTAAAGCAGCAGTCACAGGTTTAATGAGTTTATCACTTTGTGTTGGCTGTGTGGTGCATTCATGGTGCATCTGTCCAACCACACAGAACCACTATTGATGTTTCTATGCTGTTATCTCCCAGCACAGTTACACAAAAAAAAGGCCACTTAATGGTGCTCCTATTTAAACAAAGCAGTATTACATAAAGTATTTTTCCTTTATGTCTCTTGTCTTACTTTGATTTTAATATCAATGAAGTCATTTTTTTACTAAACAGACTTGGGCAAAAGACATCAAGGATTTTAGAAAAAAGTTCTCGTTTTTGTTGCCGAGATTACACAAAAACATTTTCTAAGCCAACAAAATCGAAAATATTCGACCAAAAAAGTAAGAAACTTGTTGTACTATCTTTTAACTAAAACATCTGAGACCATTTTCAGAATTTACAATACATTGTTCTTTTCTACGTTTTGTGAAAATATTGTGTTTAAATCGCAAAAATTTCAAATTAAGCCTTTTTATCTTGAAAAAATTTGTAAAAATCCACCCCGAGTTATTTCAATCTGTTGATTTTGGCATTCCGTACCTAATCAATGACTCCATTATGTGAGCATGAAGGCTCAGACGACTCGCCACTGACAAATCTCCAACACTTTTAGAATCGATACAAAGTGTTTTTTACTCCCTGACATGTTTATGTTCACCATGCTTTACACGTTTATATTGCTCTTTTCACCTCATTTTTCATGGAACACATTTTCAGAAACGGTTTTCAGTTCTTCACAAAGAGGAATATTCAGGATTTATCGGTCAAACTGCCAATTATTTTCCTTTTCAGAGGTTTTCTGGAACCTGAAGCTACGGCAATGAGAAATTAGTTCCTCTAAAATCTTGTTTCTTCATATAAATTTCCAGGAAGCCAATTTCGACCCAGCACAGGTTGATGGTGATGTGCCGTTTTAATGAGACCAAACTGCCCCTTCTGCTGTTTTTACAATCTGACAGATTATTAGAAAGTGACTCTGTTTAAAGCATGTGTGTTATCCAGCCATGTGGCACAACATTAGCTTTTATCCCTGGATTTGTTAGGTTTGCCATCTGTGAACACTCGAGGGTGTTTCACTTTATTCCTACCAACTATTACTATTGCCAAGGATATTATAATTATTTCCACTTTGTTTTGCCAAAGGGCTGCAGCTAATGGTTTGCAAGAATGTTTTGTTCCATGGTTTATTCATAGGCAGACTTGAGTCGCAGGATACAAAAAGGTTTATGTAAGAGTGTAAATAAGAGCTTTGGCACTGCATGCATTTCGAATGATGAGCTGCTGTTTTATACCCTGTTGACTCACAAGTAAACATATCTGTACTGCAGCCCTCGCATACGGACGGTTCTCATTATCCTCATCCGGACATTGCTGTTGGAAAAGCAGCATAGTGCCGGAGCTTGGGTACAACATGCAGAATTCAAATGGCTCCCAGTAAAGGCTGCAGGAGAAGAAAGCACACTGGAATCCAGGCAAAGTGACCCACATTCTGCTTTACTGGCTTCAGCCCCACAGGGTGAATGAAGCCCTGGGAAATGGGTTCAGTGATTTCTAGGTTTGGAAAGTGCTTGATTTCTGTATAGTCCTTGAAAGTGCACAGTTTTCTAATACATGCAATCTAACGTTTGATCAAAATCCTACTGTTAAAACCAGATATTTTCATACGCCTAAAAGAAAGAGATTTTTTTTTTCTCACAAAATTTAAATCAGATTAAAATTAAACATAACTTATTTTAGGTCGGCTACTGTTCCAAAATTATTTCCATTTTCTAGGTACCAGAAAAGTTAGCGGGAGCATTTTTTAAGAGGTTCATTGTAACTTTGTTTTTCAGCATTTAATTTGATGCGTTAAACATTAGTGAAATTGTTTTTTGGTTTTTTTTAGGTGTTTAAACACACTTTTGTTAAATTTTGTTATATTTTACTCTCCTTTATCCCTGCTGTAGAATATAGAACATTATCACAATATTAGCTTTCATAAGAGCAATAAATGAGAATAAGTAATATTCTCTATATTCTCTAGAAATAGCCTCTTTTTTTTAGTTAGTATTTTTTTCTCCTCTGTGTGCTTCTGGAACAGTTTGAAAATTAAATTTAAAATGCTTGAAAGGTGCTTGAATTTTACTGTGGGAAAAATGGAAGGGTGGTTGCAACTGCCTGGCAGGGAATGCAGCAACTTCCTGACCTGAGTCTCTGCTTCCTGTCGGCTCTGTGGTCGCCACGTGTCAGCGCCGCCACCGGAGCCGGCTCATCTTTTCGTTGGCATGTTGATGGGAGATGTCACCACCTCTCGCCGTGGATCGTGAGCATGTTCGGATCGTATGACTGAAGCTGCCAAGCCTGCACCGGAGGGCACCATGTCAGGTCGCATCAAGCGACACAGAGAACGGCTGTTTAACACCTCATGTCTCTGAGAGAGAAAGGGGGACTTTCTGCTCACCTTCAATTGCTCCCATTCTCGGTGCAAAAGTCTTAAATCTCCTCGTATTTCTGACAGTGTTTCTTCTTACAGTAACCAAACTTCCTTGATAAAAAGTTGTTCTGATTTTTTTTCTCTCCAGAGTTTGTATGGATGGTTTATATCCTTGAATTTCTATTAGGTCTTTTCAAGTCCTTGAAAGTGCATGGTCTTCAAACTGCACAGTTTTGATAAGTAATTGAAATAATGGTAGTCTTATATTTTCTATGTTAAACAACTTGATTGAAATTGGGAGATTCTTTTGTTAATTTAGTGACTAGTCAGGCGTATAAGGTGTGAGAAACATTTCAAAACATAAAATGCAACCCCACAGGGTAATACTACCACCAACATGTTTCACAAGTGAAGATGATGTTCCTCCAGAGTTACCATGGAGATTCTTCTCTGAATCGGTTATGGAGGTGGACTAGTAATGCTTCTATGTTCTGATTAGTTCTGAATTATTTTGTAAACCGCTTATCTTTTCCCTTCTACTTCCTTTACTACCTTGTGCTTATCATAAAACCCCAACAAAATACATAAAATTTTATGGTTGTATCATGAAATGTTTAAAGCAATATAAAGTGCTTTGCAGGGCACATCTTGTCACAATAAAATTAACACTTGTGTTAAAATGGTCAGGCACTGGAGCAGAAATGAGTAAAACAAGCAAACAGTAGCCGTAACATTAACTTCCTCTTTTATTCTCCTCCTCTCCACAATGAGACGATAATTTGAAGTGAAACATCAGAGGGAAAAGTTGGTACCACTCCAGAATCCACCTCCCAGCCCACAGTATCCTTAGAAAAATATAACAAGAGAGTAAACGCCCCCTCCATCTGAACAGTTTTTAATAAACTGAGCTTTTTTGAGTTTTTAAAGCTTCTAGAAAGTTGCATGCGTCAGCTCAAAGCTTGACAAAGTACAGATTTTTATGCAGGTTTTCTGAAGAGTGGGTGTCTCCAAGGTGATTCAGCTCTTTCCTGGCCTTGAATATACACTCTAAGTAACTTTGATTTGGAAATTCCTTTTTTGTGTGTGTGCATGAAAAACAATTTTTCATCCTTTATCTATTGAGTAACTAATTTTTGTGCTGTCAGCATGTTGGGGTGAGTTTGAGACAAAAACTAACCCAAGTACAGCTAATTAAAGTACAGCCAATAAAGCCACAAGGTTCCTGCAGGTCATGCATTAAGTTTGGGTGGGGGAAAAATCATTAGTGTGCTGCATGTGCATGGGCTTCGTTTTTTCTATTGGAAAAACTTTTAGTATTAATATTAAATTTTCTTTGGCATGTGATTGTATTGATTGTGTTTTAAATCAGTTTGATTTAATTAATGTGTAATATGGTGCTTATATTTAAGATGTTCCACATTAACTGAAAAGGAATAATATATATGTGGACGTTTGTAAAATTACTCAGTCAAAAATTAACAGCAATAAATTTGGTTATTCAGGCTGCCACAAGAAAAAAAGCAGGATTTATTTTTCAGTAATATTCTCACCATGTTCATTTATTCATTCATTTATAAATGTCCGTTTCAAACAAAATGTTAAATTAGGATGTTTAAATATGTAGCTCTAAGCTACAAACTCAATATTTAGCTCACTACATACATAGCTAACAAGAGAGCTAAATACTTAATTTGAAGCTAAATATTTAGCTAAAAAACAAAATATTAGCTATCTAAATAGTTAGTTCCAAGTTAAATATTTAGTTTGAAGCTAAATATTTCAATATAAATTTTAGATTCATGCAAAATAATTAGCAAGCTTAATAGTTAGCTTCAAGCTAAATTTTAAGCTCAAAGCTAGATAGCTTCAAGCTACATAATTAGCAAGTTAAATATCTCAAATTTAAATATTTTTCAGGATTAATATTTAGCTTCAAACTAAATATGTACCTTGCTACCTATATAATTAATGTGAAGCTTTATATTTAGAACACTTATAACCAAAATGCAGCCTGAGGCCCGTTTACCACAGAGTAACTAAGCTGTAGTTACTCCATGCTAATTTAGTAAGCAACTTACATATTTAGTTGAAACTACATATTTAGTTTAAGCTAAATATGAAAATATTTTATAATGTATTTGTCCCACTGAAAACATTGTTTTAGGTTATTTATTTTCTTGGGTTGCTATGTCCGATCCAATGGGAACTATAGCAGCCCTTTGCGCTTTCCTGGACCCTCTGCTTGTCATGTGGGGGTCTGAACAAAGTTACTCCTTGGGCACCAAATGGCAACTTTCACATGTTTTGCTGATGGATGACTGCAGAAAGCACTATGGTTTTGGAAAAAGCAAAACATAAACAGCTCTATAGAAATGGTTCAGGGACGGTTTTGGTTGTGTGAAAACAAGGTCAAGATGTTAACTTGTCAACACGATTGAGGGTCTGTGTGATGTCCAGGAAAAAAAACATTTAAAATACCGGGTGTAATGCACTACAGTTTACAGAAATTTAATAGTTTGCTGGTGCTGGGTTGCATCATAAAATGAGATGTCAAAAACTATCCAGCCAATTTTTGATTTTTACTTTTGGGGCTCAGAATATGGATTAATCTGTAAGAAATCTGCAGGAAAAAACTTCACTTTTGGTGCCAACGTTTGATTTTTCATCGCTGCATAGTCTATTTTACATGATTGAAATTGTTTTTTACAAAGCTGGTTGCTAAATATACTGCTAAATATACTCCATATAAGGTTCTAATTTAATGAAAAGTATTTTAAAGGATTACTACTCAAGCATTTTCTGTATTGCTTTGCTGTTTTCGAAGCATAATTGAACAGCAACTGTCCTGCAAGACTAGTTTAAAGATAAAACCTGGGATAAATTGACAAAAGCTCAGTCCTCCACGTCTCCTCAGTCTTCTAGGTAATCAGTCGCAGCTCACAGTGTTCATCTGTTACAGTAACACTGTTACAGCGATAGTTTATCCCGGTAAATTAATTTTTCTTAACTTTAAACGAAAGTGATTTTGAATATTTGAATAATCATAATATTTATCTCCCCAAATTCATTTGGTTATTCTGTTTTTGACAGGTTTCACTGTCAATCATGAAGAAAATATGATTAGACAACCATGTCTGTGTTACTGCTGGGAAATATTTTTGATGTTTTATTTTGTGACATCTTACAAGTAAAATTACAACAATTTAGTTTGTTTAATACAGTGGAGGAAGGTGAGACTGCTCCTTTTAGCGAGAAAAGACAAAGATTAAAGTAGACCAAAAAAATCGATTTATAATGGAAATTCAACAGAAGTGAAACTCTAACTAGAGAGTATTAAACCAAGAGTACAATTGAAGCTATTTATTTCTGTTATTTTGATGATTTTGGCCTACAGAATCAATGAAAACTTAAAATTCTGTTTATTGAATAGGACTGCTGGGGCCATTCCTAGTGACTATTGTATAAAAATATAAACATTCAATGTGATCATTGAAGTTTATCTAGTGCATCTAGACAATTTAGTTCGTCTGACTTTTCAGCCAGATGTCTGAAACATCAAATAAAGCAAGTCCCGCTTTTCCCACTTACACCAATGCATACTCCATTGTCACCTTAAGGAACAATCAAAATTTCCTGTGGCAGTTGCAAATTAAACAAGCAAAACAACACAAAAATTATTTTCAAAGTCAAAATTGTCAAGCCTTTACTTTTGTAATCTTGATGACTATGGCTTATGGATTATGGTACTATATTATGTCCTATATTATTGCTATTCGACTCAATCAGTCGAATAGCAAAGAGGAACAAGTGACCGCTGACATTCAGAACTTTTGTTAAATTTTGTTTTT
The DNA here is from genome assembly GCF_003331165.1 of Xiphophorus hellerii. NCBI lineage: Eukaryota > Metazoa > Chordata > Actinopteri > Cyprinodontiformes > Poeciliidae > Xiphophorus > Xiphophorus hellerii. The sequence goes on from NC_045682.1 coordinate 4,310,312, forward strand.
GTTAGTGTTTTTTGTCTTTAGGGATAGAAAACGTATTGTTTCAAAGCTCATAATTGTCTCAGTAAATATATGATAATCCTTCATGCATTCACTTGAACATCCAAAGCTTAGTCATAGAGGCAAGTGCTATAACACAATTCACTCCATGTCATATTAGGTAGGAGAGCTGAATATGGCAAAAATAATATCCAGCTTGATTGTTGGTCTTCAGATTTTTCAGATGGAAGCCCAAGGCAGAGTATTTCACAGTTAGCATCAGGGAGGAAGTCTGCAGGCGGCTGCAGTACTGGCAGATCTTTGTCCAAGTTGAACAAATCTGTAATTTGAACTCAGCTTGGTGCATTAAGTAGACTGACAAAACTCTGACAATAAGTGTAGAGCAGCTTACAGTAGATAGATATGAAGCTGGAAGAGTAGATTGATGAGCAGCATTAGCCCAGGAAACCATGTCTAGACATCCACTCAGAGGGAAAGGGAAAGTACACAGGAAGCAATGGGAGATGGAAAGTTAGAAACAATAAGATGAAGTTTGATAAAGCAAGGACCACAACTCCAACCAGCTTGTCATTAAATAGTTTCTCTTTTTATTGGGCAACAGATAAGGCCCCTCTGACCTCCATAGGGCTGGATGTGTTATCAGATTTATCATGTTTGACCGTCTTGCCTCACTGCATCAGCCCTGAAAAAAAGATATTGTGAAAACTTTTTGTCATCTCAAATTTGGAGGGGTTTTTTTGGAGTATGGGGAAAGTCTGTATGGGGCTAACGGTCAGTTTTGGAGTGGCTTTTATTGGTGAAGACATGTTTATAGCAAGAAGTGTGTACAGAAAAGCATATGTCTCACTTCGGTATTTAGTTTTTGTTTGGTATTTGTTTTTTTTTTTTTAATTTCTGGGTGTTCTTTCCAGTCACACTAAAAATTATTTACTCCACTCTTGGCTATAAGTTGTTTTTTTTTATTCACCATCTCAATTGAATTTAACTTTTGACTTTCACTAGATCACTCCAAAACCTTTACATGTTCTTCTATAATTTGTTTGAGCTATTGAGAGGTGGATTGTTGAAGTGGTAGTGCAGGCTTCATGGTTTCATCAGTTACATTAAGTAGGATCAGCATCTGAAGTAGAAAAGGATCATAAGTTATAAAACTAGCACATTTGATCAGCTAGTTTTACAACTGTATGAACTGTACAAGTATTCACTTACCATCCAGAAACCACTTGCTACAATCTTGTTGGCTGTGCAGGAGGCTCCACTTTTGGTTTTCAAAGATGTATAAAACGTTGGGGGGTGTGGCCAGCAGCAGCATGTTTGGATTTAAAGTGACAGAAGCCCTAAAACAGCTCATAAATCTCATTATCTAAGAATGATTTTTTGAAAAAAATGTAACGAATTTGTTTTACATAACCAGTAGATCTAACCTAACCTGTTCAAGCAAGCATAATGAGTCGCATTTAAAACCTTTTCTTATTGTATTCATATATATTTCATATCAATCTACAGCAGTCTTTGCAAGCCATCCAGACGGTCAATAATAGTTTGAAGAAAACTATTAGGGTCTTCCAGTTCTTCTCTACTGACCTCATGCTGGAAATATAACAAGCTAAAACAGGAGATAAAAATTAAATTAGAAGAAAAACAATGAAAACCTTGTAAATGCTTTAGAAAAAGTTCTGCATGGCGGACAAAGCAAATTGCCCCACGCGCCTGGGAGGCTGATTAATCCATCAAGACGTGTTTAGCTGCGATTAAATTTGCTGTAATCAGTTACTGAGCTCACTTGCTTTTTTGTGCAGCTTAAATAGGTGTTGCATAACTCCAGGTTTTATTCAAGACTTTAATGAGTGACTGACTTTTCTCATTGTCTTTACCTTCCATATCAGAGGGGAATAAAGTAAGGGTGGATAAAAAAAAAGCCAGTGAAGCGTTTACTGTAAGGTGTTTCACTTTTTTACCTTTTTTCACACATATTGGATCATTTTCCTTCTGCACAAAGCAGCACTTTTCCACCACATGTGGTTATCTTTAAAAACCGTTATGGGTTTAGTGAACAAAAAAAGAGAGAGATAAGGTGTTTTGCACTCCAAGCAGCTTCCATTTACCTTCCCCTCCCTCTTTCATGTTGTCATAGAAAGAAATCGGTGGGGTTTTATTACTATCTCTCCAATCTCTCCTCTCCTTCCTGTTTTTTATGATGGCCTGCCAAGAGATTTGCTGAGCCAATCTGCAGTAATGGACATGGCTCTGCACAGCATGAAGGACTGCACTGCCCAGTGGGTTACAGTTTCAAAGGAACATGTAGTGTGAAGCAGTTGTGTCTCCCCACAGCAACGAACTCTTGCTTTTAATGATGTGCTCTTCTGACTTCAGAGAGGGCTTCTCACAGCTGTTATTTGCAAAGCTGAACATCAAGTCAGCTACACAAACATGAATAGGCACTTCCTTTACTGCTTCCTCTTCCCCTCTCCGGCTTGATGCAGCTAACTTTTTAATAAGAGGACAATGGAAGGTACGGCCATATAACCACAAATTTTATTGTGTGATTGGGTTTTGAACTGGTGTAGAAGCTACCTTTCAGACGTTCTGGGAATGCTAATAGCAGGGCAAATTTTCATTTAGCTCTTTACCACTTTTTCTAACTTTGAAATAGGGCTGGACAATAAATCAGTGACAATATATATCACGATAGACATATCTGATAAAATATTCAATATATAGAATATTCAGTGAACTCTGATCCATAACTGAACAGCACTCGGAGGAAAGGCTTTAGACGGTCAACTTCTCACGGCCAGCTAAGCTAGGTGGGTGGTATCAACCAACTCCCTCACTGTTTAATTACCTAGCAACCCCTGCTGAGTAACAAGCAGTTTCAAGTTCCCCCCAACTTTAGTTACCTAGCAACAACCTGTTGAGTGTCTTGTGCTGCAGCAGTTGAGGTTTCACCGCTATTTCTCATAACATCTAAAAAAATTGTGAAAACTGGAATTCTTACCAAGATGAGAGCTTTTTACAAAATGTTGGTGTTTTTTGGCTTTCAGAGTCCATAGTGACCATTCATTAATTAACCCTTAAGGTTTAATATTCTGTTTTATATTAATATTTTATTTGTATATATTCTGCCTTCACTGTATCACAGCTCTTTAGGTTTGAAAGCAAACAGAGGAAAACAGCAGTGATATTTTTAAGCACAAAGCTATACTGAGTCAACCTCCGTTGAGTGTGTTTTTCACACCTACGAGCAGTTGTTACTATTTACAATCTTTTTTTCTGAACCTGATAGTGCTGAGCACTGCGACCATGGGATAATCTTCAGATGACACTGATACTGAATGCTTTTGTATCTCTGGGAGAGTTTAATTGGATTTAAAGAGTGGTTCAGCTGTTGTAAAGCGGGATCTTGTGCCTGTATAATGCTAACTGCATATTGTACATTGACTTTGTAGCTTGGAAACTGTGATGGTGTGCCTTTCTAGCCAGAAGTTTTTGATTGGAAGAGACTGGAATAAAATGTCATCCCATACAATTGTGACATTGTGTGCCAACGTAAATTCACCTTGGAAGTATTTCTCATCCTTTTAGTGCACCAGGAGAAATGATAAAACATTAATGGATAAAATAATGTAGCGTTAGCCCATTAGAAACTCTCAATGGGAAGAATTAGGACAAAGACATGATGCATATTCATAAAGCACGGCAGGCATCCAGGACCGCTAATCTAATAATTGTTAATGCATCAATTGTTTTTTCCCCTTTCTGCTTCTAGTGGCACAATCAGCTTTATGTGCCTCATCAATTTTTACTCTCACCACATTTCCATTTGAACCGGAGCAGTCATCATTCTTGGATTTGCAGTAATGTACTTCAGCGGGAGAGAGCTTTTAACTCATGTATGGCACTCTCTGCCTGCCAATACTGATTTGGCACATAATCATAAGAGAAGTCAGATTGCCTATCATGATTATTTGCCAACTCAGTGAAGCACAGAGCTTTAATTTTGCCTTTATGTCCAAAAAAATAAAGAACTTTGACTTGGCCAATTGCTTTGTTCTGTCCCTTGACCTATCTCCACTTGGCGTATCGATGCCCTAATCCACAGTGTCCATTTAGGAAACCAGAAAGTCGATGGTAATTAAGCTGGAGCTGCTTTGGGTTAGCAAAACATGTTGGCTGAATATTTTTCTTTTCCATATGTTGAGAAACATATGGAAAAGAATGAATGGATGTTCCCATGCTTTCTTCACAAGTTTTGGATACTGGAAGAAAAGTCTGGATTTCAATCTGCTCACTGGTCGTGATCTTGTGATCGTTACAATTATTTCATTTTTTTTCATGGTTATTTTAGGTAAAAGCCCAAAGAGTTGCAGATTTTGCGACTCATATTTGACTTTCTCCTGGCAGTCTGAACGTCTCAATTCCAATCTTTTCACCATAAAAAAATGCAATTTGTGCCATTTCCATCTGTGCCTTGTTGATTTTCTCCAAACCATCCAATTAGCATTTTCTGGGTTTTCTTTTCTTTCTCTTCTATGAAATTTTAAAAGTTTGCTCAGAATTTGGACAATTGGACAGAAACATACATGTGATCCAAGCGTAGCTCCAGCATGTTTGGTCAGCTGGCTTTACCTCTGTATGTGTGTACAATGGCTGCTGGAAAAGACAAGTGTTTTGTTGTTGACTTACCATCCAGAAAACACTTGCTGCATTCTTGTTAGTTGTGCAGTAGGCTCCATTTTTGCTTTTCAAAGATCTAGGCTTGTATAATTGTACATCGGTTTGCAGCTATTTTTACGTGTAAACAGTAGATCGGGGGGCGTGGCCAGCAGAAGTCTATTTGGATTTAAAGTAACAAGAATCTGCAGAGTGGCCCAGTTGGTGACACTGTTGCCTTGCAGCAAGAAGGCATGTTCTCCCTGTGCATGGGTGCATTCTCTCCAGGTACTCCAGCTTCCTCCCACAGTCTTAAGAACATGATTGTCAGATTAATTGATTTCTCTAAATTGTAAATTGTGTGTGCTTGATTCTTTGTCCTGTGTGTGTCTGTGTTGTCCTGCGATGGACCCGTCCAGGGTGTACCCCGTCTCTTGCCCATTGACCGCTGGAGATGGGCACCAGCACCCCTTCCAACCCCACTAGGGATAAGCGTGTAAGATGATGGATGGATAGATGGATGGATGACAAGAGGCCCTAAAACAGTTCATTCTGAGAGGAACTCAAAATAGGCACAACTGACTAGACTAAAATCTCATAATCTAAGAATTATTTTGCGCCAAAATTGTAAAGAACATGTTTTGTATAACCCATAGACCTATCCTAACTTGTTCAAGGAAGCATGATGCTCACATTAAAGGAACTTCAAAGGGTCTATAGTGTCATGTTCAAAGCTCCAGGCTTCAATAAGGTGACACCTACCTACAAATTACATTTATATGAGGCCGGTGTTATTTAGGGGGCCATTTTGTTTGCATCTCAGGCTTCATACAGAACAGTCGTTTGAGCCTCCACCCACCTGTGTCTATCCCCCATCCACTGAAGCCTGGCTCCTCATACCTCCGTGTGAAGAAACCTTTTCTTCCTTCCGTTCTTTCATCTCATCTTTTTGTTCCTGAGTGGAAGCTCCCACTGCTGGAAGGATGTTATGTTAGGCTGATTTAAATTAGACTCATTTGGAGAACACACTCCTCCGAATTGATGTCTTCCAGCAAACTGGAGCAGATTTGTTATGGTCATTTGCTTTACCCTGCCTTCCTCTCATAACGGCTGTTTAGCTCTACCCCTCACAGCTCTGAACTCAGCCATGAACTCTCACTTTTGTTTTTACCTTCCCTTATTTATATGAAGTGGGCTTGGAGTCATTCGGCAAATCAGAAAGCTGCTTTAAACTACACAGCGAAGTTGGAGGTACATGAACCTGCTTTCCAGGCTCGTCTCCTCGAAGTGGGTTTGTTGCATACATTTCTAAGAAACTCTTGTGCACAGTGATGAGGCTTTACGGATTCCGGTTGTCTTTGTTTATTCCTTTGTGGGACGTGTTTTGTCTGAGAAAGCTTTTTCTTTTCACTGCAGCCCTAGAAAGCATGTTGGAGCTGAGGGAGCCAGAGAAGCAGAGCAGTGCTGCTATTTCAGATTAATTCAAGAGCAAAATTCACACATTTTCTCTGTTCTAAGTACCAAGAAAAACACCAAGCTGTAGCCATTTATTTTAAGAGCTAAAGCCGTACTTATTTAATTGTCCACGTTTCCATTTTTCTCTGCTTTTAAAATATTCAAAACTAAAATTTAGCTTCTAGCTCAACTGAACAGAAGATATTCTCTTGTGAGCCATTATTTCCATAAAATTTGATCACACAAACCAAGTTAAAACAAACAGCGTTGTTCGTTTTGGGTGTTTCACTCCACAAACGGGTATTGATCATTATCGTCTTCCTTCAGTGGCTCTGAGGGGTGTGAAGGAAAGTTGTTGCAGGAAAATTAAACTGCTGGGTATTTGCTCTGACTGCAGTTAATTATTCCATCACGGCAGCCCCCATTAGCTCTCTATCCACCCACAAAGCAACAGCTAAGGACCACAATAATCACTGAACATTACAGCCCACAGACTAAAGGCTATTTGAAACGAATATGGCTCCAAATCAACATTTCCAACAGGAGAGGTTCCTGAATATTTATGGAAATCCACAGAGGCCTTTCTAATGGAAGGTTTTAGAACAAATGTGATAAAACTTCACATCGTTTCAGTTTTTTATTATCAATATTCACAGCCATGCGAGTCTCCAAAGTGCTGCGTTAACCCACATTAAAGGGTCGTTTGCACTGTCAGATGTATTCAGATGGGTTTGAAATGATATTTGTGGGATATTTTAAAGCAGACCTAACCACACTGCTGCAGAACTACAGGTACAGAAACTTAGCAGATAAACCAAGCAGTTTCATGGATGGTGTTTGGATAAAGGGAAATATTTCACCCATGCAAGCCAATAGAAATTAATTTTTTTTTTTAAATGAAAGAACCCAATATATTTTCCCTCAGAAATCCCCTCGTTCCTGTTAAAATAGCAGGTTTTTGCTTTGTAAGACATAATATCATTATAAGTCAATGAAGAAGACATTTTTACTGTATGGGACTTTGGATTTAAAAATCACTAACATCATTAACCTGGTTGCATAAGGTCTGTAAAGCTGTCAGCCAAATTATTGTTTCCTGTGTTAACTCGTACTGCAGTAAATTGAAGTACTGCATCGTTTTAAGATAGGTTTATAACTGACACATTGAACTGGGCGCATCGCTAAAGCTTTGTAACATGGTGCAAGGATATGACCTCAGTACGAGGGCTCAGTTTTGGAGAATACCGTACCAACACGTGTTAAAAGCTACACCACTTGTTTGGTTCAAACATGACACAGACCTCTAAAAGTATGACTATTGACCCTTTGCAACTACATCACCTAATAACATAATCAGTATCTTTAAATAATACATTTGTCCAGTATTGAATGTATTAAGATATATTTTATTTCAACAGTGCTATTTGAATTACTTTTTCTATTTATTTATTTACTCTCATAAAACTTGCTTCTGCATTTGCCGGCCACATTATTGGGCACACCCACACATATTGGAAACAAGTTGATGTAGTGAAATACTTTTCTCTTGGTATGTTTAATTTTTAATAAAGATCTTGTCATATTGTCAAGTTCCCTGTTTGAAAAGTTGAATCCTAGAGGGAAAAATAAATAAATTCCTGTCAAAATTACGTTTCAACTAATCCTGTTAAATCCATACAGATAATTTAACGTATGATCACACACAGGAGATGGACCCTTCTGTAGTTCTCTTATCAGATGCTACGGGATTATAAATAGAAGAAAAAAATCACAACCTTGAGATCAAATCAGGATTTACTTTTCCTTTTAAAGCTTGTTACCAGGCAACAACTCAGCAAGGTGTTTTGATGCATTTGTTCAGAATATTAGCACTTCATTTACTTAAGGAAATCACTGCATGTCACCAGACGGGGAGATAATTATTCCCTCCTGCTGAGAGTTGATATTGAACTCAAAGCGAGTGCTAGAGGATTATTTGGTTTCAGTCTTTTCTGGTCCTCCTCTGCCATCAACACAAAACGGTCAGTTTCAGCAAAATCTTTGCACTCCATTCAGGGGAAAAGCTGCATCATCTTTTACTCTTTCCCCAGCAGCCTTAAGCTTACACGTTCATTAACGTGAATGACCCTCTTATCACACGCTGCTGTTAACTGAAGTCTGATGAAAGCAGAAGGCCGAGGTGCCAACGATGTGGAAAGAGGCTTGGCTCCTCCAGCACTTCTGTGTCTCACATCCATCCTCAACCAAGTAGGTGCGTAATTCCTCTCTCTCAGCGGACTTCGGAGAGCTCAGTGTGGTAGCGAGAGCCAATTGGACCTGACAACAAGTTTCTAAAACCGCTCTCCACCTCGTCGTGGTGCCCTCTCCCTCGGGGCTCGGTGTTTTCTGCTGTAGGGGAACGGGGTTGTGTTCACACGGCTGCCTTTCATATTGGGAAAGATGTCTATGTGTGGAATTACACCAGTCAGCCGAAGTGGGACCAACTAAAGGAAAGCACTACAGAAAGACAGCATCTCATTCCTGCTTTCTGGAGTATTATAGGTCCAGCAAGTAACTGTTTGTTGTGATGTTTATTTTCTTATGGTGCATTCACACAAGCCCTTCTGAGTCTGCTTTATTCTAACCCTAGTAGATTAGTGCAGACAGACTGGTTTTTTTTTAGGAGGTGTAAATGCATAACCAAACTCTGGTCCACCTACAAACCTACCTCTCGGTTTAGTTGAAGTAAACTCTGGTTCGGTTTGAATGCAAATGTGAACACCAAGCGAACCGGAGACCGCTCCAAAAGCACTAAGCAAACTGTAGCTCAGGGCATTGTGGGTAAATACAACCAAAACAAACACACAAGTCTAACGCTAGCACGAGAAATGGACTCTTCTACCAAAGGCAAAAGAGAAATCCTGCAACCGCTAAAATCTGATACCATGTTTACATTTTGTAAACAAGGAAGTTGTAATAATGTTTTCTTGGGAGGTTTTTGTGTCATTTCCTTCAGTGGTTTTTGGTGCAAAGCATTTGGTTTGTTTGGCAGTACAACGTGAAAGTGATTTGCAGCAGCTGAAAATGACTTATTTTTGATAAGGTATTGTTACCTCAATTTAGCAGCGTGTTATGATCTTTATTCTTTAAAGCAACCGTCTTTGTTGGTGTGGTGTTTCCATGAGATCATCCACCTGCCATTTTGTTGTTTACTTTCTTATTACACAAGAAACTGAGTTGCTGAAGAACAGTTGAGTGTTTTTTCCTCTTTCTCTGGCTACACTGCAGACATTTAAAGACGACAGCCAGACATCAATAAACTAATACGTTGCTCACTGTACTTTCTAAAACTAAAAAAGCGGCTTGGAAAAATCACATATCAAGTGTTGCCTTTATCTATAGCACACCTTTCAGCGAGCCAGCCTTTTATGTGGCTCGGAAACCAGCGAGTCGTCGCAGCCCTTTTCATGCTTTAAAAAATGCCATGAGCAGTGCGTCGCGTTTCTGCAGCATCATTCACAGCACAAAGCGCCTCAGATACAGGTGTCCGGGGGAACAATGAGCGCCAACATGGCTCTCCGCCTGGAAAATCCGGCTTTATCTCCGGCTTCCTTCACCTCAGCATCTCAGAAGTAAGAAAAGAAAAAGGTGTGAACTTGGGTGCAACGCAAGGTATAAAAGAAGATGAGATCTATTTTTCAAAACTACTTCTGAATGCTTAAAATACAGCTGGTCGTGTGAGGAGTAAATGTTTGCCTGCTTAGGAACTGTTTAAGATAAAAGGATGAAAGGTACATGTCTCCAAGCTTCTCATAGGTCAATTTGTAACATTGGAGTTAAATGGAGGCACAGCTGTGGATGTATTTTAAGGCAACTCTACGAACCTTTTCCTTGTGATGTCATGGAAAAATGAAAATAAATATCAATCCCTTGTTTTCATTTTTATATAATATTCCATAAATGTCAGCATCCTAGAAGAAAACATATCTTTCCTTATTTTAACTGTCTTGAAGTATTTCCCAACCTTGGTGCTCAGGTTTTAGATCAGGGGTGTTTAAAGCGTGGTGTGGGGGCCATTATGGTCCTTGGAATAATTTTGTGTGGCCCCTACTACAGTTCCTCCAGCCCTCCAGCATATGGAGCTAATGCAGATAAATGTTTTTGCAAGTTTTTCTTTAGGATGAGATTTTAAAGTTTGGACATGACTGTTTTAGAGTTGCACTCATCTGTGTTAACTGTTCACACATATTGAGGCTTCGGGTTGCTCTGAAAACTCTGGTATCATCCTAGCCTTATTGCACAGCCAACATGAATCTGACCTCCTCCATAACTCTTCAGATACCCGCCCTTTAGCATGATTGAAATTCTGTCCTGGTCTCTCGCTAAGCCCTCCGTTGTTACGGCGACGGCCTCGACTGATTCTGCTGAGCTTCTCGTTCCTTTCTGGGATTTATCATCTCCCCACCCTGGTTGGTGTTTTACTGTTTAATGACTAGCAATTGCTCCCATCATCAGGGTCAGTTACACAGTGCCTGCACTGACGCTATTGCAGTTTTGTTTGATGCCTCTGGGATCCGTTTTGGTTGGTTTAATATTCCAGAACTCACTACAAGAATGATTAAGAAACCAAATATCAGAGTCCCTCTTTGTTTGCTGTTGTTGTTTGTGGCCTTCGCTTTGAAGAAGTGGCTCCTGTGAATCAGGACACTGAGGTAAGTCAGCCTGTTGTCTGACAATAGAAAACAGTTTTTGACGTCTTACTGCTGGAATCATTTTTTCTCTCTGATCAGCTGAAATGTATAAAAAAAAATTATTAGGGCCATACTAAAAAAATGAAATTATGAGAATGAAGTCATGCTATGAGAAAAAGGTAATATGAGAATAAAGTTGAAATAAGATAATGAAGTAATATTTTGAAAAGTATATTTTGAGTATAAAGTTATAGTTTGAGAATAGTCAGAAATTATCAGAATAAAGTTGCAATATTGATTTCATTCTTGTAATACGACTTTAATCTTGTATCATTTTGACTTTATTCTTACTTGACTTTACTTTCATGATGCCACAACTTTATTTTTGTAAATTTATGGCTTTATTATTTTACTTAATTTGTAAAGTATTTTTATTTTTATTTTAGACTCCACTGTAGAGAACAGGTAAGCTCATCTTAGCTGAGATTTAAGGCGTCCATTATGGCAATCTTACCTGTTTCATAAGCAGGCTGCCGATCTGTCAGCAAAATGGCACCAACTGTAAAGATGCCACATTTTGAGTTTGCACTTTTCTCTCCATATTTGATACTTTCCCACTCTGAACCTCAGTTCTCTCATATTTGATTTATGAGCAGCAGCTGCCTGTTGGTTAACTATATTTGCACAGAAGGCAGTTTTGCTTAAAATGAACCTTTATTTCTTATATTAGTTTTAATTTAACAAAACGTTTTTGTTTTATATTCCCTTAAATTTCCTTTAATCATTTAGAGTAGAACTTTTATTTTACTAACACCATTAAAGCTTTAAAAAGAACCCATTTATTCCACTACTTATTGATTCCAATATGTTGAAGACATTGAATAAAAATGGCACTAAATTCAACCATAAAATGCAAAGTGAAACCCCGAACTTGTGGTTTTATATGAGGGTAATTTATGGTTTCTGCCCAGATTGGTACAATCTGGGGGCAGCACAAAAAGACCACAAATCTAATGTTTGATGCAGCTTAAAGAGATTTCTATTGCTTATTTCCACATCAAAAAAACATTTACGAAAAAATATACTTTTTTTTTTTTAGGGTACATTGATCAAATATACTTCACTTCTGTTTGCGGTCAAAGACTTCATTATTTGGGTAAATCCCTCTTTTTCCTGTGTAATTTGAACAGTGAAAAAGTTCTCAAGAACCAGAATTTTGACAATTTCTTTTTATAAAATATTACATTTCTGTCTCAGATGCTTTGACTCAATAACTAAGTGGAGTTTCTTGGCATTTTTCCTATTAAGATTATCACAAGTATTCATTTATCACATGCTGCAACCGCCACATTTATCAACCCAAGCTGCAATCTTCCAGCAACAATGACTGAAAAAGTGTTTTTTTCTGATAAATCGTTGTGCTGCTCATCAGTTTTCAGCTGTCTCAACTTCAATCTTTCTGTCTCCTCTAACCTGCTCCATACTAACCCCCTTTTCCCACTTTAGTTATGACATCAGCGTCCAACTGATATGAGCTCATTTTTATCTTTCCGCTTAAAAACCAAATGCAGGATTGTATAAAATAACTTGCATAACCTAACGTACTTCTCAGGAACAATGCTTGGAGATGCATGAGGATCCATACATTACCCATCCTTCCCCTGCTTGGCACCACAGACCAGCATGCATCAGAGGTTCTGATCCAGTTTTGCTCCAGCTGGAGACTTTTTAAGAACTTCCCCATCTTTTACAGCTTTAGCCTCTGAAGCTTTATGGCATCCATTAAAACTGGCGCATCACGCATTAATGTGAGCTCTGATTTCATTTCAAGCCGTTTTTAAATGAGCAGAGCTCAACCTTTCTTTTTTATTAAACACATCTTTTTGTTTTCTGGAGTCTGAGAAGATCAATATCAATTTTATCACTCCAGTTTCTTGCACAGACACAGAGAGTATGTCCACCAGGCTGTAAAAGCTTCCTGATGCGCTCAACACACCCTCAGGTGGTTTCTCAACTATCTGTCAGCTTTCAGGCCGTACATTGTGATCAGCTTCTGCTGTTTATGAATGCATTTCCTGCTTAAAAAAACCGCCACAGGGTCTTTGGATGGAACAAATAGTTTGCCACCTGCTGTTTGCAGGAAATGCATAAGCCGTAGTCTGGTCACCAACATAAAAAATAATAAAAAAAGACATGCTTGTCAATCATTGCTGCAAATTTGATAGAAAATTATCTTTAAAGTGGAACTAAACCCAATTTAAAAGCACAAACTCCAACACATCTTTAAATATTTTACCAAAGTGGGCAGAGCCAAGAAACACTGAGGCGTGGCCAAACATGGGAATGAGTGAAAGGAGTTGTGGTTGGGGAAAAAACAATCTCTGTTGGCAATTTAGCAACTTTGCAACGTAGCAAAGTTGCTAACTTAGCAACATAACTTGCAACTTAGCAACATAGTTAGCGGTTCTTGGGAGTAATCTAGCTTAAACCTGTCATGACAGCAAATATGACTGGACGATACATTGTCCCAGTAATTATTGTGATTATTGTCGTTTCAAGACCATTTTCAAGTAATTTATTGATAGTGGCACATAAATACAAGCTTATGCTCTCATAGACCAATAATCTTTAATTTGGTAAAGAACAGGTAACACTAGAACTGGAAGATATTTTAAATATAAAAAATAAAACAGAAAAACAATAAATAAAATGGAAATAAACACACAATAGAAACTTTAAATAAAACAGATTTTGACATCTGTGTAAGCAACATTTCCAGTCAAAATGAATCATCAGGATGAAAATTATTTAGCTCATTTTAATTTATCAAGCAAAGTAATTGCTTTTTGTGACAGACTGACTCGAGCAACGTTTTTCTGTTATTCAAAACTTTTGGCAACATGTGAAGCACCAGTGTCCCTGCAATAACTGTCCTGACTTTTGCCTTCAGGTCGGTGCTGCAGATTGCTGTTTGATAAAACCAGCCACATAAACAGCTTCTTCTCCCTTTCTGGCTCTCTGATGAGCACTAAATCTATACCATGCATATCTGGGATGAGGTGGTTTTTCGGTTGCATCAAAATTAGTGTATTTTTCAAAAACTTAATTGGTAAAACTTTTTTCGCATCACACAAGTCATCAACATGTAGATGTAACTACTGGCGGAAAAGATGAAGAAGACGACAGGAAGTGGTAGGAGGATGATGTGTGGTATGTTTTTAATGTGGTTAGAAATCACACTTTTAACACTCCTGCACAGCAGCTGCTTTGATTGTTAGCAGTGACAATGTGATTTATAATTTGCTTAATTGTTTATTTAGTTGTGCAGTCATGTGTCAATGATGTCTGGGTTGGTGCAACATCGTCGTTATGCTGTGTTTCCATAATGCACTGACACTAGAAGTCTGTGGTTTACCATTCACTCTATGAATTTCTAGGTTTTAGCACGTTTTAGCAGATGTTTGATCTCACACAGAGACTCCTGTGTTTCCGTTTTTGCGGTCGGTTGTTCGGGTGATTTCTACAAAACATGTCTTACATTTTTGAAGACGAATCCTCAGACTCCACCGAGGAGTCGGATCAGTATCAACAATGATCTGGTGTTTGCAACCGCTATGAAGTCTGTGGCAGGGGGGAGATATTTGTTGAAGCTGTCTTGTCTGGGTAAACCAAAGTTTCCCATTCTGTATTTTTATCGTCCTGTTTTGAAAATGTATCAGGAGCTGCTCTGTAGCTGTAGGGTTGCCACCAGCATGACTCCTTAAAGGAGGACAACTCAGCGGGAGCAACTGGATAAACAACATGATTCCAGCTGCCGCTTGTGAGCCCAGAAATGTAACGAGGTAACATTCACCACATCCGCCGGGCTGCTGCAAACTCAGTCAATTATTTTGATTTTGAAGTATTTTTTCAAGACAGAGTTATTGAAAGTAGTGTATGCCAGCATATAGCTATTGTTTCTGCAGAAAGCAGAATCCCATCCTCATTTTGCCTTCGGTTTCATTTGATGTTTTGTGTGCCGCTGGAAAATTTCACACAAAAATAATGCTGGATAGAAGATCACAGTAATGGAGGAAAAGACATTATACTGCAAAAGGAATTTTCTATTTTTAGACAAAAAAGGAAAAATTAGGTGAGTCAGCCAAATAATGCTTTTTAAGATGCCTGTCCCACTCATATGACTTGTGTTTATCCAGATCTACTTAGAACGGAGCTGATGTGGCTGCATCATTACTCCAGGCCTGCAGCCGCAGTAAAGCAGTGTTTCCTGAACAAAATAACACGGTCTGCTCAAATGTTATGTTTTATGGAAAGTTTAGGAAAAAATGCTGTTTTTATTTAAGAAAACAAAATAAATATACAGTAAAAAAAATGTGATTTGTAAATATAAACGAGTAAATGTAAAATGCACTCGTTAAATAATGATTTTGGATTGTAATCAAAATTCCAAAAATATTTAAAAATTGTATAACAATCTTAAAAAAAACAATACCATCTGTTAGTAAACGATACAACCCAACAAAAAACGGAAATCTGAAAACAGAAACCTCACATTACAGAATAGTGAAAAAATATATATTTTTGAAAAACAATCATCAAAACATTAGCGAAATCTTCAGTGATTGTGATGTTAGAGTCCCTAATTAAAAAAAATAAATAAGGGAGCTCTACCCTTAAAAAAGATCATCGTCTTGCAATTCATCAAATCTTTTCAAATTGGACGTAGAAAAAAAAACATTAATGCATTTTTTATTCAAAATTTTTATTAATCACTTCTGGATCAGTCCAAAGCATCTAAATACGCAAGATATGTCCCTGAAATATAAAATGACCAGGTATAATTTAATGAAACTGAATATTTATTTACTTCAAGTACAACACAGAAATATCCTAACATTTACAAGAACGTCTCAGTAAATCAGACTCTGCATTCCGATGAGGCGCGTTTGTCAGATTAAAAATATCTTTTGTAGATAGTCTTTAAGCAGGTATTAACCACTCTTTTACCCATCTCCTCATTTCTGTATTAAAAGTACGTATTTTTATTGTTTTGATATGTTACTCCTGTCTTGAATGTCATGTTTTCAATTAGCTGCAAGCAGAAAATCATCCCAAGAACAACAGATTCAAACATCAGTGTGTGATAAATCTATATAATCCTTCACTTAGTGATAGTTACTAAATAAGTAATCTTTAAAAATAATAAATTTTTTAATAATATAATTGATTGAGATTCTAGTGTCTCACTCTCAATGCATAAGAAGCACAAACTTGTTTTCCTACATGCTAATAAAGCATCAAAATTTCAAATAAGGTTTAATAAAACTACCACCAATCTGTGATCTAGAGCTGCAATTCAGTTTTAGTTTGTGTTTTTAGGCATTTTGCTTGATTGATAGGCTTTAGGTGTTGTCTTCAACATGTAAATTTGTTATGGGACATAAAAATGAAACTAAAAGCACTATGCTACCATCTTTAACTCCTGCCAAAATTGCATGTGTGAAGTAATAGCTTTTATCACTTTGACTCCTGACCCTGCAGTTTGATCACGACACTTTTTCAAGTTTCTTTTGCTCTGCATGCATGAACAGCATCTCCTTGCCTCCTCCACTGTTTATCCTCCAGCAAAAGTCTCAAGGCGCTGTTTGAGAATTTATTGTGAAGCTCCATTTTGAGTCAAAGCCAGACTGGGAAAGGGTTTGTTTCTTCCTTCCATCAGTAACCCAGCGTGCACATCCACTGATGTATGAGAATGACATTGACATGCCGCTAAAAGCAGCAAAAGACACGGGGGTGCCAGAAAGGAAACTCTCCTGGGATATCAGGAAATGATTGTACGCTGCATCTGAACTGAGCAGCGAGAGTCATTCATCTCTCCCAAGTCTTTATTTTAGCCCAACGAGTCGGAGGGACCGGAAGAGGCTGGGATCCTCGTCAGCTTTTAACCCCAGGCACAAATGGCTGGCTCATTTGGCAGTGGGAGTCAATTAGGGTTGCAGATAGCAGGCGGAGGGAAAAAAAAGGGAAGAGGAAAGCATGTAAGACGAGGACAAAGAGAAGCAGAGAAAGAGTCTGCAGGGAAGTGGAGCGGAGTGATTTAAATGTTGCCTGGGGAAGTACATTAAGGCTGGGTTGACACAAGGACAGGTCGGCAAGCATTAAAGCCAGCCATAAAAAGGTCAAAGCAATGCGACTGCAGTGATTACATGCTCAGTGTAATGGGAGATTATTTACCTTACTCTGCTTTCTGAGCTTGGTTTTCCAGTTTGTGCAGCTAGACTACACCACCAACTGAAACACTGCAGAAACAAGTTTGTCAAGTCCATGTTGGTTGTTTAACATCCATCAATTCAATCTCTTCCATCCATACGTCCATTCTATCTCTGGACTTCCCCACCAACCAGTAACCTCCTGACGCTCATCTTTGGACCCCCAAGACAATAGTCAAGTGATCACCTACATATTAGGGAGTAGGTGAATCATTTTCCTTCAAACCTGAGGTGTCACCCTTTATGACCCTGCAAGGATAAACGTGTTCAGGTAATGGATGGACGGACGGACCGACCGACCTACCTGAGGTGTTAGAAGCAGGATAGCTGTAAAGGATTTGCGTAACACTGATAAAGACCAAATTGTGCCTGATTGGTGGCTGGGTCAGAGCATCTCCAAAACTGTAGCTCATTCAATGTGTTTCTGGTCTGTGGCAGTCAGACACTTAACTGTTTATTTTATTTGTTCAAACACCTAGTATACCTCAATATGCATGAATTCTGACAGTAGAAATGGTCAGAGATGTATATTTCTGATGGCTGGTTCGTATCAAGGCTGGTCTGTATTCACACCCAAAGTGAACCGCTCCAGAGTTTGTCTGGAAGCTAACTGAGACCACCTCACGAAGTGGGTTTTGATCTGTTTGCAGATCCTCTCCTGAACAACATTTTGTTCTGGAGTTACTGAGACCCTGTACGTTCTCACCAACAATAAGGTCATGGGGGCATACTGTGTGTTGTAGCCAGCTCTTTGTAGATTAATCCTTGTAGCGCTACATGTGGTTTTCGACTACTTTTCAGATGAATTTTCTCTTGCTTTACTACCTTTTCCTATCTCTTGTTTCTAAAGCTGCCACACCACATTTTCTCTAGCAGAACACTTCCTGATTATATACATTCCCCTTTTATTTTCCCATCACTCACGCTGGACAGAAAAGCCTTCTATCCGACACTGGCTTTTTAAATACCAAACAACATAAAGACAAGTCTGTGCTGAGAGTTTCTAATGTCAGAGTAAGAATTGCAGTTTATTCCTGTTTTGATTTAGTTCTGCTGAAGTCTGAGTTGTTCTGCTGTCTGACTAGAATAAATATATTTTCAGTCAGTGTTCATTAGAAAGGTGGTTTGGCATTTCTTCAAGACATATATGCTCTGTGTTATGAGAGAGTCATTTAAAAACAACTTTCCTCCAATTATATATAGTCATATTGAAAAGTTCATTTATTTCAGTAACTTAATTATCCAAGTAAAACACACTATGTAGATTAATTACACACAAGAATTCATGTTTAAATGATAATCTTCCACTTACTGTGAATAAAAAACATTTAAGGTTATGTGACTTTAGATCAATAATAAGTTCCCGCCAGGAGTTCAAAATTGTTTTTGTGATTTTTTTCTTCTTTTTTTGCGATTAGAATCTCAGATTTTCTAGTGATGTAGGAGTATCTGCAAGGGATTTAGCAATACTTGTGCTTATATATGATGTTAAATGTGATTTTTTTGTTGTTACTTGCCATATGGATCACAAATTACAACTTGACATCTATTAAGGCTGGGGCAGCAGTGACGTAGGGAATACTGCCACCTGCAGGTGGGAGTTAGTCACTTAAAGCAAAAGTTTTTCATCATTTTCTGGAAAATTTACAATCAATTCAATTATGCATTACAAAAAAAAATGCAGGAATCAGTTGATTTTTCTTGAATTTTCAAGATTGTGGTGTTGCGTAAAAACTGGACAGAAATGTCTAATTTAAAAATTAGACAGAAATGTCTAATGAAAAGTATGACTAACACCTGCATATAGGCTGTTTTCAAAAGATACTTTTAATCTGAAAGATTCTTTGGGGCAATGGACAACAATCATCATGAATAGCTGAAAAACTTGAGACCTCTATAAACCCTTAGAATTGCCTATTGTAATAGTTAAAGGACCAAATATACTATAATATCCATTAATACACACAGTGCAAACTATCTTAGCACCACCGCATAAGCTATCGTCTACTATGTTATCGCCACTCTTGGTGTTACAACCAAAAAATAAATAAATGGCGCTCAAGCACTGCTAACAATTCTTTTCCTGTTCTCTGTGAAGACTGACGCTTTTGAACTCACCGCCTTCACTGGCCTCCCGTTCTTTTGTTGTCTATAAGTTGCTTTATATGCAGAGGTTTTTTGGCAACCCCACACTGTGTCTACCTGAGATGATTATTCCCCCCCTCATTTAACTTAATCTAATGTTATAATTGTCATGTAATGACAGGGCAGCGCCCCCTCGCCTCCCAGGGCTGCAAGCACCTGTCTACCCATGTCATGTCCAACGTTTTTTTGTGTTTGTTCTGTGCATGGGTTTTACTAAAATGTGAATTTCCCTATGGGATTAATAAAATTAAGTAATTCAATTCTGGTTTGTTTCAATCCGGTCGTTGAGATGGTTTAGAAACATAAGTTGGATGATCATGTATTGCCAATACTAAATTAGCTGACCGTAACTCTCAGGACATGATTTTCCAGATGTTGTTGCTTCAGAAGCATCGCCTCGCAGTGGCTCTGCTGGCTTTTGCTGTGAAGAGTGCCTACCAGCATACCTAAATGGAGAATTTCCCAACAAAGCATAAACTGCAGCCATTTATTAAATCACATTTTTGTGAAACTGGAGTGGTTTTAAGAGTGGTTATGCTTTAAACTCTTCTTGTTCTGGTGAATCGTTAGCTTGACTCTTCAGACAAAACGTCTTTTTCCAAACTAATGCCATTACTGTTGTCTGCTACATGTATAAAACATAATGAAAGCTGATTATACATCCACAGAAATAAAGCTAGAAAATTTCAAGCATCTCTGTTTTGTTATCCATAAGCATCTTTAGACCTTAACTCCAGAAACGGCTCTCGCTAGAAAAATAAACCAGTGACTCAATTTTCTAGCATTTACTTCTCGACTCATTAACACTTGCTACCTGCTAGCTTAGCTCTGCCATTTTTGGATTTTTGTGGTACCACGCTCTCTACTTTTCTCACTTTTTATCATCTATAGAATATCTACAGGGAAGCATGTGAGATTTGTTTTCATCACTCTGTTTTCCACATTTAAGTGCTTGGGTTTTGCATTTGTGTGTTTCCTATATATTGGTAGGTGGCACTCAGAGGAGACTGTGAGCATTACTATTTGAAGCCAGAGTTATTTTAAAGGCCGTGTTTTAACAGTTTGATGATCTGTATAAACCGCTGTGCTTATTACTCAGAGAAGTAAAGGTTTAATTAAACTCCTGCAGGTTGGAGTTGACTGTGTACTGAAGCGATGCTGTAAAGGTAAATGGGGGGTAAAAGTGAGTGTTTAGCGGCTGAAAAGATCAGCAGAATAATGAAGGCACACATCTATGTCTGCAGCAGAGGTTTATTTATGAACTCTGTAGTAGAAAACTTTAAACAAGTTCCAGCAGAAAGTTGGTAGAAATAAATGATTTGAGTTTAATAAAAAAAAAAAACTAAAACAAATCCCAAGAATATGTTTGCTCTTCAGAAATGATCTCCCCACCTCTGTTTCAATGTGAGTCCATGTTCAGTATGCAAAGGAGAGACACTGATATTTCATTGATTTTCTTTTTTTTATTATTCTGAAAGTGCTCAACCTGACATTTATATCTTCTCGAAATTAATGTGGCATCACCGTCTCTGCTCTTTGGTAAAAGGGCAGAGAAGCAAGAGTGCACATGAAGATGGATTGAAAAGTTATGTAAACTGAACAAAAATAATTCAATTTCCATCAGATGTAACCACTATGGAGAAGCATTGCACCATGTGTCCCTACATGCTGACAGCAGTGACTGAATCAGGTGACTCGGTACAAATAAGTGAGACAGTGTGTGCAGATTAAGAGGAAGTTGTTTGGACAAAAATCAAAATGCAATCTTGGTCTATTAGAGCTTTATCAATGATCAAAAATGTGAAGCTAAACATCATAACGGCTGTTCCAAACTATAACCAATGTTACAATTAAAGGACATTTTGTTCAAGCAGCCAAAAACAACGTTGCTTCCCCCCAGAAATTGCAACTAAATTCCTCTTAGTTGTAGTTGAAACTAAAGGAGAAAATAAAAAAAGACAAGGTTTAAATTGAATCTTAATTGAAGCTGTTTACATGCAGGCTAACATTAGCACAGCTAGCTCCTGCAAGATGTAGCCTATAAAAATACTTTAAAACTTCCACAAGCAATTCATTTAAAAGTTTGATTGTAAGGATTGGGCTTTTCTGTGTTTCTGTGTTCTATTGAGTGTCTGTTGTCCCATCTACCCCTTGATTGTTTTCACCTGTCCCTTGTTTCTCCTGATTGCCTCCCTGTGTATTTAATCCCACCTGTGTTACCTGCTCCTGGTCGGATCCTCGTCTGCCGTCAGTTTTCATATGAGTTACCAGATTCAGAGCTTTTTCCACTGCTCATCTGTGCTGCCTGGATTATTGTGTTTATCATTAAATCATCATCACAACTCAACCACCTGGATCCTCCACTTCATCCTCACCACCTACAACTACCACTTCATGACATTATAGTGTAAAATCTGTTCATTTATTATGTAATGGAAAAAAAGTTACTAGAATAATAGCTGAAATACTCACTTGTTGCTCCTGTTTACATTGCAGATTACGTTTCGTCCTACAGTATAGCTAACTGGTGCAATAAGGTTTAATCCTTTTAAAATGGACAATTTATACACACTACAGATCTGTTCAGAAAAGAGGCACATAAATAACTAACCAAGTTAAAACAAGTTAAAAAAATTTATATAAGAACATTAGCACAGGAGGACAGCTAATTGCTCAGTTTTTAGAATTCGTATGTATATATATATATATATATAAGGACTGAAAAAATATATATATAACTCAAACCACCTCACCATTAGCGGCTCATAACCAACTGCCAGAAAATGTTAGCTTTTTGCAATTTTCATGGGTAATTTCTTTAAAATTCATTTTACATTTGTTGTAAACAAATAGCACAGAAATAAAAAAAATACAAAGTTAAACTAAATGTCCAATTGTTCTTTTTAACATACAGCTGCAGCAGAACTCCAGCAGAGCTGATCAAGACAGGAAGTTAGCAAACAGCTTAACACTAACAGGCTATTAGTCAGTCTCTCAGCATTAGGAATGATCTTTTTGTTTTTTTACTTCATCTCAACCATTTAGCCAGGTAATTTAATTTTTATTATTTTTATTTCTAAGGACATTTCTTTCATTTTGCTAATAAGGCTCCAGGATAAGTTTCACTGGCAATTGGCCATATGTTGCCAGTGTTGATGAAATGGCCAAGCCCTTGAAAGGAAAAACACAATAACAACCAACTAATGAGGTATTTGTAGAATGTATCGTCTGCTGTTCAATTAACAAACTCCCAGTTCTGACTTTGACCACAGAATGTCCCAGGAACTAATTGCTCTGTGTTCCTGACCATAAATTTCCACTAAATATATAAAATTCTTTATTACACAGAGAATGGGATATAAAAAGACTTGCTGAATCACCTTGGAAAAATACCAAGGAGAAATTCAGATATTCAGCCTATGAAAACTTTATCTGTCATCTATAAAACACCGTTGGTTATTTTGGCTCTTGAATTGGTTTTAATGCATCAACAAATTATGTTAAATGTGTGTCACTGACAATGTTGTCAATACATTCCTTAATAGCATTGCAGTAGTAACATTTTGATTCAAGAAGTGTGGACGTAGAGGAATGTCAGTTCAGTGTACCTTTAGGACATAAATATTGTTTTTATTTGGCATTTTAGATTCATTTTCTCTTAACACATAAACCTTCCAATATTCAGCCGAAGTGCGACATCAACGGGGATTTTAAAAAAAGTTTGAAGCTGCGGCTTTGTTGTGGTTGCCTCTGCCTACTCGACACACACAGGACAAATAGGCATATGCAAAATCAGCTCTGACGAGAATGCATATTTTACACCTTGATTCCTGTCTGATTATAAGCCAAATGCATTTTCTGTACATTTGTAGCATGAATCTCACCATCATCTAAATAATTTGTTCCATGGGGAGTTTGTGATGGCACAATGCAATAGAAGAGGAAAAGTGCGCTTGGAGTAGGCAATCACAATATTTGCATTTTAATGAGACACCCACAGGGAGCCTTCCAGAGGAGCCAATGTACTGTATGTGAGGGCTGCTTTGTCCCTAATTGACTTTAGAAGTTAGAAGTTATAGATTGCTGCTAACCTTTTAACAATCCATGAAACTAATTACCCAGGCAGCACTTGAGGTGGTTCTGTATCGTCTGGCTTTCTCGTGGAAAATAACCTTTTTTTTACCCCAACATGTAATTGGCGCTTTTGTACTGCAATTAGTATTTCCTTATTATCTTTAGAGATGCACTGTTCCCCTCAGTTTTTCTTCACTTAATTGAAGCCTGTGTTTTTGGATCATTTAGTGCTCAGAGAACACTTTAATTATGGATACTTGATTAGCCATTTGGATATATGTTAGCAGAATTTACTCTGAGGCATTGAGATGTAAACAGTGAAGATGTTTCAGACGTGGAAAATGAGTTGATTTTAGTCTCATTTAATTGAACTCTAGTTCTTTTGCCTAGAAAAATCTCCTTCATTTTGGGAGATGTGAACTCTGATGCATCTATAAATGGTCTTTTTTTCGTTTCAAGTAAACTTTGGTGCAGTTCAAATCCATAAGTGAACACCAGCAGACCGGAGACTGCTTCAAAAGCAGAAAAAGGAAAACAGCGCAGGGCATTCTGGGTAAATACAAATGTGCTGGTCTAGTGCTAGCAGGACAAATGGCTCCCAAAAGACAAAAGAGAAATCCTACAATCTCTAAAATCTGATGCTATTCCATCTTTATTTACATTTAGCAAAGAAGGAGGTTGCGTTCAATGTCTTCTTCAGAGGTTTCTGCTTCGCTTCCTTCATTGTTTCTGGACAATGAGGGATTCAATAAAGGATTTTCATAGACATCCTTCTCTACAGTGACCATACTGCAGATAAGACACCTGCTGCTTGTGACTAACCCTCACAACTCCACGTTTAGTGGGGCTAAAATAGCACAATCTGGTAATGGATGCTGGGTAATATTTCTTCCTCCGCTCTTCAGTTCATTTTAGAACCACAACCAATCAACTCTGAAATGCCAAAGGGTAGTTGCCATGTATTCAGCACATGGCTTCACGTTTGCCGGAATCAATTTCTCGGCTCTTCACGTTCCTTTAGGCCTGTGTTTGAACTGAAAAAAAATTGTAAAAGCTGATTAAACTGTTGGGAAAGCCTTTTTCACGGGCTTTGGCTGGTAGATTTGACCCGAGGAAAGGAAGCGGCTGCCTGTGGAGCTGTCACTTTTAAATAAGACATAAGTACAGGTTTTTTCCATGCTGCTAATTAGAGCATGGGAAAACAGAGAGTTTTATTTAAAGCTCTGAAACTCCACAGATTTTCCACAGTGATAAAAAAATAAATAAATAATGTCAGCAATGTTGTTTGGTTCAGTGCATTGGGAAATCTGAATGACGCATTAATATCTCTTTATTAAAATTGGTGATATTTAAAGTG
Source organism: Xiphophorus hellerii (assembly GCF_003331165.1). Taxonomy (NCBI): domain Eukaryota; kingdom Metazoa; phylum Chordata; class Actinopteri; order Cyprinodontiformes; family Poeciliidae; genus Xiphophorus; species Xiphophorus hellerii. The sequence goes on from NC_045682.1 coordinate 4,334,932, forward strand.
CTTGTTAGGCTTTTGATGTCTTTTAAATAGGATTTCCTGTACTTAAAATTAATTTAATAAACTGCAGGACTGCATGGAGTTGTAAGACCTTGGAGGCCATGACAATCACATCTGTGCTGGAATATGATCACTCTAATGTGATTCTTCTCAAAATAATACAAATTTGTCATTTTTCATTTGGAAAAGGTGACTTGAATGTTTCCCTGATCTTGTTAAATGCTGCTTACTTTCTCCTGAGCGCTGAGACATTCCTGTACATCCTGAACAGCATCACAGTTTCATCCGTTTCCTCCTTGGTCATGATGCCTGTGCTGAGGTCCATACTGAAGTATTTACACCTTAATTAACTTTTCACAACGGCAATGTATTTTATTGGGGTTTTATGTTTCACAACACAAAGAAGTTCTTTATGTTTTTTTAGTTGTTGTTTTTTTTTTTTTACATATTATACTAATAAAAATCTGGAAAGTGAGCAACATGTTTAGCCCCTCGCCTGGGTGCGGATGGTGTTGTGAGGGTTTCCAGGACAACTCACTAACTCTGTGCTATTGCAATCGTGTTGTAAAAACAGTAACAGTTCTGAAACTCACCCCACGAGAATTTAAAACGTTTTCCTTCAGACATGAATGCCTCCAATCACTGGAAGTTTTCTTATAACTGGTATGTTTCTGCAGGATTTTGTCATCTCTGAAGTAAGGACTGTACGCCTGTTGGCTCCAAAATGTCTGATTATTCTCATGTCCTACCAGTTTGCGGCTTTGTGACAGTGTGGAGAATTTTCTTCTCTCATAGCATTTACAGTCAATCTTATGGAGTTTTTTTTTCCATTTCACTGTTTTCTTAAAACATTATGATGGTGATAAGTAGCCATGCGTTACTTTCAAATGTTTTGTCAAAACAAACGTTTGAATGGAAATATAAAAGCCAAGCGCTGGGCATTCTGTGTAAATGAAACCAACGCAAACGCGCTAGTCTGGCACTAAAACCTGACACCACTCCTTTTTGTATACGTTTCATGAAGAAGGAAGCTGCGCTCACTCTCTTCTTCAGAGGTTTTTTGTGTTGCTTCCTTCAGTGTTTCTTGATGCAGCGCCCCCACAGGTGAGGAGGAGAACAGGTTTTTCAAAAGCTCGTTTGAAACAGTGCAGTGTGAAAGTGACCTGCAGCAGCTGAAAATGTAACAAATGTTGCCATTTTGGTTCCTAATTGAACCGGTTCTATCAGGTATGAAAACACCGTAGTGCATGGGATGGTTTTTATGACTGAAGCTAGTAAGTTTGTCAAAAAAACAAGACGTTTAATCTCTTTTTTTTTTTTGCCATTCCTGCTCGAGTGACTTGTTCCTGGTTTTGCCGTGGCACATCACTAATCTTTATTCATCATATATTAATTCCTTGTTTGTTCTGTTAATATTCTAAGCCTTATAGGAGGGGATGTTGCTGAATCTTCTTTGTAATCTTTTTATTTATTCATAGTTGATGCATCAGTGTGTGTGTGTGTGTCTCTCAGAGGAGGATGATATTTCTTTTACTCCTGCTTCTGTGTGGGGGAGGATCCCCAGGGTGAGCTAGTTTTACGCGAAGCTGTCCAAGTTGAAACAGGAGTTCCTCGGGGGGGAGAAGTTGAGAACATTAGGAGAACTGACCTCACCAGCTCGCTTGAGAAGATCTTAGAATTTAATCTCTTATTGTCTGTAGCTTGAAAGGAAGCTCAGTTTCCAGTTTACGCTTTGTCCAAATCAGTGGTGCAAAGGAGCGGCAGCGCCTAGCAGTAGCCTTCACTTTCTGCTTGATCTCTCGGTCACTGCAGACTCCAGCCATTGCACCCCAAACTTTGAATATCCACACTTAACCTTGGCTGAGATATTATTATAATCACGTTGCATAGTGATATAAAAATGTCAGCAACTTGGGTTGCAGCATGGCACCAATTTTCCTCCCCTCTGCATCTGTTGGCGAGAATGAGCTCAGCTCCCCTTATCAAATAAATTGGACAGTGGCTTTCTCCCCGATTGCCTCCTCGAAAAGGTTCTGGCTCACCCGAGGGTCTTCTGCTTGTGGCTGTAGCTGATGGGAAAACTACTTAGAATAATTGTCTTTCAAAAGAGCACTTCCAAGCCAGTGCTGTCACCTCAGCGCTCCCGCATGTGTATTCAGAAGGTGTGTGTGACTGAGATCCAGGGGCTCACAGAGAGAAGGGGATGTGGGGGGGAGTAGATGGTACTGTTGTGATTATGTGTTTAACATGTTTTCACCTCTGAAGGCCAGATCCAATTTGTGCACCAACAGTTTTTTGTGTTTTGTTTTTTGTCTCCACACCTGCAGCAGTGTCGCTAACTGTGTTTCCAGTATAAATGTGCAAAAAACAAACTTTGTCGATATTCCGCTAAAAACACAATTTGGAAATTGCGATGTTTCCATGAAATAAACTCAATTAAAATCATACGTGAATAAGTTTGTTCACACAATAAGTCATTAAAACCATGATGCACCATCACCTTCCAACTACTTCCTGTTGACTTCTTCATGGTTCCTTACAGTGGCAACATCTGTTGTTGATCATATAACGTGTGATGCAAAAAAATGTTTCAATTGTAGTTTTGCCTGTGAAGACACTGTTGCAGTAATCAGTGGGACTAAAGATAAACAAATGGATGCGTTTCTCTAGATCTTGCTGGGTTACTTCTCTAATCCTGGAAATGTTCTTCAGGCGATAGAAGGCCGACTTCGTAACTGTCTTTATGTGGCTCTGAAGGTTCAGGTCAGAGTTCATCACCACACCCAGATTTCAGCCTGATTGCTGGTTTCTAGCTATAATATCTGAAGCTGTGTGCCGAGTGTAGATCGCTCTTCTTTAGGTCCAAAGATAATAACTTCAGGGGGGGGGGGGGGGAGGTTCTGTTGAGTTGGAGAAAGTTATGGCACCTCCACACATTGATTTTTTTTCTAAGCATCTGTTCAGTGTTTAGGTATAGCCTGGAAATATGTAGTCCATTAAAGGACAAAACAGAAACATAACCATATCTAAGAGCAATTTAGAGGAACCAATTAACCTAAAATGAGTGTCTTTGGGTTCTGTGAAGAAAACAGTCTTTCTGCTCTGGCTTGCAGCCACTCAACAGAAGTATTATTTATTGCATAAATATTGGGCGTGTTGCTCATCAAGAAAGAAAAATCTTAATTTGTTGCAAGCAGGAAACAGGTTTTTGTTGCTAATCTGCTTTAAAGTTGTGTTAAGTCACTTATTTTACTTTCCACCGCAGCTACAGAGAAGAAGGGACATCACTAGAATGTGGTCAGTCAGCTTAATTAGAAATGCAGATGTAAGGCTTGCCTCCTGTGCTCTGCTCAGCTGAGTTCACACTCCAGATACCTGCCTCAGGGTTCAATTAAATATGCTTTGTTTCTCACAGATTGCCTGAGAGCTGCTGAACGCCACAAGTTAGCCAACAACTACTAAACTTACACAGTTTGTTTCCTCTCATCGTTCTGTGTGGCTGTCATCAGATCACCATTCAGTTCTGCATTTGGTTATATGAACTGATATAAACCTGGTTTTATCTTCTCATCCTGAGTCTTTGTTCTTATTTCTCTTAAGTGTTGGAGAAGAGATTTTTCTCTGGAGCTGAGAATCGGCGGTGACAGATGTTGCGAGTGATTACCCGCCCTGCTCACGGTCCACATGCACAGATTGCAAAGCCGCGTGGAATTTCCAGAGGAAGACTTTGTAAAACCATCCGCTGCTTTCAAGGGGTGAAAATGCAACACCCACAGCAGGCCTTTTTTTTTCTTCCTCTTCTTTTTTTCATCTGCTGAAGAGACAAACATCCCCTGTTCCAGTCCTGTAATTGAATTTTGCAGCCAAATTCCAGTCGACTCGAGCAGGAACACAACTGGGTTTTAAACTTCTAAGATGTGAGATCCTAAAAGGAAGAAGATGAGCTTGTGCTCGTTGTAATTATACTGTCTAGATCTTCTCCATAAACTCCGTAATGAGAGATCTGCACCGCTCTTCAAACCAGTGAGTTTTTCTGTCCTCAGGGTTTCCTGAGTACATCAGTCCATAAATAAATAAAAAAACAAGTCTAAATAAAACCTTATTAACTCAGCGGTTCTGAATCAGACTGTGCAGTAATAGGAAAGATGGTGAATTATTTCCTCTATTTTTTTCTCTCCTCCAGTGAATTGTCAGATTAAGCCATATCGTGTCTTTGAGCTGCACATTGTTGCGCCCTCTTTCCATTTATTCCAGAACGGGCCGATAACGTCCCTGTTGGCTCTGCCCTGTGGCTCGGCCCGGCCTCTTTGTTTGCTGCTGGAGGAGAGCGGCTCTTTTATCCGCCTCTCAAAATGAGTGTGAGGGTTTTCTGCAGCGTCGGGTCTCAGTCTGCCAAATGAACATCTGTGCAGATTGCAGCTCTGCTCCTCATGGCTGACGCTGTTATGCAGCTGTCATACCGACTGTGACACCTCTTCTGTCTGAGGGTCATAACGAGGAGCCCATGGAGTCATTTTTGGTTCTAAGCCACATGTGTCAAACTCCAGGCCCAGGGGCCAAATCCGTCCCCCCATAGCTTCTTATGAAACCCTCTAGACTCCAGAAGGATGACATGAGAGACCAAAGTTAAACAAGGACAAAAGGTGTTCAAAAACTGGAAAAGAATTCAATTGAATAATACCAAAAACTGGTTAACAAACAGTCAAACTCTAAAATAAAATAAGTCAAATGATAAGTAACATGGATTTGGGCCCAACTGAGGTGAACTGAACAGTAACTGGACTCAAAACAAAACAGACCTGTAGACAAAGAGCAAAAGCTGCTTAAACATGGGTGGAGTAACCTAAACCTGCCACATGAGGGAGGTACAATATAACAAAGGAACACAAAATACAAAATTAGCTAAAGCAACATAAAGCAAACTATTTTTAACGTGGCACAAACCGTAACAGGAAAACCATTTACCCGCTGTCATCGGTGGCCATGCTAACTAGCCTTAGCATTCACAATAGGCTGACAGGGAGAAGCTATAACATAGCAGAGAGCAAAGAGGGGAACAGCATGTACAGAGGCATGATTGACAGATCTAAGGCCTGCCTTCTGGCTCTGATTGGTCGTTTCTAGTTAGTTCTTGAAGAAGGCAGAGATCATTTTTTCCCATATTATGTGTCTCATACTATACTGTCACAACATTCTGACTGTGTCAACAGATACGTAAAAAAATATTTCTTGTAAATGCAACATACTCTGGCCTCAAATGACTGCCAACTCTCACCTGCAGGTGGCAGTATTTTTTACTTCTGCTGCAGGCCTTACTTGATGTAAAGACAGTCTGTGATCAATATGGTGGGATAAACTCCATTCAGTATGTTAAAATTAGTGTATAAGTTAAAATGAGCCAAAATGTTAATGTTAGCCTAAATGCTGCCAGTGGCATGTGGGGTATCACTAGCATGTGGTCTTGCATTGACTTCATTATGTCTACCAAACTTGGTTAATAAATAAAAAAAATTGCTAAAAAGCTTATTTTAGGGAAATGGCTAGGGAAAATCCACTGCTTGCTAATGTTTGTACTAATGTTAATGCACTGCCTTCTGATTTTACCTTTTGCTAATGTAAAAATCAGATGTTTACTTCGTGGCAGTTTGTTATGAGAAAATAACGCTCGTCTCTTAGCAACAGATCAACAACAAATATTGTTATTGTTCAAAAAAATATTAGGTTTCCTCGGCTCTTTAGAAATACTACTTATGTTACACTAAGAATTCTGCAGTTGGTGAATTTAGCAGAATAGAGGAATGTATTTTGCAGAAAAATGAAGGTTTCTTTTGTCACTGATGGTAAAAATATTATACAACAGACATTCATCACAAAAATAAAAATCGGACTTATTCTTCGTGGCAGTTCGCTCCCAGAAGAAAACCCCTCTAATCTCTTAACACCAAATTAATAACAAGTAATATTATTGATTATAAAACATAGGCTCTTTTGAAATACTCCTTTTCTGTTTAGACACAACAAATGTAGAGTTTGTAAATTTTGCAGAAGTAAAAATCTTATGTTCGTGGCAGTTGGTTACCAGAAAACGTGCTCATTTCTTAGCAACAATTTAGCAACAAATATTGTTATTGTTCAAAAAACATAAAATATGATGCTCTTATTTTGACAAAGTTATTGTCTGTTTAGGAGCATCAAGTTTCATGAGTCATATGGAACTTACTTTTTTTGCTTTTCTGCCATCTTGTCTGTATTAATTGTTCCATCAAAATGGCGTCACTGTAGTTTTAGAATTCTGCTCCGCCATCTCTGTAGTTCTCTACATCTCTACTCACCTCAGTGTTCTATTGCTATGGTAATTAATCCTCTCTGAAAACTGTCATGTGTGAGTGAGACACAGAGGGGCAGACAAAATTCTATCTCTGTTTGAAATGCCTTGCTTTGCTCTCCTGTGCATTGCTATGGCAGGCCCCAATAATTTTTTCATCCAGAGATAAGTATGTATTTGATCATTATTTTGGCCAATTCTCTCTTGAAAAAGACGTTTTGAATCTATTATAGCTCTTCACACTGCTGCCCGTCACACAGCAATGACCTTAGAGAAGGTCTTTTCACCTCATTGTTGTGTTTACACCTTAGAAAACCACCCTGCTAAATAAAACCTGGTTGATATTTTTTCCATCTTCATTTTTAAAGTAGAAGACTTTTAGTTTGTCCTGAGAGGTAAAACCCTGTAAATTAAAGAGGGTGTACTTTCCTTCTACACATGACTGTATTTGTAAGGGTGTCATAAAGAGTAGTGAGGTGCAAGACATGTTCATCAGAGAAGTTCACCACGTCAAAGTGCGGAGCTTTACCACGCTAAAAAAAACCTCCTACTTGTAGGCGTCGAGTTCCTGAGCCTTCTGTCATTCGTGCAAAGTGCTCATTACACGCTGGATCTTTTCACCGCGTCACCTGTCAAAAATGTCACAGCCCTGCGGCAATTACCTTGACGTCGGTATCTTCACCCTTTTCCCTTGATCGTCTTTTCGTGTTTACACATTTACTTCATATCTGGAGTGGAGTCACAGGAAGTGTTTGCACTCTGCTGCAATTGTCTTGTGTTGTTCAGGTAAACAGAAAACATTTTTCTGTGGATCTGTAGCTGCATTTTCATTACAAATCTTTGACCATATTCGGCTGACGTAGAAGAAACACAATTTGGCAGTTGTGGCGTCTCCATTCAATTCTAAATTAAATTAAAATCACATATGAGTGAGCTTGTTGACTCTATAAGTAATTAAAAAAACATGCCAGCAACTGATGTAAACAGCTACAATATATTCATATTTCATGGTGTTGGCGCTAGGGCTGTTGTAAACGAATATTTTAGTAATTGAGTATTCTATCGATTATTCATATGATTAATCGAATAATCGGATTTTAAAAAATGTATAAAATAAAATATTGCTAAATCTGGCATAACACCAGTTACTATCGGATATCAATATCAGTCCAATTTTTCATATTTGAGCATCCCTAACAGTTTTTTGTAGTTTAGAAAATGAACCTGTAATAATAATAGCTTACTTTCTAAGTTAACCTGAAGAAAAGTTAGATAAAAATCTGAAATTATATTCAATTTAATAATAAATAGGTAAGCTCACAAATACGCTTATAAAAAATGTCTATGATCCAGCTTTTAGTTTACGTATTTGTCTTTAGTGAGTTTAATAGATGAAGTCTCACCTTGCCCCTTTGGGCTTTGGGTTTGATAATACGGAAAATGTCGCCTGGAGTGGGGGGTAGGGGGAGTTTGGGGTGGTGGGGGTAAAGGGGAAAGAGGGGATGATGAAATGTTGAAAACCCCAGCATTATCATAAATCAATAAAATCCCCACTTGATTTTACACATTTACTTGGGCCGAACTTGAAAATTGGACATTATGCCACTAACACTTAGCTTTTGTCAACAACTCAGAGGCGGAAGTCAGAGCTCCGCGCAACACAAATAAAGTCCCGGCCGGAACACGGTGCTCTAAATAATAAACATAAATTAACGAAGCTTTGAGGTAAATTTTCCTTGAGGAATTTTAATAATCGAGTTACTCGAATCATTCGAGGAATTGTTTCAGCCCTAGTTGGCGCTCATGGCTAACACTATGGCCGTCAGCCATCAGAGGAGACCTCAGTGTCTTGTTCAGGCATTGGACTGACGACTCCCTTAATCTTGAGAGTGGCTACATATGTGGCGTTTTGGAGAAACTGAAGTCAGACGTTTTGAAGAGCTATGGATTCATCACGTTTGAATGACACAACTTTTTATTAACTGTGTGATTCTGTCAGAGGTCTGGTGGAGCCAGATGCACATTGTCTGGGAAAAAACCCTAAACACACCATCATTTATTATCACCATCATCCTCCTACTACTTCCTGATGCCATTTTTGTTGTTTCTGACTGTAGTAACCTCCGGCTGTTGATCACGTGACTCGTGTTTCCAGTGCATTTTTGTGAAATGCTGACAAACCATCTCATTATCAAAAAACATGTTTTTTTTAATTGTCATGTTTCCATTAAGCAAATTTATTCTAGTAAGTTCAATTTGTGCATTTCTATGGTTAATGGAATCGCAACTTCTCTTGTCTTTAGCTGGGTGAACAGGTGGTGTATTCGTCTGTAGAAAACTGCATGGTCAGGGGCAAATGGAAGCCGTTTGTTTGAGATGCATGGTTGATTAAATAGGTCCATAAAGTTTCCCAAACAAGTAACAAACTGTTTCTGCTTTTAAAGTTGCTCCTGCAGATGTGAAAAAACACAACCAGGGCTGAAAGTTTGTGCATTAGAGGAATCCGATGTCATTGCAGACATAAAAGCTCCTCAAATACAAGGCCAAGGACAGAAAGAAATCTGCACTTATTTTAAATAATGCATGCTTGCATGGAATGGAACTGGTTGTATCTGCAATAACACAAAGTGGCAAAAACAGTTTGTAAAGTGGCCCCTCATCGGAGCCACAAAAAAGCTTTGCTGGCCAAATTTAGCTTGTTGTGTGGAAGGGGGTCTCGTTTCTGCTGTAATGTAAAAGCGAGTGCAGCTAATGCCTCTGAGACATCCGAGTGCTGACATTTCAGTTGTTTATTTACGTTTCTGCTTTCATCTGCGCATCACTTCAGGGACGGCGGTGACGCCTGACTCCATCCATCAGTGTTGCTTTCACTGGCGGCGGCACGACAAGCGTTTGGTGAACCGTTGTCACAGCCATCCGCGATCAAACGTGTGTTTACGCTGCGTCCCGGTCGGCAGAGTAACAAGCCACTTGTGAACACCAGATACCACAACTCAATCTGTCTGGGCTGACGGATTGGAAGGAGCTCCTGGTCCATTTGATGATCAAAAACACCCCATGAAACCCACACTGCAGTTGATTTTGGTGGGTCTGCAAGCATATATGATGGTTGCGTCGCAAAGACTATACCCAACACGGTGACAAATGTTTGTTTAATCTAAAATCATTACAATCATTTTACCCTGTCAGATGTATTCCCTCACTTGCTCACTGCTATCAGTACAGATGATGATGCAATCCTTTAACAGAGCCCCATAGTGGCACTCTGACTTTTCATTAGTTACCACTGCAAATTAGATTCAGCTGAGCAGCAGTGGAGCCAATCTGTGCGGACTCCATTGGGAAAGCAGTTCAAGCGAAAACAAACACTAAACTTTCAGATTGCAAATGTTTAAATATAGCTGCTGCTGTAGTTTAATGCAGAAAATGTGCATTTATCTATGGCGCAACACTTCGTGAATATGGGCTGCTCCTTAAATGATTTCTGACTGGAAATGCATTCAGAAATTGGCTGATTCTAAGCTTGATCAGCCATAAAAAGTGACCAGAAGTTCTGGAAACTGAATATTCCTTCCAATATCCAATCAGGAAACGGATTGGAATACACATAACTGACTTTAAATCTGTCTGACTGCATATTGCTGTGAATGAAAGGGATCTGTATTTTTTGTTGTTGTTTTTTTTAAATAATTTTTTTATTTTAGCAATGTGATGTTTATCTGCCGATTATGTCAGATGAACAGGTTAGGTCGCTTCCCTGCCATTAATACAACTGAAGCAAACTGGCAATATTGAGCTTGAACAACAGTAAGGTATGCCGAGAAAAATGTATTTGTATTTCAAATTTCATGTACAAGATAATTAAAATGCTTTACAGTTTAAAAGAGTTTAAAAACGGAGGTCAAAAACATTCCTCACAGGATAAAATAAGTGAAATGCAAGAGAAATATCATTGACTAATTAAATTAATTAAAAAAAACTGTAGCTAAAGTATTTTCAGCTGCCATATACACAGCTAAAAAGAACCGTTTCCAGCCTGGATCTAAACATTTTGAGATTCGAGGACCGTCTAATTCACGAAGATGGTATGTGCTCTGTGGGGGAAGGTGTGAGCAGCACCTACATGAGCGTGATTAACAGCGCTAAGACATCCATTCTGGCTTTGATTGACTTTTTGTGACTGGGTGCGGTGCATTTCTGAAGATGGCAGTAGGACCACAAGCTCTTTTTTTTTTTTTTTCACAGATTATCTCTCGCGCTATACCAGGGATGTCAAACTCCAGTTCTCAAGGGCCGGTGTCCTGCAACTTTTAGATGTGCCTCTGTTGCACCACACCTGAATAGAATAATTAGGTCATTAGCAAGGTGCTGGAGAACTGATCTACACAAGGAGGAGGTAATTAAGCCATTTTATTCCAGTGTTTTGTAGCTGTGGCACATCTAAAAACTGCAAGACACCGGCCCTTGAGGACTGGATTTTGACACCTGTGCGCTGTACCGTCACCACACAGTGACGATTTTAACAAATGTACAAAACAAATAGCTTTAAAGTGGAAGTAGTTTGGACTTTCAACACTGTGACTAAACACCACACATACAGTAATAGTTGTGTGCCATTTGTGTGTTTTTTAGTTTTCTTCACTTCTGGAAAGCTTTTCAGAATTTGAAACCTTTCTGCTGGACCAAAACATCATGTCTTACTGTAAACTAAACATCTTGGGTGAGATGTTTAGTTTACATCTCACCCAAGATGTACAAACTATTTTATTTACTCCTTTAACATTAAGATTACAACTGAGGTTGTTTTCTTTTTTCCGTTTCTTCTTATTGTGAAGTTGGTCTTAAATTTTATTTAAAATTTCATTTAAAACATCCTAAACAGTCTTGAGTTTAACTTGCCTTAGGCTGTATTAACTTAGTGTTCATGTTTGTTTGTGTAATATCTTTCTGTAGACAAATAAACCGTAGACAAGACAGCACATTAATACAAATCCTGCATTAACCAGTCAGCTTTGGCCTCAACAGCGCCCCCTCTTTTCAAGGACAATTTTGTTTACAGAGACTTCAGTTTCCATTTTATTTATCATTTTGTTCTGGATATTTAAAATGCCTTCCAGTGTTAAATGTTCGCTAGAAATGAAAGTTTATAGAGCTTTGACAGGGTGTAATTACATTATTATTATGACATCAAAATATTTCTTGAAAATAGTCTCAAAATAACATTATTATCATTTATCATAATAACTTGTGTGACAATTTATCGTCCAGCAGAATTTATCGTGACAGGGCTCTGCATGGCAATCCGATGTTTTTTCAAGGGGAAGTGAAAGAAAACAATTTCCATAATGCCCACAAAATATATAACTTAAAAGTAGGAAAAAACTGTTCAATGAAATTTGGACTTTATGTAAATGATATTAAGGTTTTCTAGTTACACCCGATGATCTCCATGGTAACCTCCAAATTCTTCTTCTGTATGAATCGTCCTTCCTGCTACAGAATAAAACTAAAACATTCATTGTAGTTCAGCTGTTTAATGTTGCTTTCCATTGGCAAAAATACATATTTTACATGTTACCAGTGGGGAAACATTATTTAATATGCCGAGAGTAACTCTGACCTTCAGCTGCTCAAAAAAAAAAAAAAAAACACACATCTCCCAAATCCCTCTCTTGCTTGTAACACACCTGGTACGTTCCCGTAGGAATTTCTCTGCAAAGTGAATCCCAACGGGCCAAGACGTCTTTGGCAGTTCCGGCGTTCAGGGAAGGAAATTAATAAAACATCTTGAAAGTTTAACGTTTGCAACTGCCACCTCACAGCAGGAAGCTTTAGATTAAATCTTGGCTGTGATCCGTCTTTCCCTGTTGTTCTGGGGCCTTGCAGCTTCCTTGCTGCACTGCAAAAATTCAAAATCTGACAAAGTATTTTGGTCTAGTTTCTAGTGCAAATATCGTAGTACATTTGAAATAAGCAAAACTAACTTTAAAATAAATTTTTCAGCAAAATATAGACGCTTGGTTTAAGTAAATTGTTCCCTAATATTTATGGGAAAAAATAGCTCCACTGGCAGATTATTAAACTTAAAACAAGACATTTTTCCCTTATTTTAAGTGAAATAATCACTGGAGCTAGTCCTTCTTCATCAATATCAAGGAATTTTTGCTTTAAAACAAGTTCCTACGTCTTACTGAAAAGATACTTGTTAGTTCAGCTTTTGTATTATTTTAGGTATACTGAGATATTGCTGAGATATACTTTGTTTTTGCAGTGTGCAAATGCTACTATTTCCTTTTGTTTGTTTTTACGGGCAGGATCCTCCTGCTTGGTGAGGGCCAGGAGAGACGGACAGCAGCCTTTGAATAGACCATATATTCAATTAAAAAAGCGGCTTGATATTTTAACTTGTTTTGGAATCTCTAAGGAAATTTTTACTATGTTCCTGCCTTGTCTATAAAACATCACGGCCAAATGAAAAGCAGAGCAGTAGATGTTTAATTAGCCACCTACAGTACACTTTGTCCTTAAGTCGTTAAATTTTCTGAAACGTCCACCGTTGCTAATAAAGCACAAAAGATTTGATTCAGAATTTTATATTCAGTGTTGGGGTGTTTCAGCTAAGATTTATAATTTAGTAGAGACACGGCTATACATCATAACTCGGCCCTGTGGGTTAGGGAGCCTGAGCTTTGCTCCAAGAGTGCAGAGGGAGCATCTATGTAGTTCAAAGTCACAGTGAGGAAATGTTTGATAGCAGCTGGTGGTGAATCCAGAGGAAAACGAAGTCCTTCCCCAGTGTATATCTGTCACACATGGAGGCTGGCTGTGAAGCCTTGTGATGAAACGGAAAGATAATACCCATGTTTAGGCATGTAGCACTGAACTATACTGGAAGTTCTGCTTTCATGGTTCTTATGACCGACTGAAGACTTTAATAAGCTGTAACATCAGCTGTTACTTGGCTTATTTAAAACAGCTTGTGGTATGCTTACAAGTGCTTGATTTTACATTCAAGGTCTCATCGGGCAAAGTTTCGTGCTTGCAAAAAAATTACCATCTATGCATGTTGCTACTTTAGTGGATTATTAAATCACTGGCTGCTTTAATTGATACACCATGCCTGCAGAGACACACTTATTAGTTCTGACATGAATTCATTAATTAAACAATGGTCCATGTTAACATGATGGGATTCTACCCTGTACTGGATTGAGATGTGGTGACTGTTGAGGCTGTTGGAGTGCAGTGGACCCCTCATATTCTCAGGAGTTAGAATATCCCCGAATAGTTGAGACACCCTCTATGAAAAAACTTTGTAACTGCCTATTTTAATAGTTAAAACATCAAATATACCTTAATATGCATTATTACTTACAGAGGAAACAATCTTGGCACTACCACAGAAGCTAACATCCACAGTCTTCCGTATTTTTGCTCTTGCTGGATTAACCAATCAACACCGAGAAAAATGAATAGTGCGCCTGGATTGGCTGCTTTTCAAACGGCTGTCAGTAGTGTGCCAAGTAGCATTGCTTCCCATGTTGCATTTTCTTTAAAATATTTCAGAAAAACTATGAAAAACATCCATGCCTGCCTACAGCTACCGATTGTTGCTTCCATTAGCATGCTTCTGCTAATTTTAGCTTAAGTTTCTGTACTTGAACCATATTTGAAGCAGTTATTGTCAAGTCTATGCTGCACAATAAAAGTTCATATATTGGTTACAGCGGTGCATTAATGCTAACTCAAACTGTGATAACATTAGCAGTCTCTTATGCCAGTATTATACCATCCATTTTCTTACACCCTTGTCCCTAACGGGGTCAGGAGGGGTGCTGGTGTCTATCTCCAGCTAACTTTGTTAGCTGGAGATAGACCCCGCCTCTCGCCTCCGGGCGAGAGGCGGGGTCACACTGGACAGGTCGCCAGTCTGTCGCAGGGCAACACGGAGACAGACAAGACAAACAACCACGCACACACACCTAGGGAGAATTTAGAGAGACCAATTGACCAAAACAGTCATGTTTTTGGACTGTGGGAGGAAGCCGGAGTACCCGGAGAGAACCCACCATGCACAGGGAGAACATGCAAACTCCGTGCAGAAAGTCCCCGGGCCGGGAATCAAACCCAGGATCTTCTTGCTGCAAGGAAACAGCCGTTTTTATAGTATGAAGCAAATTTATATAATTTTCTGACTGAATGAAAATGTTCAAACAAAATTAATTCTGTATCAAATGCTAAGCAGCTCATCCTTCGACATTCAGATGATTTTAAGGATGTGGGGGAGTAACGACTGAAACTGTTTTTAAAATATTTAGATGAAAACAAAGTATTAGAATAAGCTTAATAAAATTAGCAGTTGTTTGCACTGTAAAACTAACTTTTAGGTAGTATGCTAGGAAGCTTACCATTTTAATGCTAACATTAACTATTGGGATTTGTCATTGTTGCTGAAATTGGCCAAGCAGAAAATTTGCTCAGATTTTTCAGCAGCTTGAACTGCTTCAACTTCCAGCTGCCAAGATCCATGATAACTGCATATTGTCGATGTCTGTCTGTGCTGATACTGCCTAATTAGTGATTGAATTACATGTTTAGGGTGTTTGTCTTCAGAGGCTTTATAATGAATCATTCATTTCATTCAGGTGTATTAAAACAGGAGAACAGCTAAAACATCCAAGACAGCAGCTCTTTGATCAACCTTTTGGAGGAAATGCTGTTTAAAGCTATATTTAGGATAACGATCAAGTCAGCACAATAGATTAAAAGTCAATTAATTATGTTTTCTGAATAGGTTAGGATAGGTTTATGGGCTATATAAAAACATGTTCACTACATTTTTGCATAAAAAATGAGATTTTAGTTTGTTCAGTTCTGCCTCTTTTGAGCTCCTTTCAGAGAGAACTGTTTTAGGGCCTCCTGTCACTTTAAGTACAAATAAGCTGCTGCTGGACACGCCCCCCACTCAGCATTTACACTCACACATAAAAATGGCTGCCAACAGATGCGCAATTACACTGCTTTGAAAAACAGAAGTGGAGCCTTCTGCACAACCAACAAATGATTTCTAAATAGTAAGTCAACAACAAAATACAGCAGCCATTGTACAGAGCATACGGCAGTAAATCCAGCTGACAAAAGTCTTGGAGCTGGGCTGGGGTTGCTAGGTAACGGGCTCATAACTAGATGAGGTTCAGTGCCTGCTGATTTGTTACTTTGCTTTCTGGAGGTTTTTGAAATGGCTCATTTTACAGACACCAAAAACATAAACTTGTTGCCATCTCACTTCAAATGTATTTTGCAACTTGTAACTTAAAAATACTGTTTTAACTGTAAACAAATGAGATTTGATCACTTTTAATTCAGTCCAACAAAAAATACCAATGGAAAGTATGAATGGAAAGTATGATTGACATCAATAATTTTTTTGTCTTTTGATGGCCAATGTAATCATATTTCCAGTCCAGTGGAAGTTCAAATCAGACTTGCATCATAAAGTGCATTATTTGTTCATCAAATATATTATTATTTATAAAAGTTAGGGTTAACGGATAGTGGAGATTACACCCTTCAAGTCAGAGTGTGAATATTTTCCTTTATGCATCCTGAAGTATTTCTATTGCGCCAATTCGCAACAAATGTCAGTGTGTCCTTTTTCTTCCTGTAGTATTGAGGTCATGTGACTCTGCAGACCTTTAGAGGATCTATGAAAACTGAATTATAGGAAACAAGAATTTTGAAGTCTTCTAGGTCTTTGCCTTGATAAGATTGTTGGGTATGTAATGGTTTAGTTGATGAATAGCAGAGATGTGAAGGCGGAGCTTGCCTCATGCTTGGGTTATTGGCTGCTGAGAATTTGACTTTGAAAAATGTGAGCTATTGATATTCTGCTATGAAAAGATAAAAAACTTACTCATGAGCACATATTGTTTCTGTCGCTGCAGCTCGCAGACATTATTTCACTATCAGACTGCTCCATGGTTGAGAGACCATAATACAATGAATAAGGACATTATAATTTATATGCAGACAAAACCAAATCTGCTGCTAGAAAACAGGACACACACAGACCCAGAAGAGCACCAACCCTCCTCTGGACATGCGTCCTTTGTCTTGAAATTTCAAACAGGCATTTTGTGTTTTACATTCGGACTGAAAGCCTGAGAGGTCTTAATAAAGAACTGTTATCTGAGTTGGTTTTTATCAACTATTCATTCTTGCATATTATATCTTTATGATATTATCCTTCAGTTAATTAGTTTTTATCTAACCTCTAGCATTTTATATTAAAATTGGTCTTTTTTTTCCCACAGTGGCTCCAATCTTGTTAGCATTTACAGCAGGGTTGTACAAAGTGCAGCCCCGGGGGCCATTTGTGGCCCTTGGATTGAGTGTTTGTGGCCTCCAAGTGCAGTTCCAAAATGATACGAATTTGGTTCATCCAATAACTCAATTAAATTCAGTTGAGTTTATTTCTATAGCGCCAATTTGCAACAAATGTCATCGCAATGCACTTTACCAGGAAAAAAAAGAACTGGTGGTTGACCTTTTATTTTTAATCAGGGTGAAATTATTATTGACATAATTTTCATATAATGGATAAAACTGAAGTACAAATCAAAGTATTTTTCTTCTGATATTCAAACGTTTTAAAAATAGAGCCACATTTCTACGTATTGTATGTATGGTTACTGAAAAGCCAACTTGAATGCACCCAAATTAGTTTTTATGTAATTCACAAAATTTGTCTAAATATAGCAAGCATTTTAAAACATAGTGAGAACATGTAACTGAAAATAAATTTATTAAATTGAGCACAAGAGAATTTGAAAACAAGATGCCTTTCTTTTAAGACAGCAAACGTCCAAAATCTTTTTTATGTTTTGGATCTATTACATTCCTTTCCTACAAAAGATTAATAAAAAATATTGGACTACAAAAATGTGGTCCAGAAAGTTTGGACACAATTCATTTACAGAAATCTGGAAATAGTGACTTTTGTTGCTGCTTAATTACAGCTCCAAAAACAAAGCACAGCTTATTTAACTGAAAACACAGATGTGTTTTGAACTTTGGTTTTTTTGTTCCTTAACTTTTTTGTGCTGCTTTCGTCTCCTTTAATCACCAGGAACATTTAGCTCTCCGAGTGAACACAATGAATTCTCCAGCTCCTGTTTTTTTAAATAATAAATGAACAAATAAAGCTTGTTCCTTTCAGACTCCCTCATCTTGTTTGGCTTTCCAGCTGCATGTCTCTGTTATTTTGCCGAGAAAACCTCAAAGCTGTTCACCCATGAAGAAGAACAGCACAGATATCAAAGTGTTGGAGATGATTGATAAAATTGCTGCTTGTGTTCCAAGGTGGAAGACATATTTGTCGCTGACGAGTTGCCATCTGCGATGAGTTACGGGTTTTGCTGGGCCAAGGAAACTGTGGACGCTTTTAGGAAGGACAAGTTTGATGTCGAGACTTAAAACAGCAGATGGTAGTAAACAGATTAACGAAAGAAACTGAATTTAATGCTATCATTTTGTTTGTTTTTCTACTACTGGGATTCATTGAAAGGAGGTTAGAAATGGAGAGACTAAATTTCACTGATTGATCAATATGTGTTCACCTTTTTGGAAAGCACAACCTAAACACAAAATTTAATCCAAAATGAGATTATGCAGCCGACTTAAAACTGTAACTAACTCCTAAATCAATGGTTTCTTTTGCTGATAGACAGTCTAAATTTGCATTTAAGGGTGCCATCTTTTTGTTTCTATGCAAATGTTGACATTTTTTTGTAAATGTGTTTACTTCTGAAATATTTGGTCAAAAATTGTCTCAGTGCTGCCCTCTTTGGGTTGAACAGTGGGTACCACAGCTGACTTTTCCTGTTGGTTACAATGGCACAGCTTGACTGATATCTGTGTCACACAGCGCTGCGTTCGGATATAAAACCATCTCACACAGACACACCATGACGAATCAGGGGTTGGAATGCAGGGTGTTGATTGATCACTTTTCTCAGCTTTACATGTGTGATTTATTTGCAGCTCTGCACTCTGACTGCAGGTAGTTTGCTGCTGCAGGCCGATGCGATAAAGTTTCCAATAACAGAAAAAAGCTGCTGGATTTGTCGATGGTTGCTTTTTTGGAAAAAAGAAAAAAAAAAGTCACTTGAGGGGTTTGAAATAGGGGTTGGGATTTATTGCTTATTGTTTATCATTTACCATGATAAGATAAGAATTTTCATTTATCTTTGTCACACTAAATTCCAATTAATAATATTAAAAACCCATCAAAACAGGCAGTGAAAATTAACGCATGTGAAGGGGAGGTCTCTGCTCGGTCTTCCTGTTTCTTGTGTGAACATGAATCAGTGTTGGTTACCTCATCCAAAAAACCTGGAAAATATGAGATAAGTTTGTTTTCCAAACGACTGAATGGAGATTTTCTTTCTAAATTGCAGCCATGATCAAACGTATACCTTTCCTTGCATGCAGCCAGTGAGCTCACTGATTGTCACTTTGGTTTGAAGTTCTGTGTCTCTAACGGCCCTGTGAAAATGAACTTGCCACTTAACAGATTATTAAACATGCGTACTATTTTTACAGAGTCGAAACGATCTAAAGTTAACTTTTTTTTTTGCAAAAAAATGTCCAGTGCTCAACTTGTGTCCCACTTGAGTCATTATTTCTAAACGCCTTTGAGGGGTGCTCTTTTAAAGAGACATTAAGAAATAATTAAAGACTTGAAAGCTGGGATTTGATTTAATACTGGTTTGCATATTTTATTTATTAAAAGCTTCCAGTTAGATTAAATTGCAGGGTGGAAAGGGAGTTGCCAGGATTTCCTGCAGCAAGTGTTAGAAATGGATTTCCATGGAAGGCAACAGATTTCAAATGAGGGAAAATGGGGAACGCTTAGCAACGGAAAAGCATGTTTATCCTGATGAGGGAGAACATCTTTTGTGTTAAAATGTTTTTCCAAAAGGAAAACGTCCATCAATACATTCTAACCTTCACCTATAGTCATGAGGTATGAATCATAACCAGAAGAATAAGAATTTAAAAGATGAGAAGGGCAGACCCAGAACTCTGAGGAGCAATAAAATTTTATTTCTGACCTTGAAAAACATGTAGAGTTCGTTGCTAAGGAGAAGGATTCCTGGGTTTCCATCCCAACCCTCAACCTCTGAAACAGATCTACGAAAAGACCAATAATCATGGATTAATGGAGGGATGGATCAGATGGATGGACAGATACAAGGATGGAAGGGAGGGATGGGAATGGTCTCATGAAAGAATGGATGGATGGAGAGACAGAAGGATAGGTGGATGAATGAATAAAAAGAAGGAAGGGTGGCTGGTTGGATATAGGGACAGATGGAAAGATTAACAGTAGGATGGAGAGAGGGAAGGAGGAATGGATAAAAGAATGAAGGGTGATGGGTGGATGGATAAAAGGCAGGATGGGCATAGGAAAGGATGGATGGATAAACGGAAGTGTGAATGGATAAATAGATGGATAAAAGGTAGGATGGATGGAGGGATAGCTGGATGAATGGATTAATAAATGGAAAGATGGATGGATGAATAGGTAAAAAAGAAAATCCTCCAGGATACATCATGTGTGTTGACATTTTTCCAAACCTTTCCTTGGCTAACAGAAAACTAAATAGCTTGAGCAGCAGCAGCAGCAGCTTCAATCAGGGATCAAGGTGAGTTGTGGTCAACAGAACAAAACAGAAAATCTGCTAACTCCAGGGGGATTCACGAGGCAGCTCAGAAATCCGGCCTGGAATGTCTGGTCCAGAAGCTCTGCTGTTTAGCAGTCCGTCAGCCCACTCGGGCCTAATGGCTGTTGCCATGGCAGAAGGCGTCTGCCTGGAATGAGTAAGTAACAGCTGAAGTGGCTCACGCTGCCTTTCCGCCCGGCAGGACTCTCCCAGCTTCTGAGAATCTGGGCGTGTGTTTTCGCCGCCCGCCGCTGCTCGACTCGTACATTAGCCATGCTCTTTCATTAATCAGCATTAACGCTGTCCCGCGGGGAGCCCGGTTCACGCGGCGGTCCCACAGGGAGCGCTCCATCCCCTCTCATTTGTGGTTCAAAAGTGAAGCGGAGCCTGTGAAAAGGGCCGTCTGATTAAAAGCTTTGCTTCTCCCTCAGCTGCTCTCAAAAGATGATGATGAATATGTAGTGGCTTTTATAAGCTGCTGATGAAAGCAGGTAATGAATACAAACACAACTATTATTCATTGCGGTAGCACCCTAACCCAGGAGCAGCATTGGGAAATAGTTTTGCCTTACAATAATGTGTAATTATCATCTTTTATGATCTGTATTTTTTTTACAAGCTGCACTTATCAAGCAGCAAATGGGTCACCTCATTTAGCGATCGTCTGAGGGTATTACGTTTCTCCTTTTCAACCCACATCAAAGGCAACAGGCTTGATCAGGATACTTGTGTAAACGTTACATATTTCTCTTTTATCTCCGCCGTATCAGATAATTACTGCATTTTCTCTAGTGTGGAGGATTTGATGAAAGAACAAAACAAGGAGTGAAATAAGGCTTTGAAAGTTTGATTTCTGCTTCACATGAACCTTTAATGAGAAGAAACAAATACGTTCTTAAAATTAACTGTGGATTTTGTTAATTTTGCAGTTGGCACGACTTTGTCTCTTAGAAGAACATGAATAACCTGATGTGAAGTGATTTATGTAGGGGATAATATGCAGAAGTAAAGAATATGATGTGGCGGAAACCTTTAAGAAAAGCTTTAAAAGAATTTAAGTCATGTTTGTTTTGGGGCTGTGTTGAGAGATTACGAGCAGCAAATATCTTAACTGGAACTCAAAGAATTCAAACTAACATTTAGTTAACAAATTTACACTTAAAAATATTGAGTAGATATACTTCTGAATATACTTTATAAATTGCATAACTACATCAAAAATTATTAAAACAATTGTTGCTACATTAATAAACAAAATTAACTATAACTTAAAAGAACATAAATTACAAATGTTACTGAAATTCCTGATTGCTGTTACTGATGTAAAGATGTAAAAAGTTATTTCATTTACTTATTTTATATGTATATGTATATATATATGGTGGACGACTCAAAGCATCTTCATTTCCATACAAGATTAGATTTCAACTTATTTTTATAGAGAAATTCTAAAAACTGAGCTTCATCCATGTGTTTTTAATTATTCAAACCCCTGTCAGAAATGTTAATTATACAGACATGTTTCTTCTAACTGGTGATTAAATTGGAGATTCCTAGCCAAAGTCCAGACTTCAATGAGATAGTGAATACGTGGAGGAAGCTAAATATTTTACACCCTTATTTCTTTCTGGTTGAGCACCAGAAATAAATACAGTACCACAGTCAAAATACCAGTGGAAACGTGTAAAAAGATGGTCATAAATTATGGCTGTTTTCCCACCTGATAATCCGGTAGACTTGGTTAGATTGGGGACTATAATTGCAACATTTGTTACGTTTCCAGCTGCTTCGGTTTTCTTTCACACTACACTGAGTCAAACAAACCAAACCCTTTGAAAAACCTTTTCACCTCCTTGCCTGTGGTGCCGTTGCATCAAGAGCCACTGGAAAAAAAACTACCAAAACCTCTGAGGAAGACACTGAGCACAACTTCCTTCTTCACAAAATGTAGACAAACCGTAGTGGTGTCAGATTCTGGCTGTTATCTTTGGTCAAAGACCACAAGCTCCTTCTTCAGCTGGTGCTAAAGTTGTTTTTGTTGTTGTTGTATTTACCCAGGATGCTCTGCGCTGTGTGTGTATGAACAATCTATAGATACTTAGACAGAGAAGTGGGGTGAAATAGTTTCTGTCGCAATGAAATCAGCCACAACCAAATCCTTACAGAGTCAGGGTAGGTCCTGGAGTTCAGTCCATCAGTATGAATGCAGTGCAAGTCAGCAGCCCTGCTGGTATAACAGCCTGGCCAAAAGCAACAGAAGCCAGTGATACAAGAAAAAACTCAAGTTCTGCATCCTGAGATTACATGCTAGTCAATCAGAGGACGAAATAGTAAAGATGCTGGAATATATCAGGAAGATGGCAACAATTCATGTTTAAGGCTAGAACCAGGAGGAATTGTAATGGAAGCACAAATCCATGCGTGACAGTTACCACTGACAGACTGAGGATGTGGCTGATATGAAGAAGTCTTACCAGTGACTTCAGAAGGTTAAGCTAAAGGACTTTAAGAATGGTTGTTTTACTTGCATTTCCCCAGATTTCTGAGCAATAAGACAAATAAGGCATAACCAAAGAGGAATATATAATATGCAAGCCTTTAACATTTATTAAATCTTTTATTTTAAACAATATTCCAATAGTTTTTGCAACTTTATTTCTAATATATTCTATGTGAGGCTTCCAACTAAGTTTATTATTTACAGTATAATAACCCCTAAAAGTTTTGTCTCATAAACTCTTTCGATTTCAACTCCATATATGCATAACTTTACATTATTATAGATCCGATTACCAGAGAATACCATGAATTTAGTTTTTACTTCATTTAACGACAACTTATTGTAATCAAACCATGTTTTCAACTCAGCTAACTCTTTTTCCACTGTTTTTATTATTTCATCCATATTTTTTCCAGAAAAGCTATCTTAACATGTAGGTGTGCTGTAGAATTCAGTGTTTTGGTTCAGTTAAAAAAAAAAAAAAAGAGAGAAATTCAACCCACAAACCAACAGACAGATCATCAGTAGTGCAGATGTTTAAATTATCTAATCAACCACCGCTGTGTTCAGACGATCGCTTATTAATAATCGCAAAAAAAACATCAAGCCTGAAAACATGATACTGTAACTGACTGATAGATTTGTCTACTCTTTTTAATAAAAATATTTACAAACATAGCATTCCCTCTCCACCTTTCAGAGCAGACTGATGTAACATGTATAGTTTTGGGGCGTCCATTTGAGTTTCTGAAGGTTTTGCAGGTTAATGTGGTTACATAACGCTTGTCTGCACTCTGTGGTTTTATGTTGTGTAAGACGACTCTCTCCAGACATTGCAAACTACTGAATGTGCAGCATATGTTGGTTCTTATGTAAATTGGTATGTGCATCCATGCATGCATGTCTCTGCTTGTATTTAGATTAGTAAGCATAATTATAGGTGGCGTGGAGATGCTGTTACTTTCCTGCATTTATTATCCTTAAACCATGTACAAAAATAACGTTTTTTTTCATTATTATTTCAAGTTGAAATATACATTTCACATAAATCATGAATCTCCTCTTCACATAATTTATTTTAGCTGTACAGTGAAGTGAATTTGGTTTTAATTAAATAAAACAAGCGTCCCTTGTGCCAGTAAAATATTCAGTGTTCAGTCTGTTCCATTCAGGTTTTGGTCGATTTTAGTGTAAATTCCTGAAGTTTCAAACATTCTCACTTCTGTAGGATGTTTGAGCTAAAATATCAAACATGTCCTCTCTTTAACCTTGACTTCCCTCTGCAGGACGTTCTCCCCATGGAGCTGAAGGTTAGAAAAGCAAGATTTCCCAAGAACAGAATATCATATCTTGGCGTCAGAAACTCAATCGATTGAAATTGGAAAGAAAAAAAGTTGCAATGCAGGTGCAATGATACACAAGTCCACCCGGCATATGAATAGAGCCTTCGTATGTTGCTAGTTAATAATGTAGAAATGCCCAGTGGCTTCTGTTTGAGGGGTTGTGGAAGCGTTGGCGAACAGCCTGACATGCACTGGTCCCAGCCCACCGGCCTCATGCATCACCGCTCTGCCGTCTCCATTCATCTCTGCTGCTGATTCATCTGTGGAATTGCTTTTGCTGTGATGCAACACAAGGTGGAGGTCCGCTGCACGCACAGGGGGCGCTCACCCTCGACCCGCCACATAAATCATACCCTGTAATAAAACTGACTGGTGCCGTTCTTTTTCCTCCCCTGCCGTTTCCTCGCAGGGTCAAGGCGAAGAAAGGGGTGAACCTGCTGCAGACCAAGTCCAAGAACGCTCAGTGGAAGGTAGACTGGGAGGTGCAGTCTGGCGCCAAGCATTCCATCACCACCATCAATGTGAGCAAGAACAAGGCAGTGAAGCAGGGGTAAGTCAAAGTATCTGCACTCTCCCAAGCTCCTCTGACACAAATAAACTCATATTTGTCCTGATAAGAGACTCAAGGTCAAGAAATATGTCATAAACCATTGATTGTAGTGAAGTTGGGAAAGTTTCCACCATTTCTTTAGCAGTAAAATACCCCTTTAGGACAAGGCACTGGCTGACAAAGTACAGACAGTATTTTATAGGGCAAAGCTAAAAACTAGGTCTGTCAACATTAACGCGCTTACATGCAATTAATCAAAATATTTTATGCCGTTAATATGACACAGTGCAGATTAATTGAACTACTATCTTGACCTAACAGCCTTTCTCCATTGGAGGGTTATCGAGTTCAAGCAGCACGTTATGATTCAACACACGAGGAATGACAAACGACAGCAAAGGATGAAGGTTTTCCGTGACGGCAACATAAGTTGAATATTTTTCAGCTTTCTTGTATTGCGTCACGAGTCTGCATGTAAACATCCACATGTACGAGCTTGACATTTCACATGCACAAATTACACCGGTCACTCGGCTGGATGAGGACAAGCCACAGTCGCCTCATTATTTTAGTAACTTAATTCAGTAAGTGAAACATATCTAATCACATTTATTCAGATTTTCTTCCTACAGCTCATGAAAACACAACCTTTAAGATTAGAATATTAAATCACATCAGTTAAAAACAGAAAAACACATTAATACAAAAGTGTGAAAAAATGTATTTAAACTGACTGTATAGCTTTTAAACTGGCCGATCAGAATTGAGTTTTTGTTCCATTTACTCCCATTAAAATACTAATAAACTTTCTTGGATACATGTTTTTATTTTCACATTTTATCTGATTCAGAACAGCTCTATGTGAAACATTTCTTCAAATATTAGTGGTTTTATTGTGGGTGTTGAATTCAGGTAAATAATCCCTTCTAAAAACACACAGAGAGAACATCCATCAGGTTTTACTCCTGGGGCTTTACAAGAGCAAAGGTTGGCTCCACCTCTGAGCTCCAGCCACTGAGGGGAAGCAACTAAAAATTAGCAACCATCTATCAAACTTTGCAGTGCGTTCGGTTCATTAAGAACCGAAGCAGTGGGAGTTTGACTGGAGACATTAGCAACGGCTGCTCCACATACCGGCATCCCTGCGGACGCCCTTATGGCCGAAAGAGGAGTCGCCGGAAGAAACAGAAAGTGGCCCACCATTTCTCTCTTGTTTACACCTTTCCTGCCATATTTGGTGACCCGTGTCTTGTAATTTTTGCCGCCCTGTCAACATGTGGGAAATGTCCAGCAGGGGTCAAGCGTGGATGGAGGAACCGTGTGTCAGGGTGCATTTAGTCAAAAACTAAACCAGGTCTGTGTGAACCTGAAAGGTAAACGACGATTGTTCACCAAAATTCATGAAAGAAATCAGGTTTTAATGTTTTATTCTGATCAAGCTGACTGGAAATTACTTTAAAGAAGTTAAAATGGCCAATTCCTTTTGGTATTTCCATGTAAAAATTTGTTAACGGTCTATGCTAAACAAAAATATGGATGGCCTTTCTGGCAAAATAGTGAAGGAGAATTTAGAAATAATTTCTATAATATAATAATTTCTATCTTTCTTGTGTAGTCTCGGTACATTCACACCCATTGTAGCAAAAAGCGTAGCACACAGTTTATAAAAAACATTATGAGGAGGTGGCAAAATACGAACCCAGAGGAATGGAAATGTATGAAATGAATTCTTGTATGGAAGGATTTATCAACAATTGGAAGGAATTTAATAAAAAATTTTATATTTAGTGTTTGTCTCTGAGGTTAAGGCTTCAAAATTAAGTAAATGTAATCATGATTTTTTTTTCTCACACCTGTCCTGTGTTTTTGATCTGAATTATTTGTATTACATTTTTCCTCATCATAGTCCCCATATATTCTGAAGTTGTACAATATGTTGTTTTATTTATAATGCTATAATGCTTGTTAAAAGAAATTCAAATCTAAGTTGATTAGTTAATTAATGTCAGTACGAAGCGAGCGCTTGAAGCTGAAGTCAGATTCCTTGTTTGTGAAAACAATCTTTGCTAATAAAACTGATTCTGATTGGTTTGGGTCTCGTGTTGCTTAACTGTAGATGCTAACAGTCCATCTCAGCTGTTAAATACACATTCATCCACCAGTCTAAAATGAAACTCAAGCTAATTTAAGGTTAAAATACAAACCTGTGGCAGCATTAATGCAGCTTTACAGTCACTTCTAAGTGAAGTGAAAGTTTTAGTTCTTCTGCTAATTCTTTCATCATCCTTTCTGTCTTTATTCTTCACTTATTTTCCTACAATTCCTCCTCTTTTTTTAAATTAAACTTTACTTAAGTGCTGGAACTATCCAGCGTACTTTGTCTTTTCCTGTAACCGTCCACCTGGAACAATCTCATTCTGTAATAGCAGCTGCTTGGTAACACCGCATGAACAAATGCATTATTGATCGCTGTCGGTGGGCTTGGGATAAATAATGCTCTCCAAATCAGCCTGGTAATATCGCCGTTGCACCCGGCGCAAAGAAAAAGTCGATCATTTAATAAGATTCTGGGATTTTTTAAAATTTTTATTTATTTATTTTTTTTCTGCTTTAAGAACTCCGTGGGATAAAAGATAAAAAGTCATTTTGTAAAATGCTGGTAGCTGACTGCCAACCACTGAGGAAATCTGAAACGGAGAAAATGTCTCTTTTAAAAGAGAACATTTTGCTCATTTGGACGTCTGTAATGTTTGTGTTAAGGATTTAAAACATGACTGAAAATGGTCTAATTTAATTTCTTTAATTAAAAGAGATGAGTGATTTTCAAAAAACATCCAAACAAAACTCTAGTCCTCGATTAATGTAATTTTTTTTTAAAGATTTTATTTTGGGAAAATAGTGGTTTCCTTTTGTTCTTTTTTCTTTCTCCAGTTAACTCCTTGGGTTTCCGTAGTTCAGAGTGATGAACTCACCGTGCCCTGAGCCGCCATCTTGTTTGACAGGCGTGTTTTACAGCTTTTACTGTATTTATTTGGACTTTAGATTCAGGTTAACTCTGATGGTATATTAGAGCCTGGTTTAATTACCAGAATAAAGTTTTAATTTTACCATAAGTTATAACATTCAGAGAATAAAGTAGTACTTTTAAGAGAAATCCAACATAAAAGACAACAAAAAAAATAAAATGAGGAATGTTGATCATCTTGTGAAGTGATACTTTGGTACATGTTTAACAGATAATACTTAATACCTATTAAAGATGGAAATACTTCCAACATATTAGTATGAAATTATTGTCAGTAACTGAACTTTAAAACAACTGTGTGTTTTGAAGAAAAGGACTGAGTTGGCTCCTGAAGCTTTTCTCTCATTAAACAAAATTTTCCCCCCCAGATTTTATGACTTATTTTCTAATAAAAATTCATCATTATTCCGTTAACACCATGACTGTATTTTCGTAACTGAACACAGATTCTCAGAGCCCGGCCTGCCAGCAGGTTAAATTTGCCAGATTTTGCCGTCATCACTACTGTAAGGAAAATTAAGATTCTTTTAAACCTGAACCTGAAAACTATTGGTCTTCAACGTAGACATCAAGAACCTCAGAAGCAAAAAACACTAAAGTACAAGAGAAAAGGATGTTAAATAGGCTCATAACTGAGCATATTATGGTCTATTTAAGAGCTCCATTTCCTTTGTTGAACCATTTTAACCTCTGCATACATCGTTTTTATTCTTCTGCTGTTGTCGGCCTGCAGCTCTTTGATCCATTGAACTCTCCCTTTAAATCAGTTCAAACAGACCTCTGATCAAAGTATAAAATCCTCCCCTCAGCTCTGAAAAACCCCCAAGCCCTGCTTTTTAATATACACACTTTGTCCTTTGCACAATGTACATCGTTACCCTAATGGGAACAGAGCTCTGCTTTCTTGAATCATGTTCGTTCCTTCTGCCCTTTGCTATGAAGTTATCCGTCTTTGTCTTCCCCCTTAGGTTGAATATAAATTTGTTTATTCATCACTTATCAAATCTGATTGTAGATTGTAGACGCTCTGACTGTTAGTGGAGAGGAGGCAGTGAGGCAGGTTAATTCATTGGAGGAAATGGAGATTATTCCACATAATAGAAAAGAAATATCACTTATTGTCCCTCAGTGGGGAAATTTAGCAAAGGAACAGGCAAGAGGAAACATACAGATTCACACAAAGATATAAAAATATAAATAAAAAAAAAGAGAGACTGGGGCAGCCTGAGAAAAGACCACTGACATATTAACAGCACCATTAGAAGAAATGTGCAAAAGAAATGTGACTAGAGTAACCTAACAAATTCTAGCATTTTTTATGTTACTGAAAAGCAAACATTTACAAGAAATGGAAAAACTTTTTAAATAACAGCAAGAGGTAATTACTTAAGTCATATGGGTCTTACAATAGTAATAAGTTATTAGCTTAAATCAAGGTCCTATATCTTTCTGAAAAGCTACTTCCATGTTTTGTCTTCAAGTGAACTACGATATTTGCATGAGAAATTAGACAGAAATACTTGGTAAGATTTTGTGTTTTTTGCAGTGTGTTTATTGTTTTGTTGTGTTTTATTTTAGAATTTTTGATCCCCAAGTTCTAGTGTTATCTGTTCTTTACAAAATTAAAGTTTATTGGCCTTTGAACTGGAACCGGAAAGTAGTCTTAAAACAATGTTATCGTTTATCGCAATAAATACTAAGCAAAATTTACCATGAAAGGCTTAGTTAAATTAAAGTGGACTAAACAGGGTTGGTGTGAGTGCACTCTTGATGTCAGCTTTATGTGGATGTTTGGGTCGGCCTGCAGCAGGAATCATTTTCATTCTGATTCTCTTCACCTGGATAGAGGAGCCCTCTGTCTCTCCCTCCCAGCTTACAGCCAGTCGGCCTCATATGGAGCGACTGTACCTGCGCTGCCTCCCCTCCGGTGGGCCGCGTCGATGACAGCTCCACTGACTCACAGACAGACAGGGGTGTTTGTTTTCAGTGAGTGATGTCGAGACAAATAGGCAGAGATCTCTTCACGATGTTCCAGGGAGAGAAACCCGGTGTAGGGGAGGATCTTACGGAGTTTGATCTCGCTTTCATTAAAAGCCTCACACGCCAAATTCAGGGGGCGGTCTCCTGCTTTTGTGAGCGAGCAGACAGCGAGCGCTTCACTCTCGGCAAAAGGTGACGTCTGGGCGGAACGACTCCCATCAGGAGCGGAGAGGGAATTAATTTGCGCCTTCACAACCGGCGAGACAGTTTAATGTTGGGCTTCTTGAACCCGGGTATTACAGGACTGGCGCTCAGGCTTTTGATAACAGGTCGGCTTTCATCGCTCCTGTAACACCGGCGTGTTTTGCGATAGTAAAAATGAGGTGAACAAACAGGTGGGGGGGTTGCAAGGAAATTAGAAAAAAGCTACAAAAATGGAGTTGTAATCGAAAAGGAAACGAGAAACGGCTGCAAAGATGGAGTTGAAATCGACAGTTCATGAGACAGCAAAACGTGTCAGGTGTCATTCTGAGCAACAAACTGAGTTGGAAGCCTCATATTGAATATTTTAGAAATAAAATTGCAACAACTATTGGAATATTGTTTAAAATAAAACATAATACATATAAATACTCCTTGAATATGCAGTAGTTGTCATATTGCTCAGAAAGTCACAAAAAGAAGCTATTATGCCTATTAATAAAGTAATAATGTGAACCAACTGATACACTTTTTATTCAAATACTTTAAAATGTAATAACATTGTACATATAAAATACTGGACATGATTTATTAAGCATTGAACAAAAGTTTTCCTTCTGGAATTCAGAAATTATTTAATTTAGCAACTACATTACTATAATTTAGGTAATTATAGTTTACCTAAATTATAGTTAAGCTATAATTTACAAGGTTTGTCAATATTTGAACATGCTAAAGAAATAAGCCAAGTCAAATCTTGATGTGTTTCAGCTTTTTTGTGAACTTATCTACGTATATATATACAGTATATGGACAGTAGATGTATTCCATTATTGTAGAGTGGTGAGTCTAAGAATCGGTTTTGGCAAATGTAAACCTTGGATTCATCCGATTCCTTTATTGGTAAATTATTGATTTGTAAAATAATAGTTTTGTTTTCTTTTTTGTAATGTTGTAAATTTACCAAACTAAAGTTAAACTGAAAATCTGACATCGGTTTGCACAGGTTGCAGAAACCCTGCAGGCTTTTCTGTTGGTGGGACTCTAAAGGTGAGAGGGACAGACGTAAAACTGAACCAGGATTAAAGAGCGCTGATTGTTTATCGACAAAAAGATCTTTGCATTTAAAACCAATCATTGGTTCATTTACAGTTTGACAACTTCTTTAAACGAGTAGATAAGGTGAACCAAACCAAAGCTCAGTGGTTTCATGCATAAAGGAGAAAGAAAACGGGTGAAATTGGCTTCCATCCACTCAGATCTCCTGCAAAATATTAAAGAAGTCAGATTCATCTGAAGCCATGATACCTCAGAAAGATTGGTTAAAAATCTGACCTTAAGCTCCTTAGTGCCATTCTTACATCTAAAAACTCAGCTTAATGTAATAAAGTAAGTACACCCTAGAACAAAAATGACATAAATTAGACATAGATGTTAGTTTGTACAGATGTTGTTTCAGGGGGTTTAACATTCGTTTTCATCTGGGATTGTAAAGTTTTACTCTGTGCTCCAGCGGGTTCCCCTGGTTCAAGTGGTCAAACACTTTGGTGGAATTCCCCGTCTTCATCGGAACATGCGTGCAACATGGATGCATCCTACTTTGTTTTTTCTCATTTGAATCTGAATGATGTTTTTAATATCTGTAGAGTATTTCTTCCTATGCTGTATATGTTTCTTGTATTTTGATCTTTGTATGAATGTGCATACTTCCTTTTGCCGGTTGCTTTGCTGCTAGAACACCTGAATTTTCCACAATGAGGGACAACAAACTGAAAATACTCTGAGACACCAGATTGATAGAGAAGTGTCTCTATAAATCTTCACTTAAAAGTGACCTGTTATGCTTCCAAGAACAGGTCAAGATTGGTCTATACAAACCATGTTCATTACATTTTTTGCACAAAATCATTGTCAGGTAATGAGATTTTAGTCTAGTCAAATCCTTTCGGAATGAGCTGTTTTTCGGCCTCCGTCACTTTAAATCCAAATAAGCAGCTGCTAGCCACGCCCCCCCCAACTCAAAGTTTGTGCTCACAAACTAATGCATAATTATGCAGCTGCTTTGAAAAGCAAAAGTGGCACGTCCTGCAAAACCAACAAGAATACATCAAGTGGTTTCTGAAGAGTGAATCAACAGCAAAACTCTTGTCTTTTCCAGTAGCCATTGTACACTGCCTACAGCAGTAAAACCAACTGAAAAAATGTGCTGCAGCTCAGCTTGGGTTGCTAAGTAACGGACTGGGCTTAGTTGGGGTTGCTAGGTGACAGGGATGTTTTTGAAATAACTAGTTTTCCAGAAAACAAGAAACATCAATTTATTGCCAAAAAACAGATGAGTGTTTTTTTAACTGCTTAAGCTGTTTTTTGAAAGTAGTTGAAATGAAAGTATAAAGACTTTCATTTGGGTAAGTTCAAAGTGTAAGTTTTGAATAATAGGTCCTCTTTAATGTACACATTAATATTTTCTACTTCATTTTGGGCAATCTATAGAAGTCCATTCTCGTATAGTAACTTTTAAATGTTTTCTACTCAACAATATTGCTAATTATTACTCTACTTCATTTCCAGAAAGATCAGAGTTTCTTCCAGTAGTCTGCAGAGTTTTTCATAAAAATGTTTTGACTGTGCTTTGTGTGTCTTCTTCTTTTTTATTGATCTGGCAGTGATGTGCTGGGGAACGTGGAGGTGATGCAGTTGGATTTTGAGATGGAGAACTTCACCAGCCTCTCGGTGACCAGGAGGATCAACTGGAACATCGACTACAAGGGACAGAACCCGGTGCCGGACTCGGAAAAGGTCGTGACGGAGCTCACGGTGGTGCAGCGGGACATTCAGGCCATCATCCCTCTGGCCATGGTGAGTAGGATTTTTTTTTAAAAACACTTGAAACAAGGTCTGGAACTGGATTTTTATGATTATTCCCTTCAAAAAGTTCAGAAAACTGAGTACAGCTATAGGAAAACATTTGATTTCCAAGCTACTTGGTAAATGCATTTCCCAACGGAGAAAAAAAATCTGTATTTCAAAACTGAAAGTATCTTATTAAGTCCTAAGTTGAATTCAGTGAAATGGGATGAAATTTAAAAGCTGGCTGGGTTGACTGTGCATGCCTGACCCCTATAAAATTAGATTGGTAGTTTTTACATAATCCTGCTGAAAGAGACAGAAAAAACAACCTGTCTGTACAGGTTTAATTTTGAGTTTTTAAAATTTAAAACAGATGGCAAAAGGATAACAGATTTTTTTTCCCCCCTGTTTTTCATTGAAGCCATTAGCAGACCTGATCTCATCAGCCTTGATCCTTTCATTTTATTCTCGCAATCCCTTTTACATTTGGGCAGCATGGAGATTATTAAAACATTTGCTTTTGATGATATCAAGGTATGGTGTTAATTTAAGGGTAATACATTGACATTTTAATATTCATTTTTAATGCCTTATTTCTTACTTAACCTAAAACATTGAGTTATTTTTCCGTTTCCAGCCATGTTTTGGTTTTTTTCTTCTCTTAGCAACCTGTGGGAAACAGTAAAGGTATCATATACGTAGTTACCTGATTCATGCAGCAAAATTACTGTGTAAACTTCAGCCAGTCTCACTGTTACCTGTAATTATTCTGCAAATTACAGCTGCTTGGTGAACACTTATCCTACAGGAGGGATACACTAATATTAACAATGACCTAAAGTGTGTTTTACAACCCAAACTATGGTGGTGCTGTTTTCTTTCCCTTCCAAAACACTCAACAGAGAATTACGGGGCATCTGAAAACCTAATGGATCCTGTTTTCATTCTGCACAGAAAAATCCTTAATATTCATTGAAATGAATGTTTCTACATCAAAGTGTTTATAAAAATGCGGGTCCAAAGCAGCTATATAAATTTTCTTTTCATAATTTTTTTCATTAACTAAATTGAAAACAATTTAAACACAAATTACCAGTGTTATACAGTTTTAAACATGAAGGTTTAAAACTGCATAACACATTAATTGCATATTAACTACACATTATTATTTATGTATAATTGCATATTAAATATCATTATGCAATTAATATCTAAAACGTTGATACTGTTTTACATATTAATTGCATATTTAATCAATATTTTAATATTAATATTAATTTAATAAAATAATATTAATGGCCTATTTAATCAAATTTATCATACAGAATCTCTACCACTTCAGTTGCTCCTTAATCCAGCCATATTGTTAAAATATATTTCTCTAAACTTGATGTTGGAAAGTAAGAAAGTCTAAATTTCAGACTGAAAATTGACTCATTAAGACTTTCATTTACTTTTGCCAGCAAACTATTGAGAAAAGCTTTTGAAAATTTTGGGAATTCCATTAAATCATAAGGAAAATGTATGCAAACTCCTGGATTTGAAGAAGCTAAAAAAATCATTATTGTTTCTAGTTCTCAGGGAGGTTGTCTTTTTACAGTGCATGAAGACTTCAGGCTTAACTGTATTTCATTTAATTAAATCGAAACAGGAAAATAAAATAAACAACAAAATGTGAAAGGCTTTGGTTGTTCTGCAGTTTTCCGAGGGTGAAATGATGAAACATAATAGTAATCAACACCTACGCTGATGACATGATGATAATTATGAGCCAACAAGTCCAAGTGTCCCCTGTATTTTCCTGGCTCCAGGTAGTAATTACTGAAGGCAGTAAACAGATTAAGAAAACAAAAGGACATTAATCAAGCCAGAGACGTCGGGAGCGTCAGACTCCCCTCTGCCTTTTGCCCTAATCATCATGGATTTAAATTATTGTTTTTGGCTGTAATGACATTTTACTGCACTTGATAAATTATTGTGAGGATTAGACGCTTGTGTACAGTCGGGTTTCCTCCAGAGCACTTAGGTTTGGACAAAGGTAATCTCTGTAGACTGAGACTTCTCAGCAGGAGTGTTGAATTGATATGCAGCAACATAAATAATGCTAACAGTTTATTTGTGCGTAGCTGTAGTTCTTAAGGCCTAGTGCTGGGCTTGTCAGCGAGATAACTCCCAGTTGCCTGGTATTTGTTTGCATAATGAGATCTGCTCTGCATATGAAGCTCCATTAAATATACTTGAGCTCCAGTTATGATGTTGTGGATGGCCCATCTGCTGTAACATAAGGCTCACTTAAAGTCTCTTGTCCTCCCTTGACACTCGGGATTTGCATGCATATTGTGCCCAGATGTGTTGAGCAGCGCTGCAGAATGAGAAGAGATGGGTGCTTCTACCACTTTGTCTTGTAAAACAACTTCAGCTCCTGTCAGACTCTTGTTTTTGTTTCATAATTAGAAATGTAAGCAGAGTTTTCAGTTCATGAGTTCAGCTCACACTTTCGAGAACCTCGCACAGTTCTTTAAGTCTCATCATTTATCGTCAACATTGCGGGTGAAAGATTTGCGCCAAATATCTGCTGGAAATAAGATAAAATATTACAATCTTGCAATTTGAAGAAAGTTATTTGAATTTCTTACATAATATGTGATAGTTTCCACACTGAGGCAATTTACCCACATTTTGGTGGTTCATTTGATGGAATCTGTAGTGAATTTCAAAAAAAATAAATCTCAACATAAAAAAAATAACATTTCTCTCCCATTTACTCAGTCCATTACAGCCTCTAACCTAAAGTCCAGTTAAAGTAAAAATCAAACCAAACATCTCTTTTGCCTTTTTAAGCACCGTTTTATATGTATGGCTGAGTCCTGTTGGTTTGCATCGTGGCTTAATCTTCAGATGCAGCATCTTTTGTTGAATATCTTGAAAAAGCAGCTTTAACTGAGAAGAATTGTCGACGTCCCGATGAGAAGCAACTGGTTTACCAGTTTCCAGTGATGTGCAAACATCTTGAGACCTCGTTCACGTTTTGCTGTTCATAGCAATCAGCACGACTTTCATGTAATCTTTTAAAAGGTCCTTTCAGAAGTTTTCATTTGAACTTTGGCTTCTTTGCGTTTTTGAACTTTTATAGTTTTGATCTTTTTATATCAGACATTTTTGTTCTGGTATAATAATTAGCTGTCACCACGTCAGTTCATTCAGGCTTTGACAACCAATAATTAAAAGTAATTTTCCAACATATAGTCATATTTTACTGTAAGGACAGGTGTTTTTATGGCTACGAAAAAAATATCAGGAGGTGGATGGATACAGGGCTACCTGATTGTTTTCAGAGAATCTTTGCTCTTTTAGGCCTTTTAAGTTTGATGTGTGAATCATTTTTGCAAATAAAAATCCAAGTAGCAGGATGTGAAACGGCTCATACAGCTGCAAGTGTTATTGGGTTTTGTTTCTAAAGACTAAAACCTCCTCCTAATGCACAGGTGTCAAACTCCAGTCCTCAAGGGCCGGTGTCCTGCAGTTTTTAGATGTGCCACAGGTACAAAACACTGGAAGGAAATGGCTTAATTACCTTCTCCTTGTGTAGATCAGTTCTCCAGAGCCTTGCTGATGACCTAATTATTCTGTTCAGGTGTGGTGCAGCAGAGGCACATCTAAAAGTTGCAGGACAGCGGCCCTTGAGGACTGGAGTTTGACACCCCTGTCCTAATGAATCTTCTTCAGGAAAACAAAACATTTCATGATTCTGAAGTTTGACCTTTTTCTTATTTTTTGGGGCTTTCATCAAACGCACACATGTGATAACGACACAAAAATCTTTTATTCAAACTGAATTTTAGAGGATGCATAATTATTCTGTATTACACTCACTAGCTGTGTTACCATTAACCATATAAATGTGTAATTTATAAGTAAGTTTGTAATTTGTAAGTTTTTTTATTAATAAAAACATTGGCGCTAGGATGAGGTGGCTCTTTTGGCCGTAAATTGGTTTATTTTTGTAAAACTGCAGTAGAAACACTTTTTCACATTACATAACATCTCGTCATGAACAACTTGTAATGCTGAAAAACAAAAGCCATGTTTTTTAATGACTTATCACATGAACAAATGTATTCATGGGATTTTCATTGCATTTCTTATTTAATAGAAATACTGCAATTGTAAAATTTTAATTTTTTTATTTGTTACACTGGTGGAATGTTGTCAGTTTTGCGCATATTGTAATGGAAACACAACTATTGTTGCAATTCGTTCATTATATTTTGTTTTCTAATTTTAATCTTGCTTAAAATCAGTCTTCTTGCTCCTTATTTAAGAAAAACGTTTTGAAAACTACCCTAAGCATTTCTGCTTTTGTGCCCGAATGGCTAGCAACAGTCCAGGTTAGATATCGTCATCGCAATATTTCTAAAACGGCTCACTACAGTAATCCTGTCATAAGACAAAAATGCAAAAAAATTGTTTGTCTCAAGAAGTTGGATTCACTTTCAGGACAGAAACATTGATTAAAACATGCTCCTTCTAGACAAAGTCTGAAATAAAGTGAGGATTTTACTCTGTTACATAAAAGATGATCAAAGATGTGACTTTGTTAGTTTCCAGGTGTTACTTTTGAACAGCTTACAGGGAAAGATCTCCAACATGTTTCTGTTTTTATTTAGCTTTTCACAAGAGCCAAGTCTGGTGTACTGATGTGAGAGTGTAAAGTGTTGATTTCCCTTTTTTTCCATGATCAGTCGACAGTTTCATCTGAACAACATTTTTTTAAAAATATATGGACCATAACAAAATATTCAGCGTTGCCCGAAACTGTCATAAATGTATCAGTTTTTAATGGGAGATAAAGGCGGTTTTATACATGAATAAAAAGAAGAATAAAAAGATTTTATCTTTTTATGATGAAAAAAGATGAAATCTTAATTCATCATAAAAAAGAATGGTGGAATTTTATGCCACCATTTAGCAGGTTTTCATCAAGTTTTAGGCTTTTCATTTTTCTGTTATGTCATTCAAAAGTATTTGGTGAAAAAGAAAAAACAAAAAAGAATGAAAAGTTAGAAATTTCTTTTCTTGTTTTGAAGCAGATTGGAAAATGAACCCGGCCCTTTAAAGAGAAACGTTGTACGTGTTGGTGTGAGACCGTCTATCATATATATCGTAAGTGACTATCTGAGAAAACATTTTAACAAAAATGAAATTCTTTCCAGCCTTTTGAAAAGCAAAGTTTTCTCTGCCCAAGTTAAAACTTACAACCTTTACAAATAACTTTGTTTCTGAGATCTTTTTCGGTTTTGTTGGGTTACAGTGGCTTACTGCTTATGAATTCACCCAACCGGCATCTAAAGAGGCTGAACTCTGCGTGCATCATTGTTCTCCTTATGTTTCTGCTAAATATTGGTCCTTGTAAGTCTGCAGAGTTTTCTACTGCTTGGTTTTCACAACCCTCAGCTTTGGATGTTCCCTTCTTTATTTTTTAAACATGAAAATACCGCAGCCAGGTTTGTGTTTGGAGCATCATCACTGCATGGTTAAATCAGCTGCTATCAGCACAAAACACCTGACTTGGTTTTTTGCTTTGAAGAGGGAAAAAAATCCAAACAAGAAGGAGGCTGGTGAATGTTGCATCACATGGGGTAGTGGCAATGCTTAACGTTAAGACATCTACCCAATGTTTAGAATTTTTTTTTTTTTTTTTTATTCATTGTTTCTCAGTCTGGAGAAGACAAAGCCATAAATTATATGCTAATATATGTCAGCCTTCATTCATAGACACACAAACACGTCAGTGAAATGTACAGTTGAAGATTTAATGTCTGACTAAAATATTTTGCCTCAGTACCCATCAAACAAAAAGCCAGAGGCCAGATGGAGCTGCTCGGTAATGGATTTCATTAAATAAGGGGGCAATAACTGCAAGTAAATGACTCTTATCTCTGGGCAGAGTTTAGACAAAACGGAAAGTTTTCACAGAGAAACTGACTCCATTCTGCACAATATCTTCCAACAGGACAGAGGTTTGAAACTAATCTTCTGTAAAGGCTTGAAAACAGATTAATGTATAAATGGTGTAAAATACATTAAATGTTTTCAGGTTTAGTCTAGACTAAATAATTGAAGAAAGGTACAAATTTGGCCTTTCAGCAATGACATTTGATGTACACTGACACTTTTTCTGTCATTTCTTAAGAAGAAAAGAATTTTTTTGTCTTAAAATATTTTTGGTGTAATTTTTTGCTGGGAAGGTATAAAATGCCACCTGCAGGAACAAATGTGGCCCCTGAGGTAAAAAGCTAGGAAACCCCAGCTCTGTATAGTTGAAGACACTGAAGCAGCCAAGCTTAAATTAGTTCAGAACAGTATGTACCAAATCAACAAAGCCCGTTTTTGTACCTGCCAGAAATCTGGCTGCCTTTTGCAGACATGGTAATTACTGAAATGATAACTCTGTGCAGTGATGACTGTTTTTTTCAGGTAAGCATAATTAGAGTTCCCATAGCAGCGTACATTTATGTGCAAAGTGTGCCGTGTGGTGATTTCACTCCAGATGCCAAAACGGCGAGTGGAGCTTAGGAGGATGATCTCTTTCAATTAGGATTTTACCCCAGAGTCCAGTCTGTTACCCACACAGGATCCACTGTGGAAATTAGACAAATTTTTAAAAAAAGAAAGTCAAAAAAGACAAAATCCTTTAATCCAGAAAGAAACTAAAAGATGCAGCTAAAGCTTAAAATTCAGCGTAAAGCCCCCTTCTTTAACTCTACTATGTGTTGGACACTTTTCTTAATATAAGAAAGAAGAACCTGCTGACTAATGTTGGATAGTGATCCAGGAAATGCTGAATCAGTAGTTGCTATGGTGACTAAAGGTAACTAAAAGTCACTTCAACAGTGACCTTTAGTGACTAACTCTTCTTCTAGGGGAGTCTGTGAATGTTTATATGCTTAAAACTAAAATGTTTTTGCATTAAATATCCATTTTTTTATACATAGTATTCATGTGATGTCACACTTCCGTGAACTTTGTAACTGAAAGCAATCTTGGCAGGCAGTTACTATGACAACAATAAACAAACCACAAGCTAAGAACTAGCTTTAGCCTCACTTCCAGCTTATAAATAGTATAAGTACATTACATTGTAATCAAGCAATCAAAAATTAAAATTTTTGAGTATTTTACCCACCTCTCTGTAATACTAAGATAAATATCAATGATATTTACTATAGTACTTACTGCCGAACTAGCAAAATTAGTTTAGCTAGCTTTCATCTGCAAGGTAAGAAGGACATCTGCTGTACCTGTACGTTTCTTCATGAACTTACTCTGCCAGTAAATGGAGCAGTTGGAATTGTAATTAAAATGATATATATATATACTGTATGTACAGTACAGACCAAAAGTTTGGACACAACTATGTGTCCAAACTTTTGGTCTGGACTCAATACAGACCAAAAGTTGGTCTGTATTGAGTCCAGACCAAAAGTTTGGACACACCTTCTCATTGAATTCAATGAGAAGGTGTGTCCAAACTTTTGGTCTGTACTGTATATATACAGAATATATATATATAGCTGCTGGAGTAGTTTCAACTGGACATTTTTGTCCCATGTTTCAAAACGTTTGGACACCCCTG
The DNA here is from genome assembly GCF_003331165.1 of Xiphophorus hellerii. NCBI lineage: Eukaryota > Metazoa > Chordata > Actinopteri > Cyprinodontiformes > Poeciliidae > Xiphophorus > Xiphophorus hellerii. The sequence continues at coordinate 4,375,063 of NC_045682.1, forward strand.
CTGTAATGTCTACAGACACACCATTACGTATATGTAGTTATGTTTTGCAGACTATAGATTGAAAGTTTACTCCCAGCTTGTAAATCCAACTTTTTACAAATGAATTTGCACATTTTTAGTTTTAAGAAGTGCAAATAAATGCAAATTTATGCTGTTAGACAGAGGTTGCAGCAATCCCAGAGTTGGGTGAAGTCGGCACAATTAACTATCAAGTGGGGGTCAAACAGAAAACCAACAAAAACATCACAAGTGTCGTGTAATGTTTGTTTTGTGTGTTAAATTATAATAAGTGCAGAGCTTGCGTAATTCTCCTCTGACTGCTAAACACTTCTTTGCCTTGCAGTTTAGATTAAGCCCACGAGGGGAGAGATGCTACTGTATGCTCTGCAGACTCATTAAAACTGTAAAATGAGAGCTGCGCTGAAATTTAAATGTACTATTTTTAGTTTTAGGAGACTTTCATGAATTGAGACTGTCTCCTGGGTTTCTCCTTTGCCAAGAATGAGAAAACATATCCCCCCAAAACTCATAAATAAGTAATGTGCATATATGTTTAAGTAAATCAGTGAGGATTTAACAAAAGAGGATAATATTCCATTTGTAGCAGTATTTATTCAGGGTTGTCAGTCAACAGAAGGAAAACATTTATTTAAAATAAATATACCAAAGGTGATTTAAAAAAAAAAAAAGTGTCATTCTTCCTACAAAGATCATTAATTGACCGACAGATGTCTGGATGTTTATCTGATCTCAATTTATTTAGTATAAAAAATGTCTGCAGATGCTCAGAGTTTTTAATAGTTTGGGTCAAATTGTGAGTTTAAATAACTGCAACAACCTCTAATTCTCCATTTTACAGACACTTCATGAGAATTTACTCTCAGTCTAGCTTGCTGAGATTATGTATTGGATGAATTTTTAAAAACTCCATTCTGCTCTTCTTTGGTCTTGAATGAAACTATTCTACTTATGGTTTCTCTTAGAAAATTGTTTTCTTCGGTTTACCCAAAAATCAGTTTACGGAGAACGAAAACCTTTACTGAATGGGCAGAACAAAATATACCATATGAAGGAAAAGGAAGCATTACTGAAACGCCTCATAAAGCATTTTCATTCGTGTTACGACAATACGAAGCATCTTAAAGTGCTATAACTCCAATCATATAAAGGTTAGATGCATCACACCCTGCGGTGCACTACTATAAATGTCTATCCTGAATTTTAGACCCAATATGGAACCAAAACGACTTTTCTGTATGATTAAAGTAAAGGGTAATACTTTCCTGTTCTTTCAAATCTCATTTTCTGTTATTTCCACTCACTCATTGGGCGAAAAGTGCCCTTGAATTGAAAATGTCAGTTGATGAAATCCAAGGAAAGATATTTAAGTGCACCGAAATGAGCTGCGGTCTGGCTCTGAGAGCGTCACCTGGACGGCACAGGGGCCGCGATGGTAATGATTTTTAAATGTGGACTTCGCCTACGCTGATGAATTATGGAGGAAAATCGCTCCCTGCCTCTCACTGTGGCATGAACGCCTGTTTTTTCCCCTTCCCTCCCCACAGGACACAGAGATAATCAACACGGCCATTCTGACCGGACGCACCGTGGCCATTCCCGTCAAAATGGTCTCCATAGAGATGAACGGAGCCGTTGCCGACGTCTCAGCCTTTGTGCAGTGCAAGTCGTCTAATGAAGACATCGTAAAGGTACGGTAAACCACATTTCCTCCATGCCTGTGTCTGCGAGATGTGATTCGGGGCAAATGTAATCCCTTTAGCCCTCCACAGAACCACAGTCACATCATCAGGAAAGCATAAAAAATACATTTCCAGCTGCCCCACATGTGTTTTTGATTTGATTCCTGCCTTGGATGCGATCAGAGGAGGTAGATATGATTCTACATATAAATCGATAACGAAACAAATGAACAGTAAAAGCTCCATGAGATGCTTTTAGAAGTGCCAAACCTGCAGAAACAGTTCCCACCAAGTTTCTAGTTGTTTCTACGGCAGTGGGAAAACAGTAAAGCTCCAGAATTATATACTTCAATTAAATTGATTAAATTTAGAACTCAACAACTTGTAGGCCACATCTACAACAGCGCATTATGGCCATTGGAGATAGAAAAAGAATGGAGTGTATTTCTGCCAAAATGCCAAAAGATTCAAAAGTTGAAAATTTGCGAGAAAGAATTTGGACGTTTTGAGATTAATCTCAGAAAATGTTGACAAACGCTTGGAAATTTCTGAATTTGAAAAGTTCAGAAATGCCCATGTTCTTCCTAGAACATTTCTGAGATCTCAAAATTTCTGAGTTGCTTCTAGCAAATTAATGACTTTCTAAAACTCAGAAATGTCCATGTTGTTTTCTAGAAATTTTCTGAGCTTAATCTCAGAATTTCTGAGTTTCTTAGCAGAAATGTACTTTTTTTTTTTTTCTTTTTTTTTCTACCTACAACAGCCCTAATACACGAGACAGTGCAATTGTTTTTACACTCCAGTCAACTACAGCTGTAGTTGATAACTTTATAGGGAACATTGTGCTGGTGAGATTAATGAAAGTGGTGGTGTGGAGGGAGATGTGGTTTAGGAGAAGGTAAATGTTGAGTAATGCATGTTAAAACATTCAAATATGCAGCAGTGTGAACACCACCACTTCAGTTGACCCCCGTTTTCAGCTCACCCTTTAAGACCTTTAGGTGACCTTTAAAAACAAAAAATCTAAACCTGAGTCTCTTTCCAAAACAACTTTCTATAACCTCAGGAGTTTTCTGAAAAAGTTTCCAAAACTGACAGAAATGGAGATGTTTGCTCAAATCTTTAAGTTTCAGCCTCATGGGGCGTGCTGTGGTGGCGCAGGGGGTTAGCACGCCCCACGTTTGGAGGCCTTAGTCCTCAACGCGGACGTCGCGGGTTCGACTCCCGGTCCCGACGACCTTTGCCGCATGTCTTCCCCCCTCTCCTCACCCTCCTTCCTGTCTGCCTACTGTGAAAAAAAATACGAGCCACTAGCGCTGCAAAAACTCTCTGGAGAAAAAAAAGAAAAAAAAAAAAAAGTTTCAGCCTCAAATGCAGATAGATTTTAATTTTGACTCTCCAGTGAGCTGTGGCCCCCACTTTGAAAAACACTGTCCTAAACCCCAACCACTAGATTTTACTGTCATTATTTATTGAGCAAAAATTAGAAGCAAATGGAAAAAAAAAAAATCAGCTGTGTGTGGAAAAACTAAGTGTACCTCAAAACCCTCCTATGCAGTGGATCCCTGCTTATATGTGGTTCAATAGTCATACATTTTTCAGTAAAATTCATGTAGATTATTTATGGAATATTTGCCCATTGGAGAACTTTTTCATAGTGCATATCTAATATATTCAAAAGAAAATGCAGTTTGGGAAGCTGAAATACCAAGATGCAATGCTACTTGACACACCATTGGCTGGCATTTTGCAAAGCAACCAATCCAGGAGCACCATTTATTTCCTGGGCACAAATTGGCTGAACCCTCAAAAACAAAAATAAATAAGACTATACATGCTAGCTTTTATGGTCTCCATTGTCCATATTACGATATCTTTGTTGTTTGAACTTTTAAAAAGATAGTTTAACTATTAATAGATTTCAACTATTCGCAAGTGGCTGGAATCACTTCTACATAGTTCACAAGAAACCATGTAAAACTCTTGAATTTATACATGGTATTCTTTCTTTATGACTAATTTGTTAGTAACTACCCATCAACAGGATGTTTTGGTGTAGTGATGGTGCACACAGTGCAGGTCAGACATAAAACTGCAGCTGCCAAGACATGCTCTCTTCCTCTGGATGTTCTGGCAAAGAAATACGCATCTGTTGAACCAAAGCTGTTATTTTGTATAAATGTCAAGTGACTGTTTAAGTTAGTGTAGAGTGGTGGAGTCACCATGGAGGAGCAGAACATGTTTCTGTGTTTCTGTGTTTCAGAACCCAGCATGTTTCCGCATAAGTTAATTGAATTAAATATTATTATAATTTTTAACTAAATGCTAAATGCTGCCACTGTTGCTGCTGGTTGTTATGGTAATCTGCGTAGCTTACTGCAGGACATCTCATAGCAACCATGTGTCGTTTCTTTCCTGCTGGGTTCATTCGAGCAGCTGCTGCTCCTCTACTTTCTGCCTCTTTGTGTTAAATTTTCACAACAATTGTACACCAATTTCTTTTTTAATTGATTTTAATGACTGTTTGGAGCCAAAAGTAACAACAATATGGATAAATTGTTCATCCCCACAGCCAAACCATCTGCTTCTCCAAAACCATAAGATAGGCAGATGTGTTTATAGTTGTTTTATCTGCAACACTCTCAAAGCTGTCCTGTCACAGACGTGGGAATAACTACTGCCAGGAACGAGAAATCCATTGATTTTCATTTAATGACAAAAACATTTCTTTTTAAGCACAAGATAATGACCAATTCAGTCCATTTGAGCATATTGGAGAATCTGAGTTGATGTTTTCCAATCGATGTTGCATCATAGTGACACATTTTCAAACTGTGGCGGTGGAAACTGATGTGGGGGGTTTCACTTTGATTTAAGGCCCGTTTTTGTTCAGTTGGGGTTTAACAAATTCATCTTTTCAGAAGTGACTTCTTCAACTTGAAACATAGAGGATCCACACCACAGACACATAAGTCACAGTTGAAACTCTAATGGTCATTAAAACTGAGAATGGCCATTCAAGTGTCCAAATATGTCACTTTTCAGAGTTTCAATGCATGGGACTTGAAACATTACAGTCAGACAAATAATGCATCCATGTACTGATCTGTGCAGTTTTCTCTCCTTTTTGGCAATCGTGACTGCCTTTCCTTGCGTTTAGTGTTGATTTTGTTTTTAAGAGACTTACGCTTCAGAAAGCAGTCATTTAGAGATGAAAATAAATCACAAACTACCTTTTTTTTGTTTCTTTTTTGGTCTTGTTTGTTTGAGAGCATTTTGGTTCTGCATCACAATAACCTTGTTAAACAGCATTTTTCTCTTTTTTTGTAGGCTGTACAATAAAATCTATTCAGTTTAGAAAAGAAAATGTAATTAACCCCAAACAAAACACATCCACTGAAGATTCTCTGGAGGTACAAACAAAAAGGAGCTGGAACCATATTTGTTCGTCTGAAAGAGTGTGTGCATAACTTTAAAAACAAATCATCATTACCTTTAAAAATAAGAGGAATTGTAGTATACTGTGTTGTTTTTGTGAAGCTGATTCTGCTTTTGAAAAGTCCAAACTTGCATTATTTATCAGATGCTGTATGAATACAAACAGCACCATCTCCTCATTATAGTAAAACCTGTTTTTAACGTATGTTTCTGGACAAAAACATGCTTAAAGCATAACTCTAGCGAATTAGGCTACCTTTGAAGCTGCTTGTAACCACAGTAACTGCACTGACTCACTGGGGTTAGATGAATCTTCCAGCCTTTCACGAGTTTGTGCATTAGAGAGACTGGGAGGAGCCAAATTTAGTTTTTCACAGATCGTCTGCCTCATGTTTTTCAGTCAGGACCGCAGTGACAGCTGCAGCAAATATGAACAAAAAAAGGTTGTTTTTCAGCTAACTTCTGTCTTTACCAGAGAACCTGACAAGCAGCAAAAAAAACCATTCCTTTTAAACCTGTTTCTGCTTTATCATGTCTCCAACTCCAGGATCTTATTTAAAGGTTTTGGGACAGTTTGAACACGGGAGCATATATAGAAATGAAATCTGAGCGAGCAGGAGGTCAGAATGTAATCAACTTTAAGTTGTCAGGCTCATTACTGGCTTCCTCTAAGTGAAATCTTTACATTTTAGCCCACTCATTTTTTCCATTTCAAGAATAATGAATCTGTTCTCAGTGATAATTACATGGAGTCAGATTAATAAAAGCTCTCTCCATGGTCGAGCAGCTCCTGAAGGTCGACTGAGGCAGATTTTACAGACCGGGGCCATGACGCCATTAGCTGTTATTGTGCTCTGTCTGCTCCTGCATATGTCCAGTATATTCTCTCTTTTATCTACTGGACCAACTTCTCTTTGTGCTCTTCACATCTTGTACTAGAGTTTGTACCTGTTAATAACTTATATGCTTGGGAGAGAGCAAAGTAAATTATAAATGAGGGCCATGCCAGGTTTTTGATCAATGTATCAACTGTACAGACTTGTGTCTTGAAGGTGGGGGTGTTGGGGCTTCAGTTGCACTGCATTGTGTTGTCAATAGAAGAGAGCAGGTGTTGCAGGGGGGTGGCTGGCCTCAGCACGTCATTCATCATTTTTCATGATCCATTAAAGACAAGGCGGCGGGCCGTGTGATATTGAGTGGACTTGCTTCGACGATCCTGCCATTGAACATTCTCGGCTAATTTAAAATGAGCCCTTCAGGCCCAGGAAATACATGAGTCACGACAGTTCAATAAAACGATCCTCAGAATGGATAAAAGGGGTTCTGGTGAGGTTGGAGAGACTTGGAACCAACCCATGAAAACTGCTGGGTACTTAAAGGGTTCCTGGAAGTAACTAGCAGGGTGCCTATGTGGTCTGCATTGTATTGTGATGTGTGTGTTGATACCCTTAAATTATCATAGATCTGCTCTCCTTGGCAGCCTGCAATTACTCTATAGATCTCTGTAATTTGAGTGAAGAAACCCAGTAACAACCCTGTTGAGGTTTCTACTAGGTACCCTATAAGTATCCTACTGATACTGCCTAGGTACCCTTTAAGTACTCTGAAGGTATCCCAATAGAAGAGAGCAGGTACCCTGAAGGTATCATGCAGCAATTCTCATGGGTATCCTTGAATTACCCCACAGATCTCTGTAATTTGATTAAAGAAGCCCTGTAAGTAGCATGTAGGCATCTGTTAGATACCTATAAGTATTCTAAAGCCCCTTCTCCATTGTCAAGTATCACTGTAGCCAGTTAATGTCTGGTTTGGTTCTAGCCAAGTTGGGTGTGTCTCCATTGGCAGTGTGTTCCTCCCTATGTACAGTACAGACCAAAAGTTTGGACACACCTTTTAATTCAATGAGTTTCCTTTATTTTCATGACTATTGACATTGTAGATTCACACTGAAGGCATCAAAACTATGAATAACACATGTGGAAATGTGCACTAAACAAAAAAGTGTAAAACAACTGAAAATACCCCTTATATTCTAGTTTCTTCAAAGTAGCAACCTTTTGCTGTGATTACTGCTTTGCACACACTCTGCATTTTCTTGCTGAGCTTCAAGAGGTCGTCACCTGAAATGGTTTTCACTTCATAGGTGTGCCCTGTCAGGTTAATAAGTGGGATTTCTTGCCTTATAAATAGTCATGAAAATAAAGAAAACCCATTGAATTAGAAGGTGTGTCCAAACTTTTGGTCTGTACTGTATGTGTGAATATGGGAAGTAATGTGAGACCGTGGGTGGGCTGTCGACGATCCAATGTCATTTTGTGGATATACCCCTGGGCAGCCAGTTTCTCCAAAATTCTCTCATTATATTTATTTATCTCACCAATTACTGCATCCTGGTTGTGGACTGAAAATGGTGGTTAAGTTATTGTTGTATGAGGAGTTTGCAAGTACCACCTTCACTGATACAGTGACATAAATCTCCCAATTTGTGGTAGATAAATCAATGAATGCAGCTTGTTGCCAATCAAATCGCTTGTGCAGAACACCCAACCAGGTCCAGCTTGTTCAACCCTGAGGTGGTTCCAAACAACAGTGAAGATTTACACAGGTAGACAAGTCTGGCTGGGACTTACTAGGGAAGAATCAGTTAAAGTCACACCTGTGGGAAAGGGGCTTAAACATATCCTATTATGTACTCTGTTGATGCCCTGCATGACCTTAAAAATACCATGCAGTGATTCTCTTGGGGACCCTTTGATCACCTCCCAGATCTCATTAAGTTTGTGAAAGAAACCTTATAAGTAAATTTTATGCACGTTAGGTAAATTCTATGTAGCCTAAATCTATCCCCATAGGTATCCTGAAAGCATCACCCAACTACCCTAACAGGTATGCTTTAATTATGTACCATCTAAAATCTCAAGTACAACTACCATTACAGAGTCAATATCTACCCAAAGACACCCTTTCTAGTTCTCTGTTGGGATCATATAGGTAACCTGTGAGTTTGCCAGCAAAACCCTTGAGGTACAATGTAAGTACCCTTAGTACCTGATTAGTACCCCATAGGTAGCCTAAAGTCTGTTAGTTACCCAGCAAGTTCTCAATATTAATCCTGCAGGCATATACCCTATAGCAGTGTTTCCCACCCTGGTCCTCAAGGCACACTGCCCTGCATATTTTAGGTGTTTCCTTGCTTCAGCCCACTTTATTTCAATTGACTGGTGTTTGTTGAACTGCAAATCAGCTGAATCAGGTGTTTTACAGCAGGGAAACATCTAAAACATGCAGGGCATTGTGCCTTGAAAACCAGGTTTGGGAGACACTACCCTATATGGTAACCTGTAAATACCCTGGAAGTACTCTGAAGTAAAGTGTAGATACCTGGTAATGACTGGACTGCATTCTTTACAAAGGTCCTTAGCTCAAACACTTTAACAAAAACTACAACAGGCTTCCACTGTTAGTATAACCTTATTTCAAACCTCTTGCTCTCATTTGGATATTTGCCAACCCACTGGCTGTTGTATTTTTTCCTTCAAACTCTGGGAGTAAAAATAGGTGGGAGGCTGTCATTTTTCTTTACTGTCGCTTTTATTTATTTAGTTCTTTCTTCTCTGGAAATAACTAAGCTCCAGTGTGCATGTAGAGCCTGTAGCAGATAAGCCAGTTTTTGTGTGTGGGTGAACCTGTGTGTGTTCGTGCACGGCTGCTGTAGAAGGTGGAACGACCAAAGAGGAAAAAGCGTGACAGCATTTCAGGGGGTAGGGAGGATTTGCTGGCCGTGGTGGACAACTCCGACCGTCCCCCACTGATCATTGTCTCCTGTGGGGATGTGACTCACGTAACCCCATCTGAAGCCAGAGATAAGGCCCTGTGTTTGCACATCACATCACACGCCTGTGTTCATCCTGCATGCCTACAGTGCCCTGCATGTTTTTCTCCTCCATGTTAGTGTGACACATTTACCTTTGGTAGTACCATGAATTTAGCGTGGACAGTAGTTCGAGATCTCAGATTAAGGCCATGTTTATATTTAATAATTACTGTGAGAACTGGAGCACACTTGGACATTTACAATCTCTGGAATCTAAAGCTAATGTGTCCTGATGCTAAAATACTTGCAGAAGTTAGAGAAAAAAATTCGTGTGGCCTCATGAAGTGATGATTGTTCCTTATTACAGCTAAACAAACGGCTTTAAATTCAAAGATCACCTGAACAATGGATCATTTTCATCCTCAATAATACCATCAGCAGGCTAATGGGGGCTGCTTCATTTAGCTAACCAAGCTAAATGAACTCACTGACAGTGCCGCTCCGCAAGCAAACACATAATATTCATCACATAGAGAAAAAAAATGGCAAAACAACCACAAGACACGGTCCCTGCAGTGCTAACCATATGTCAGCTCTGTCTGCGCCGAAACGCATGCATTATCCCTAAATGACGACGCCATTTGTTAAAATGTCAGAGCAATTAATTTAGTTCAACATTTAATTTTAAAACAAAATCTGGGAGGATTTCTGTTGCACTGCAGTGTGAGTGAGTGCCGAACAGGATGGCTCCAGTTGTTTTGGGGGTTTTTTTACCCATATTTTGCTCTTGTTGTTTGACAAACAATAAAGACAATCGAAGTGGAGCATGCTGCACACAAAGACAAATGAGGCATAAATTGCTAGGTGGTTTTGAACTTTTTTCAGTGCTATAAGAAGCATTTAATCTTCAAAACTTTAAGGTTTTGATTGTTGATTATTGATCATTTTAATAGAAATAGGCAGCACTGAAGCTACAGTGGTTTGCAATGTTTCCTCATGGCAAGGTTCGCATTCATCTATCGATGTGGAGTTTGTGTTTCTCCTTGTACATATTCCAAATACATGTATTTAATGTTAATCTGAAACTATAAATTGGTCTTAGAAGTTTAGCCCTCTGGTCCTTGAGTGTCTGCTGCTGGATTCTGGGGTATCTGGGTGGCTTTTCAGCACTATCCAATACAAGGATTGGAGAGGACTGTCCAAGAACTGTGTCTGTGTTTTGGTCAAAATCAGGCTTCTTCCAGTGCACACTGGACTCTGCCCATTTGTGGTTTTCATATTCATGACTTTAGTTCATATTTTCTTTACTGAACAATCCAACAGTTCATTTAATGGCAGAATACTAGCATCACACTGCAGTTTCTGCAAGATGTGGGTGACCTAACTTACATGGCATCATCAGCGATGCTGTAAGAGAGCTCTCATTAGGGTAAAATCACTGAAAGGACAGAAGCTGCTGCCTTTATTTGGGAAATTAGTTCAGTTAATGTCACGGAATAAATGTGTGAAATGCCCTTCGGTGTTTTCACCTTCACATTAACCCGACCGGTCCTCGATTCGGTGCTCCGAGATCAGCTACGGATCCGAGGCGGCGCTCCGACGATCCGTCTCCACCCAGGCAATCTGCCGGCACCACGGAGGATGCCACAGAGCATTAGCGGCCTTGTGACGGCATGTGGCGGCTCAGAGTGTGAAAGCCCTCCTCAGCAAGCCCCCGCAGGACCACTGATACCCAGAGTCGCTAACAGCTTTTGACTTGCAATTAGCCGGCCAAGTTTATCAGCGGCTGTAGCTGCAGGAGCTGAAGGGCTGCCGGAGCTCTCTGGGAATGGTTTTTTTTTTTTTTTTTTTTTGGGCAGTCTGTGGGTACGCGCCAGGCTCATGCTGTCAGCACTCTCTACTGTGATTAATCATAGCTGGCTGGGGGTCATAGTGCTGAGTTTTCTGTTTATCTTGTAACTCTGATCATATATATCAGTAGGTCTTATTATTTTTGCCACCTCAGAAAATACAGCTTCCAATTCCCACCATAAAGAGAGAAATTTTAACACTAGCTTAACATGATTGGGACTTTTTATATATAAAAAAATGCATATATTTACACATCCGCACTGGGTGTTTGATATAAGGGGACCCATTATGTAAAATTCACATATTGTACATTTTTGTACTTCCATTTGGGTTTTTTGCTTCTAGAAACTGTCTAATCGATAAAAAAAAAAAAAAAATCAGCAGTCTTTGTGAAAAAGTTTTTTTTGGTGTTTGGTGAGCTGTTTCAAAAACTTTCCTGGAAAAGAAAAGTGTTTTATTCTTGACTTACCATCCAAGAACCACTTGCTACATTCTTGTTGTGCTGGAGGCTCCACGTCTGCTTTCCAAAGATGTACAGTTCTCTAATTGTGCATCTGTTTGCAGCTATTTTCACTACAAGTGCTAGTGTTGGGTTGGTGGAGATGTGGCAGCAGCAGTTTATCTGGATTCAAAGTGACAGAGCCTTAAGCAGCTCATTCTGAAAGGAGTTCAAACTAGACAGAACTGACCGGACTGAAATCTGATTATCTATGAATGATTTTGTGCAACTCTTAACATCCTATTTCAAATATGTCACATTTTCTTGGGGAATACATGGTTTTTACAAAAAAAACAAAAAAAATGGCATACATGCCAAGACAAGAAACCTTGCAAAACTAACTTTGGTAAGCAGTTGGAGCCTCCATGTTAAACTATTTGAAATTTCACCCATAAAGTAAAATAGAAATGTTATTTCAAAAGCCCTGAAAAGATCAAGAACCCAACTTTATATGGATTAAGTTTATCAACAGGTTATGAGACAGATTTGATGTTATAAGACCGCCATAGTTGGTTAGTTTATAGATATTAAAGTCATATCTATGAACTTTGAGGTTTGTCTTTAAATTCAGTAAAAAAAAAAAGTTGCATCAGCTGAACCAAAGAGAGGAACCCTGTCATCTTCCCAAGGCCTTCCACTCCAGCTGCGGTGTCTGCATGTGGGAAATTATATTACCCAGACCTCTTCCCAGTTATGATGAATCCCCAGCCCTGAGAAGACTGGCCAGGCCGACCTCCATTCGCCGCAGATTAGATCCTCTGATTACAATGCCAGCCACCTCCCAACATCTGATAAATCTTTAGCAGGAGCCCAAAAGCAAAGCCCTCCAGTTCCTCTGCAGTTAATAATTTACTGTTAGAGGTGGAGGGGGTATTTATTATAATTTAAATGAAGCTGTGGAGGGTTTTTGATTTGATGGGAAATCTGAAAAATGGTTTAGAGTTAAATATAGAAAAGTCGATATATTGAATTCATGCTCTCTGTGCCTCAAATGATATGCCATTACATTAATGTGTCGTGAAAGGTGAAATGTGTGAATATGTTTATTTATGAGCAGGTCTAAGCAAAGTTCATCTTAAATGTCAGAAGAGTGACATGTTTGCCTAAGAGCTTCTCGTGGCATATTACGTGTAATTGTTCATAGACGATTACGGCGACACGGTTCTGGTTTCGGGGACTTGGTGTAAGCGCCTAATTTGCTCTGCACAAGCTTAACAAACACTGGAGTTACTTGGAAGCACTAATTTGACTGTGTAAAGGATGCAAATGAGATTAGAGAGGAGTCCGCAGCCTGTAAGCATTTTTGTTTGCAGCAGTTGTTGTCGGCTTTGTTCCGCCGAGCCGAGGAAGCCTTCGGTTTCGTCACTGCGGCCCAACACAGCTTCTGATTTCCACCGATTCATTCCAGATTTTCTCTCAATGCTGGCAGGCTCCTCGAGTTCGAGTGTCGTGTTGGTCAGAATATAAAAAGCTTCCAAACTCTTGGACTGCAAGTAAAAAATGAGATTTTTCTTTAGTTTTTCGTTTGCACAGGTCATTCAAAAAATAGACTTTTTTATGGTTCGTAAATCCGGTGAAGTCATCTTTTGCCTTAATCTCTGGAAAATGTGCACAGGAAATTCTTCTTTAATGATCTACAGTTGCACTTAAAATGTAACATCTCATTAATTTTAACAACTCAATAAAGTCAAACTCATGGTTTAATTGTACTTAAACTAACATTTTTCAATAATGAAATGTTGTTTTGATTATTATGATTTCAGCAAAATTTCTATAGAAGATCAATAAAAACATTTTATGTTCATGTTATGACTGACAACCATGTGGAAGACTTCTGATTTGATAGTAATAGAACAGACTGTCACTTACCAAGCATTTTTAGTTTCTAGTGCAAATGTCTTAGTACACTTAAAGTAAGACTTCCCTCATGTTCTTAAATGTAGCTTCCCTGTTAAGAAACATCAATATTTTTGAGTTCTTTCTCACTTTTATTCACTATTCAATAATTATTACACCCATTTAGCATAAATACTGCCTTATATACTGCAAAAACACAAAATCTTACCAAGTATTTTTGTCTAGTTTCTAGTGCAAATACTCAAGTAAAGTTAAAATAAGGCAAAGCTAAATTACATGTTAATGAATAAATACAACTAAAGTAAACTCTGTTTCTAATCAGTCTACACGATATTGACCAATCCATACAGGAATAGAAAGTAAAAAGAAATAAAATCTTCACACCTCTGGAGTGCATTTTTTCTTTTCCCTTTCATGGGAAGCAAATGCATGTTCTGTTCCTGCCCAACCTTATGAAGTGTTCTACTGTGATTTGTAGCAGAAACTCCACACTGCGCCTTACGTATCATCACAAATCTTTGAGATTCTCCCCACGGCCGATGTGACCATTACCATACAGATGGCCTCTGACGGCTGACCGTGATCTCTTCCAGGTCTCCATGAACTGCGACTACGTGTTCGTCAACGGCAAGGAGACGCGGGGCTCCATGAACGCCCGAGTCATCTTCAGCTACGAGCACTTGAGTGCGCCGCTGGAGCTCACCGTCTGGGTGCCCAAGCTCCCCCTGCAGGTGGAGCTCACCGACAACACTCTGAGCTTCATCAAAGGCTGGAGGGTCCCCATTCTGCCTGACAGAAGGTGAGGCTGGGCTACACACACGCACACACACCCTCTCGCTCACCAGTGAGAGTTCAGTCTCTTCTCTCTTCTCCGAGTCATGTTCCTGGGGTTCAGGGCGCAGAACCTACTTTGGTGAAAGTTTAGTTTTCAGAGATGGATCCCCATTCACCCTATTCATGTCTTCTTTGAAAAATGAAAAATTGATAAGTGTTAGTAGATGAAGTCATGACAAAACTTTCATACCATTGCATCATGTTGCGTCCGGCCCTTTACGTTCCTTTTACTTCCCTCTTGTTCTTTCTACTGACATTCTCTCTGTCTTTATCTGGTTGAATCCTAAATGCAGCTCTACTCATTCATATTTGCCAGTTTTATTTTCATTAAGTTTAAGAAAAATATACATGCCTGATTAAAATTCAATATTACAAGCCAATTTCCATCATCTTATTAAAAGAGTTGAAACTAAAACTGACACAGTGCTTGACTAAAAGAGAGGGCAGCTCAGTGAGGGTGTTTCCACTCCAGTAGACTCTGTGTGATTGGGGACCAAAATTGCAACATTTGCTACATTTTTAGCCGTAGCCGCTGTAGTTCTCTTTCACACTGCACTGTCAAAAGATACAAACTAATTGAAAAACCTGTTCCCCTTCTCGCTTGCTGTGGAGTTACTCCATGAACCATTGAAGGAACCAACATGAAAACCTCTGAAAAAGACGCTGATTGCAACTTTCCTCTTCATAAAATGTAAATCTGATGGAGTGGCATCAGATTTTAGCAGTTGTAGGATTTCTCTCAAGTCTTTGGTAAAATACCATGAGCCATTTTTCCTGCTGGCGCTAAACTCTCACGTTTGTTTTGGTTATGTTCACCCAGAATGCCCTGCACTGTAGTCCACTTCCTTGCTTTTAGAGGGGTCTCCGGTCCACTTGGCATTCACATACGCATTCAAACCGAACCAGAGTTCACTTCATGCATGTCTTATTTCAAGTGCACTAAGATATTTGCACTAGGAACTAGACCAACAATACTGTAAAACACTTGCAGCTTTAACTACTGAGGTACTTTCAATCATTAGCCAGTACATAGAGTGAATACTGGCTAATAATAAATGTATTCCACATGTTTACAATTTTGTTTTCAATAATTTCTTTTTAAAAACAAGTGCAGCTTTACTTGCACTTCACATTTATCTTCTACTTTGGGTTTTCTAGCACAAAAATCCATTGAAACTGCTCTTTAAGAAAAGGGTGAAAGAGTTCAATGGGTTTAAGTACTTTAGCAGGGTACTGTATTATAGAGTGATTGTGGCAGTGAGAGTCCAATGAGCATGGACTTTTTTCCAGTCCAGGATAAAGTCGGGAGATAAAAACAGGACCCCTGGAGTCTTAATGCTTGTGGCTGCTCAGCAGGAAATGGCAGAGAAGGTTGAGGCGCCCCAGATAACACCAATATGGAGGAGAAACGATACAAAAAAGGCAGACTGGAAGGCCAAGTGACACCACTTTGAAAGTTAAAGAATGAAGACTTTGGGCTGAATCATACAAAATAAATCTTGCACAAAGCTGACAGGATGAATGGCATTTAAAATAAAGCTGGAGGTTTGATTGTGAGTGAACTGAAGGAACAGCTCTTATTTCTCAAAGAAAAAACAGAAAATCAAAAGAACTTTCTGGATTTTGCCTCAAAATTTGAAGCAAAATCATATTGACACCTGCAATCCATGCTGTCCATCAGTCTCAATATTCTAACTTTCAAGCAATAGCTGCCAGCTGTCGTTGTCTGCAGAGCTTGTGCTGTTTATAATCTTTCTGAGAGGCTCATTTATTCTCTTTTTGCAGTGTCAGGGTTTCTGATGGCTACAAAGTGCTGCACGTACAAGTCTGTAACAAGATCAGCCAATCGATGTGGCAGTGAGTGATTATGAGTGGCTCTTAATTTGTGGCAAAAGCCCGAGCACGTAAAGACTTTGTGTGCAGAAATGCAGCCTATTGACCACGCGGACAATGGCCTATATCTCCTTCCCTGTGACTTTGTCGTTTTTCCTATAAATATCTGCAATATGAACAGTAGCTTTAGAAGGAGTGGTGTACTGAAGTCAAACAACAGTCTGTTTCAGTACTTTCATTTTCCAGCCGCCTTTGGTACATCACTAACAGCTAGTCTGCTGTTAGGCCAACTCTCAGCCAACGGTAGTTTAGTGGCAAGTTAACATAACATTCAGGCTTCTGACTGTTTAAAGGAAACCACAGCACCCATCCATCCATTTTCTGTTCACCCTTGTCCAGCACCCATAGATGCGAAACCCTCAAATGCAAAGTCGGCCACTGCAGAAGCTGTGCTTTCACTTAACCAGTATACTAACATGCATTAAAACAGCTAGTCTATTGATCCTTTGTAGCTACATCTAATACCGTTGAGACACCATGATGGACGTCAGAAATGAGTTACTGGAGTATTGAGTGGAGTGACAGCGATTGTTTGCCTAAGTGTTTCTTGCCAGTATGGTCATGGTAAAAGTTCAACCTGTCAAGCTTCCTATTTTTTGGTGGCATGGACGGTTCTATGGTTTTGAAACATAGAAATTTGGTCCCATTACAGTAAAAACTAAAAGTCACTAATGGTGCCCCACAGAAAAGCAAGTATCTGGACATTTATTTAGTAACTTCAGAAAGTACCTGGATATTAATTGTGTTAAATAGGCGGATTTGCTAAATTTTTCCTGCTTGTTTTCATGAGGAATTATGCAAGAAGTATATTACCCATGAAATTAGTTCTGAGTTTTCCAAACCAAGCTCTCACAACTGACTCAATCAAGAAATGCAAAACTAGATCAGAATCTGCTTCCATTTAAGCAACACGTCTCGCTAAGCTACAGTTCTTTTAGCTTAGGTGCCACATTAGTTCAGCTCTTACCTGTTGGATATTTTCCCCAAACGAATTTCAGTGTAAAAACATCGCTCAATTTACCTTTAAATATAGTAACAAGTTGGTACCTGCTGCATCAGGCAACTGAAAAACAAAACACGGCACTCAACATGAAAGGACATGTCCAACACTGACGACAGAATATCACTGAAAACATGGAGGTTCCTGTGGGAAGGCCATTCTAGTCGACATCAACGGTTTCATAGTCTGAATGTGCCATCATCAAAAGTGACAGGAAGGCTTTGTGTGCAGTTTCTTTATGTGGCAGAGAAACCCAGAGAAAAGTAAAGGGTACATGTTGGCAGTAAAATCAAATGACAGCAAGCAGGAGAGAAAAGCTTCACCTGTGGTGAGAGGAAATCCCGTGGCTTAGCTGCGTGGCAATCAAAGCAGCCAAAAGAAATGGTTCACTAAAGGCTCCTGATTACTGCTGTCATGAAGGCAGTGAGGAAGTTGGTATGCACAGAAAAACAGGCCTGGACTGCAGCTGCATCTTTATCAAAACCTTTTGTGATGTGAAGGATATTGCGGCCAGATTTTTCACAATTAAATTTAAAATAATGTTTTATTTTGAGCAACATAATATCAGACTTAGTCTGATTTACATGATATAGTGGACAACCTCTGGACACAGTTTACTGTGAATCTAGTGTAATCTTTATATGGTGGGTGAAAAATCTAATTGATGGTTAAAATTTGCTGGAGATATTAGCATGCTAAAATTAGGATTAGCATGCTTTGTTGACTCAGGCCTCTGTGCTTTTTTGTCAGTTTTTGGTTAAATAGAGTTTTACTTCTGTAAACTACGTTTGCTATTTTAGAGGGCATTGTTTTACTGAACTTTGTGTCATGGGTGGAACATTTTACTTACAGTTAAAATGCACTAAATTTAACTGGATGTTTGCGGTCAGATTAGCATGCTTGTTTTTTTGGGGGGTGGGGGGGGTTTATCTGTTTTAAATATAGTATACAACTAATGTGAAAATTTACCTAAAACTTAAATCCAAACGCAATTAGTTATTGACTTTAGCTTTTGCATGCTAGTATAAGGTTCTGACCACAGTGTATTTTTACCCATTTTGAGTGACAGCTCACAAGCTGTGTAAACCGGTCCTGCTGTACCAAAGGATATATTTTTAGTGATCAGTGAATTAAAATGGCCTTGTTTTTAAAAAATAACATATTGGAGATTAATACAGGAGTGTAATTGTATAAGTCTTTGTCTGGACTCAGTTTTAGAAATATTAACAATGTCAAAATATCTTTAATTACTACACATTAATTCCCTCTGGATAGTTTTTTGAATATTGTTGCTCTGCAATATGTTTTCCAAGCAGCCAGGCTCATTTATAATTCCTTCATTTCTCCGACTGTTGCCGTAAACATAATATTTGTATTCGGGGTTGGGTAGAAATGAAATTGGTCTGTGTTGACGTTCCCTGGCAGCGGCGATGGTAGCCATCCATGTTAGTTCTAATGCCCGTATTAAGCATTTTGTTCTGGAATTGTTTTTGGCTGCTCTGTTTGAAATATTTTAATAAATCAAAGAACCATAATGTAGGACTGCATTCTTCATTAGGAACCTGACTTATAGTCTTCTACTCCCCCTCAGCCCATTTTCTCACATCTCAGGAAAGTGCAACACACATTCATCCTGAAAAGCTTTCTGCGTTCTTTACACATTGCTAAATCAGGTCTGCATCTTGGCTTTGTTGTTAGAAATAGGTTAAGATGAGTGTGACACACACATGGTAGCCTCTCTGCACCGTTTGCACTTGAGAACATCATTTTGTGAGAGGAAGCATTGCTGCTTTTCCACCTGAGGTAAAGCATCTAATTGGACCAAAATAAGCAACTACCCGTAAAATCCCAGATAACAGTTCGGAGGCTGGAAGACGTCGGAGCTCCGTTCACTTTGGGTAACAAGCACATGGTAATCATGTGCAAAAACGAAATATCTCAGATAGCTTCTGTACAGAAATGAAATATTCCTGGTTCTTGTTTTGCTGCAGGGTTCTGATAAGAAAAGAAAAAATTACCCATCATTTCTAAGAAAAACTACCATGACAAGTTATTCAGTTTGTTTTAATCATGAGAGTTTTGCAGCATTGATTGTTGAAACTGTTGGTATTCAAAATTGTCCAGGATTTTTAAAGAGAAATATCACAACATACAGTATGTAAGCCATACCATTTTTCAATCTTGTCTTTTAACTTTTATTTTTACTACTTCTAGCATAGCCACTAAACAAGGTTATTATAGTTAACTAAAGCTAAAGAAATAACAAAGACTGAACTTGAGAAAACATTTTTCTTAACTGAAATAAACTAAAATAGTTATTAATTTGAAAATTATAATTGGGACTATACCGTGCATTTATAAAACTAGCTAAAACATGATGAAATTATAGATATAATATATACTTTGTTCCATGTTTATAAATATATTCATTAGCCTTTCACATTGATTGATATTAACCCTCCTGTTATGTTCGTTTCTAGGGTACAGCAAAAATGTTCGTGGGTCAATTTGACCCAGGGAGTGTTTAATCATGCAATAGTGTCAGAAACCAAAAAATTCCTCCAAAACATTTTTGTATCTGATTATTAACTCCAATACTAACCATTTCAATCAATATTTGTGCAATGATGTTTTATTATTTCTCAGAAATTAAGGATCAATGACGACAACCTGCTCATTTACTCATTTGGACATAAAAAATGGAATTTAGATTTTTAATGTCCACTGAAAAAAACCTAGACACAAAAAAACAATAATTTCCTTGAAGTTGACCTTTGGTAAATTATTTTATATTATACTTTTTTTTTTTACCAAAGGGTGATCTTTATAATTGAACTTGAGACACACATACTGTTCTGGGTCAAATTGACCCGCTGATTAAAATCAAGATAAATGAGTCATGCAGAGAGTATTTATGTTTTCATCCACTTCTGCTGAGTGTCCACTCAGTGTGGGTGGAGTTTGTCCACAGGAACAGAAAAGATTCCCGTCAAAGGTTGTGTGAACACCTGCTTTCTCACAGTTTCCTAGTGAAGTAAAGAGAATAGTGAGAAAGTGGGCTTGTGTGTGTGTGGTTGCGTGTGGGGGTGTGTGAGTGTGTGTGTGGTGAAATATGGTTCATAACTGCAAGGAAACATATAGAATTGGACATTTTAAAATCTTTTTTTGCACTTTAACCTGACTGCCGGGTCAAATTGACCCGAACAGTATCGATGTAAAAAGTAGACCTAGGGTTTGGTACAAATGTGTAACATGAATAAATTTTCAACTTATGTCTAGAGTGCACCTATTAAGACAAATAGAAAACGTTTCATGCAAAAAAAATGCTTCTATTTTTTTTTTTTAATTTGTAAATTTTAAAACGGGTCAATTTGACCCGGAACATAACAGGAGGGTTAAATATTTATTCCACTACAGTTTATGTCAGCAATGGACAAATTACGATACTCCATAGTGACAAAATGTCCACAGCAAAAGTGAGGAGAAAACCCCACAGCCAGCTGCTGTTCAGCAATAATTTAACACATTTTTTGAAAATGGTATTTTCTGTTGCATATTCATTACCTAACTGATGTACAGTGAACCCTCGTTATAACGCGGTTCACCTTTCACGGCCTCGCTGCTTTGATGAGTTTTTTGTGCAGTTTTTTTTTCTTCACAGTGCATTGTGTTCTGCGTCCTGATTGGCTAAACAGTCTCCGCGTTTCTTCTCTATCTGTGTGCCAATAACGTTACGGTATTTAAATATACATAATACAGCTTGGCAAATTTTGGCAAATACTTTTGCCCAGAAGAAAAAAGAGCAACAACAACTACCGATAACTATGTTCTTCTCTCGAAAAAACACACCTGCACCACAGACTTCAGAAGAAAAAGCCACTAGAGGGCGGAGTCAGGCCGCAGCGTCACAGTCAGAGGAACAGTGAAATACGCGAGTCACAATTTGTCCTACTGTACTTCATATTGATGATTAAAATGATTATTTTACTGTAGTTATCTGTAAGAAAGCGTTTTATTTGTTTAAAAAAAATGCTTGGGCCTGAAAACAGATTTTGTTCTTTGGTTTCAATGTAGAGTATTTAATTATGCTGTATAGTAATTGTAAAAAAACTACTTCATGGATTTCCCCTATCACGGGTTCTTTTCGGAACGCAACCCCTGCGAAAAACGAGGGTTCACTGTACATATAATCACAATGCAATGCACTGAGCTTTTTTTAATTCTGCACCTAAAAATTTACCAAAGCATGAAAAAACCAAAACTACTTCTATAACTGATTAAAACTAAACATATAATTTATAATACTTAACAAAAACTAGGAAACACATTGTAAACTGAATTACACAAACAAAGAGTCACAAAATAAATATAAACTATAATAAAAAACCCAAAACTATTATAACCCTGCTACTAAACTAGCAGTAATAGACTCAGTAGAAAGTAAAATAGTTGCTTTTCATGTTTTAGTGTCTAAAACCAGAGGTTTGAAACAACTATCTGCATTATTGACAAACTTTGACTATACCATAGACGCCGAGTAACCGCAGCATCAACAAAGGCACTAAATCAAGTTTGCTGTTTGGTGCAGAGCACCTTGTTTATTTACAGTCATTATGAATCGCTATGATAAATTAGATGTATACAAAGGCTTCAGAGATGATTGTAAATAATTATAAGCTTCAATATAAGATAGAAAAAAGACATCCAAGATAATTTAGTGGACTGTTTGCTGACCCTAACTAAATTCTGTAGCTCATCATCACAATGACAGTCTGCAATAAAGAGAGTTAGTCTAAGAGTTTACCAACGTGACTCAGGTCACTGAGAGTTTGCCATCCAGACTGTGCACCTGAAAAGGTGATTTCTTTCCTCCTCTGGAAACATATTGTCTGGTCTTGTTAGAATCTCTGATACAAGAACACAAAGCTGCAGCTTCATTGCACATGAGTTGCTCATTCGATTACACTTCCTTTCCTTTTTTAGAGCTTCTTGCTGGATAACTCAGCCAGTGAGCAATTGTGCTGCACCAAAGCAAAGGCCCACTCCAGGCCGGGAGACCCTGGCCCGTCTGAAGGGGTCAGAGTGACTCACGTTACGTTGAAGAGAACAACAGACAGGATGAGTAAATGGGAGACAGACTGACGTTAGTAAAAAGACAATAACTCTTATTTAGGATCTTTCTGCCGTACACTGCCTTGTTTTTCCATCCCTTGAACCTTTTTTTTTTCTCCATTTTGCCGCCTTAGAACTGGACATTGCAATGTATTGTATGTTGATTTATTGTGATAGGCCAAGACAGTATACCGCATAATTGTAAAGTGGAGAGAAATTGTTCAAATATTAAGCAAATAAACCCAAATGTGCAGCAGGCGTATGCACTCAGCCCCTCTGAGTCAAGCTTCAATGACCTTCATTGCCTTTTTCCTTGAACCATTGCAGTGTGTTACATAGAAACTGTGATAATGTACTTCACAAAACCCAACCTCACATAAACATTAAAATATTTTTATAGAATACTATTCTAATCTTTTACACATTTATATTCCTCTCAGATGGAACAGTGAAACTCATGAGTGAACTCCATCTAAAATTGATCGAATTACTTTCAAATATACAAAACAGTTTCATACCCTGGTAGGCGTGCAAGATGTTGGAGGTCGGTCCAAAGTTCTGTTGTACCTTGCACAATTATTTTCAGGCCATGATTGCGCAACATTTTTATTTAAAATCTGAATTGCATCTATATTTTTATTATTGATTTAAAATGAAAGACCTAAAGTACAATCTGTGAGCTACTTTAATGTAATGTACATTTTTTGTGTAATTGTTGGAGTCTTGCAACCCAGACGTGGACTTTGTAGATCGCTGAAAACTTCCTAAACAGTCAACTAAAATAAAAAATTTATAAAAATGTAGTATATGAACAAGTATCTTTTTTAAAGCTATTTTTAAGTACGGCTCTCCCCCTCACCCAGTCTGTGTTGGTGTATCTCAAGGCTCTGTTTTGGGGTTTCTGCTAGTTTTAATGTATTCATTTCCCTGTCGGCATATTCTACCTTTATTGATATCTCCTATCACTGCTATGCAGATGACATTCAGTACCTAGATAATGTTGAAGAGTAAATGACAGATAGTTTTGTTCTATAGATAATTATCTACTGTATATCTATAATTATCTACAGTTAAGGAGACACCTTGAACCTCTTTGTTCTTCTGGCATAATTTTTGATTCTGGTTTTACTTTGGATGAACGTGTCAAGTCTATTTGATCCTGTTGTAATAATCTGAGAAATATTACCATATTAATCTCTATTGTCTCATGTTCTGAACTGGAAAAAAGTATTCATGCTCTTGTGAAGGACTTTATGATTATAAGGTACTATATAAATAACATTCTGTATAAATACTTAATTTTCTGAAATTTATGGATGTGGATTTACTTGAGATATTGTGCTCTAATATTTCAAAGTGGTTTTGAACAGCAGCTTTCCAGGCTTCTGGCAGGTTGAAAGAAAAAATATTTTAAATATACATTTTAGGGATTTTCGACTCTTTCAAAATGGTTATTTTTCATCTTTTGACAACTTGCCAGTATGGATTTGACAAAACCCTGGGGTAATAAATAAATGGATTGACAAAGTGTGACGAGGCTACCTATTTAGAGTCTTTGGAGTCGTTTTGTTTTCCGTGCAGTCTTTTGAAAGCAGCACTTTTTAAGGCAGACCTGGCAGATTGTGCAGCCTGTTGAGGGATGTTGGGTAACTCATACATCTTGATGTCGAGCAGATTGCACTTAGTGCGGGATGCACCTGGCATGCCTGACCTCGCTGCCCAAGGCTCCTGTGATTAAAAACGGGCATCCATCCAGAACCCTGCTTTGAGGTGATTAGCGGTTTTTTTCTGCTGCCTTGGAGAACTTTGTCCTCATCGCCACGAGAATCGAGAGATTGATTGATTTGTTCGCAGAGGTGCCAAGATTCTTCCCAGCATTATGATGTGAAATTATGCTGTTATTGGAGGCCCTGAAGAACAGAAGGATCATGTTGCAAAGTAGACTTGGTGCTAGGGATAAGTTAGTGAGATACTGTTGGTTTAAATAAGAGATCCTAGATGATCCTAGATGATGAAGTAGATGATGATACTACTAGAAATTGTTGTGAAGATAAATTTCTGACATATTTCTTAGACCTCTAAAATTCTCCAATTCCAATAGGATTTAATGAGTACTCATCAGAAGTTGTACTCTTTAAAGGTGACCTACTGTGCTTCCTTGAACAGGTTACGTCTATGGGTGATGCAAAACATGTTCATTAAATGTTTAGCACAAAATTATTTCTAGGTAATGAAATTTTAGTCTGCTCAGTTCTGCCTATATTGAGTTCCTTTCAGAATGAGCTGTTTTAGGGCCTCTTGTCTCTTTAAGTCCAAATAAGCTGCTGCTGGCCACGCCCCTGACCTCAACGTTTACACTCGTGTGAAAATGGCTGCACACAGATGAGCAATTATATAACCACACATCTTTGAAAAGCACAGCCCACAAGAATGTAGCGAGTGATTTCGGAATAGTAAGTCAACAACAAAACATTTCTTTTCCAGCAGCCATTGTACAGTGCATAAAACCAATAAAGCTATTAGATTATAGAACATCCAAATCTGAGTGTCTTTAAGTCTAAGATTACTCTGGACTCATTTATAGATTCATTTATAGATTAACATATTTTCATATATGTACTGGTTATTTTATTTATTTATTTATTTATTTTATGTTGAGAACATATTTCAATTACCTACAATATCACACTTTTTTTATACATTTTATATTGCTTATGGTTAAATTTCTATTTGCTAATATTTAACACTTTGAATGGAGTAGCTTCTTAACAAATAAGCAATTTGTGATTGGGGATCAATAAAGTATATTCTGTTCTAAAATAGTAGTTGACCAAATGTGCTGGACCTCAGCTTGGGTTGCTAGGTAACAGGCGTGGCTTTGCGGAGCAATGTGTAACGTTTCATTCTGAAGGCTTTTGAAACTAATCAATGTTTTTTTTTAAGCGGTTGGGCTGTTTATAGAAGCAGTAAAGACCCACATTTTGCATAATAGGTACCCTCTAATACATATTTGGGTGTTTTTCTTCTCTCTGTCCAAGGAGCACTAGGGACAGTGATGCAGATGACGATGACGACGACCGGCGAACGAATCGCGGGTGTGCCCTCCAGTACCAGCGGGCCGTGGTCAAAGTCCTGACCCAGTTCCACACCACTTCCACGGAGGGAACGGATCAAGTCATCACCATGCTGGGACCAGACTGGCAGGTGGACGTCACAGACCTCGTCCAGGACTCCCTGAAGGTGGTCGACCCAAAGATCGCAGAGCTAGTGGACAGGACGATTCTTGTGGGCCTGGAGCTGGGCTCCACTGTGCTGAAGGTGAACCAACTCATACATTAGTGATGAATGCAGCTTTATTGTTAACTAAACCCAATTAAAACCAACCAGTATTTATAAAATATATTTCTTTACGAGCTCCTCTGCCTGCTCTCAGTGCTAACTTTAAACAGTGAATCAGAGCTAGAAGGTGGGTCTTAGTGCTGTCAATCACCCTCTGTGTGGCGCTACTTATCTTCTTCCCTTCTCTCTGCTATGCTGCAGCTAGCATAGCCTGTCATGAACTCTCAGGCTAGTTAGCATAGCCACTGATGGCAACGAAGCGGTTTTGCTATAACAGTATTTTTTTTCACGAGCACTTGCTAGCACATGAGCATGATTGACAGCGCTAAGACCATCCTCCTGGCTCTGATTGGTTGTTATTAGTCAGAAGTGATGCATTTCTTCAGACTACAATAGTAGCTCAGGGAGGAAGTGGAGAATAAGATCTTTTTGTACAGATTATGTGACTGTCACTGTCAGCATGACGTCTCATCTGTCCAAAGAATTCTTTCCCAACAGTGTTGGAGATTATCAAGATGTTTTTGGAAATCGTGAGACAGCACTTTTTTACTCTTTTGTGTCAGCAGTGGTTCTGACCTCAGAACCCTCACCTGGAAGCCATTTTTGTCCAGGCTCTTTATTGTTAAATCGCAAAATATGACTTTAACCTATTCAACTGAGGGATTGCCGAGGTTTAGATTTTCTTCTGCGATCTTGTAGATGAGTCCTTAATGTGATCCTGGAGTAATTTTGGTAGGCTGGCCACTTCTGGGAATGTTCATTATTATTTCATATTTTCTCCGTTTGGGAATAATCGCTCTCTGTGGTTTGCATCAATCCAAAAGCCTTAGAAATGGATTTGTAGCCCCTTTTCAGACTAATAACTGTCAATTGCTGAATGTTTATCAGTTCTTGAGGTGGTGTGTTGCTTTTGTTCTGAATTTCTTGGTGTTATTTTTTTTTTAAATGTTTTTACCTACTTCATGATTTGAGATACGTTTTATTTAAGTGATTTCTTGGTTCTACATGACTGGTAGTCATCAGGTCAGTGTGTGGATATTAAAAGTGAACATGTGGCAGGTAAATTACAACTTAACATGGAAGATAACTATATTTTCACACCAAGCTAGTTTGGATCTTTTATAACCTTAGTAAATTAAATCATCATTTGAAATTAGCTTTTTTTGCACTTACCAATGTTTGATTTTTATAATATGTTTTTTTAATAATGTGAAACATTTAACTAATCATCTTGAAGAGAGGGAATGCTTTTGCACAACACTGCAGGCTCTGGTGGCTTTGAGGGGAAACCTCACGGCACTTTTCTGCATAATGAGGATAAAGTAAAATTCATGCATGCACCTTGATGTGAAGGATGTGGAAATCTTTAAATGCTTTTTAAGAAAGTCCCCAGAGAAAAGGGCTGCATTAGGTAGATGGAAAACAAAACACTTAAAGACTCTGTCCTCTAAGTCCCTTTAATGACATAAGTGATATCACTTAATGCTAGTTGAGGGTCTGTGTCTTTGAACATTGAATGAAAACTGGAGATCCTTTGAATATTCTAGTCTTATATAATTTAAGTTTGATGATTATTAAAGGGGGCTTACTTAGCAAAATTCACATTTTGCATGTTTTTTTTTTTACCTCCATTTGGGTCTCTACTGCTTCTAAAAAGAGCCTAAGCACTTAAAGAAAACATGAGTTCATGTTTTTTAATGTCTGGAAAATAAGACAGGGGTTTTGTTGTTGACTTTCCATCCAGAAGGCACTTGCTGCACTTTTGTTGGTTGTGTTGGAGGCTCCACTTCTGCTTTTCAAACACATATGGTTATACAATTGCACATCTGTTTGCAGCCGTTTTCAACAACTTACTGGGATTTAAAGAAACCCTAAAACGGTTCATTCTGAAAGGAGTTCAACATAGGCAGACCTGACCCGACTAAGATCTCCTTGTCCAAGAATGATTTTGTGCAAAATAATCAATATATAATAAACATGTTTTGTGTCACCCATAGACCTAACCTGTTGTAGGGAGCCTTATAGGTATAAAATTTAAGGGTTTGTTAACGTCAAACTTGGAGTAAAAACAAATTCCAGCTTATTTTGTGGTTCTGGTTATCATCTTAATGTTGAAAAGCCTGCATAGTTAGTGATATTTTAGGACAAAGTGGCATAACAATAGATCAAACTGAACAACATTAGCAAACAGTGAGAGCTGTTTTGAAAAACGGCAACATTTTAGTCAAACTGCACAAAGCGAGAGCCCCTTAAATGTTTGTGATAATCCCTCATTATTGAGAGAGTCTCACACACAAACTACATCAGCTGCCGAAGACAGGCGATAAGCTGTGATGGATGGCTGCAACACATACTTTGGGAGGTAATTATAGTATTCATCTTTGTTTTCTCTGCTTTCCTTAGAACCGTTGTTTGATTGCTTGTTTTCTTGTCTTGTCGTGCCATCCTCCCTAATCTCAGCAACTAATTTGGTGACATCGGTGTTGGAACTGAAGCCAGTTCTAATAGTATCAAGAAGAAGAAAAAGACATTTTCATAATTTTCTGTTCTTTCTCCACATCTAATCTGTTTATATTATGAAACAGAACCCCAGCCCCTGTAAGCACGCCCTGCTGCTCCCCTGCATGTTAATGCTCCAGGTTCAGAGGTCCCTATAAAGGAAGCAGCAGAAGTTATTATGCTGAGGTTGTGATTTACAGGTGCTTCAGCGGTCATTTATGGGGACAGAGATAGGTAGCGGTTGGTGAGAGTTTTGATCACCCTGAAAGATCACAGTTTTAGCCTGTCGGGGCGGAGAATTGTTGCCTGATGGATGCCTTCCATCAAAGCAAAATAGGGAGAAAAGATGTGCCACTAATCCATCACTTTAAATGAGCAATAGCTTGTTTATACTACGTTGAAGGGTACATAAATAATTACGCATCAATTGAACAGCTGATGGTAAAACCTGCCTTGCCGACTCAATTTTGACCCAATAAATCGTCCAAATAAGATGTCGAGAAATTATTGCCTGCTTCAAATATCTTTGGAGGATTTTCAGCTCACAAATTTCCTGCTGTTTTGTTTATCCAGTCAGGTTTCACTTAATTAATATAATGAATGTTTCATT
This sequence comes from Xiphophorus hellerii, assembly GCF_003331165.1. Classification (NCBI taxonomy): domain Eukaryota; kingdom Metazoa; phylum Chordata; class Actinopteri; order Cyprinodontiformes; family Poeciliidae; genus Xiphophorus; species Xiphophorus hellerii. The sequence goes on from NC_045682.1 coordinate 4,403,509, forward strand.
TTTTTTTTTGTCTTAGCTTATGATGCAAACTTTTAAAGATGTCTTACTGTCCTGATGTTCCCTCTCCCTGAGCACATTAAAAAAGTGTGTTGGTTTATCAGAAATTAAACCGGGAAAGGTCTGTATTTAAGTGTGGACATGGACACTAAAAGTAGGGCTGATATAAATGTTGAGAATTTAAAATCTACAGTATTTTCAGTATTTTCTGTGGAAATTAGCTCCAAATTATTCATAGAAAATTTGCCTCTTGGCCTATTTATTTTCTGTAGAGCATATGTAAAATATTGTAAAGAAAATTTGGCTTGTTAATTTTAAATACCTAGACAGAATGCTGCTCAACACACTTTTGGCTAGCATTTGGAAAGCAGCCAATCCAGAAGTGCCATTTATTTTTCTTTCTGCTGATTGGCTGTACCCCTAAGAGTGGAGATATGGAAAATTGTAGTTATTATCTTTTGTGGTAGTGCTAAGACATCATATTGGGGTTTAAACTATTAAAATTATAAGCACTAGGGTTCTCACGTATTAGTGGATGTTAACTATTTGCAGACAACTATGGTTTGCTGAGGGTCCGCTGTTTACACAGCCAATTAAAGTTTGAACTGATGAGGTGGAGCTCAGGCTAAGATAAAGATTAATAGTTATATGATCATAAAGTTCTACCTAAATGAAAGGGAAAAAAACTGATGATGATGATGATGATGATGATGATGAGATAAACTTGGACCTTTGCATTCATATAATAAATTAATAAATCAGCCTCCTAATATTAGCAGCAAAGTTACCATGGAGCTCAGATTGTGATAAATATTAATAGTTGTATGATGCAGAGTGAAAATAAAACCTGATGACACTGCATTAAATTTTTGGTCAACACAGGAGGCAGATATGAGTGTATACTTTTATTGCTTACATAAAAGTAAGCAATATTTTTATGCTTGCTTTTATGTAAGCATAAAGTAACTAGCGTAATATTATTTTAATCATTAAATTAGCAAACTTAATTTATTTGATTTGTTGATTAAATTAATTAAATTTATTTAATTCTGAAATAAACTTTGTATGCAACAAACGTTTTACTGTCAATAACCCAACACCAGATGTTTATCTCCAAAAGAAACACATTTGAAAGAAGAACCTGCAAACATTTAGCATCCTTCAAGAATAATACAGCAAATAAAATTAAGTTCAGTGTCTGTGGTGTCACAGTTGGATGTCTTTCCACCTTAATTCAGACATATGTCACAATTCCCAGCAGGACAATAATCCATTATAGTTAACTAAGACCATCAGTGGCCCCTCTCACAAAATTAAGAATCCAGCTGCTCTAAACTTCTCCTTTCATTCCTGCTTCTTATTTCCTGACTGGCAGGCCACCGAAAGACGTCTTGCAACTTAAATACATTAGAAAATGTATTTTATAAAAGGTTTATGTATATGTGAACTGTAACGCATTTTTTCTCTAAACAAAAGTGAAAAAAATCTAATGAGTAGTCTTGCACTCATTTGAGGATCAAACGTGGGTTCTGGGCTGTATGAGAAGTTTTGATATGAAGTTTAATTCTTTGTGTAGCATGTCAGACAACTGTACAAAATCAGTTCATTTCAAATAGCAAATCAGATCAAGAAAAAAGTGGCAGAATCTTTGCATCATTTCACATATATAAAAAAGTTTAAAGACAAATTGTTTGGTGAACAGAAAATTCCAAGAATCAGAGAAACCTGGTGGGAGACGGAGACTTAATCTGAAGGATTAAGGATCTGAAGGAGAACTAAGAGGCCAGATTTGAGCAGAATTCACTGTTGGTCCTCAAATCAGAGATTATTCCTTAATATCTGCCAACATATCTCATCCACAGACAGACAGCAGAACAGAAATAAACTCATCTGCACGATTCATTCAGCTTTAGATGTACAAAGTTTAAAGTTTGTGCTTCATTGTTTATGTTTAAGCTGACCCACAAACGTCTGGCTAAAACAATGTGATAGTGCTCTGTCAGCAGCAGTAGGAAGACGTAAAGTCTTGAAATATTTAAGTTTTACCATTTGCCTCTCCTACAACTGCAGCTAAAATATATATGCGAGCATCTTCCTAAGTGATTGTAAACATGCTAATTCTTATTTGCCGCCTGTCCTCCTTCGTCTTCCTCCGACTATAAACCTTGATGTGTTCTATAAATTTGAAAGAGTCCCAAGAAGGCCGTTGTATCTTGGAGACTCTGCTGCAAAGCTCTGCAGCTGTCCAGGGAACTCTCTTACCATGCAGGTGGTCTGCAGTGGCTTATTTTGCAGTTGGACCATCTGCTTACTTTGCATTTATGAGAAGCAGTACAACAGCAGGGAAGTTCAAAACGCGGTAAAAGTTTGTCATTTTCTTCTTGCATTTCAAGTAGCTACATTTGTATTTCATCAGTGCATCCTCTGAAAGCAAAGCACTTTGTTTTGTGAGACGCACATTAAGAGGCACGGCGCATCTTTGTGCTCGTCATTGTTAATTATCTTGATGGAAAGCGTAATAAAATGCCCGTCATTTCTTCAGGATGAAGGCTGGAGCTTCCAGCAGATATGCTGCACTCAGGTAACAACGACCTGCCATTTAAGACCACATAAATAAAAACAGGACAAGTTTCATGTTATCAGACCTGTTGTGTCTTAAACTGCATGTTCTTTTGGGACTTTATGTAAATGCAGCACTTTGAAAATGATCTCACAGCGGCACGTGTCGTTTCATAATACTTAAGCTCTGCCTGCATCTCTAGACATTATAGATGTATACAGATAAAAAGTTCTAATTGTGATTTCTTTTCTCATTTTACTAGAAGCATTTTGTGCTTTCATGCACATCCCAATATGTCGATATGTCTTTTGTAATGTCAAGGACAAAGGTTCAGCAGGTTAAGAATCTCTGTGTTAAAAATTAATACAAGGCCACAAAACTATCAAAATATGATCAAAAATATTGTTTTCAAAAATAAAAAATACAAGCCTAATTTCCAAGTTGCATAAATATGCAATATCCATTTGTAAAGTTACACAGTCAATATTAACAGCAATAACTATATCATGTAGCCTTTCATGGGAGAAAAATAGGGGTTAATTTTTCAAAGTCATATTTTCATTGTTATTTATGCATTTATAAATATTTAGTCGGCTAATGAAATGTGTAGCTGAGAGAGAAATATTTAGCTTACGAACTAAATATTTAGGGAGGTTTCTGCTCAGCCTTCCTCTGTTAGAATGGAAGTGTAACACTGTTGGTCTACTGCTGCGGAGAATCTTGGAAATGTAGAGATTTAGGATAGTTAGCAGAAGCTGAAGGAGTCTGTGATGGAGGATTTTTTTTTTCTCACGAGGAATAAATCTCTTATTTACATCAAACCCTTTCTTTTTAAATTCGTCTTACTAATTTGGGCTCTGAAGATTTATTTTAACCTAATAAAATAAATGGGATTTTATGAAGCTATAATTTGTTTCGAGACACCAATGAAAGCCGCGGTGGCAAATTCATAATTTTGCACAGACGCAAGAAATTTCTGTTTTTGTCTTTTATTTGCATTTCACAAAGAGTACATAGTATATTCCTCTTGAAACAAGTTTTTCTTCCAAAATAAGTGAGAATAGATGTTTGACTTAAGAGTCATGGAAAATATTGTTTTTGATTATTTATATTCAGAGTACAATCCCATTTCCAGCAGGCAGAAGCTGTCTGAATGCTCTTTATGAACTAAGATGAAACCACATCTTCATCCTGGTAGTCCCAGGAGGAAGCAGGGTGGGGAAAAAAGACTTTGACTCAGGGTGGGTTCATATATCAAATTCTGTTTGATAAGATTTTGCATTAGACCTTATTTTGCAACATGCAGGGCAAATCCGGTCTCTCAATTAGCCTGAAGGGCATTACTGCAGCTCGACTCTGACTACCAGAAACTTTTGTACCAAGTCTCACGGAGCACAACTCCAACTTTAAAGCTTCAAGATTTACATTGGTCTAATTAACTTTCCTGAAACTCGCAAGTTTGAATTTTCTTAAGAGCCAAAAGCCTACAGCAGAATAATGATCCCTTCTGGTCTGCTTACAGTTTTACTTTGAGTTGATGTGTTATTGGTTAAAGGTGCATAACATTTATTTAAAAAATATTTTTTACATATTTGTTAAAAACTGTCTACATGTTATGAGACGGATAATATGTGAAAAGACTGATTTCCTTCATCCCGTTCCTGAGCTACTATTGCTGCCTGAAGATAAAAAGACCCAATCATAGCCAGGAGGAGGGTCTTAGTGCTGTCAATCAACATTATGTACTGATAAATGTGCTAATGGTGGGGAAACAACTTTCTGTTACAAGACAACAGTTTATCAGCAATAATCGGTGGCTATGCTAACTAGCTTAAGCAATCATGACAGGCTGTGGTAGCTGTGATTAACAACGCTAAGACCCGCCTCCTGGCTCTGATTGGTTGGTTCTATATAGACCTGGGAGAAGCCAGAGGGGCTTGATTTTTTTTTCTTTTAGGTTATTAAACTGTCACAACATAGTGACAGTTTCAACAAGTATAAAAAAACCAATTTTTTTTCTGCAGCTTTAAACGGTGACCCGTCTCCACAATTAACAGCAGGAACATGTTAACTCAGCGTGCATGAATGAACTTTCAGCTGATATTCTGTAGCGACTTGAAGGATGACTTACAGGAAGCGGTGTCGGAGGAGAGAAACGCAGAGGTGCATGAGAACAAGGTGACATAGTTTGATGCTGTATGCGTGAGCGCTCAACCAGCAGAGAGTCTCAGCTGGTCGGCGTCGATCTGCTGTTTGGGCTCATCATCGATCTTCCGTTTCGCTTCAGCATCAGTGAGATTTTGCATGGGTTGAGAAAGCGACAGACGAGCTTTTTGTTTCTGGAACAAACCAAACAAGGAACTGGAGCGGAAGAAGCTAACGGACCTAAACTCATAATAACATGAAGACAGAAAGGAATGCTAATGATTTAGTTTTTCAGGAGCCTTAAATCAATATTTTTCATGTAGTGAATCTTCGGGTGAGAATCTGTGTTTGTTTTCATGGAAATTTTCAAATGGTGGTTATTAAGTCTTTATCACCCACATTTGTGTCAAAAGTTTCTAAGTGACTCCATTACATGAGCTAGTGGTGTTCAACGCTGGCAACTTAAAATTTTTGTGGGTCACAAAATTAATTAAGAATATAAATATGAATTTTTTTAGATATCTCAGACAAGCAGAAGATGAATGGATGGATAAGTACATTAGTCATAATACTCCGTCGTTCTCTCAGCTGTTTCTTTTAAGGAGCCAACAGACGTCTTTGCACCAACTCAGCTGTAACGATGAACCTGACCATTTAGCAAACAGTCGACTTTATTTGAGAATGTGTAATCGAACTCTAATGCAGACAAAAAAGCCAACGCTGGTCTGTCTAAAAACCTCGGCCTCGGTTTGGTTGAGGTGAACTCCGGTCCGGTCTGAATGCATATGATCACCCAGCGGACAGAAGACCGCTCCGAAAGCAGGACGTGAACTACAACGCAGGGCATTCTGGATAAATGCTATTTCTTGTTGCAGTGGGTCGGCAGGTTTTTCAAAGGCTTTGATTTGTTTGAGATGGCGCAGTGTGAAAGCGAACCACACCAGCTGGAAATATGACAAATGATGCAATTTTGGTTGCTAATCGAACCAAGTCTACCAGAACTTCAGGTGTGAACACATCTTTAGTTTTTATTGATTTTAGCCACAATAGGAGTAGATTTCTATGCACCAATCCTTAATAGTGTCTCACTTGTGTCTTGTACAAAGCCAAACACACTGATACAATTCTTCTAAATAAGAATATAATATGACCACATCATTTTACATGTGTTCAATTTGGAGTCATGATTGAGCTTTTTATCTTATTTATGTCGATGTTGTTCCAATCAGCAGCTCTTCCTCCCCAGAACGCACCCCATCCCAAAACAATCTGGGGGTTTTTTCGTGCAGACGCTCTGGGAAACACGGGAAATCAGTAACTGTGGTAAAAGAAAATGAGGCAATCTGAAAGAAAATGAAGACCAAATTGCTTGCACTTCATCGGCACGCGCTCCTCAGAATACATCACAAACAAATCGTTAGCAGTCAGGGAGAGAGTCCCTCTCCTGGGTTTTCATTTTTAATGTTTCAAATGCTCGTTTTAAGTCTAATTTCCGACAGAACGGAGCAGCTTTCGGTGTAATATTTTAAAATCAGGAAACTGAATCAGTGCCAGGAGAGTAAATAATACACTTCAGTATGCTGTTGTGTTTTTGTTCAGATTTTTTTTTTTTTTAATCTCTTATTCGCTTGTCTGAATAATTAGCTTGAAACTTTGAACATTGGCTATTAGAAAACCTTTTCTACATTCACTCTTGGGTGTTTCACTGAACTCCAGCATCTCAGCCTCATTTTTATACCAATTATTAATAGATTTAAAGCTGACAGCCTGAATTTATTTGAACACTAAAGCCGTCCCAAATTTTCTCCAGCTTCAAACAATTAAAGTCCTATTTTAAACTCAAACTCTTAGATCATGTTGACTAAACTGTTTATAGAAAAACATTTTATGTCCCTTTCACATAAAGTTGTGCAAATGAGCTCATTTCCTGTGGGTGGGGATAAAACTTCATAGTTTTAACAGGACAAATATATTTATTTAGTGTTGTATGTTGTAAAAACCAACGTGTGGAGACGTGATAATTACGTGATCAAAGGCAGCTCTGTGGAAAGTTGAATTCAGGGCATAGTTATAAGATGGCGAAGCTGAGGCTTTGGATTTAACATCAAACAGGAGTTAATAAACACAATCTTAACTTACATTGTTACATAAATGGGTTCCAATTTGCCATTTAATAATTAAACAATCAATGGACTTTTGGAGCCAAATGATTTAAATGAATAGTTTGATTTAAGAGAAATTTAAAGTATAGTTAAAAAAAAAAAAATCAAAATGAGCTCAGACTGAACCAAACCAGGTAAACGAGAGAAAGCAGCGTAACTAAAATCACTTGTGAATGTGGGTGAGCTTTCACAGGAAAATGGGTCTGAGCTGCGAGAGTTAAACAACTTCCAGCTGAACAGGAAATGGGTCCTGATGCTCACAGGGTTGTTACAGCATAATGTCAAAAAGCAGTCATGACAGCCCCCTCAGCTCCTTTTTGCATTTGGGGAGAAACTTTTGACAGAAATCCAGGGGAAATAATCAAAAACAACTGGTGAAGTCAATAAGAGCAATATAAGGAGGTAGAAATGTGATGGTGAGTGAGGAAGACTTTAATGGCTAATAAATCACCTTCCTGTGTTGTTACAGGACTCGCATCGTTTCCCTGTAGTAAGTCTCAGAGAAAAGCAACTAGAAAAGATGGTCTAGATAAAGTTTAAAATGTTGAAACGTGAAACATTTCTAATTAAAAACAATGTTTGAATCTTTTTGGGGCGAATTTTGTTAAAGACGATCTCAGAGGGAAGTTTCAGGTGCAACATGTAATTCATGGTAAGAGTTGGTTTTGTTTGAATACTGTAAAAACATTCAATCTTGCCAAGTATTTTGTCTAGTTTCTAGTGCAAATATTTTAATACACTTGAAATAAAGTAAAACTAATTTACAAGTAACTTTTCAGTAAGATATAGAGGCTTATTTTAGGTCAATAATTCCTGAATATCAATGAAAAAGGTTCTAGTTATAAGTGAAACCATCTCTAATTGCAACAAAAAAATGTTCCCCATATTTTAATTTAAATGCATACTTTTTTATCAATATTAAGGGAGAATTTACTTAAAACTGGCTCTTATATCTCGGTGAACAGTTGCTTGTAAGTTATACGTGTCCTTATTTCATGTGCAATGAAATATTTGCACTAGAAACTAGATAAAAAAAATACTTGGAAAGATTTTGTGTATTTGCAGCGGATAAAAACTGAGAAATAAATATCTAAACAATATGCTTCAGATTGAATCCCAACCTGGCGGAAGATCAGTTTCTGTGATTAAATTTCTCTGTTATATAATCGATGCACAATGTTGCGTCTCTTTTCAATTTGTTTTGACATTTGGACATAGTTCCCAGTATTAATTTTTTTATATATTTTTTTTACAGTGTTAGATTTTCTTTTTAGTCGCTTTAATTGGCTCTTGAAAGCATCGGCTGCGGCTGAACAGAATGTGAAGCAGCAGAAAATCAATTGCAGGCAAATATTTTTTTTATTTTGCAGTCATGCTCCATCTGACCTCGCTTGGATCACATGTTTTCACACACAAGCTGACAATCTGTTTGCTCTGGAGAAATCCCTCGTGTCTCTGTCCCTATTAGCAAATAGACTTTGTAGCTTCACTTAATTTAGCTGTTGGGCTAAATCAAATTCGTCCCCGGAAACAGAAATGGAAAGTTTTAAAATCAGGAGTTATGAAACGAACTCCCTGCAGAGCGTGATCCATCATCCAGCTGAGTTTTCCTCCAGATAGACTTTAAGAGTTTATTTTATTCATCCATTTACCATCATGCCTTGGGGTTTTGTGGTCTCACAATCTCGTGCATGTATGGGTTTGTGTACGAGACCATGTCTGTAACTCCCTTTTTTCTGGCACGTTAATCCATCACAACGATACGCCAATGGAGGTGGACCGAGGCGGGAGAATTTCATAGCCTCTAGGAATGTCTAACTATATAAATTTCCACTGATATATTAATATCTTCATATGTCCTATGGTGTTATTGATGCAGATAGTAAATGCGGTAGATACAGCACAATATTACTGCAGTGTGGACGGTTTCCAAATATAGAAGAGTAGAAGACATGAAAAAAAAAATGTTTATACATGAAAGGAAGATGGGCAAAGAAAGAGGACTAAAGGTCACGGAGTTTCATCACCTGGGGTCAACCATCCGAAATCAAAAAAGAGTTGGGGCAGGAGGCGAATTGTGCACTGCAAAACATCAACATCTCACCAAGTTTTTTTGTCTAGTTTCAAGTTCAAAATGTTAGTACAATGTAATAAGACACAACTAACTTACAAGTGACTTTTCAGCAAGATACAGGAGTTTGTTTTAAGTCAATAATTCCTTAATAATGATGTAAAAGTGCTACTTGCACTGGCAGGTTATTTCATTTACAACATATCATGTTATAAGTGAAATAATCTTCCAGAGCAAATAGCACTTTTTCATCAATATGAAGGAATTATTGACTTAAAACAAACTCCTATATGTTGGTGAAGAGTTACTTATGAGCTAGTTTTGTCTTATTTTGAATGGACTCACAGTATATTTTTAGTGTTTTTAATGTAAAATCAACAACAGCAGTAAAACATGGCTCAGAAAATGTTGCAAAAAGAACAATCTGGGAAAAACATCCATTTAAATGGATGAGCTCAGTTTTGAATCTGACTACTGTAGTTTGAAATGCTGGGTTTAGGTCAGCTTTGCTTCTCAAATGCCAAGGTTAAGAGCTGTTTAATGCATGAAAGCAGAAAGCTGAGGTAATGCTGGCTGGAGGCAGAAGGTGATGGCGAGACGGCGAGGGCCTGCTGCAGGAGCAGGGGGGCCGGGGAGCGGACCAGGCAGAGGTTAGGAGGTGACAAGCTTGAAAACCATAACCTTAGCACCAGAGATGACTGAGCAGAGTGGGAGAAAAGCTCTGCTTCATGCAGGTAGAGGCAGAGAGGGGGAGCTGAGGAAAAACAGAGCTGCGTTCAGAAAATGCACAAATAGAACATGCCTCTCTGTGTTCCGCCTCTCCAGACGTCGAACAGATGCTTCAGAGCTGTCAGATGAATAAGATGTGGTGCACAGCTGGAACATCTGTCCATTGTCTCCTGAGTTATTTTAGCATTCTAGTTAGATATGCACAAACTCAGATCCAGCGCATGCTCCCACTTTGGCAGCTTTTATACATTTAATAAGTTCGAATAATAGTCATGATGACAGCAGATAAATGGTACATTTATCTTAGCTGATTAAGCAGTGAGTACATGAGGGTGATTGGCAGTGCTAGGGCCCTCCTCCTGGCTCTGATTGGTTGTTTTTGGTCAAGAGCGCTGCATTTCTTCAAATGGCAACAGCAGCACAAGGAGGAGGTGTAGGAGATTCAACTTTTCACAGATTATCTGTCTCATAAACTAACAGCAAAAAAACATTTTTTCTAAAAATTCCATACTGCAGCTTTAAAGTTGCATTTTTGAATTAAAAATGTTTTTAATTGGCCTGTTTAAAATTCAAGTTAAAAAAAACAGGCAGGTTTAATTTTACTTCACAAAAAATTATGTTCATTGTTTGGAACGTGGCCCTCTCTCCCAGATTCCAGTGGTGGAGAGGAAGACGGGCCCCAAATCATGTTCTGCTCAAGGCCCCATACAATCTTGGGCCAGCCCTGTCTGACCCAGAAGCTGGGGAAGAATGAAAACATTGACCCTATGATGGACTCTCTCAGGTGACCCATATTTACCACTTTGCTTCCATCAGATGGAATATTTGCTCGTCATATTGGCTGTAAATCAGACGAGGTTCAGGTTTGTTTTGAACGACCGCCGGTTGCTTCAAGGCTTCGGCCGGCGGTGATTTTGGAAGCTTGTCAGACACCGAACGCTCTGCTGCCGCCACAGCTGCAGCTTTCACACGCTTTCCGACTCTGGAGTTATGAAACGCTCCAGATGAAGCTGGAATTGATTTCCCCATATGACTTTAAGAGCGAGGCCGCTGCTTGGCTGAATGGCTCTTCTCTGCGATAGCTGTCCCTCATGACCTCGGCCTGCAACGATGAAGTGAAATGGTAATATTTTATAAGTGGCCAAAGGGGCTTTGTGCAGACGCCTATCAAAGGGCTGGGATTTTCCATGACACTCAGATGTGGGTGTGTGTTTGTGGGTGTGTGTGTGTGGGGGGGGGGGGGGGTGTGTGTGTGTGTGTGTGTGTTTTTTCATCTAGTCGTCACTGTGAGACATGCGTTTACAGCTTCACGTTATTTGCTGTCTGCTAGCAGCAGATGGTGATGGACTCCGTCTCAAGTGGGGTTTTTTTATCGTTTGGTTGTTTTTGTTTTTTTTTTCATTCTCCCACTTTGATAGACTGAGAGGCATTGACACATAGATTCAAGACACGCTGCAACAAACAGAAGCACACAGCACTTTAATCTAAAATTGGCTTGTCATGGGCTTTATGAGTTTCACAAAGACAATAAAGCTGTTGTCTATTCTGGACTAAAGCGACGTTCGCCAGCCCCCTCCCCTCCTGTCATGTGGAGACGCAATAAATAAAAGCACTTCATCTTTTCTTCTCCGCAGGTGGAGTCTCCGCTGGCAGTGGACGCGGTGCTGGGCGAGGCGTCGCTCTCCGTCACAGATGACAAGGTTTCCATCACGGAGCTGCGGGTTCACACCGTGTCCGGCCTGACCCTGTCCCTGCAGCCCAGCCCCGGCAACAGCCACACCATGGTGGCCAAGGCGTCCGGTGTCCAGACGCTCACGGCCCTCAAACAGGTAACAGCAGCAATGATTGGCCTGAGGGGAACAGGAGCCTGTTTGGATGAGGGAAATAAAAAATCTACCTGAACGAATCTGACCCAGTATGAAAAAGTTAACAGCAGGGATTGTGTGTGTGTGCTTGTTTAAGGACCCTATTTGATATATTCACTCATTTTCTAAGGAGACAAAAGTTCATAAATTCTGTTTTAGCAAAAAAGAAAATAATTTTTACCATAACAGTTTAGCTTAAAGTTTGTTATAACATGATTTCCATGTTAACACAAACTTCTGTTTTTTAGCATAAAGTTGTTGTTAGCATAAATTTTATTTTTGCCATAACTTCTGTTTTGGCATAAATGCTGTTTTAGCAGAAACTTCATTTTTAAGATAAGATTTATTTGTCATTGTCATCAACAGATTACAACGAGATTGAGATTTGCTCGACTCGAGTTAAAATGCAGGTTATGTGTATATACAGTACATAATATACAATATACTGTACATATGCATACATACATAAAAAAGATAAAGAAATAAATAGTACAAAATGAGAAATAAATAGACATCAGAAGATGGTTGCAGCGCCTGGAGGTGTCGCAACAGAATTGACATTTTTAACAAAGTGGTGTCAAGAGCAGAAGTTCTTATGCCTTTGAATTTAGTGCCATGATTGCCATCGGGTAAAAACTGTTTTTTTAGGCGATTTGTCCTGGTTTTTATTGCTCTGTATCTCTTGCCTGATGGCAGCAGCTGGAAGAGACCATGGCCAGGGTGTGAAGAGTCATTTAAAATGTCCAAAACTTTCTTGTGGAGCCTGGAAGTGTAAATCTGTTCCATAGTGGGGAGGGGCAGCCTATGGTTCTCTCTGCTGCCCTAACAACCCTCTGGAGCGCCTTCTTGCCCGCAGATGTGCTGCTGCCGTACCAGACACACAGACCGTACGTGAGCACACTCTCTATGGAGCAGTGATAGAAGGCCTGCAGCAGGTCTGAGGGGAGACGGTTCTTCTTGAGTATTCTCAGAAAGTACAGTCTCTGCTGTTCCTTCTTCAACAGCTCCTTGGTGTTGGTGCTCCAGGTTAGTTTGTCCTCCAACTAATGGGTTTCATTGTGGCTTTTGTATTTTGTTGACCTTCCTGGGCCACCGTAACAAAATGAAGCAAGAGCGAAAGATTAGCCAACATTAAGGTGGATCTATTGAACCATGTCAGACTGTGCTCTGTCACTGCTGCTGTTTCTATGCATAGAGGACAACAGCTGATGGGAAGAGCGGCCTACTTGAATCTGTCCTGTGGTCCAATTCCTGCTGACAAGACAAACAACAAAAATTCTGATTCAAACATTCAAAATGTGCTGCAGTGTAATGCCATTAGCTCTCTGTAGAAAAAGAAACCCAGTCACTTTTTGTCCATGAACAAAAGTTAGCCTTTTCTCTAACTCGTTCTGGTCACACTCCATCTATCTGGAGTTGTTTGGCTACACAGGGACTGTCTTGGTGAAAAGACAACTGGTGTCGGCTGCATTGCTGCAGGCAGACCTTGGTCAGTGAGAGGTTTTTGGAGAGTTGAATGCATGTTTTCTCCCTGGACATCTGGAGTTGGCCTTTTTCCCAGAGACAGAGATGCTGCATGGGTTGCTCATCTGGACACAGCACAAACACCAAATCTTATCTTTAGTGCAAACATCTTAGTACACTTGAAATTAGACTAAATTAACCAGTGTGTAAGTTTTCAGGAAGATTTTAGGATCTTGTTTTTAGCTAATAATTCCTTAATATTTATTTTTAAAAGTACTAGCTCCCCTGGTAGATTATTTCACTTATAACAATTCATTTTTCCCATGTTATAAGTGAGTCAATACTTTTTCATCAATATTGAGGGATTATTTACTTAAAACAAACTCTTATATCTTGTTTGAAGCAAACAATATATTGTCAGTTTAGTCAGTTTAATCTTATTTCAAGTGTACTAAGATATTTTCCCAGTAAACTATGCAAAAATACTCAAATTTGTTGTTTTTGCAGTGCAAACTAATCCCATAAGCATCACTGCCACATCATGTTAATGTCCAGAATGCTTGGTCATTTTTATCAACATACAAATGAAAGATGAGGTTTAGTTTCTGCTTATTTAAGTATTTAATTCTGATTCATGTATTTACTGTCCACAAACTTGAATGAAATTATATTTAAAAAAATGCAAACAAACTTAACTGGTCACTAATAAAATACAGAATCCTTCAGGATCAAAACCTCAGACGTTTTTATAATAATTCCTTGTTTATTTCAACTGTGCGGTGAAATAAATTTGTTCCAAAGGGTGTCAACAAGCAAGCAGCAGTTCCTCTTTTAAGCAGTGAAGTGCTTAACGTGCTGTCAGGGAGGATGCCAGATAAAAGCTGAACTAATAAGTTTCCACTCTGTTCCTTTACAACAAACTCAATACCAACTGAGCCTGGAGCAAAAGCACTCCTAAAATATGTCCAAATGTATTCCACAAGATGGATTTTGCTCTTCAAATTAACAGCAACGATATGTAGATTTTGTTTCATTCGTTTGTGCAAAGCAAAAGGCATAGAGAGGTGGATCTGTGGGAAGGATTAATTGGGATCCTCGCTTCACCCAGAATAGAACGTGAACATGTGTTCACCCTCCTCCAACGTTGCTAAAAATGCAGCAACATCCACACAGAGCATGAGTGAAGGAGAAGCAGGCATTAAATCCCAATTTTTCCTGCTTTCCGCTTCTTGGCCACCTTGAAATTTAATTATTGTAATGTATTGTCCTAAGTGCTCTCCAAGGCCAGGCAGTAAAAAGCAGCCAATTTCTCCGGCGGCACATCTCTCGCCAGGCTGCTGGCTGAAGCTATTTCAAGCCATTTGACTTCGTTTGACTGGAAAACTTTCTAAATGTCCGCTATTACTGTAGAAATGAATGAAACGCATAAATCCTGATAGACGTTTACAAAAAAAAAGCCGCCTTTGCATTTTTCTCCATTGTAAACCAAGTGCAAGTTATCCCCAAATCAACTTTTCTCTGCTGATAAACTGTCTAAATAGGTTATCTAGAGTTCAGTGCAAATTATGACATTTTTGTTTAGTTCTGCAATATATTGCCTAAAATCATCTCAGTGCTGCCCTCCTTTGGTTGAACGGTGGTTACTGCAGGTGAATTATCCTGTTTGTTAGCGTTTTTGTCTGAGTGAGATATAAAATGATCTCTCTCAGACACACCATAAGTGGCAAGTCAGGAGATGGCATAGCGAGCATCGTCATGGCGATAGTCGCTAGGCTAATCCCCTCTGCTCATCTCCACACTTGACCACGCCCCCTGTTTGTCTTGACTCCGCCCACTTTGGAGTTTTTCTAATTTTGTCAGGGTGGGTTATGCTTCCACAGGTGGATAAATTACACTTGAAATAACAGAATCCAAGTCATTTAGTCACAATCTAAGATGGTGCAAATGTTTGCTCTACTCATGCATATTTTATAATGCAAGCTGTTCTGTTTAGGCATGTAATAATAGTGAAACTTAATCAAATGAGCTCTTGGAAATGATAACATTAAATGGATTCATAGAAGCAAATGGTTCTGATTCAGTGCACAATTTATAATTGGAGCCATATTACTGCTTTTTTACTGAGATGACAGGTTTGCCTTTTTAGAATTGTGTCTCCGAACCTGAAGCAAAGTGGGTATACATTTGTTAGACACCTTCTAAAATCTGTTGAAACAAAATCCTGCCTCAGTCCTACTGGATGCTAGCTGATGTTTAAGCACGCTGCTAACAGAGGACACTATCAAACGCTGCCTGATTACAGGGAAGGCAGGACTTAGTCTGTGGCAGATTTTCATCCAATCTTTCTCCAGAGGGAGCACGGACGTAAAGAGTGAAAGAAAAGAAGAGATGAGACAAACACAAAGAGAACGACTCATCAGTTGATGCACGTACTGATGGCACGTCTTTGTCGGCACCTCTTCGTTTACCAGCACAACCAAAGTCAACCTTGAAGCTGGTTTGTTCTTGTGCTCATCAGAGACAAGAAGTTCCTTTCCATGTTAAGACTTTAATTTGGGGAGGGCTGTCCGGTTGTTTGAGAAAATCTCCTGAGGTTTAAGGTAATGGACTGTCAAAGATGCTCAGAGTTGGGAGTTTGAAAGTTCCTCTGAATTGTATCAATACAGGAAGAGTCCACTGCTTATCAGAACAGCTCTCCTCTATTAACCCTTTAACAACATTTTTACCAGCATTTCACTGAAAAGTCTAGCTCCTCCTACAATGAGCTCAACAGATACGCAGTTCCACCATGTGTTTGCTATTTGCTGCTGGCTAGTCTGAAGGAGCAAAGTCAGGAAGGGCTGCTCTGTGAGGTAGAAGCTTGAAATCTGCAGTTCCGAGGAGGAGCTGTGCCTCAAAGGCGGGTCTAAGTCCACCTAGGCGTTTTGCTTAGATGAATCGTTGGATTTCTCAAACATGCATAAAAGAATAAATGCAACACTTCAGGTATGTTTTGTTTTTTATTGCGTGAGAATACATTTATTTTACATGTTACTTCCCCCATAACAAAACATTTGAGTTAGCCGTGGTTCACGCTGAAGAACTAGGTTTTCCTGGTAATCGATTTTCTGTTGTGAACTGATTTAAACAAAAAATATTGTTATCTAATGAAGACATATTTTAAGCCAAGTATCCTGTATGAGTTGTATCTTCGGTGCAGTAAATGATGTTGCTGCTCTGTTTCAGCTACAAGTTAATGACGCAAACAGGATCCAGTCTGGTTAAAACTGCTTTCTCCTTAATTCCCCTTGCTGCAGAACTCGACAGCCATGACACGTTTGTTTGACAGTAATCTTTGCAAACTTGCTGCTAGAGCTCTGCTTCCTACTTAAAAAATAAAAAAACCATAAAGAGAATGCCTGTAAATAATTTTGTGCTCATTCACCCTTCAGAGGATCACACAGGGAATATCTAGCTGAATTTATTCACTGAGATCAGAAACGGAAACATTCAAAGAACCGCAGTTACTAATGAGATAAAGGCTTGTTAAATGTCGTCACATTTACAATGTGGGTTCGGCCATCTTATGCTCATCTGTTTATTATCCTCTAATGTTATTATGACCTAATTTAATTGACAACTTCTCTGAATCAAAAAGATTTTTGTTATTGTTGACCTTGACATGACGCTGTTCTGTTGTATCCTGATGTGTTCTGTTATGGCGTCAGATCACATCAACGCATTCGCTGTAAATTTGATTATTTATGGAGGACTGATCCTGCCAAAATTGGCAATAAATATAGAAATTGTTAAATAGCTCGATAAAGTAATTAGTGTAGAAGAGTTTTTACAGAACTTTACCAGAAATATTAAGTAATATGGGAAAATTATGTATATGTCAAGTGATTTACAAAAAGTTAAAGAAAATTTATTTTCCTTTACTTTTCTGACCTCTGGACTGCAGAAAACTAACATGTTCAAAGGAGCCAATGTGCAGCTCAGTCTTCAAAAACTTGCAGTTGTAATAGTCAAGGCCTTGGCATTGTGTGTTCCTGACTACATGATACACACAGCAGACAACAAGGTCCTGTCTTCAAATTATTTTTATAACTCTTTTCTACAAGAAATCGCTCAGGTTTCTCCAATAGGACTTCTATTTCAGCAAAACGTTGTAGACCCCAAATAAAGTCGAAACAAGATCTTGTTTCATATCGCTACAGTAAGATGAACTCACTTCATTTGCCTTGCTAATTTCAAAGTCCACAAAATAATGCATTTTATTTGAACTTATCCGTGCACAACTCTGACAGACGGATCATAAAATTTGAAAGCCTTTTTATCTAGACCTGGCACAAGTTCTTCTAAACTGCTAAAATGTTGAGAGCAATGTTTTATTGATTTATAGAAATAGAACGTTTTCCTTTTGACCTTGTTTTTTTAGATAACTTGACATTTTGTTGTTCACTTGATGTAAATTAACCAATCCCTTTAATGTGTCCTATTTATATGTTCTTTGATCAGTTTTTTTTTGTTTTTTTTTACCCCTCCAGGGGGTCTTTTGTGGGCTCTAGTGTCCCCTATATGACAGTAGGCTGACAGGAAACGGGGAAGGAGAGGGGGTAAGACATACGGCAAATGTCGTCGGGTCCGGGAGTCGAACCCGCAACGGCCGCGTCGAGGACTCAAGGCCTCCAAATACGGGTCGCTCTAACCCCTACGCCACGACGGCACGCCCCGCTTTGATCAGTTTTTAAAATGTCTTGCGACATCTTAAGTAGACAACCAATGACATGATTTTGGGGGTTTATGAATTTTAAACTTGTTAACAATCTACACATTATGTACTTTGTTATATTTATATTTGTGTCTCTGCTGCTTCTAAAACAGTCCAAGCACTAAAAAAAACCACCCAGTTGTTTTTTTGGCAATATTTTTGTTTTATTTGTCCAGGTTGTCCCATTGAGATCTAAGATCTTGTTTACAAGAGAGACCTGTTTTATTCAAATAAACAATATTACAAACACAGCAACAAAAATAACTTAAATGTTTTTTTCTGTGTATGGAAAATGAGCCATTTCAAAAGCCTCCCTATTGGTAGCATTCGACGAGCACTGCATTGTTACCTAGCAACCTTAGGGAAGTCCATGCCTGTTACCTAGCAACCCAAGCAGAGCTCCAGCACACTTGGTGAGCTGGAGGGTTTTGCTGTATAATGGATGCTGAAGAAGACAAGTGTTTTGATGTTGAATTACCATCTGGAAACCACTTGCTGCATTCTTGTAGTTTGTGCAGGAGGCTCCACTTGTGCTTTTCAAAGATGTACAGTTGTGTAATTATGCATCTTTTTGCAGCCATTTTCATGTCCAAGTGTAAATGTTGAGTTTGGGGTGGGATGGCCAGCAGCAGCTTATTTGGATTTAAAGAGACAAGACACCCTAAAGCAGCTCATTCTCAGAGGCAGAACTGAGCAGACTAAAATCTCATTATCTAATAAAGATTTTGAGCAAAATAATCTGTTAAACATGTATTTTAAAACCCATAGACTTATTCTTACCTGTTCAAGAAAACATAATAGGTCATCTTTAATAGCGGTAAGTAAATGGAACAGAGAAACTTGCATTCATATGAAATCTTGTAAAGGGTGAAAACTTATTTTTGTTGAAACTAGAAATATAATCTGTCTCTCTTCTCCCTGACAGGAGGCCAGTTTGTCTGTCTGGATGCTGTTCAGCGACAACACCGCCGCCCCTCTGACTTACTTCGATCTCAAAGACTACAACCTCAATGCCTCTACTCTGGACGACAAAGTTGTGTCAGTATCCCAGGAGCCGCAGCAACGGTGGCCTGTGGTGGTAGCAGAAGGCGAGGGATCAGGAGAAATGGTGCGTGTAGAGATGACCATCTGCGAAGCCTGCCAGAAGACCAAACGCAAAAGCGTCATTGCATCTGCTGCAGTTTCTGTCAAGGTCCGCTTTGGCCCAGAGGAAGACTCGGAGGAGGAAACGACCACAGAGGGCGAGATTGAGCTGGCATCTGTCACCAGGCGGACAATCATTGATCCCAACATCAGTGGAAGAATTTATGATACTTCTAATGAGCAGCCTGCCAGTGTTCCCATTGATTACACTAATTTCCCCACCATTAGCAACCAAGAGCGGCCGACTGAGAGTGATGGAGAGGAAGGGGACGATTTTGTGCATTCGCCACGCAACATGACTGATCTTGAGATAGGCATGTATGCTCTACTAGGTGTCTTCTGCTTGGCTATATTGGTGTTTCTAATCAACTGCATTGTTTTCGTGCTTAAATACCGCCATAAGCGCATCCCGCCCGAAGGCCAGGCCAACATGGACCATTCTCACCACTGGGTGTTCCTTGGAAACGGCCAGCCGCTCAGGGCCCAATGCGACCTGTCTCCACAGCAGGTGGAAAGTCCCAGCAACCCTTTGGAGGGTGTACAAACTTGCTGCCATGGGGACCACCACAGTAGTGGCAGTTCCCAGACCAGCGTTCATAGTCAGGTCCATGGAAGGGGTGATGGCAGCTCTGGCGGTTCAACGAAGGATAACGGCGAGGAGGCCAGTTCACCCACCTCCAAACGCAAGAGAGTCAAGTTTACCACCTTTACCACCCTCCCCACAGAGGAGCTGCCCTACAACTCCATCCCCATCGCAGACGAAGAGGACATTCAGTGGGTTTGCCAGGATATGGGCTTTAAAGACCCAGAGGAACTCCATGATTACATGCGCAGAATAAAAGAAATAGCCTAAGATTGGAGGTGCATTGTGAAAGCACTGCTCTCGACTTTCTAAAGAGACAGTTCCTTTCTATTTTTCCCCTTTTTTCAAGCAAGTGAAAGATGGTTTTTCACAAACTTTAAGGCCAACAATTGTTGTTCTGGTTAGGGTTTGTTCCATGTAGTTTGCACAGTGCTGTAATCTCATACACCCTCACACAGGAGAGAATGCAAGAAGCCAAAGACTCGACCAGAGGATCTCAATCACAAGAGACGTCTCTAAATCTTGGCTGTAGGAAACATGTTTCACTTGGAAGCTGAGCCATGGAGACATACGAGAGCTGCTGCAGCTCCAGTTTTTCAGGATTTGACTTTTACAAAATCCTGACATGGACAGGAGTACAACAAGGGTTAATGTGTTTCAGTGGCTCAGCAGGACTCTGCAGTACTGTACCTACTCCAAACAAAGAGGCCTTTGATGAACAAGTAACTGTCAAAGACTCTAATTAAAACCTGTTTTAAAATAATTTTGTTTTTGCCAAAGTAGAAAAAGCATTATTTTATTGGCAAAACCTTTGTTGTTGTCGGTGCACATTCATGATTTGTACTCATCTTCATTACGTATATTTTCTACATTTCGTAGGTAGATGAAATCATTGCCCTACTACAGTTCCTGGTGTTCCTGACAAATCTGATGCCTTATAAAAATGGTCACAGTTCACTTATATCAGTGCAGACACTGTTTTCTCACTGTTAGGAGGCTTGAGACGGCTTAGTACAGCATTAAAGTAAAACACTACAGCTGTTCTCCAGCCTGAAGAGATGAGCGTTGCATGAAAAGGTAACCTAAGGCACAATCAGCCAACTTTTTCCAAATTTGTACATGTTTATAATGTAATTAAACAATTATTCATACACATTAATAAACTAAATGTTACCATGCTTTACACGCATGTCATGTTGGGCTTACATACATACAGACATTCCTCTTTGTATATAATTCTGTCAAACTGGAGTTGCTTAAAATGTTACAAGTTTCTTTCTCCAAGGAGGAGAAATGGGAATCTGGTTGAACTCTTGGGATCTTTAGAATCTTGTGGTCAGTCAAAGTTTCTCCACTGTATTGCTGTGACAGATGTAGATTTTTATTGCTCTGGAATCTCATTTGACTGTTGATGTGGGAATTTGCTATGCATAAGTTTTAACAGATCAATATTTTTGATGATTTCTTTCCCTTTTCAAGCTTTGCAAGCCTAAACTTTGACAATGTAGGAAACTGAGAAATACACCAATTGAGCTGTTTGAATTGCTTAGTCATTCACTCTTAAGTCATACATATTGCAGCAACGTTCAACTTTCTCATCCATTAGAATGCCAACGTTTCCACACGAACTTTGATGCAAGTGTTTTTGTACCCCCAGGAAGCTACAGCTAACATAAAAAAAATATATCAGGGTTTTTTGACTTAATAATGTCCAAAGATGCTTATTGTCTCAAGTTCAAAGTGACTCATGCTCAAATTCTTCAAAGTTCAACTTGAGATTTTAGTCAAAACCGCAGAATTTGCCGACCAACCAGCTCAGATTTAAGTTAGCATTTTGAGGTTTTTATAGCAAATAACTGGGAATATCCTCCACAATTTTGAAGTGCTGTGGCAGTGAAGTGGCGTCTGTCCCACCATCCCCTGCTTGGTTCTCTAGTGAAAATGTTATTTTGACTGAGTGAACATTTCAAACACAGCTCTGAATGCATTCTGACTGAGCACAGCCTCCTCTAAACTCTACAGAAATGTGAAACACCCTTAAAGAAGGTCACTGAATATATTATTGATTTTGTTTCATCATTTACATCACAGCCATTTCATGCTGTCCCATTCTTTTAGCCACATCACGTTATATCTGAATTCCATGTTTTATTAATAAGTTCCAATAAACTTGGAATAAATAAACTAGAGCTTGCAACGTTGCCCCAAACTAAATATGAGCAGGACCACAGTGTGTTGGCGAACAGCAGGACAAGGAGGAAGAAAGGAAAGTGTTGCTGCTGGCTGTGTGAAATGTGTGTGTGTGTGTTCGTGAGGTTGTGTTCACTTTACAGACAAGCCAGAGCAGCTGAAATGAAGCCATCTATTTTAGTTGTGTTCATTGTTGCCTTTTAAAATGTATCTGACACTGAACATAAATATTAGTCAGAGAATTAAAGA
This sequence comes from Xiphophorus hellerii, assembly GCF_003331165.1. Lineage (NCBI taxonomy): Eukaryota > Metazoa > Chordata > Actinopteri > Cyprinodontiformes > Poeciliidae > Xiphophorus > Xiphophorus hellerii. Next base: position 4,425,420 of record NC_045682.1, read on the forward strand.
ACTTTAGAAACTGAGATTTCAAACAGAATATCACCGTCTAGACAGATAGTTTTCATTTCAGACAGCGTTTCTTTTTTTCTAGAGATGACTTTTGAAGGTTAACATTTTTCCAGCTCTGATCTCAGATGAAACATATTCTACTAGGGACTAATGAGACAACCATGAGATCAAAAATTACTTTCTAGGACGGTTTCCTCTAATTCCCTACTCTGGATTTTAAGGGCTTTGATTTTTTTTTTTTTTTCCTTTTACCCAACTGATTTTGGCTTATTAAAGTCCCTTTTATAGTCGGCATCGTCTTACCTGCTTTTCATCCCCCCATGTTCTTAAATTAGACACAATCCAGAAATATTATGCAAGCACACGTTTCACAGGAGAAACTGAAATAGTTTATTTCTCTCAGCCTGACATTTACTGTTTGATCGTGTGGTGGAACTGTTTGCTAACAATGTAAATATTGGCGCAAAACCGGCTTCAATTTAGCTTAACATTTACAACTATCAGTAAAATATTGCTTTAGCTCGTCCACATGTACATAGACTCACAGTTGATATTCATAAATCCTGGATTGAGTTTACTGTACTTGCTTTGCTGCATGCCCTCTTTCTGTTCTGTGAGAGAAATGAATGAGTTGTAAAAATGTTTAGATTGCAAGGTGAAACATTACTGTTGGGGTGTCTAAAGGTGCGTTTCGACTGTAGACTTTTTTTCTAGAAGCTGTGTTCTCTCGACATTTTCTCAAAGGGAAAGTTTCAAGAGACGTTTAGCAACAGAAAACAGCCCTGGTGGTCAGGTAGGATTTTTTAAGATCCCACTGAACATTCATGGTGGGTTTACAGTCGCTGGTTTTTGTCTTGGTTCTCTCAGTCATTTTTATTACAGCTCATTACTTCATTTAACTCAGTGTGGAATTATTAGTGTTGTTTGTTGTCATGCAGAATATAACGTTTCATAGATATTACATTTTAAAACGTCAGAAAAATTTAAGTGGAAAAGAGCAATTGTAAAAACACTTTAAATTAATCATGGACTACTTTTCTGTTGTTGGAGGGATTTTCTCTATCAGCTGCCAAAGTCGCAGGTAAATAAGGCACTCTGTAGCGTTTCCATTACAAATGTGAACAAAACTTAGTCAATATTCCGCTAGTGTCGAAAAAAACCCACCATTTTACAGTTGCAACACTTCCATTAAATAAGAAACGCGATTGAAATCACACATAAATACGTTTGTTCATGTGGTGTCATTAAAATAAAACATATTGCCCTGTTCTCCTCCAACTAACTACTTCCTGTCGTTTTCTTCTTCATGGTTTGCGCCGGAGGCAACATCTGGTCGTTGATCATGTGATGCAAAACAACGTGTTTCCACTGCAGTTTTGCAAAATAAGCCATATTTTATTTGGGGAAAAAAAATCACCTTGTAGGGTTAAAACTTTTTAATGGAAATGGTTTTTTGGGGAGGGGGGGTTTCAAAATTGACTTGTTTCCATAAATCAAATTTATTTTTGAAATGTCAAATTGTGCATTTATATTGTCAATAGAAATGCAGCTAATGATGCCAAAGTTAATTTGAACAGCTTTTTGCCATGTTTGTTTTAGTGTAACTGCTGTTAAACAGTTATAAGCTAATTGTTTAACAGCAATTGGTCTAGTTGATGCTATAAATGACTATAAATGTAATCTAAAACTAATTTATTTTCTTCCTAGTTATGTATTTCCATGACATTTGGAGAAATTTTACTTAAGTTTTAGAATCCAGTTACTGTGAAAGATTCAGAGGTTAATGTGTCAAAAGTGTGAAATTCTCCCTTTTCATCTCAACATCTATAAAATGGGCCAATTTGCCATTTCCATAAAGTTTACAGTTATTTACTGAAGCCATAAGAGGAAAGATTAATGTTTTATGTCAATCGAAGCTTCATTTTTGATATACCAGTTACACTTTTCCATAAAGTTTGAAATGATTGCACTTATGTTTTATAATGTAGCTATTATGAAAAAATAGGTTTAATTTAACTGTTTTTGCTGCCACAGACAAAGAGGCATTTGGTGTAATTAAATTAACCTTAAAACTGTTTTCCTGTATCACTGGACAAAAAGAAAGAAAAAAAGTTTCATAAAGTTTCCATGTTTCCATCTTTTTCATACCTATTACACATTCCCATGAAGTTTTACCTATTTTTTATAAAGCATTGTGAAAGAATGCAGTTAAATTTCAGCGCTGTAAGACTCGTTTCTAATCCCAGAAAGAATTTCTTTTTTCTTTTCGACATCTAGAGTTAGAATTAATTTTAAAAAGTCACACATTTTCATGAACTTTGATTTTACTTATATTTTAGAGTGTAAATGCTGTAGAAGACCAAAAGGTTAATTACTGTAAAACTTTGCAATCTCAAATGAATCTACCATTTTCCCTGTCACACATTTCTGTGGAGCTTTTGAAGAGTGTTTTCTTATCTTTTAGGATGTAGCCTCCAGGAAATAATCAGAGATTAGGATTTTATTGCTGTGGAAAACTGAGAAAGAACCACTCTTGTCGGCCATCTTAATTTCCCCCTTCTTAAAAAAAAGCAACTAGTCGGGGCTGAAGTAAACCTGGAAGGTTATAACAGATGACTACAGTAATTACAGTCGAAACGCATCTGAAGTTTGCTTCCTGTTCAACCACAGCATGAACTTCATTTATCAGTTTGTCAGTTCAAATTGTTTCTGTTTTTTCTTTAAATCTCAGGATGAATGTAGACTTCCCAAACAAACCTGGCAGTTCTGTGTTAAATGTGACTATGAGCCCAAACTGGTGACCGTTGAAACACAAAGTAGAAAATATCAAACAGCTTCTTAATTCTGAATTTTCCTGACTTGTTCATGCATTAAATATTCAACAGTTAGATTTTTTTTCCCTCTTCATGCATTTTGTCTTTTTTTTTTTTTTTTTTGTATCTTGCTCTTGTTTTTGTGTTTTCTTCAAGCTGCTAACAGAGACTCCTTACAGTATGTAAATGAGAATTTTGAATTGTATTCCCCACCCGTCACAACCACACAGTGAACTGTGCACGACATTCACTGCTCCAGTTTTCCTGGACCAAGTTACCACCACACTGACTATAATATTGTAATGTACAGAGCACTGTTAAATTTCCTGTATCCTGCTGAAAACAGACCCTTGTATTTTCCTGTTAAATGTAAAGTACTAAAGAGAATCCAATACACAAGTGAAACTGTGTCTGTTTGACTTTCTAAATGGTGCAAAACACCCACAAAGACGAGGTCAGCATTCCTGCTGATTTTTTGTTGGTTTTCTGTTGGAACAGTGCAGTAACTGGCCTCTTGTGAGACCAATTTGTCCATTTTTCTCTGCCTGATTTGATCATATCCAGGCTGACGTCCTGCTGGTTTTTGAAGTGAATATATCATTGCTTTCCACCCCTCACTGTGCACAGTTGAAGACCATCCAACGATTCCAGCAGCAGTGGGAAGACGCCACGTGTGACGCTCAGATGGACAAAATCCACAGTAAGGGGTGTCTTCTTTGACTCTGGGGTGTTTGGTCCTCCTGGTCCCTTCATTGGGTCCCTTAAATTAAAGGCATTTAGTGATTTATTTGAAAAATAACAAAAATATTTGCCCTGTGTGTAAACGTATCGAATTCAGCAAATTCTATATTTCCAGGCCAGTTGATGGTAAAACAGAAATAATTAAAAGATAAGAAAAGAAGCACAAAAATGTTTAGATATTCACTGTTTTAATGTTCCTTTAGACCTCATCTAAGCTTTAAAGACATAATTATAAGACTTGCAAAGTTATATTTCTATAGCTTTACAGTATATATGTAAAGCCCATGTGAAAATTTGGTGTAGAAACCACAGTGTGGAATGCATGCTGTCATCTGAATCGAATTACTTGGAAACGAAAATGATCCAACAACTGCTTCTTCTGAAAAACTGGAGCACACCTACATAAATACTTTGCTTTCTGTGCTTTTGTTAATGCAGTTTTGGAGATCAAAGATCACTGAGGTGCTCCAGAAAATAATTCTAAATTATACTCTTCCAGTGAAAATGTAAAATCAAATCTTTTTTGCGATGTTTTGCTGGGGGTTTTGGACAGTAGAGACGGATGACAGTGTCTGGATGGAAATGCTAGAAAACTCTAAGCAGAGTTAGATATTTAACGAGACACTAGTGAGCAAAAATCTTGATTTCATCCTCTATTTCTCAATATTCCACTGTGAGACTTTTACCTTTTCAACAAGGTTTCAGTATTTCTGTATTTCTTCCTCCTTTCTGGAGATTTTCTTATAGACTTTTCAGCTTCAGTCCATATTAAAGTGAATATTTCCATGTTTACATCACTTTATCTCTGATTTCTGAATTATTGAGGCATTCTATCCAAATAAATCAATAAACTAAACATGTGCATTGATATGAACTGGTTTAAGAATGCAAAATTGTCAAAGCAGACATATGACTTGGTAAAACTCTATAATCTTTGTCCTTCTCAAGAGAGATCAGATGTAGTGAAGGTGATCAGCTGAAGGATGAAGCATTTCTCAGCTCTGCTCTCAGCTGGGTTGAATGTTAGGCCTGATTTTTCTTCTATCCTCTAGTTTTTCACCTTTACTCGTGTTTTTGTTTTTTTTTGGCATACTGCCCAAAATGTCACTGGGACAGAAGAAGTGGAAGGTAAATAAGCAAAAGGAAAGAAAACCAGACCAGTGTGAGGCTTTAGAAAGAATTCTTTCTCCTTTGAGGAAGATTATGAAGACATGAAGTGTATCGTACTGTCAGGGTCGCAGGTTTTATTAGATTTTTTATTGTATTGAGTTGTTTGTTTTTTTTACTGTTAATCTTCACATCTAAAGGGGAAATGTTGGTATTTGTAGCTGCATTGATTCTTTTGGTGCAGCAAAATGTTTCCTCTTTTTTTTCCCTTTTGTAGGCACAGCTGCATAGAGTTTCACAAAGAAAGCTAAACATGCACCAATATTTTATTTTTCTACAGTCTTTGACAGCATCTGTTAAAATTAAATGAAGTTCTATGCAGATCTTTTTTTTCTTACTAAAATATGCAGCTTATCCATCTATCTGTCACTTGCTATTGATATACTGTATGTCGTTTTTAAAAGTTTAACAGCACATAAATCCTTCAGGGCTGATAATGATGGAGAATTTATTTCATTTCTTTAAAGCAGCAGAAGGGTTTTGAACACCAAGTTTTCTGTCTTTTACTGAAATCTGAAAACTAATCTGCAGTTCTGGAAAAGATGGAATAAGTAACATGGTTCAATGTATTCTTTTTTTTTGTTGTCAAAGTTCATGCAAAGATTTTAGATGTTCCACTAGAAATCCTTTTAAAATGAACTTTGGTGAGACTTGGCAGACAACCGCAGGTGAAATCATTTATCCAATCAGATTCAGCCTTCAGTGATCTACCTCTTCATGGAAGGAGACAGCAGTCGCTGATAATGAAGCCCTCCTCCGGTAAGTTTATTAAACTACACTCCCCATCATATAAAAACCGTAGATTCTCCCTTTAGTTTTATTGAGGTCAGGGTTAAGCATCCAAATATAAAAATTACAATTATTGCTGGTGTCGAGCATTAAAAGGGTTTTATTTTAAACTCTAGATGCCAACCTTCTTATGCTTTGTATAGTTTTAAGGTTGATTTCTAGTGATGGGTAAATGAGGCGTCATGTATCGTTTCGACCCAAAGCAAAACTGTATTGATACTGCGTCGATGCTGCGTCACTGAATACTGACATCTGCTGGACATTAAAAATCTCTGCAGGCAACGTAGTTGACAGACTGATTTGATGACCTAGTCCACAGGTGTCAAACTCCAGTCCTCGAGGGCCGCTGTCCTACAGCTTTTAGATGTGCCACAGGTACAAAACACTGGAATGAAATGGCTTAATTACCTCCTCCTTGTGTAGATCAGTTCTCCCAGCCTTGCTAATGACCTAATTATTCTATTCAGGTGTGGTGCAGCAGAGGCACATCTAAAAGTTGGAGGACACCGGCCCTTGAGGACTGGAGTTTGACACCCCTGACCTAGTCTATTCAATAAGATTTAAGTCATTATATTTTATTGTCTATTATATATTGTATTATTTCATATCTTCAGTTAAATTCAAAATATATTTGATATTCTTCGATACAGTCAATAAATAATGTGAACGTGAACCAAGTGATGAAAATGAAAGTGAACATGTTTGGAATGAGGATGCTTGTGGACTGTTTTTTTTTGTTTTGTTTTTTTTCCACAAATTTTCATTCAAAAAAATAAGTTTATCCAACATTTTGAAATTTAGTCTGCTCCGTTTTTTTGACACAACTTCTGCTGTAGAAAAAAATTAAGTAAACAATACATTTATATGAAATAGTTTATAAAAAGCACCTGAGTAATTTGGCTGTATACCTGAATTTATCCTAGTTGTATCTGGGACTTCATTCTCATGCTTTGCTCTATAATGCCTCAGCATTGAGGAGGTGAATTTATTTAAATAAAACAGATTTTAGTGACACTGTATATTGTTCATATAAATGTAATTTTTTCTTTTATATTTATTTTGTACGCAGATCTTTATGGATGTGTTTTGCTGGAAATGTCTTTATTTATTTATTTATTTATAGCGGGATTGTCTTTATTTTCCTTTTTTCTGTCTAAAGATTTTTATTTATGGAGAGTAATTTAAGAATAAAATTATGAAATGTATGATTTAAAAGGAGAAACATATGCAACACTTAACCTGCAGAACATAATATGAAAGTAAACTAAGAGTCAATTTCAGCTGAATTTGGATTCAGATAGATCGAGTAGAAACTGAAAAGAACCGGATGAAACAACGAAGTGAAAACCAATACCTTATTTTCTGACGTAAGCTCAAAATGGTCCCAAACTACAAAACCTTTTATTTGCCTTGAGGCTCCATAGTTAACGCTGAACAGTAAAAGATCTAGAGTTATTTTTGAAATGCATCCTGTTGACAGATTCGCTTCCTTATAAACACAGTTTGGCGCATCAGCGTCATTTCAAAACAGTTTCTGTATCGGTCACGTGACTTGCTGAAAGCAATACGCACCAACACGGGTTTTGGTCTCTGGGCTTGACGCATGCGCCGACGCATCGGTGTTGACCCATCACTATTGATTTCTGTTGTACAACGCTTTGTGATTTTATGTCTGTGAAAAGTGCTTTATAAATAAACTTTACTTACTCAGCGACTGGTATTTATTTAAAATTCTAAAATAAAGACATTACGTACCAATTCCAATTTTACATGGAACCCAGAGCTTGCATGATTTAAATGTTTAAGTTTAATTGTCAAAAGTTTCCCTTCTTAAAAGGTTACCTGTGTGAACTGAGTTTGGATAAACACAAAAGGATGGAAAATTGAAAAGTAAAATCAGCAATCGGTACAGAGTCTGGAAAAGCTTTTATTTAGCCCAAAACGAGCCTGTTGGTGTGAATGTCTTCAAGGACGTTTCCAGAACATCAACACTAAATTATAGCATTAAGAAAACCTTCAATCTGTAGACATGTTTTAGCTATTAAGATGTAGACCAGAAATCAGAGTGGACACCGCTAACTAAAAGTTTAGTTGCACTAACCCTAAAGCACTAATTGTAAACAGCAGTTTTGCTAATGCTAAAGCGCTACACCAATATGTTGTACACAGCTACCTTAAAGCTGCTCTCCAGGAAGTGATATTTTGGAATGGGCTGTTGTACAAATATTTTAGTAATTGATTATTCTGTCGACTATTTTTATGATTAATCGGAATCTCTCTCTCTGCGCTAAATAATAAAACATAATTTTTACAAAGTTTCGAGGCAGATGAATTTTTCCCCGAGGAATTTTAATAATCAAGTCACTCGAATCATTCAAGGAATCATTACAGCCTTATTTTGGAACAGACCCTTTCACTCATGATTTTAGTTTTCGCTGAGCCTGTTGCTGATTTTGACTGACTGTGGAAAGGCTTCAGTCAGGAAATGAGCAGGACATCAGTAGATGTTTGACTCTTTACTGTAGAACTGATTCTTCTTCACAAGATGTTATCCAAAAGGGAGTTTTATCAGATTTTAGCGGTTGTAGGATTTTTCTTTTGTCTTTGGTAAAAGACCACCAGCCATTTCTCCTGCTAGCGCTAGATATGCACATCTGTTTTGGTTGTACTTACCCAGAATGCCCTGTGCTGTAATTCGCTTCCTGCTTCTGGAAGAAGTAGGTTTGGCATTCAAACAGCATCAAAGTTCACTTCAACCAAACCGAGACCTAGGTTTGTAGGCGGACCAAAGTTTGCTTCTTTTTGGTCCACATTAGTGTTTGACTTTGCATTCACACCTCCCCAAACAAACCGGACTTTCTGGACAAACAAACTGGAATTTGGTTAAAGCGAACTGAAAAGGGCTGGTGTGAATGCACTCTTAATTATCAAATCCAACAACGATGTGAATAACTATATTTGTAAATTCTTTTTGCTAGCATGCAAAGTTGTTTGTGTTATTCTTCGAATGTGTGCAGCCGTTGCTGAAGGTTGTGGAGAGATTTTCCGTCACACATTTTAAACGCAGTATGAAGAAAATTCAAGATGAAATGCATTCGGATCCTCTCAGCAGCTTTGATACATCAATGTTGCACAATGGATAACTAACATTATTTTTGCAGCTTTAAATGTGTTACAAATAGCAGCTGGTGTTCAGTGAGGACTCCCCAAACTTTATGCCCTCCTGCTGCTTCGCTGTCTGCATAAATTCATCTCCTTTGTTTTTTCTTCCACCATCCTGGACTTGAAGGAATGTCTTTTTTTTCTGTAGCAAAATAGCCTTGTCAGAAAGGACAGCAAAAGCATTATTCATCATGCTGAGGAAAACAACGTTTTAAAGTTTCGTGGAGGCTCAAGGTAGGCCTTTGTCAGCATGTTGTTCTCCCAGCTGCTCCATGTTTGAGCCTTGGAAGCTGAAGGAAAGACGAGCTTAACTTTGGGAAGGATTCTAGCGATAAGACGTCCCCAGAGACTGTTATGTGTCCTCGAGATATTTGCTGTAAGTCTAGTCCTGAATAATCTAGTGGAGGGTTGCTCCAACCCAATCCTGCAACTTTTAGACGCATCTTTTCTCCAACACACCTGAATCAGATGAATGGCTCGTTATGAGGCCAAACTTGATGGCAAGCTGAAGAGGTAATTCAGACTTTTGGTTATGGTGTTGCAGAGCAATTAAACCTGTAAAGAAGAACTCAAAGGCTGGAGACCCTTGTTGTTGCAATGCATTGAGTAGCATTCATGTGATTGTCTGATTCTCTGTTTCTATTACAAAGCAATTAGTTTTCTGAAATTTGGAGTGTTTCATCTGTACAGCTCACAGCTGAGACAGCGAGAGTAATTGGGGATACCCTGAATCCCACTTGATGCCCAGTCCTTAGAGGATGCAGTAAAGGCCAGGGATTAGATGGAGGATTTACCAATCAATACGGCTCTTAAAAGAAGGGCAAAGGTCAGAGTTGAGATGTTCTTCCTTTGAACTGAGACTAGACAGCTGAGGAGATTTTAAACATCTGGTAGGAATATGTTTGTATGTCTTCTAGGTTTGGGGTTTGCAATGCACTTATGGACATTCTTAACATTTTTGTTGGGAACACCACATATTGACTGTCAAATATTGTTCTGCTAAAAGGATTTTCCTTATTGAGTGAGGGCAATGGCAGATGCAGTTGACTGGTTCTTTGAAGCCAGATTAAAGAACCACCAGGCCTTCCCTTCAACTTAGCTTACATTCACAGAACAGGCAAAAGTGACTCTGAGCCAATATTCTTGCCAATCTGTGACCCATATCAGACTTGTTCATGGCAGTCTGAACGGTCCACTTCTGTTCTTATTCACCCCCCCAAAAAAAATGTGATTTGTACCACTTCCATATGTGGAATCGGATACATATTTGTTTTCAAAGTGTCTGAATAGTCATGTTGTATTTTATCCAACTTTTGATGCGAGACATGGATCATCATTCTGCACCAGGTGAAGCCAGACACAATAAATGTGGACATGAACAACGGCTGAAAATTAGGCCCATCACTCTCGGATCCGACTTCACATCCAGACAGACTAACTAGAGAAGTTAGTCAATGTCTAGAGAAGTTAGTCAATGTCTAGAGAAGTTAGTCAATGTCTAGAGAAGTTAGTCAATGCTCCACAAAAGGCCGTTGATGGTAGCCGTGCCGTATTTTGTTAGCCTCCTTCATCTCCTTGTCAACTATCTTAACATAGACGACGCTCATTATTACTTCCTTAAACAGAGCGCTACTGTGTGATGACAACGTTCTTCTTCTTTGCACGCATGGAGTCATAAACCGTTCATACCGAAGTCCGACTTCAGTTGCGTTTAATCAGTAGTATGAACTGTAAACGGCCACACACACACACAAAGAATCTGATTTTAGCAAAAAATTGGCGCTGTGTGAACATAGCCATTCCCTGTCCCTCTAACCAGGGAATAGAAAATGTTAAGACAGAACCAGTTTTTTGGGCCATCGTCAGTGTTTATACTGTTAAACCAAAGGAACGGTGGTGCTAAGCGAGTACTAGCAGCACTTTAGCATTGAAAATGCAGGAGAAACTCCAATCAGGTCATTTTTGAAAATTTTTGGCAACCAACCATAAGTTAGCAGCCAGTCAAACTCTTTGCTGAAAGATCAGAGGAATTATTCTGGTGTAGTTTAAAGCTCCTGCTAGCATTGATTAAAGAGATAGATTTATTGTTTTTAATAGTTTAGCAAAAGATTCTATTTATTAAAAAAAAAAAAAACTTACAACATTTCATTAACTTTTTAAAAGAGGAGAAGCATGGTTCCAGCTTTTAGCAACAAAAAAAAGTGCTAATTTCCTCCTGCAGTCCCTGGAATGAAGATGGATATGAGATGCAGAACACTCAAATACTGTTTACAGAATTATAAAAGAGTAATTTAATTGCACCTTAAAATCACCTTGTGTTACTTATTAAAATAAAGATGTCAAGAAAAAACTGTTTGTGTTAAACATGTCCACAAATCTAGCATCCAAATAATTCAGTTTTGGACTTTCCAGAGCGCTTTGCCTACATCTTCTGTTTAGCCCGGCCATCATGTTTTTCTCAGAGACCAAACCTTCACTCCTTCTAAACCTTTCATGAATGGTTAAATGGTTAAAAACCGCAAGGGGAAAATACTTCCAAGGTAAATGGTGATCATCCAAGAGCCACACATGACGGAGCAGGTTTGGGTTGGATTTTGAGGTGATCCGGAAGCAAAATCCAACAGTGGTTCTAGTTGGAGGCTTGATGTCATGCTTACTTCATAGCTCAGCCGAATGTGGATAAAGTAACGTTAAGAATTCAGAAATAAGTTCTCGGCAGGCATGGCAGCGAGTAATTGGATGCAAATTTAGCTCTCAGACAGTGAAAATGTGTTCTTAGTGCGTTTCCACCTTCACAGCAGGCAGGGAGAGTCGGTACGCTTTGAAGTCTGGGCTCAGCTCATGATGTGTTCAGGTCATGTTGGAAGCCATCGCAAGCTTCATCATGAATGTCATGAATTTGTAAAACTCCCATCATAACCAGCAAATATCCCACTAACGCTGACATTTCTTTGAATGATCAAATAAGTTGCTTTCATCATTAATCTTGTGTATATAAAGTAGTTTTCATTATTATAACTTGTCTTGTGCATATTTAATATACAAACAGAGTGTTTTAAATTATTTTTTAGAGCTTCTCCAGGTTGCAGCAACCAATCAGAGTCCCTCGTTTCAGCAGTAACCTCCGTTAAATAGCTGGGAAATCATGGATTTACAACCTCAGTGGGAGTAGAAATCTTGCCTGGTTCCGTTCACAGCGAGTCCTCTGCAAGGCGCTGATGGCTCAGGGCTTTCTTCATCCATGCTCATCACCTGTAAGACGATTTGACCTTAAAAAGGAAATACAAAGATAGAAAAAAACGCTTTTAACTATAAGAAGCCAACTTCTATATTTTTGTTTTTCCACATGAAAGCTCACTGCGATGAGTTTATGAATATTCAATCAGTTGGGAAGTTATTTATTTCTTTATTTCCTCAACCTTCGCAAATCTCTCTAAACATCGTCTAGCAATTATCTACTGTTGCCAGCCTTGAACTGAACGTAATTGTATTTTATGTTTGAAAAGTGCAGAATCAGGTGATCGTGGAATCTTTTACTCTTCAAGAAGCTGTTTAATGGTTTGTTGTATAAAGCAAAGACAACTCGGGCATATCTTAGCTAATTAAAACGCTTTGCGGCCGTCCAAGAACCGACATAAAATGACACGCAGGTATAAAATCTATGAGCTGCTTTAATTGAAAGCTTTTCCAATTAGAAAAAAATCCTCCTTACATTTTTATGTTCAGAACATAAAGCCTGGGATGGTTTTTTGTAAACGTTCCTCTGTAATTTTATCTTCACAAAGAAGCCGGCAGACCCGTCAATGCCAACCTTATTAAGTAATGTAATCCAGTTCAACGAGACGGGTTTAGGTGACTGACACTGGATTATGTGCCACATTTGGGGCATTTTCAATTAAAACAAAGAATGCAGCTCGTCTTTGGTGAAGGAGATTAATTCTATTGGATTAACAGAGGAAGGGTTGCAGAAATACAAGAAGATCGAGCCCGGCCTGTCTGTTAGGTCTACCATCATGATTATTAAATATTTTATTTAATTTATACTTCATAAATTCACATCTGACTATAGGAGGCTTTCTAGACTTTAACTCAGTGGTTCCCAAAGGCTGAAAGATCAGAGTCCCATGGTGGACAGATGGGCAAAAGGGAGGGAGGCAGAGGTGGACCCAAAGGGTTCCACAAGTTCTGTGAAATATGGAGGGCTGGGATATTGAAGGGCTTTGAATATTAAAAGTAAAACTTTTAAGGGAACCTATTATGCAAAATTACCATTTTGCACATGTTTGTAGCTACTTTACTTGGGTTTCTACTGCTTCTCAAGCACTTAAAAACTAAAGCCAAACATTTCTCCCACTAAACACATGCGTATGTTTGATTTGGTTTATTTACCCAGAATGCCCTGCACTGTAGTCCACTTCCTGTTTGTTTTTTTTGGGGGAGGGGGTTAGCCGTCTCTGGTCCACTTGGCGTTCACATATGCATTCGAATCGCACCAGAGTTCACTTCAACCAAGTCAGGATTCTAGGAATACCCGAGTTCACTTTCTTGGCCCACTTCAGAGTTTCAGACAAATGCACTAGTGTATGATTACAGTGGACTAAGGATGGCTGCTGGGGATACATCCTTACAGGTGTAAATATTCTGTCCGTTTCACATTTGGTGGCAATGAAATCCATCCATCCATTCTCTATGCTTGCTTATATTTGCATGGACAAGAGGCGTGGTCCAGCTTGGACATGTCACCAGTCCATCACAGTGCAACACTTTTATATTTTCAGCTGTGTGTGTGTGTGTGTGTTGTTCAGCGATCCACCATGGAATTCTCCTCCAGAGTACTGTGAGTTTCACCGTAAATCAGACTTTGTAAAGAAGTGGTTGGTACAGGCTTTAGTTTTCAAAGATTTAAGGCAGAATTGGTTTAATTAGGAATAAAATCGATTGTTTCCCTCTATACAGGCTGCTTAGTTTCAGCTAATAGCCAGGCGGACGGTCAGGACAACACAATGTCTTCCTGCTGTAAGTCCACCTCATGCTGCGGTGATGGACTATGGGTGCTTTTGACCCCATCAATAACTCCTTGGAATCCAATAAATGACTTCAGTAAACTTAATTCATTACCGATACAACTAATATTGAACAATGCACACTCCTCGCTGGTAAAGTAGGTCATCTTCAGTGGGCAAATTGCCTGGCAGTGCTATAAACATTCATCATATGTTGGCTGTGATAAATCATGGCAGAGGTTAAAGTGACCGCGTTGCTCTTCAGACAGAACTGACCCGGCTTTCTCTTTTATTACACACCACGTTTATTTCGAAAGAGGTTCAGGGATAAAGATGGTCATTTTAAAACTGACCACATGTTTCTGTTAATGCTATAGGCTTTATGCACACCTGCTGACCAATTTATTAGGCACACCATGTTATCACTGGGTTGACCCAAAGGTGTTTTATGAGATTGAGATCTGTGTGGGAAGGAAAATGTTTTCTATTACATTAATCCATCACTACCACCAGCCTGAATATTCTGCTGGTTTCTTTTATAACTTCCTGGACAAGTATTTGACGTCCGCTTGGAGAAATTCAGGTAGACAATTCACCACTGAGAAACTTCACCACTTTTCAAATCAAGATTTTTTACCTCTAGTAATGCAAATGGGTAAACTTTAATTTGAAATAAAACGTGTAACTGCTGCTTTACACAAGATAAAATGCTTGGGTTGGCTCTGAACACTTGCTGAAATAACTGAATTGATCTGTTAAACATTCTTTACTTTCTTAGCTAAATGTTTCTGGGGCTTTCTCTGATTTCTGAAGTGGCACTGCGAAAGGAACCACTTTTATTTGACATTTTGTTTCTGAAGAATTACCTCCCACCCTCTTGTCTAAGATAATTAAATGATGCTAGGCTGCTTTTACTTCACTGACTCGCAAAACTCTCTAATCTGAGGCACCACATGTAGAGCAGCTGTCACTTTCTGAAATTTGGGTGAAATAGGTTGATATTTGTGTTGCCTTTTCATAAAAGGCAGGCTGTGCAAAAGTAAAAATGACTGACAAAATAAGTTTGATTTGTCATAAATGGAACAGAGCCATTATTTAAATTATTTTGTACTGCGTTGACATGCTGACAGATCACAGGAGGGTTTGTGTTTCTAGTAGTGTTTCTGCAGCAAATGTTGAAGACTTCTGAAGTTTTCCTTCTTTCAAAGAGCTCAGTTCATTATTAAGGTAGAGCACGGGTGTCGCTGCCACCTCTCCACTTCTCTCAATGTGTTATCAACCTTAATCTCAGAGACTTTTAATCTTTTTTTCTTTCTGCCTGCACCTAAAATTGTCTGGCTTTGACTTGCTAGCTGTTGGCACGCTCATCAAAATTCTTAAAAATCAAGAATGTTTGAAAGTTTGAACTTCTATCCAACAGAAGCTCTTTATTATATTATTCTGAGCAGCTGGCATGTGACTGACAGGTAATTAAGACCACCACAGCCAGACAAGAAGAACGGACGTCATGCTACAAACTCTTTGTTCTGTTAATAAAAGACGTGCAGGTGCACAGGATGAGCAGTTTTCACATAGTTCTTGACTCATTCAGAGAATTTCTTTGGTGATTTTAATGTTTTCCTGCAGTTTGTTTAACCTCTATGCTGGAAATGAGTATGTTGGTACAAAAGAGTTTGTTTCTAACTGCCAGTCTTTGCTGTTGGCAATCTGATGCAAAGTAATGTTACTCCAGGGGGAAAAAACATGGCTGTCCTTCCTGAAACTTGTAGGTTCTGTTTTAATATAATCAAGCTTCTTTTTAGATTACATATTGTTTACATTCAACAGCCAACCAACCAACTGACTAGTTAAAAATCAACCAGCCATCCAGTTAACAAAGTGTAACATCAGTCAATAAATCAGCCAGGAAAGTCAGTCAACTAGGAAAACCAACCTGCAAGCCAGTCAACAAATCAGCCAACTAACAAACCAGCCAGTCAACCAAGCTGCCAGTCAACTGGCCAGTCAGTCAGTCAACCAGAAAACTAACCTACTAAACTGTTAGTCAACTAAAAGAAAATCTGTCAAATGAACACCAGGATACCAAGCCAGTTAACCGACTGAGATTCAATCAGCCAAACTAAAGCCAGCCAATTTACCTAAACGGTAATACAGCCTGACATACAGGCATCCAGTAATCCAGACAGCAGGCTAAGCAACCAACCTGCCACCCAACCAACTAGCTAACAAGCCAACTATCCAGCAGATCAGCCAACCAAACGGCCAGCAAACCATCCATCCATCCATTTTCTGTTCACCCTTTGTCCCTAATGGGGTCGGGAGGGTTGCTGGTGCCTATCTCCAGCTACATTCCGGGCGAGAGGCGGGGTTCACCCTGGACAGGTCGCCAGTCTGTCGCAGGGCAACACAGAGACACACAGGACAAACAACCATGCACACACACACTCACCCCTAGGGAGAATTTAGAGAAACCAATTAACTTGACAGTCATGTTTTTGGACTGTGTGAGGAAGCCGGAGTACCCGGAGAGAACCCACACATACACAGGGAGAACATACAAACTCCATGCAGAAAGACCCCGGGCCGGGAATCGAACCCAGAACCTTCTTGCTGCAAGGCAACAGTGCTACCAACTGCGCCACTGTGCAGCCCCACCAGCAAACCAATCACCCATTTAGTCAGCTATAAATAAAACGGAAAATCATTTGTTTTACATCCAGCTTTGGCAAACAATTACCACAGTACCACTGAGCCCTCAGCACTGTTAACTGAGGTGAAATTATGTTAGCGTTTGAATTGTTATTAATGGATCCCTAATTGATCCCTGAGAGAATCATAATTTCTCTTCTGTTCCAGGAGGTGTTACATCATAAAAGCCAGTTTTACCTATTATGCATATCTTTTATTACATTTGAAAGTGATTCAACAGAAAAAACAGTTATTTGTGGAAAAGGAGAAAGGAAAAAAAAATTAGCTTCCATTAAATAAAGAGGCAACTACATCTACATACAAATTTTGAATAATCTAGAATATTAATATTGGTCTAAATAGGCTAGGCTATTGAGGGCTTGTCTCTCTGTTCATATATTCACTGAACCTGAATATAATTTGATTAAAAATAGGCAGCTTTTGAACAATGAATACCAACAAAGCTTTTGAGTCTAAGTGCTTTGGAGTAATAGAAGTATTGAGGATTTGATTGGTCGCTATATTTTCCAGTATTATGCTCTTCTTACAGTCGATGGACAGATCTAGCAGAATAACAAAGTACTTCTGATTCTTAGTAAAGGATGTGGCATATGAAAAGCGCCTCATGTTTTTCAGGTTTTTATTTTTATAGTAATTTTTATACCCAGGTATACATTTACTTTCACATCACAGTAAATCAGTCACTACTGTACATTGGTTACATAAGATTTTTATGAAATACACTGAAGCTTGTGGTTTTTAACATGGTAAAAAATATCGTACTTTCACATTTGAAAGCCACAGCTTTATTTATTTTATTTTTTTTTATAAGTATGAGACGCAAGATTAAAATCCTTAAAGATGCAGTTGATGGCTGAAAGCAATATTTTCAAAGGAAAAAGACCCTAAACCAGGGGTCGGCAGCCAATGGCTCCGGAGCCACGTGTGGCTCTTTCATCCTTCTGTTGTGGCTCCCAGTGACTTTGGGAAATAGAATATTTTATTAAAATGAAATCATTAAAAATTATAAATTAAAATCATTTTAAAATAAATGTCTAAATCTGAAGATTATGGTTAACTTGTAACATTAAAATAAAAGTTTTGAACATTTTTAGCACCCAAAATATACGTCATGTCCGCCGATGTGCGACAGGCATTCCTGGTACCCCACATGTCAGACCGCATTTTTTTAGCGCACTGATTTATTGACTTTTTTATCCTTGCCTGGAAGATACATCATGAATAAATCCAAGAAAAGGAAACATTCTGAAGATGGCAGAACATTTAATGCTACGTGGACAGATCATTTTGCTTTCACCGCTGATGAAACTGGTTCACCAGTCTGCTTAATATGTGGCGAAAGACTGGCAAACAACAAGAAGTCAAATGTTGAAAGACATTTCAAGAGCAAACACTCTGTCTTTGCTAAAAAAATATCCCGAGGGAGAGGAGAGAAAAAAGGCCGTTTCGGAGCTGATGCGAAAGGCTGAAGCGTACGGAGGCCCCTAGGGGACATGGGGAATTTTTTTTCTTTTGCGTTCCCTCGCAAAACTTTTGCGTTCCCTCGCAATACTGTACTGTTATGTTATGCAGTACAGTATGCAATAATAATAAACAAGTTTTCACTGAGGCTCTGTAAGAGCCATATGAATGAAATAAGTCATTATTGATATGACAGGAGCAGGCGGCTTTGACACTTAGGTGTGTCGACGTGGGAGTGACGTCACCAGGTATGAATGGGAAGGATACTGGCTTTGTGTGTATTAGGAAGCGGTGAGCGGGGCGGTCAGTCCTGGCAAAGTTTGGAGCCTGATCATCAAAATGGAATAAATCGATAATTGTGACAGAACAAAGAAGAGGTTTGGAGTTGATTGATACACGGACAGATGAGATTCCCCGAGTTAACCCAGTGCGGCCCTTTACCATCATTAGTTTGTCGTGTTTTTAATAATAAAAACTTGTTAATAGTAAAAACTGTTTGGTGCAAAACACTGATTGAAAATCGATTTATTTTTTACTGCATGTTTATGTCTGTTAAGGCTAAGATGGAGCGGCACTGAAAGCAGCTCTTTAAACCGTTCAGACTAGAACACAACAGAGACACAATCAAAACTGTCAGATGATTTATTGCCCGCGATGATAACTCAGAAATAGTCCAAATTACAATGTGTTTTTATTTCTTTCCTACTTACGGAAGGTTTCTGTTTATATCGTAGGTTTGTGGTGCCTTTCTATCCTAAAGAAAGATATAAAACTTCAGATATTTCACAAAAAGATACTAACATTCATGGAAAAACCTCACATAATCTTATATTAAAGCAGAAAATACGGCGCCCACCGTAAGAAAGGCTTGCAGGATTCAATTATGCTGCATAACTGACCAGTACAGTATTGCGAGGGAATGCAAAAGAAAAAAATTTGCCATGTCCCCTAGAGGGCTCCGTAGAAGCGAGCAGGAGTCACTTCAAGAAGTGGATTAAGACGCAAATTTCACTACATGTGCCAGTTTCGTGGCTACTCAGGAAATAATCAAGCATGGTAAGCCATTTACAGATGGAGATTATCTACAAATATAAATACATAACTATATATTGTTAAGTGAAATAGTCTTTTTTTTAATTCAGGAGGACAGGTGACCGCACACACGCGATGGGACACAGAAGCAGGCTGCGCATTTTTTGGTTTGCTTGGTTCGTTCAGTGCCGGTGGATAATATTTGGATAAGTTTTGATTTTTATCTCCTGAATAAGAGGAGGACAGGTGACTGCATTCTGTTTCTATTTTTCCTTCAGTGCGGGTTGGGTAAGTTTCGATTTTTATTTCTTAAATACAAAGACCCAAATAGACAGAGGGTATTTTGTTTGAAATTGAGCATCAACAAAGTGTAAAATGTGTTTTGTTACATGCAGAAATAAAATTGTGTGTTCTCTGCAGCAGTTCGTTGATTTCATAAACGCAACATAGTATCGATTTTTGTACATAGCATATAGGTTTTATATATATATGACGTCAAAATGGGTTGTGGCTCCAAGTGCTTTCTTTTTATTGGGAGGCGGTCCCAAATGGCTCTTTGAATAGAAAAGGTTGCCGACCCCTGTTCTAGGACTTTAAATTTCTTGCATTATAAGAATCAGAAAAAAGTTTTGTTTGTCTTATGTAATTTATTTTCTAATACTTCAAGCATATATGAACTCATCTAAGTACATTCAATAAAATTTTGCATAAAAAACAATTTCAGTTTCATATTTAAAACTGCCTGTATAAACAGTACAGACTCAGAGAAATGAAATGCCTACTCTGAACATTGTGTCATTCTAGTTCCTCTAGTTTTGAATTTGACAAAACTAGAGGAACTAGAGTAACACATTACTCTAATGAGTAATACATATGATTACTATGTATCATATGTATTACATACATTCATATGTATTGAATTCATATTCAATACATATCAATAAGTTCATATGAATACGTTCATATGAATTCAATACATATGAATGTATTGAATTTATATTCAATGAATATGAATTCAATACATTCATATGTATTGAATCACTTGTTCAATACATATGATTATATGTAATCATCTGACAAAATCAGAAAATTGAATTGATTCTACATTTCAACAAAACTTTCATTTGAACAAAGCTGCTTCACAAACAAAGAACTGCTACAGCTTAAATGTAGATTTTTTTTTTTTTTTTTTTGCAGGTCGATCATTCAAAGCAAGCCAAAGCCAGTTTGCGTAGAGGAAATACATGCTAACAACTCACCACTGAAAGATTTGTAACTCCTGTAGTATCAAGTGGCAGCTGTTGGGTAGTTTCCATGAACAATCTCCACAGACAGACTTGAAGGCAGATTTTCCCATCCGGTCCAGAATTTCATCATGTCTTTCAGTTCAGGTGGTGTGGCTTTGGAAGAGAACAAAGCCACAATCACGTTTTCAATTCTAATTTACCATACGTCCGCAACTTATGGATAACTTAGTATGTTTTGTAAGACTAAAGTAACTGGAAATATTCAAGACAGTTTTACTTTTTATTAAAATCCACATCAGTTCTAGAGCCACATGTTGAGATAGAGCTAGACTACACAGAGAGAACACACAAACATGCATGCAATTCAACTGTTTGAATTTTGAGCTAAGATTAAAACTGAATTGTGAGTTATCACAGCCCCTCCTTGAAGCATACAAGGCAGCCATATTAGCTTAGTACATTAGCGGTAGCATCTCCTGAAAAATTACGACTTTACTAAGACTGCCTGTCTCAGTCTCACCTAAGACAACATCAAACAACCCAGAAAGTCGCCACCCATCAGTTCTCTTTCAAGATTCTAGACTTGGCGCAAGTGGTATTTCTTTTTGAAATAAAACGGGGTAAATTGGGTGAGGGGCAGCGGGGAGGGGCTGGGGGGGCTAGTAGGTAGCGAGAGGTAATATGGCAGCACTACATGGTGTAAGATTAACAACGGCCCAAAACCGTGTTTTAAATCAAGATTTAAGATAATGTATCAAAGTTCATGCGCAAAATAAAACATACTACAGAAATATGAAAGCATTAAACTCACCGTTGGGTTTGCGTTCGCCTCCATGGTCGCCAGCCTGGGTGATGCTGGTATTTCTTCAATATGACGGTTGCGTCACGTGATTAGCTGGGTCCTGGAATCTGACATCCATTGCTAATGTCTGTGACCTGAAGTAACCTCGCCATTTTTACAGCGAATTTTTAGACGTTGAATTTGAGACAGCGAATTTGAGCAAGTTGAATTGGAGGACACTGAAAATATTGCATTTGAATTTTGAAAAGTTGAATTTTTTTATATGCTGAATTTTTTAACACTGAAAATTTAAACTGTGAAAAATATGTATATTGAAAATTTGATCACTTTGAAATAGGTAGGAATGTGAATTTTTTTAATACATGAAAATTGCAACCATGTACAAATAATGACACTGAATTT
This sequence comes from Xiphophorus hellerii, assembly GCF_003331165.1. NCBI lineage: Eukaryota > Metazoa > Chordata > Actinopteri > Cyprinodontiformes > Poeciliidae > Xiphophorus > Xiphophorus hellerii. The sequence continues at coordinate 4,446,748 of NC_045682.1, forward strand.
TTTTTTCATGTACAAATAATGACACTGAATTTTTTTTCATGTACAAATAATGACACTGAAATTTTTTCATGTTAAAAATATATTCTGAATTTATTTTAACAATGAAAAAGTAAGCACTAATATACAACATTCAAATTTCAGAGGCATTTTTTATTCAAATTCTGATGGCACATATTTACTTCCATAAATATGCATGAGATAAAGATAAAGGCCAGCCACAGTATTTATTTTAACTTATTTCAGATTAAATATCATAATTTAATTTATATTACTGTGATTTCTCAATACTGACCTACTGATTTCAAAATGTTTTATTTTACTGACAATTCTTTTGACATGTTTTTTTCTCTCTCTCTTTTCAAGGAACTTTTGCTGGATCATATTTTTGATAGACTCCGTGATCGTTCGGAGCATGTCCTTGAGCGTATGCCCCTGGATCTGGATTTCCTGGACTTTATTTGCACTCAAGAACTAGTTTTTTTAAATGCCATGTCTTGTCAGATAGATGTTCCTTCAAATATTCTGGATGCGTCGGCTCATTTGCACAGACTAATTAATTTAGAAAAACAAAGTGAAGAACAACAAACAACTGTTGTGCATATTGAGCAAGGACCAGCTGGGCGACAACGGATGGTCATATCCTCAGACTACTTTGAAGTCTTTTAGAACTCCATCTCCCTGTCTCATGCATCGCCAAACTCTTGGGTATATCTAGACGGACTGTATATCGACGGATGGCAGAATCTGGTCTTTCAGTGAGGGCATTATACACCACCATGTCAGATGATGACTTAGACCAATGTGTGAGAGAGACATTAAATCTAGGCAGCCTCACTCTGGGTACCGAATGGTAAAGGTCCTTCTGCAAGCCAGAGGACTGAGGAGCTACAATCGAAAGCCAACTTCAGCTTCGATCCAGAATCAGTTAGGATCGCTGCCACAGCTAGAGGATCGGACTGACGTTTCCTTCTGTGCAGTCCCGTTCTGTTTAGGATCCTGCTCAGAGTGTGCCTGCTATTATTGGTTTCAACCACAGTGCAAAGCAGCATCAGTATCTCCGTGTTTTAGGCTAAACATGAAGGGAAACTTGACCAAGTCCTGTTAGCCACTGTACTAGCCTGGCATAATATCGCCACTTCCTGGACATAAAATTATCATGTTTATACAAGATGCGCATCATGTTTTAACAAGATAACTATCACGTTTTAATAAGATACGTATGACGTTATAACGTGATAACGCTCGATTTTTTTCCCCTGGATTAAATAGCAATAAGCTTCCGTACCAGTTTCAAAATTCACCATTTATGAAATGTAAAGCAAAATGCTGATCATGTTACCACAAAGGTGAATTTTCGTGTCTTTATGGTAGACATGTTTAAGAACTAAAATGCTCTAAATTTGTAACTTGATTGTTTTTTCTTTACTCAAAAGGAACCTAGTAGGTACATCTGTACATTGTTCTAGGACTTTACATTTCTTGCATTATAAGAATCAGAAAAAAGTTTTGTTTGTCTTATGTCATTTATTTTCTAATACTTCAAGCATATATGAACTCATCTAAGTACATTCAATAAAATTTTGCATAAAAAACAATTTCAGTTTCATATTTAAAACTGCCTGTATAAACAGTACAGACTCAGAGAAATGAAATACCTACTCTGAACATTGTGTCATTCTAGATCCTCTAGTAAGCACTAATATGCAACATTCAAATTTCAGAGGCATTTTTTATTCAAATTCTGATGGCACATATTTATTTCCATAAATACGCATGAGAAGATAAAGGCCAGCCACAGTCCCAGAGCTCCCTCGTCGCCTCCAGGTGGTCCCAGGGCTCCCTCGTCGCCTCCAGGTGGTCCCAGGGCTCCCTCGTCGCCTCCAGGTGGTCCTAGGGCTCCCTCGTCGCCTCCAGGTGGTCCCAGGGCTCCCTCGACGCCTCCAGGTGGTCCCAGAGCTCCCTCGTCGCTTCCAGGTGGTCCCAGGGCTCCCTCGTCGCCTCCAGGTGGTCCCAGGGCTCCCTCGTCGCCTCCAGGTGGTCCCAGGGCTCCCTCGTCGCCTCCAGGTGGTCCCAGGGCTCCCTCGTCGCCTCCAGGTGGTCCCAGGGCTCCCTCGTCGCGTCCAGGTGGTCCCAGGGCTCCCTCGACGCCTCCAGGTGGTCCCAGGGCTCCCTCGACGCCTCCAGGTGGTCCCAGGGCTCCCTCGTCGCCTCCAGGTGGTCCCAGGGCTCCCTCGTCGCCTCCAGTTGGTCCCAGGGCTCCCTCGTCGCCTCCAGGTGGTCCCAGGGCTCCCTCGTCGCCTCCAGGTGGTCCCAGGGCTCCCTCGTCGCCTCCACGTGGTCCCAGGGCTCCCTCGACGCCTCCAGGTGGTCTGGCCCCTGTGCCGACATTGTCCGCCGGATCCAGGGATCTCCAGGGATTCGGCTCCTGCGCCAACGAAGTTGCCCCCTTAGTGGATGGATGGATAGTTTTGGCCCCACTTGGAGAACATTCAATCCCCATGAAGACAGAAGAGCCCAGGCTGGGTTCCCAAAGCTGCGGCAGCGGTTTGACGCCCCCTACACCTTCTGGGCTAATTTACCCACCGACCTGCAGCTGAACCAGAAACACCTTCCTGAGCAGATGGATTGCCACAGCAAGGGGCAGTCATGTGGCAATCCACAGCAAGATGACCCAGGCAAACATTTCAGAAAATAAAAGAAATGTTTTAATCACACCTTAGCAGAATTTAGAGACCAGTTAACTAAACAGTCGTGATTTTAGACTGTGGCAGGAAGCCGGAGTACCCGGAGAGAAACCTGCAAACAGGAAACTACTTTTTGATATTTATGAAATGTAATCACAAAAAGGTATGTTTGACATTTGCTAAAAGTAGTTTTGGCCAAAACTACTTTAAGCAAAAGAGAGGGAAGAAGACATGGGGCAAAGGTCAACTAGACAAGCCAAATAAATCAGCAATCATTTTTTTGGACTCTGGGAGGAAGCCGGAGAGAACCGGAGAAACTGCAAACCCCATGAAGACAGAAGAACCCAGGCAGGAATTCAGACCCAGGCAAACGGTTTAGTCAAGGAAAAGAAAAGAAATGTTTTAGTCACACCTGAGCACAATTTAGAGGCCAATTAACTAAACAGTCTTAATTTCAGACTGTGGCAGGAAGCCGGAGCACCCGGAGAGAAACCTGCAAACAGGAAACCTGTCAAATCTTTTTACCTTTCAATCCCATAATTTGATTTAACTGAACACATCAGGACACATGTTCAGTCGCAGTCAGATTTCTCCAGCCTCGAAATGGTCAATAAGGATTTGTTCTGGGATTCTTTCATCTTCCGAATTTGTTAGTTTTAGCTCCTCTCCAAAAGTTCCTTGATCAAGAGGAGGGGCTGGAGAAACCGTAACGTCAAGTGTGACTTCATTTCTTACCTTTTCCCACAGACATCCGTTGGTTTGTTCCTTGAACATGAAACGCTTTTCCAAAAGCAGTTGCTCCCATCATCCTGAGAGACCTGGGACACACTTTTGTCCGCTATCGTCGCCATACCCGACGTCGCCATGCATGAAAGGTCCCGATGAAGCGGGAGCGTGGAGGGAAAACGCGCCTCCTTCTGGCACCGAGAAGAGCATTAGAAATGCTCCTTCGGGCCGTGCTCCATCGGGCCTTTGCTTTGGCCATCCACCTGCTCAGCAAGGTGTTTCTGGGGTCCCTCAGCTGCAGGTCAGTGGGTAAATTAGCCCAGAGGTTGTAGGGGACGTCAAACTGCTGCCGCAGCTTTGGGAACCTTTTAAAGATCAAGTCGATGATAAAAATCTTGATCCCTACAGAAACACCTAGGATTAAACCCAGCAGCTGGAATGGAAACATGCATGAGAAGATAAAAAACACCCACAGTATCACATAGATCTTAACAGTGACCTCTGGCCGGGCCCACATGCAGAGGTTTTTTATCTTCTCAAGCATGTCGGCCATGTTTCCAAAAAGCTTCTGGGTTTTCTGAGCAGTTTTGACAATCCAGTGAAACATCTGAACCATATTTAGGTTCTCTTGTAGATGTTCCACTGGCTCACCCATGTCGGGTATGATGCTCCACTCGATCCTCCAGCCTTTGGAAATTAGATAATTTACAGAAAGCTGGAGAATCATGAAGAGCACGACGGAAGAAATGGTCCAGCCAAGCCACACTGTGCACATGTAGAGGAAGAAAAAACAGGCAGTCATGTGCACAGAGTGCCAGCTGGACAAAGCAGACAGGTTTCTAAAAAAGTGTTCCACAGGTCTCATGTCTTTCTCAAAGCGTCTCATGTTGTGGGTCATCTTAATGGGGTTTAATCCGTCCTCGCTCTCCTCAGTTGTCTCACGGTGAAAATGAAAGTTTTCCACAAAAGCTCTGAAACGATCACTGATCTTCATGTTGGCTTCTGGTCTCTGAAAACTGTTTGGGCTCAATGTTGGAGCGCAACACATTAAATCTTTAGAACTTCTTTGATCTATTGTGATGTACATGATGTCATCTATGACCTCATCAGTGAGCTCACTGGACTTCTGGGGCAAGGTCTTGCTTCTGATCGTTGCTATGGAAACGATCAGAACAGTTCTGAATGAGTCAAGCTGAAATAATGACTAAATACTTAAATATTAAGTAATATTTTTTATTTAACATGAAGAGATTAACAGTAGATTTCTACATGATTGAATTTTGTGGTTTTCCGTACCTGCTGTGGTATAAGTGGTTGTGTATTCCAACCCTGACTGGTTTCGATGGAGCGTGGCGGCGTGGCGAAGTGACCTGTAACGCCATTGCCATATGTTTGGCTCTAGATTCCACCTGTTTTTCGACTGAGCTGCACCAAACTTGGCAAGAGTGATCCTGATTGGATGCCTGATGATCCTATATCGTCATAGTCTGACGTCTAAGCCCCGCCCCATCAGAACAGGAAGTGCCTTTTTTTTTCATGGAAAGCGCTATCTCTGGCTCTCTTGACCTAATCAAGATGATTTTGTGTTGGATGACAGATAACAATTGGGCTCACTTGCTTTAAAGTGCTAAGAGTTTTCAATGGAGGGCGTGGCCATGGCGACGCAGCGAAGTGACAGGTCACGCCGCTGCCATATGTTTGGCTCTAAATTCCACAGTTTCAAGCTGAGTTGCACCAAACTTACTGGGATGGATCCTTATCCAGCCCCAGACAGGAATTCATAAGAATCCTTGGTGGGCGTGGCCTAATTTATCTACAGCGCCCCCTAGAAGTTTTTAAAAAATCAGCCCCATGTCATGCTTCAACCCAGACTCATGAAACTTGGTACACATGTGTATCTGGTCAGGACCTACAAAAAACGTCGCCATGGTCCAAACTCAACAGGAAGACGGTCATTTTGGATCAAAGCCGCCATTTCCTCTTTTTTATAGACGTCGCATCTGATCGAACTCGTTATCAGCTTTTGAGATACGGACTTCAGAATCACTCAGCATAATCTTGAGGCACTGAAGCTCAAACAGTTATCACAGGATTTTTCATGTGGGCGTGGCTTAGTGTCAAAGTCTGACTATTTGCCATAAAACATCAAGGTGCAATAACTTCCACATACAAAGTCAGAGCTGCATCAGACTTTCTATGTCTCATTATAGACCAGCCCTCATCACATTCACATGGTTACCTGATGACATAACCTGCGCCCCTCCCACTTCCAACAGGAAGTCACTATCTGGTCTATCAAACCCTACAGGACGTTCTTGCTAATCTTTCACTACTAAACAGGAAGTGACAATAACTCATCTCCCGGATGTCAGATATCAGCCATCACATTTTTACACAACATGTGCTCCTTTACCCAATAACAACACTTCTGATAAGCAACTATCGACGCACAGTCGACAATAAACGTTTTGATTCATATTTAATTGCCCTGATTAAATGATTTTTTCCTGTGCCAGCACCACCTGTAATAAAAATGTGCAGTTATTAAGGATTTATTCCATTAAGCTTGGCTAGACAATACTGCCTGATTTGATAAAAAAAAAAAAACAACAGAGAACTGTTTTTCATTCAAAGATCTAATCAATGCAAGGCTTTCAATTCTTCTAATTTATTTTTCTCAAATAATGAAACGTCTTTACACTGCAGACTTAAATCAGGTATTTGTTCCTGATCACTGTTTTCTATTTGTCTTCCTTTTTTGTAATACCACACGCTCCAAGCGTTCCAATTCAACCTCAGAACACCATTCAGCCCATCGTCTTCCAGCATTACATCACCAGTAACATTGTCCACAGATTCCAACTCAAACTCACTCCTACTTAAATCTACATCAGACTTTACTGAATGTTTTGTTCCATCAACAAAACCAAACAAACCAGTTCTGTAAAACTCACCAAAGGTTGCACAACTTGAAGGCTTAAGTTCACTATCACAGCGATAAGGTAGAAATAACTGCATTATGCTTTGGTAAAACTTTTCTGGCTCTTTTGTTTCAGAGAAACACGCATATCGAACAGCTGCTGGTTTTGTCCAAATTCTTTTGCAATAAACCCAAAGTCATTATTCAACTTTATTGCATTTCTACATTTCTCATTTTTTGTCAAAACGCTATAATCTGAAGCAAACTTAACCAGGCACCTATTATTAAACATATCATCATTCGGCCTATTCTTATAGCGGTCAACTATCTCAGTCATCCACATGTCTTTTGGGGTAAGATCCTGTGATGTAGCTTTTGTCTCAAAACAGAAATGGGAAAACTAATTTTCACAATATTATCACCAGTTGGAATAAAAATAACGCTCCGAGAACACTCCTTTAAATGCATGTTGGTGAGTCTATACACTGCTTCCTGAGCACAAACATCACGGTTATGCAAATAGACTCTACCAAATCTCTTTAAAGCTTCTTTAGCACAAACATTTCCTTCTTTGGCTGCTTCTCTTTCTGTCCGTTTCCTAGAAGAAAACCAATTTCACGTTAAATTTTTGACATGTAAGATACAATATAAACACAACATGCATATGCATCAACACAATATTGGATATCAATATTTGCATTCCAAGCTTTTAACAGCGGTCTACTATATGGATTAATCCAGATTTCTTTAATTTGCCTTTTCAACACCATTCCTACTAAATCGTTTATATGCTGATTCAAATACATCTTGATTCATGCACAAGCCTTCAAACATTTCTTCCACGGTACTATATGGACAGTTCTCACCCTAACCCTCCTTGTTTTGTGGTCAATATTATTTCACCATTTTATTAATGTGGGTTGCCAGTTTGGATCAGGCTTCCTATGAAGCTATAAGAATGATAGAAAACATGCTAACAAAAAGCCTCAGACCTGCAGCTCACAGGCGGTTCTAGACACAGGCTAACAGAAGTGGCTCTTTGGCTCAAATATATATTAAATTATGAAATATTGCCCTGTTTTTTGTTTCATTCTTTTTTAATTGCCCTGAGGGCAACAATTTATTCACATATATGTACATTTATTATTATTGATACTTTAATTAAAAATGAGTTATACAAGTTTATGTCGGGGAGCAGGGGGGGCGATGACATGTTCGCATACACCTCGGAAAGTATGTATGTAGTTGCGCCCCTGCTGGCAGTTCCTCTAAAGGTCGGACCTCTTAATGCGCATGCTCTGCTCACTGTCAGATCATTATTTAGTTTGCAAAATAAATGTACTTATCAAGGTTTTTCAGAATTGTTTTTACACAGACTTTAAAAATGTTGCAGTCCACTGTACCGCAGATAAAATAAATAAATAAATAAATAAATTCATGGAGCGTCTGTTAAAAACATGTGAAAGCGGTTGAGTTAGTCTTCTCAATCACTCTTCGTGCCCAACTGGTTTTTCTTCACTTGTCTCTTTGAGCTCGCGGTTCACCATCCACTTCCTGTATTTGGCCCAGGTCTTCTAAACCTTGTTTGGGGAGCACATACTACATTTCCCTAAATGCATTGAGCGGGAGCTACGGCAAACCAGAGCGGCAAACACAAATCTTTGACACGCGTTCCTTGCTACAACGTTGAACTCTAAACTCTAACGTAAGCTAATAAAGTTACTCAGAACTGGTATTCCTCCTAATAAAACAATCAGTTTTTAAGTTTAGTCGGAGGCGACAGGAGCGCATTTTAAACATTCCGCTTTCACACGGAAAAGTTCGCTAAAGTTAGCCGGGAAGCTAAAAACAACTTGCGCTAACTTTAACTGGCAAATGATGCGGGCTGCTTTCTCCTAACGTCTCAGAAGTGAGTGACGAGGAGCGATGGTGGCGTTACTGGTAGGAATGTGTCCTGGTCTGGATGAAGGTTTGCTGCGGAGTCTGCGGGCTGCTGATATTAGAACAGGTTGGTGCGGATTTATTGAGTTTTAATGGTAAATGATGAAGATTAGCAGCTTAAGTGATGGCTTCTTGTTTCCTCAGTGGAGGACCTTGTCTCTTCTGACATAGAGGATCTCGCACAGAAATGCTCCGTCTCCTATAAGGTATTTATAACTCAATCAGGTTAATTCGTTCAGTATTAAACACACTTTAATATGACCAGTCATCGCTGAAGTTATAGAAACAATTAAATGGCTAATGGCTAGACGAGATGCCGTTTATTTTTACTTGCCAAACACTCTACAGTTTAAATTTGATTTCAACACATTTTCTCCCACGTGCAGCATGTTTTGCATTATCGTTTTTAACATCAGGTGAGATGCAGAAAGATTTATAAAAGCTCCTTTTACTTAAAATTAAGAGCTCGTTTGCTGTTTCTGAACAAATGACGTTTTAAATGTTTCAATCATTACAGATTAAACACAAAGAACATTGATTTTTTTTTTTTTTTTTCAAGAATTGACACCATTTTCTCCAACCTGCAACCACAGCTACATCTTTATTGTTTATTTGACTCTGCTTTGATCACTCGATCCTCCCACATCGGCTAAACTGATGTAACAGCTGCATGTAGAATTACAAGAAGCTTAAGTTTTAAGATGTATAACTGAGGACAATAAGCATCTAAACCTTAAGATCAGGGATTAAGAATCAAGGTCAAACTCTGCAGCAAGTGTTTTGGTTTTAGGCCACAGGAGGAGAGTGCAGTTGTTTTCTAGGAGCGATTTGCTGGATTTTCAGCCAAAAGGTTGCGGTCAAAGGTGGTAATACCACTAATCTAGCAAAACATCCACTGATCCGGGTCTTCACCTGACGCACTGAGGTTGGAGAGGCAGCTGGAGGCAAAGATTTATTTATGTCACATCTTGTCCTCTGGATTTTTCCCAAAACACATTTCACACTCATGTTCCAGTGTTCAATGTGAATAATCATATTTTATTTTATGTATTTTATACCCACTTTCCAAAGCTTCAACTGCCAGTATACCGACTGCCTGAGTGTGGAGAAAATTAAAGCCAATATTAAGACTGCACAATCACAGCAACATTATAATAGTTGCAGCAATAAGGTCATCATTAGGAAATCATAAACAAATTCATAAACTATTTTTGAGGTTTATTGGAAGAACAAACTGTAGAAAATTACAGTAGACCGCCATATTTTCTGAAAATTGACAGATTTTTTTGTAGTTCATATTAAAAATACTCTACAGAAGATGCAGCTTGGGAAGCTGAGATACATAGGAGCAATGCTACAGGACTGTTCTTAAAGGGCCGGTTATGCCAGGATGTATTGACACACTGTTAAAAAATGTATAAATAGCTGTCTCTACATTTGATAAGTACTTCTTTAAATTAAATATTAAACATCTTTTCCCTAATGATCCCTTATTGGCACTGATACCAGCAGGCTACTTTAGTCTGTTTCAGACATTGGGTAAATTCATTAGATAAATTCTATGCAAATGTAAGCTTCTTATCCCTTTAATTACCCAAGACAAGCAAAAATATCTGAAATTGGTAGACGTATTGTGAACATGCATTTGTAAATTTTATTGGTCAATTTTTCCATGTGATTGATCCTGATTGGTGACCCACTGATCAGAAAATAAGTAAAAAATTTAAATATATGTAAAAATATGCAAAAGTTTCCAAATAGCACTGGACACACTTCCTGGTGGGGAAGTTGTTACTGAAGGAAGACTACAGTTTAGCTAAAGTACAGTGTTAGAAGTTTTTTAAAAGGAAACCAGTTCAACAATGACATGCTGCAGTTTATTCAGGCTGCAAGACAGCGAGCGAGAGCAAACATTTCAGCAGATAATAGAAAGGCTGAAAAAAGTAAAGCAACCATTTCTACTTTTTGAGATTTCAACCTATCTGTTATGAAACATGCTGTGTTTGGAAACGTTGACAGGCTTTTTTTAAGTTGAGGATCTTTGCTTTTCTCAGTGAAACATCTGTTGTAGTCATGCTAGCCAACCAGCTACAGAAGCTAACGCCGGTCTAGGATGAGTCTGCTCTTCAGTAAGCGTTACTAATTGCACAAGCTGTTCATTGATGTATGTGGAAAAAAGATTTCACCTGTTACTGTTTTAGTCAGGATAGCTAAAACATTTTTTGTGTTTGACTCCTTTTAGAGATGCAGAAATTATAGTCTATAAGCTAGAAGGGCAAAGCGACTCTTAGGTAAAATGTTTGTGTTTAATGTCTTTTAGAGAGTCTTCATTTTTCCAATACTGTATTGGCATGCTCGTTTTGTTGACTAGAGCTTACCGAAGAGAAACGACCTGCAGAATAATTTGAAATCCAAATATGTGAGCTGGAATCCTGCAGAAGTAACATCCAAAATGCATTTTTGAGTGTAGGGCGACTTCAGACATATTTCCCCGTGGGATCATCGTGTTTTTCAAATATTACTTTTCTCCTCCTCGCAGCCTGCAGAAGGTTCAGGTTCACCTCAGTGACCCAGCCAGAGTTTCTGCCCTGTGTGTGTTCAGCCTGCAGACATTTATCTCCTGAGCTGATAACCGGCATCCCGTGGTCCGTCAGCCTCCCGCTGCTCAGCTGAGCCATTGTTTTGTCCGCAAATTGGAACGACTCTGAGGTCATCGCCGGGCCGCCTGTTGACAACAGCAGTCTGAAAGTTTAATTAAAACTGCTGAAGGATTTTCAAGTAAAACACACCTATGCTATGATACCTGGACAGACTGGAGTGCCAGCAACGTCTGAGCTAATTGAGACCCGGCAGATTTGTTCTTCCAAATGAATAAAGAGTCGGGTTCAGAAGGATCCGCTAATCAAGGAGCAAATCTTTCAAACAATTAGAAATGCTTGTTCACAATTTGAGCAAAAGGAAGCGGACAGTGCAACGCTGTTGATTATAGTCCTTTCTGAATCTGGTATTGAAAAGGTTATTAACAATAAATAAGAGGAAAATAATCACAGACATCTGATTTGCACTTCAGCATTCATCCATAAATATTTTCAAAAAGAGGTGAAAATGAAAGGTTTAAGTGGAATATTTACATAAACATCATGAGCATGAATGTGATTAACAGCATGACATTGTTTAACAAGAATGGTGTGCAAGTTTCAATGAATTGTGCATTTGCACTAATCCACATAGTTTCTGAATATAACACGATACCTGCTGTAGTGTATGGAGGACCAATCCTGCCCTAATTCAGAATAAATACAGAAATACTCCTTGGCCTGAGTAGCTTGTAAACTAATAAGCAATTTCCCCTTGGGGATGAATAAAGTATATTCTATTCTATTCTATTAATTATTGCTCAATAAATAAGCATAAAAGAACTGAGGGTTTCATTGAAATGGTTCAAAGTCTTAAAAACTGATGAGAGGTGGGAGTTCATGTGGATCACATCTGTCAGCTTGGGACCCTCTAAAAATGCATATTACTGCCTTAGAAACTTTCTAAACTACTTTGGTCCCCACCAGGACTCACCTGAGTGTATTTGCAATGGACCCCACGGGAAAACAAATTCTAGTCCGTTTAAAGCAGACCAAAAGTCTCGGGTGCGAATGCACCCTAAACGTAGTCAACAGATTTTTGATATGTCTATGTTTGGGACTTGAGATTGTAAAACTTTGCTTTTCTTCATCTGCAGAGCCCTTCTAACCAACTTGTTCTTTGCTTGAGGAGTGGTTAAAGCAGAGATGCATCTACAAGTTGCTGGAGTCTTCAAGGACTTCTGGCGATTCTTTGTGGAACGATTATTTATGGGAAAATTCAAAATGATCCGCTCAGAATTACCCACTCTAACAACTAAAGCAGAAAAATGTAAATAAGAGCAGTTATTTGGTGGGGAAATAATTCCAAATTACATACACTTGAACATATAACAGGAGAGAATCAAGCAGATACCAGTAAGTTGAAAATACAACGTGGCATGCTCACTGATTCAGAACATTATGCACCATTTAACAGAGCTAATGTCATTCTAATATTGTTAGCTTTTTTAAAGCATCTACAACAGCTTCATTATTTTTTTTTCTAAATATCTTTTGTTATATATAAATACCCTAAAGGTTAATCTATAAAAAGCCTCCAGAGATCACCTTAAAGTGCTCTGGAGTTTAGAGTCCTAAAGCATCCAAACTGATTGAGAGCTTGGGAATAAAATCAATAAATTACACCTTTTTTTTCTCATGTTTTAGAAATATAAGGCTGTTGCAGAGTTTAGAAAGCTAATCAATTTATAGTCACATTTGTTTAGACCTGTCTCTGTGCTGGACCCGAAATGTTTTATTTTTTTTGGTTCTACGACCTTTTGAGGTTACTTGTAAAAACTGGAAACAGGATGTCTTTGAAAGCTGATTGATTAGTTGGCGTGAAAGCCTGTCCGGTTAGATCTTCTCTGTCATCACCGTCTGTTCTAGCAGTCGGTGTCAGTCGATGCCTGTTGTCTTCCTCTGCCTAATTAATGAGAAAGCGAGACGTGTGTGTGTGTGAGATTCAACGTAGAAGTTTTATTGATATGCAGGAGGGAGTTTCTCCTTACTGTGTGGAGCAGCGGTGGCGAGTCGAGGCTTTGTTGAAGCGCAGGAACTTTCCAACCGACGCCGTGTTTAAATGAGCCTCGTTTCTTGGAGGGAAATTTTCAAAGAATAAACTTTTATAGAAGAAATTCAGCCAGGCGCTCCATGTGGTTTCCTAACTAGCAGTTTATTCTGCTGGAGGATTCCCGTTAGGAATTAAACATGACTCCAGGAGGTTCCTTTGCGTGTTTGAACTACTTCTAAATAGCATATTATATTATAAAGTTAATAAAACACAAGGAAAGGATGTCAGTTGGGAATCATGTCAAAGCAAGGATTTATTAGTGCATTATTTGTCACAGACTATAAAGGATGGGACAGTAAATATCCGTTTTCCCATGTACACACGTAAACATAAATACAGAGTTTTCTCAAATCTCCACTTTCATCAGAGTTTTTTTTTTAAAGCTGATCAGATATCCAGCTGCGTGTCGACCAGGTCTGAGTCTATTTGTAGCAGTGAGGGTTTTAAAGTCTGGCAGCTGCCAGGGGGAAGGATCTGCGATGATGCTCCTTTGTGCATTTACGATGCAGCTGAAGGAGCTCTTTGGTTCTGAAACGGCGTCATGCCCCCTGCATGAAGCCGAGGGAGGCACCATCCTGTGGTGATCCTCTTTTTCCTGGAGTTCTTCTGTCTCCTGTCACCTGCACTGGCTCCAGAGAACATTCTAGGACACTTAAATGAAACTGCAGAGCAGTAGAATCATTCAAACGTCCTTTCATCTTGTCTATAGGACAACTCGACAAGCAAACATTTAGTAATTTTACACTGATATACAGACTTTGGTTTCATGTTTTTTTTTCTTTTCCAGTTTCCTTTGCATACACATGAATACAGTTATTTCAAACATTGTTTCTGGAATTGATCAAACTTGAGTTAAATGCCAAGGCAATATTGCTTGTACAGTTTTTTATTTCAATATACAGCATAGAAGAAGAGCCAAGAATGCATAAAATTACTTCCCTGTTCTGACAGCTAATATTACATCTCATTTTAAGTGCATCCCCTTAATTATCTTAGAAATTAATATAAGTTTTGTCAACATATTTTCAACAAACTCCAGTCACTTTGTGTATTAGTTGGCAATAGAAAACTCAGAGGGATTAGTTGTGTTGCAGACACCACCAAGCAGCAAAAGTAGAATTTCCGAGTGTGTGTCCAAAGCGTTCCCACGCAGCTCCTCCTCCTTCCGTCCGCTGATGCAGAATTGATTAAATTGCTGCAGACGGCATTTATTCTGGCAGAATATGTATGCAGCGGACCGCCAGTATTCACGGCGGTAGAAACCACGAACAGCTGAAATCCACAAATACTTAACTCCTCTTTTAAAACTGCTAAAAACTGCCTATTTTAATCATTCAAACTCCAAATATACCTGAACAAACATTGTGGTAGAGCTGCCACTAGAAATTAATTCAGGGATTATTTTGACCGGTAATCTAATAAAACAAGTTGGCACATTCTTCAGATATTTCATTTAACCACTTAAGCTTATTTTATACAATATCAGAAATACATTATAAAATGCAAATAATCTTTAATAGAATATCATTATCTAAATGGAATAATGTAGCATTACTTAATAATCGATCACTTGCCGCAAACGATACATCTACCATTTAATGAATACTTCTAACATCAACATGTGAAAATCTCAACCCTTCCTGCTTGACTTAACATGAATACAGTTGTTGATGATTTTTTTTATCAACCAATTCATAATTGAATAGCAAAAGGTGCTTAATAGGAGGTTTTCTTTAATAGAATTTGAACTAGTGGTGAAGCGATTCATCGAATGATTCGAGTACCTCGATTATTAAAATTCCTCGAGGAAAGTTTATCTGCCTCGAAGCTTCGTTAAATTATGTTTTATTATGTAGCGCACCGTGTTCCGCCCAGATCATTATTTGTGGAGGGCAAGCGCTCTTACATGGCGTCAGCATGGTGTTGAATTGTGCGGCGTTTTGCCAGGGTTTGGGGGACAAATAAGGATTGTCGAACTTTGAGGTTCGATGGTTGGAGTACGACAGCGTTTCTGGCGTCGGAATTGAGTCAGAGAGAGAGAGAGAGAGATTCGATTCCTCGGATAATCGTAAAGATATTCTATGGAGTTCTTCATTACTAAAATATTCTTTTACAACAGCCCTAATTTGAACCATGTGAAGGTAAAACTGCCACTTGAGGAGTTCTTGGTAGAGCATAATTACAAAGAATGTTACTTTAAATGCAAAATGGATATATTGCACAGTTTTGGCTTAACTACTGCTGAGTTTGTTCTTTCAGCTATTGGCCTAATTTAGTTGGCATACTCCAGTTAATGATGAATCAATTACTACGATAGTTTGGAATTATTTCAATAATTGATTTATCACAATTATTTTGATCAAGACAGAAGCTAACACCCATAGTCTTCTTTGCATGTTTTATTTCACATGTTTTTTGACATGTTTGACCAAACTTGTGAAGCCATTAGTGCATTTAAGAGATGATGTACTTGTGCAGAGTTTTTAAATACATTTATAATTTACTACATTTATGGCTGTTTACAAAACCAAATGTAAGTCAATTCAGTACTGCTTTTCTGTATCGGATCAGTATCGGCCGATAATAAACCTCGGTTTATTATCCGTGATGCTGTGACCTGTGATGCTGTGGGCTGGTTTGCCTTCTAAAGCCTCTGGGAATTTGGTCAGAGGTCCTGGCTTTGGAAAGTTTTTGAAATGCATTTTAAGCAAACATTAGGGAGGAAACTAATAGTCATCATTCGGTCTTTCAGCATAACGAATGAAACTCATGACTGAGTGAACACAGAAATAATTCACCAGTCACAAAATCAACCTCGTGTCACGGCTGTTTTCCACAAAAAGTGGCTAAAAGTACAGAGGTTGCAGAATTTTGCTGCATGTTGCAGCTGATCTCTTCATCGCTGCTGTGAGTTTGTGTTTCCTGCGTTTCAGGCTCTGTTCGCCGTCCGCCGTGTGCTGCTGGCCCAACACACGGCCTTCCCAGTGTCGGGCGCCGATCTATACGAGGAGCTATTGAGCTCCACCGCCATCCTCTCCACTGGAAATCCCAGGTAAAGTCAATTCTCCACACACTGCTTCATCTGTCAGGGCCTGGGGGATTTAACAGGGAGCTCAACACCATCACAGGGGCTTACAGGAAGGCTTATCTCCAGTATCAATACTCCAAAGGAAACATTTGTAAGTTTTGTGATCCTGTTCAAGAAGCTTTATCAGTCTCATCATATTGAATCATAGGATTAGTTTCATTAAGCATAGATTTTTTTTTTTTCTGTTGTAAAACCGAAAATTAACTTTCTGGCTCGTATCTTTTTAAATTTTGCTGCTCTGCCAAATTAATTGGTGCTGCTCCGATGAGACGTTTTAATAACATTTTCACTTATTGCTGCCCGGTTTTACAGACCAGTCATCAGTTGTGTTTGGAGTTGCACCAATTAGAGATTTTGTCTTTTTTTCCAGTTAAATACAGTATTTTTTCTGCTTTCTGGATAAACTAATAATTATTCCATCTTAACAAAATGCTCTCTATGAATTAAAACTGTCTCTCAAAAACAGAACAAGGTTACAGTGCTGCTAAACTCTGCTTCTCTAGAAAAGTAATAACAGTACAGAATAACTGTCCAGGTCATATAACCATATATATATATTCTGATGCACGTGTCCATATAAATAAACCCAACAATACAGCATTCTAGTATGGTTTATTATTTCCTATTTTAGAAGTCTGCAGTGTTTTTAGTGTGACTTATTCTGCTTTTAATGTTTTTATTTCATTATTATCTTTATCTATTCCTACTGTACAGCACATAAAATGGAGTAGATTGGACTAACCTTTTTTCACATCTAAAAACACAGAATTGTTCCATAAAATATATATTTTTATACACTCACATGCAGCGCAAGCATGAACTGCAGTAGATCCATTTGAAATAACGGTCATCTCATATCTTTTATTACCGTAGGCTGCTGAGTCTATGAATAGGGAAGGGAAGCTTAAGTCTTGGCTTCAGCCTATTCCTCTTTTTGTAAGTTATTGGTTTGTAAGATAGTATTTTGTTTTCTTTTTTGTAAAGTTGTTAATTTATCAAAATAAAGTGGATCTGAAAAAAATAGTTTGTCCATATGCTAATGAAGGCTGGAAAATATAAATATCGCTGAGATGTTTAATAATTTTTATTGCAACTATAGAGAAGCCATGAGCAGCTTTTCATCGGTCAATGATTTGTTAGATACTTTAGGAGCAGAGGTGATGTCACACTGTGTGTGTAAGGGAAAGCAGTTGTGGTTACGTAGGTTGTTTTGTGGCATTTCAAACTACCATTAGCATTCTTTATTAGAGGTTAGCATAGTTAGCATGGTAGCACTACCAGCTGTAGACGTCAGTCAATTGTGCAGTGCCTGTAGACTCCAAAAGTAAGGCTGTGCTATATCATTATATACAATATACCATTGCAATATCTAAAATTCCAGTTTTGGTATGACTTGCCATGGCAACCATTGCTCACCTCCATCTATTACCCATTTCACTCTGAGTTGGGATTTTAATATTGCAATGCCCAAGTAGACATTGTTTGTAGAGCCTGTTATGAAGATCATTTTAACCTCTACTTTCCATAAATGAACGCCATGTTTTATTTTTTCAATTTAAAGTTGCAGGCGCTACATATGACATTGATTTTAGGCTCACTCGTATATGTGTGTCTCGTAAAATAAACATGTTTAAAGGAAGCTTGCTTTATGTGGATGTGAGGAGCGGCCATATTGGAGCGGCCATATTAGATCTTGAATTCTCACACTTACCAAGTGGGGACTTTTCAGGAGCTCCCTCCATAGAGGAGTGAAGTAGTCCACATGTATGAAACCACACATGCAGATAACTAAGGGGTGTGCAGGATGAGGTGGAGGTCAAGGGTCAACCAAAACTTATATGTGTTTCAACAATGTGCTAAAATCACATTGCTCTATACATATTGTCCTTGGCATGACAACTGTAACAAATTCAAGGTGTCTTGGTAGTCTCGTCTAGTCTCCTACAACAGAAAAAAAGTTGTCATGTTTTTTTTAAATAAAGTCACAAGAGGGTCTGAAAAGTTGCTAAGTAAAGATAAAGTTGATGTGGCGTCAACAGTGCTTCTCTCACGCTGACCACAGAGCCCGGTTAACCTCTGCTCATCCCCACGTTTGGCCACTAACCTCAGTGGCCCTTGGCTCCCTCCATGTTAGTGAGATTTTCTTTAATTTGTGTGTGGTTACTTACAATTTAATAAAGACTGAAGCTGTGCAGTCTGTCTGTTTTTGTTCACTTCGGTTTAGGTTAGAGTAGAATAACTGTAGAAAAAAAAATACCAGAATCTTTTCATTTTGTTCTGATGCATAAAACCCTCAAATGGTAATAGTCTGACTGTTTTTAGCCTGAAGCAGATCAGGACACATTCTATACTTTTAAATGATTCGCTTTTGACCTTGAAAAATAGTCGTTCTAGTGGGTGTTTTCTTTATTGTTGACATTCAGTTGGAGGTCTTCACTATATCAGATTAACTGAACTGAAATCCCTGGTTTCAGTTTTGAGCTTTTTACTGACACCAGCAGAGAATGGGAGTTCTGTTCAGCCGCTGCAGTTAGAAATTTAGAAATACAGCCGAGTGGGAAGTGCTGCAACAGTGGCCAGAGCGCTCACACCCCCCGAACCGAAGGAACAATTTGGCAGCTGAAACTGTCGCCTTGTCCTGTCGCTCCATTTGGCTCGTATAGCCGTCCTTAAGTGGCTTCAAATATATCAGCTGCATTAACTCTGCTCTCTACGTGACCACCTTCCACTGGAAAACACAACAAACACTGCAGAGGAGAACATTAAAACGTTTCATCGGCACGTCGCACGATCAAAATTTAATGACTTGGAAGAAAGCAGCGATGCTGTCAGCGTGGCATTGTTGCAGTTCTGGGAATGGCAGGTTTGATGTCTGCAGCTGCTTCATGATTCTGTTGTCTGTATGGTGAAGCGTGGAAGGGTAAATATTCATCTTTGAAGGGGGGGAAAAAAACTCAATATTGTCTTGACAAATCTGTGGATTGTTCCAGCAAAGCATAATTTATAGGATGGGACCTTTACTACAGTCAGATTCAGCATAATTAATGACCACAGGTGTTTCCTCCTCTCTCAGTGGCTCTTTTTAAGTGGTTTTTATGAATTAGAGATTTGGAGCAGTGATATCAAGCTAAATCATACATGTTGGTGAAGCTGCTGTGTTGCAGCGTGCCTTGGCTGCCCTCTAGTGGTGGGTAGCTGAACAGACAGGAGGTGATCAGGTTTGGAGGTTCAGGCTCAGGGCTCTGCAGCCTGCGGCTCCTTTAGCCTTCCTAAATGGCTCTCAAGAAACACTGCTTACACAATGACGCTCAAAGTTCCTGTAATATATTTTTTAGATCTTTTTTCCTTGTCATAAAGTTAGAAAATACGTGGTTTTTAGGGCTGCAACTAATGATTATTTTAGTAACAAACTGCATGACTGAAACCTTGCGAAAACCGATGTTGATCAAGGCAATTTAAGTTCAGAAGAAGGAAGTGGAGCTGCTTGGAACGAGAGTAGATTTAGTTAAACTAGATTGCACGATGATTTCTCAGTAATAATCAGGACAACGATGCAAGAGTAAAATGTGCAAAACATTGTGGAAATATTGAACTAAGAGATAAGACTCTACTAATGTCTAAACAGTGTAATATTTGTCCATTGTAAACTGAAATTGTCCTGTAAGCGTATCCAACCCCTCCCCTTCACAGAACACTTAAATCTGAACTCTTACATGAATTTTCCTCCAATCAAACGCCAAGACGAACCCTTTCATGTCCAAGTGTTCAGAGCGTGCTGACGAGTGCGGCCCGAGGGTTTTCTCCTTTTTAATCTGTGACTTTTCAAGGGCAATCACTTTCATCTCGCCGAGTCCTTATGGGAACGACGATTTGATGTTCCATCAACAGCGCAGCCGTCGCCACGGTGCTGTCACAACAGGCAGCAGTAATGCAAATAAGTCTGTCCACACAGATTTTCTTCTTTTGACAATCTCACAGCGACATTGGGGGAACTGAGTGCCTCACATTCAAGTTGGAGGACCTTGGCTTTGTAAATTCAAGTGGATTCCTGTCACATTTCTCACCACAAGTAAGAAGAAAGGAAGTAAAGAGCTGCTGTTTATGTCTGTGCATAAACTACGACGAATCCAAACTGTAATCACAGAGAGTCAGAACGATCAAGTGTTGCATGCAGAGACTAAGAACCACTTTTATTTCTCTTGTTTTAAATTAAAACACAAAAAAACTGACAAGGAACTTATTTATGTCTTGCAAGTATTTTGTCATTTGACAAGAGAATAATACAATCCCAAGTAAAGTACAGTGACCCACAGAGAAGCTGTGAGACAAAACCTTTCTGCTGGAGTTTGCATTTATTCAGGTATATGAAGCATCTGTTAGTATTCATGTTTCCATTGGGTCCGACCCAACATGCAACAAACCACCAACACGGATCACTCTGCTACTTTCTCAGGCTTCTCATTAAAAAGCTGCGACATTGTTTTAAGTGATCGATATTGTTGTTTTTCTAAAAAGATGACCTTTTGGAGAAGGTCAGGTATGTGGAAAAATTGTATAGAAAAATCAATGCTGAAGCTAAATCTCACATTTGCTGAAAAGTTTCAGACCTGCAGAGTTTCAGAACAATTTTATTTGTGCAGTAAAAAAAATAGACTTTCAATGTATGGAGTTATTTACATCTTGCAAGTTCGTAAGTTGTTTTAATATTTCTGAAGTCCACCTGTCCAGGACAGTGCTAGATTAGATTTACATAGATCACCTTGACGAGATGTTTCTGTAGTTATGCAGCATCTATATCGGAACAGCTTTGCATTATTTTAACTTATCTTGATGAGGCTTTCACATCTGACAATGTGGTGGACTCAGTTTGATTGGGGACCAAAGTTGTAACGTTCCATTTAAAGATGCCGTGGTTTGCTCTGACATTGCATTGTGCCAAATGAACCAAACTCGTTGAAAAACCTGTTCACCTCCTCACCTGACCGAGAACCACTGAAGGAAACGACACAAAAACCTCGAAAAAGACACGATTACAACTTTCTTCTTCACAAAATGTACTCAAAAATAAAGAGGCGTCAGATTTGAGCAGTTGTAGAATTTCTATTTTGTCTTTGGTAAAAGCCATTTCTCCCTCTAGTGCTACACTAGTGCTCTTGATTTGGTTGTATTTACCCAGAATGCCCTGCGGTGTAGTCCACTTCCTGCTTTTGGAGCGGTCTGCCGTCATGCATTGGGACCGCACCAGATTTCACTTCCACCAAACCAAAACCCAGGTTTGTCGGCGGACCAGAGTCCACTGGTTTGGTCCACATTAGAGTTCAAATATGCATTCACACCTTTTCAAAAGTACTGGACTTTCTAGACAAACGATAATTGCATCCTTAATTAAGAGCAGACCTGCACCATGTAGGACATATGAAAAGGATTCAGCTTCATCCAGCTTCACTGTCTGTCTTCAGTTCACCTGAAATCTTCATTGCAAATGTTCACCAAGTTGTTCAGAAGCTTCACTCTTGCCAAGAGACGGAGATTATTCCTGTTTTTGTCTCCGTTTTATCCTCTCAGTGACAAACTCTTGACGTCCCTTCAACGCTGTCACGCCTCGCTTCCTAATCCCAGTCCAGCGTCTTTTTGCTTCCCCTCGTTGTTCTTGTTCAGCTTCATATTTAGTTTCCATCTCGCAGTATTCAGCCGCTGCGTCTCGCCGCCCAGAGTTGAAGGAGCCCCTTTCACTTTCTGACAGGACAAGATGAAGAATTAGGAGCCCGTCGTAGTGAGAGCCCCTTTAAGGGAATTGTAAGTGTCACAGAAATAGTTGGATTCAGTTTGGCACACTGACGATTTATACCAAACATCTTTTTAAGTGATGCAGCAAAATTATTCAGTGAGCGCTTCTCTCGCACGTCCAATTTGAATGGATTAGTTAGTTTTATACGTGATCAAAAGGCAAAAAGGTTTTTAAAATGTTCTCAGCTTGTAGGACTTCCTGAAGTAGTTTTTCTAAGATTACGGATGGCTTCATCAATTTTAGATCTGTTGCTACTGTTATTGTACAATAGGTCTTCCACACAGGTATTAGACGTTTGGGCAATAAGACTTAAAAATGACATTTTTATTTTGTTTTCATACCAGAGTCAATTTTAATTAATTTAATTTTATTTGTCATTTTTATTTTGGGAAAGAAATAAAAATAAATAAAGGACAGAAAATATTGTTAAAAAAAAAAGTAGACGATTATTTCAATAATCAATGAATCAGATTAATCGTTTCACCCCTGCATGTTTACCCACCCAGAGTATTTAGTGTGGTTTAATCTGAAGCTAATAGTTTATTCCCCCGCCTGCCAGTTGTGAGTAACGAGTTGTACCTGGTTTCTTGCAGCTTAGATAAACTTCTGGACTCAGGCTTGTATACGGGCGAGATAACGGAGCTGACAGGAGGTCCAGGAAGCGGCAAATCTCAGGTGAGCATTTCCTCGACCTCCTCCAGTAGCGCAGATCATTTCAGCCTCATAAACTTTCCCCGCCGGCCAGATTGAACCTCTTCTTCCAGAGCAGAAGCGATGCTCTCGTTTCAGAAGGTTTCACCGGTTTGCGTGCGTTTTTCAGGTGTGTTTTGGCGTGGCGGTGCACATCGCGTACCACCTGAAGCAGAGCGTGATCTACATCGACACAACAGGCGGGCTCACCGCCGGCCGCCTGCTGCAGATGCTGCAAACCGAAACCAACAACAGAGACGAGCAGGTGAGCTGCTGGATGTTGATTAATCTGTCCGTTACTCCGACAATGAATCGAATTTTTTTTAAAAATGGCGCACTCTGCTGATTTTTCATTCAACTGCTTAAACCTTTTCTACAAAATATTGGACCTGGTTCAATTTCCTTATGCGATCCAGTCAGCTCATCCATAAAAGAATCAATTGATCAGTTCCACGCTGTATTGATAAGTCGAGTGGAAAGGGCTGAGCTTTTCAAATGTTGATATTAGAAGTAAATTTTTTTTTTAGCTACAAAATGTTCAAGTGTTCACTAAAGGCCTGCTATGTTATTGCTTTTAGACTATAAAAAGTTTTTTATTATATATAAAAAAATTCTATCTTTTTTTTGGCATCTTTTAATGTATTTTCTAATATTTGCATAAAACAAGTTTAAGTGAAAACTGCAGAAAACTGCAGTTAAAATAATGAATTAATCGATAAAGCCCTAGATTAATCGTTTCAGCCCTAGTCGTTTTACACAAATAATAACATATTTCACGTGAAATCAGCTGACAGTGAAAACTTTTCGTTTGCAGATGGAAGCTCTTCAGAGGATCCACACCTTCCGCCTGTTTGACGTCTGCGCTCTGCTCGACTGTCTGTACGGGCTCGGCGGCGGCGGCGGCGGCCTTCACATGGTTGGTTTGCATAAAACACACCAGCCGCACCTCCGGGACCTGCAGCGAGTTTGTGGGGGGGGTGAGGGGGGTAAACCTTTCAGTTGTCTAAATGTGTCACATTCTGTGTCGAGGCGTGTGTCGGCGGCGGCTCTGTCAAGGCGCTGATCGTGGACTCGGTGTCGGCTGTTATCGCTCCTCTGCTGGGAGGCAAACAGAACGAAGGTGAGTGTCTCTCTGCTGCTCTGTCACACTCAGGCACACCCCAGGCTGTGTTCACATCTGCCTGGATTTCATCTGTGGTTAGAATGTGAAGAAAGGAGCCCTGCGTGTTTTCAGGAGTATGACATTTACATGAAAAGAACGTTGGAAATAACAGTAGCGGCACAGTGGAAGTGAAGTTAAAGTAGAGCAATACAGGAGAGAAGGATGTGTTTATTAAGTTAGACGTTTGAGCTCGTCTTTTCTCTTGAGACTTGAAATGAATTGAGCTCATTCAGCTTTGTTGCTTATTAATTTAATGTATTTATTGAATCTCGATTAACAAAGTTCGTAAGGGGTGCTTGAAATCCTTGAAAATGAATTTCAGCTAGATTTTTTTTTTCAAGGTTTGGAAAGTGCTCGGTTTCTGTATGAAGTCCTTAAACGTGTGTGATGTTAAAGCTGCACAGTTTCATGAAAGCCCAAATTTGGAAAATGTCATTTCTGGTAAAAGCCGCATATTTTCATAAACCTAATAAAAAAAATATCTACTATTTTTTTTTTTAATCTCGCTGCCTGAAATGTAATTAGACTGAACTTTTCTTTCTACCTGAACTACCAAAATGAGTTATGTGACACATAAAATTTAGTTGTATGTTACTTTCCTTGTCCCTGCTGTAGACTCAGTTAGATCTTACAGAGGCATGAATCAGTTTAATTTTGTGAGGAACAGAAGTCCTAGAAACTTTTTATGGACTTGACAGCCTGAAAATATCACAGAAGGTCAGAGTCCCACCTTTCCCCCTGACTTGTGCGTCTCAACAGTTTCAGATAAACGATCGAAAGTAGCAGCAGGTGGTTAAAGTTCACCTGTCAGGGTGGTAGACGGAGGCATAATCTGATCACCTGCTTGGTTTGCTCCTGAAAGCGTTGCTGTGGATGACTTGCGCCTAACAAACCCACTGTCACCTCAGATGAGCTGTTAAAGGGGACTTATTTTGAAAAATTCACATTTTGCACGTTTGTACTTCCATTTGGGCCTCTAGTCTACTACTTCTAAAAACAGCCCAAGTGCTAAAGAAAAACAAAACACCCAGACATTTATTGGCAACAAGTTAATGTTTTTAGTGTTGGAAAACGAGTCATTTCAATTTCCTGCTCACAAGTCACATTTTACAGACCCCGCCCCATCTCCTAGCAACCCAAGCTGAGTTCCAGCATGTTTGGTCAGCTGGTTTACTGTTGTATGTGCTGTACAATGGCTGCTGGAAAAGACAAGTGTTTTGTTGTTTACTTCCCATCCAGAGTCCACTTGCTTCATTCTTGTTGGTTGTACAGGAGGCTCCATGTCTGCTTGTCAAACATGTACAGTTGTATAATCGCGTATCTGTTTGCAGCCATTTTCACATAAATGTTGAGTTGGAGGGGCGTGGCAGCAACTTGTTTGGATGTAAAGTGACAGGAGGCTCTAATACAGCTCATTCTGAAAGGAGCTTAAAATAGGTCAAACTGGGCGTGCCGTGGTGGCGTAGCGGTTAGCGCGACCCGTATTTGGAGGCCTTCAGTCCTCGACGCGGCCGTCGCGGGTTCGACTCCCAGACCCGACGACATTTGCCGCATGTCTTCCCCCCTCTCCTTCCCTGTTTCCTGTCAGCCTACTGTCATATAAGGGACACTAGAGCCCACAAAAGACCGCCTGGAGGGGTAAAAAAAAAAAAAAAAGTCAAACTGAATAGACTGAAATCTCATTTTCTAAAAATGATTTTGTGCAAAAAAAAAAATAAAAAAAGAATGTGCTGTACAGCCCATAGACGTATCCTAACCTGTTCAGGGAAACATAATTAAAGCCGTCGCCTACAATCCCACAGCGAGCCGTTCCAAACCGCAGGACGGTTATGATGACACATTTTACTGGATGATAAATTGTCCCAGGAATTATTGCAATAAACTATAATATTGTTGTTTTCAGACCGTTTTCTAGTAACATAATAGTAATGGCACAATAAGTAAACCTTCTCAATGATTAATAAACTTTCATTTCTAATCAACATTTAACACTGGAAGACAATTTCAATTCGTTCCAAAGAGCATTGCATGGCCCGGCTTCTGATGATGTTTGTCAGCTTTTAACTAAATATTCTGCTGCTCGCGGTCTTCGTTCTCAGTCTGAATCTTTTGGTTGTTCCACGAACACGGTTAAAAACTAAAAGGGCCCGGGGCCTTTCAGTTGGGGGCCCAAAGGCTGTGGAACAGCTGGCCCTTGCAGCTCCGTTTAGCTGACTCTGTGGAGGTTTTTAAAAACATTTTTATTTTCCCAGGCTGTTACCTCTTGATTTTATTGTGTTTCTTATGTTGGTTTTATGTTTTGTATGGTTTTAAGGTTGATTTCTATTCTACAGCGCTTTGTGATTTTATGTCTGTGAAAAGCTCTTTATAAATAAACTTCACTTACTTACTTACATATATCTATATAAATATCTAAAATTAAAAACAAAACAGCTGAAAGAAATAAAATGGATACTGTAGTCTCTGCAAACAAAATTGTCCTTCAACAAATGGACTAGTTGAGACTGAAGCTATTCTTTAGTAGAAAGAGACACAAAAACCAACCATTCATACAAATGGAAATTATTGAGCTTGATTTAATAAAAATTATTTACTGCTTATCAAGACAGGCTTGCTAAAGAATCTTTCTAGTGAGGGTTGACTTTTACCTTACAAAATAGTAAAAAAAATATATAATAATCTGTTATTTTTCTTTTTATTCTGGGTAATGCGCTGCAAAAATAGATTTCCAAACTCCTAATATTTGTATCGCTTCATTTAGAGCTCTATCTAAGTCCTAACTTCAGGACGCTGAACATATTCTCTCCGTGTTCCAACCTCTCCAAAACGTCCTGCGCCTCCAGGCATGTCCTTGATGAGACAAGTGGCTGCAGCTCTGAAGACGATGGCGAAGGACTTCAGTGTTGCTGTTCTGGTAAGGATGACTCGGTTCTTGATGTTTCCTGTTCTGAATGCAGGCCTCATTTCCACCGCTGGTGCAGGAAAAAAACAAACAAAAAAAAAGCATGCAGGCGCCCTAATTTAGAACTGTGTTTGATTTTCCACAACAATTTGAGCCTTCCTTTCATGTGTTGAGCCGGTTTTATCTGTTTTAAAGGCGTAATGAGCCATAAAACGCTGAAACGGGATGCCGTCTGCGCCCGCAGGTGACCAATCATGTAACGAGAAGCGGCAGCGGGGAAGCGCAGCCGGGCCTCGGCGTGTCATGGAGCCACGTCCCCACAACCAGAATCCTGCTGGAACGAGTTGAGAGCGGCGCGTCGGGTCGGCGCTCGGCAACGCTCATCAAGTCTTCCAGACAGGTGTGCCAGGAGCGGCGGCGGCGGCGCCGGTTCTGTCAGAGGGGCTTTCTGCTGGTGTCCAAACATCTTGTTAAAATGGAGAGCACAAAGTTGTTTGCCCACAGGCCCGGTTTGATAAAGACTCTTGATTTCCATTTAAAAACATCTCCAGGCTGGATTTTAGCGGAAAAGTATACCAGACGCATCAGTCTAATTCATAAAGACAGGCTGTAAATAATGAGTCATGCTGCTCATTTACATGCAGAACACAGAGGCTGTTACCTACAAGCTGGACCCACAAGCTGACTTTGTGCAAAATGAGAAAACAGGCAGGTGGGAAAGGACGTACCACCTTAATTAAAAATAAAGTATACATGCCCTAAAACACTTCTGGACGCATAAGAGTCTGAAATAACCTGCAGTAGTGACTTTTTGTAAACTCCTGGTGGTATTTTTAGCCGAGTTTTCTTCATCGGTTGTACGCTGTTGGAAGGCAGCTGAACATCTTTTCTTTCTTGGAGATTTTTTTCCCTCTGATCCAAAAAATGTCCTCAGTTCTGAGGGTCATTGCTGAAACAAAAACTCCTGGGGAGTTAAGATTATGGTTCCTGAGAACTTGTTTTAACTCTACGTTTATTGATCTGACACTAGCCCTATTAGACAGTTTCGTTGTAGAATAAAGGTTGTTGATTTTACTGCAATAATTGCAATTCAAAGTCCTGATTATTTTTTTTTCAGTTCTGTTTACTCATGAATGCTTCACAATCTTCTCAGAGCTGGGGCTTCCCCTGCTGCTCTTGTGCCTTTTTGTACTGCGTTATATTCTTCCACTCAACTTTCCATTAATATGCTTAAATAAATGACTGTGGACAACATTTCCTAACTTATCTAATTCATTGAGATACACATTATTCTATATTTGTTGGAGATTTTCACAGCCATAGTCCTCCATTGATCTCATTAAGTTTTCTTTAGATCTCTGCTCATGACAGATCTATTTATCATGTTACTGATCCGAATACTGCAGAACTTTAATCAAACCTGCAGTAGACGAGCAGACAGCATCTAGCTTCTAAAACAAACAAACGTCCAGTGAATTAATTTTGCTTTTTGTGTCAGGCTTGTCTCATCAAGGAGGATTTTGACCTGCAGTGGTGGAGTCGAGCTGAAGGAGGAGGAGGAGGAGAGACGTCAGGAAAGAGGAAGCTGGACGAGACCGACCCCTGACTGGAGGAACGCTGCAGCAACGACCAAAAGGTTCGTTTACGTTGCTGGATTGGAGTTTTTGATGGACTGGTTCAGGTGTCACTTTGAAAAGTGAAGGATTTAAATGCAGCCGATTTAATGACCTGCTGAGAGGAAGCTGGAACAAGGAAGGAAAACTGCATCTTTAAGAGGAGCTAAAATTCACTCAGAAAGCCACAATAATCAGCAAAAGATGAATTTAAATCATCTTTTATATTTTGTTGCATTGTAATAAACTAATGTATTTTGTTGGGATTTTATGTGATTAACAAATTAATTCAGAATCAAGAAGTGGAGCAAAACTTTTGTTTTCCAAACACAAATCTAAAATGTGTGGCATGCACCTTTGGTTGGAGAACAACTGTTAACTGATTATTTTTTGGGGGGTGGATTTAAGGCCAGACTTTGATTAGGCCATTCTAACCTAATCGCTGTCCGGCTGGAAGCAAAACCTTCATGTAGTTCATGTTTGAACAGTTTATGTAGTTTAAGCAATAAATTTCACCACAAGTGGCCCTTCTGAGTACATTCATGAGTTTAATGTGACCCAAAATAAAACTAACTTACAAGTGTTCAACACAGTACAGGATCTTGTTTTAAGCAAAAATAAAATCCTTAATATTTATGTTAAAGGTTCAGATTGTTTCAATTATAATAAAACCTTTTCCCCATATTATAAGTGAAATAATTTGCCAGTAGAACTGGAACATTTTGATCAGTGTTATGGATTTTTTTTTTAAGTTAAAACAAGATCATGCTGAGAAGTTACTTGTACATTTGAAATGATACAAAACTATATTTGCACTAGACTAGAACATACATTGTTGCAGTTTTTTTCTGTAAAACAAAGATTTTATAATAGAATAAAAAACAGACATGGCACAAACAAATGTTTTCAGTTTTTTCACCAGTATTTATTTACAGTTCATGATCTTTTTTGCTTCTGTAGTAAAAAGTCAACTCCTGTTTAGTTGCGACCTGATTTTGTTCTGCAAAATTTCATTAGAATCATTATTCTCCAAACAAAAAGCCTCCAATCTAAATCTTAGTGTCTGCTGCTTAAATAAAAAAGGACCTGAGAGAACGTTGAACTGAAGAGCTGCCCTGCGACCCGACCCCCAACACTCATGGTGTCTTCCTCTCAGCAGGGAGGAACGACGCGCCGCTTTCGGATGCATTCCCAGATCCAGCTGGGAGAGACCCTCTGGGCCCGGCTGCCCCCCTCCGGGTCGCCCAGCGTGTGTGTAGCCGAGGCGGAGTCGTAATCCGGCACCAGGTCCCCGTCGTACGCCACAAAGTACCGCCGCAGTCTGTCGAAGTCCTGAACGGAGACGGGGAGGAAGAGCTTGACCCCGCTGAAGATGTCCAGCAGCAACTGGAAGGAGCACAGACTCTGATTCAAACCTGATGAGCTGCAGGTACAAGGTTCACTGCAAAACTGAAATCTGCCTGATCTTAGTGTTGATTTTCCCTTGTTTTTTTTCCTAGACCTACTTTCTCACAATGAGGTGTTTGTGGTAGAGCATTTCTCTTATTTTAAGTGTGTTGTTAAAATTTTAAATCATTTAAAAGATCTGAAAATACTTAAGGAAAAAAATGTCATGTTCATTGAAATCAAGAAGCTCCTAATAGAAATAAACTGAACTTAAATGAACGGGTTCTCAGTGCAGCTCCAGGGAGAAACAGAACCTTTACATCGCTTTAATCGGAATTATGTTTAGTTTCTATTCCACTTTTCTCAGAGCTTCGTCTTGTTACAATTGTCAAATATTCAGATTTCTTCCTTAAATGAAGCTTTTATCCAGATTTTAATACAAGCAGAGGAGTTTATAACTTATTTTGTTCCCTACTAAAGTACACTGCAAAAACACAAAATCTTACCAAGTATTTTTAGTCTAGTCTCTACTGCAAACATCTTTACTTACTTTTACTAAGACAAAACTAACTTACAAGTAACTTCTCAGCAAGATATAGGAGCTTATTTTAACACAATAGTTCCTGAAAATTGATCAGAAAAGTACTAGTTCCACTGGCAGATTTTACTTAAAACATGGAAAAGATGACTAGTTAAAAATTAAATAACCTGCCAGTGGAACTGATACTTTTTTCTAAATAAATTTTGAGGAATTACTTTTACTTAAACTCTTGTAAGTTAGTGCAGTTGAAACTAGACAATAAGTGGTAAGATTGTGTTTTTGCAGTACAGCTAAAATGTTGCTCGTTAATATTGGGTATTTAAAGTTAAATAATCATAAAAAAGAGGTTCACATTTTATGTAATATCTGAAAATAACTGAGCAGCAGCCCACTGGTAGATATGATTCATAACATTTTCTTACTGAAAACGAGCTGCAGATCAAACAAAAGTCTGTTAAATAAATGTTCCTGAAAAATCAGTAGCAGTTTATTCTCCTTCAAGTTGAGAATTTAAACTTTGATTTAAGAACGATGGATTTATCATAGTAGACAAAACATGTCTAGACAATTTAAACTCATGTGAGCTGGACTTTTATATTTTTAAGGGAGAATCTTAAATGAAAACATTGAATTTTATTCATTTTGATTTTTGACTGAACTGATTGTACGCATTAAAATAAATTTCTATTGCATTAAAACTACAACTTCTCTTTCTTTGGACAACTACAAGTGTTCAGGTTGATGAAGACATTTTGGACCAACCTTGTCGTTCCTCGGCTGCAGCAGCTGGGAAGACGCTTTGTTTTGTCCGTTGCTCTGAAAGCTCTCCTCGCTCTTCTTCACCTGCAGTAAAGGGACGCCTTATCGCACCTCTCCCCCCGCTGGGTGTGTGTAAATGTTGTGAAGTGTGTGTTGCGGTGCAGCTAGTACCTTCTTGGCGCTGGAGGCCTCAGAGGTGGGAGTGCGGGGTTTTGATTTTACAGCCTTTGGTTTGGTGGGGGTGCTGCTACCTGTGAAGGAAAGCAAGAAGAAACCATTTTCTACTATTAATTTAGGTGTTCAATCACTACCTATGTCTCCATCGACATTTGAACTTCTAAAATGGTGTAGAAAAGAAAAGAAAAGAAAAAAAACAACTAAATCATTTGTGTTTTCATCTACTGGTTTGGAACAAATCAACCAGATGGTGGCGCTGCGTAGGGGTGTAATAAACAGGAAGTAGAGGTTGCAAACTTTCACATCTCTGCCCTAATTTTATAACATGAACCAAAGTAAACTCCCAACAAGTTGCCTGTCAGATGCTCCAGCAACTGTCTGTAACTCATGACGCTGCGACTACTTGTGCCCCCTGGTGGTCATTCTGGGCATGTACATCCCAATGCCCGGATCATTGGGTTTTTTTTAACCCTTTGGTCAGAAACAAACTCTACTTTGAGTTTTGCAGAAGTTTCTTCCCCTAAAGCAAACCAGGACCTCTTTAATAAAACAGAAGAATGTTTGGAAATTGTGCTTGGAGTACCTACAAAGAGGTTGAGGACCAACAGCAGCTGAAAAACTTCAAGTTGCCTCCTTTATTTTTATTTTATCTTGTCTACAATTGCTACTCAGTGGTGGTTGTTGTGTGTCTTGTCTCTATGCGCTGTAACTGCGAAATAATTTCCCTGCTGGGATGAATAAAGTAATTCTATTCTATTATAAATAATCTAAAACACTGCTGAGCCTGAGGACTGCAACCAAAGTTGGTTCCCATCGCAATTTCAGAACAATTGAAAATTCAATTTTCAAGACTTTTTTCTTGCTTGTTTGAGATTCTCACTGAGCATCCACAGCCTCCCACCCTGTTGACAGCACCCATAGAAAGCCTTAAAGTAGATTAACTCTCTACTGCAGCAATGTAATCTCTGATAATCATTGTTGCCACAATTATTGGCATTCCAACATTTCCAATAAGATAAACTTAATAAAAGGCTGCAAAGAGAACTCTGGGTTATCAAAACCTTGGAATAAATAATCATAGCTTTATTTTCTGAAGGACCATGTTGCTTTCACACCTCTGGACCAATTACTGAGGGCCAAACAGGGTTTCTGCACGTTTTACCAACTCAATTCAAGACTTTTTATGACCTTTACAAACAAATTTAAGACCCTGTATCACAACAGAAATTTACAGAAGAAAATGGCATATTTTACTAGTCTCTAAACTCAAAGAGCTTAAGGCTTTTTTTGCACAGAATGAGAAAACTGGTGATAAATTTGCACTTCTCTATGACAAATGCAAAAAAAAATTAAAAATAGGTATAGCAATGGTATATTAGCAGCAAGTTAGCTGTAGCCTCAACTGCCTTGAGTCACACAAAGTAATGTAGATGTCTGCACACGACTCAAACTTTTGCCTGACACAAAAATCCTGCAAGAAAAACGACGTAGAATATACAGGATTAAATAGCCCTGCCACCTCTAAATTCACTTATTTTAAACCCACTTACAGTGTAAGGCCTTAATTTTCAAAATACAAATGTAAGATTTTAAGGATGCAGACACCCTTCCAAAACGCCTCATTGGATTCTAAAAGTTTCGGACCTTATCAGTTTTTTTATTACGTAAAAGCAGAAAATGAGGCTCGGTGGTTCACAGTCCTCTTGCTAGAGGGAATGTGATGTGGTCTCTGCAAACTGCTTTCATATCTTTTGGGACTGAGCTGCAGATAATCTTTTCAGCTGATTGTCTGCAGCTGAAGACCTTCTGGAAGGATGTTAATCGAGTAATCTATGAAATTCTGGGCATAACTTTAGTCTTTTCATTTCCTGCCATGTACCTCGAAATACTTCCTGAAGGACTCAGTAATAAGGACACATGCCTTTTGAAGATATTTATGATTGTAAACAAGAAGGCGATTGCTAAATGTTGGCTCCAGTTTAAACCTCCCACTCTGAAGCTTCTTGTGAATATTATAAACCTGATCCACAATATGGAAATGTTGACTTTTATAATACATCTCCAGAAGGAGAAAGGAGAGAGACTTTGGGAAAAAATGGGATCGTTTTATAGCCAGACATGTAACTTTTGTGATTCCATGCCATTCTGATTGACAGGCACTTGGGATTTTTCCTCTTTTTTTACAGTGAAATGTCTATAAAATTATAATGGTCATCAGTGTGACTGTCTGCTACCTGTCCTAGCCCTCATGTTTGGTTGTGTGTACTTATATGTATAAAAATAATAAAAATAAAAGTAAAAAAAAAAAAGGTTTCCACTCTCCTGTCATGCACAGTATTACCACCAGGGGGAGCAATGATTGTGGCAGATTTTAAAGTGATTTTCTTTCCAGGAAATCAATACTCTGCTGCAATAAAAGCAGATCTGAAGAGATTTCTGAGATTTCTACCAGAGGTGCCTTTAAGTTTGACCGACACTGTGATAATCTGACCAATCGGACTCACTCGTCTTTTTGGCCGGAGCGCTCCTGCTGGATGAGGACGACGGCGAGTTTCCCCCGCTGTCTCCTCCCGATGAGCCTTTGTCGTCGGACGTGGAAGGACCCGCCGTCACTTTAAAGTCGCAGTTCTCCTTCGAAATGCGAAACAGCTCCTGGGCAGAAGGATGGAAAGGTCAGAGGTCGGGTGTCTGGATCTCCTTCAACCCTTCTATCAGTTCTTCTGATGGCCATTTTGTTCAAACTAAGCAGGAAGAGCCTGGCTGAGTCAATGTTGAAGTGGTACCCTGAGCTGGTGCAGGTTGGTGGCCGTCTTCCAGTCCTTGTCGTCGCGGATTCGCGTCATGCGGGGGAAGCGGATGGAGATGCCGTCGGCCGTGTGCATTTCTGATTTGGAAAACTCTGCGCCGGTGATCTCCCAGACTGGCGCTTGCTGCAGGGAAGGAAACGGAGGCAAGCAGGTAGATCAGAGACACGGCCCACCGTTGTTCCAGACGCTTTTAACAGTTATTTCTCATCAAATAGAATAAGTTGTTTTATAAAGTATTTAGCAAACGATATCTCCTACGACAGAAATTATGTTAAATTAAATTATATGAATGCAAAATGTTTTTAGTACTCTTTTGCATCCTGAGAGACCTGACAAAAACCAAACTGTTTGTAGATTTACATCTAGGAAGAATGCACATCTTGCATATAAAAACTTTTTTCTTATTGTAATTTCTTATGCTGTCAGTAGCTGCGTTTCCAATACAAGTACGCTCAAAGCTTTGTTGATATTCTGCTAGTGTCAAAAAGACAATTTCGCAGTTGTGGTGCTTCCATTAAATAAAAAATGCATTTAAAAACACATTTGAATAAGTTTGTTCACGCGATAAGTCATTTGTCATCTTTGTAGTTTGCACCCGTGGCAACATCTAGGTGTTGATCACCTGACCCGTGTGATGCAAAAAAAAGTGTTTCCATTGCAGTTTTGCAAAATAAACCATTTTGATGCAGATAAAAATCACCTCATCCAAGGGCAAAAACCTTTTTGATTAGCAAATTTATCTTTGAAATGTCGAATTGCACAATGATATGGAAACTCAGCTAGTGACAAAGACTATTCTGACTGGAAAACATCTGCAATTTTCTCAGCATTCATTTAAGTCATAGTTTATACAAATCTGATCATAAACATTTGTGTGATAGAGTCCTGCTCCTCCTCCATGGGAACAGTGTGGTTTAGCAACCATGACTCATTGCGTAGTAATGGCACCAGCAGATGCACATCACTGGCTATCGTGTCTAATGGATGCTGTCCTATCTAGTAATGTACATCTATACATCTAAAGGTTCTCCAGGACTGGACTTGAAGACCTCTACTCTAAACCGGACGTCAGCATGTTAAAATCTCACCTCAGGGTCACGGATAATGAAATCAGGATAATAGTTCTTGACAATTTTCAACCAGCTGGGAATTTTCCCGGGTTCCTGCACACACAGAGACATGACAGATTAATATTTGTCAGTATTGCATCAGCTCCATATTCCAGCAGCCTCTAAGTGGGTCCTCCTCTGACCTTGCTGATTTTGATCACATCCAGCTCCTTCTGGAGTCGGGCCAGCATGGCGTCATCGTATCCTCCGGAGCACTTGGTCACCGTGCACCACTTCTTCGAGTCCGGGTCGTAGCAGCCCATCAGAAAGCTAGACATGATGCCCCCTGGTGGAGAAAAAGGGGGATTTATTCTCCCCTCTACCTCCCTACATTTGTTGTTCCTGCTTTTTTACATCGTCTTTAAACCTCGTGAGATGTTCCATTAGCCCTGCTTTGAGAGTTGAACCCCCGTTGTTGTGTTCCCAGTTTTATTTCACACCCATTACCCCCCCTCATAAATCTCCCTCTCCCAGTGGCATCTTCGCCTTATGCATTACATTACATCTGCATATTTTTCACATGAAGTACTCCGATGCTCATTTGTATTCCCAGCACAGCACTGTGTTGCACTGCTGCCAGCAGAACGCGCAGTCCTTCTTTATGCACTCAGTGACCACAAAGAAGTCAAAGCACCCCCCCACAAAAAAAAGAAAAAAAAAAGAGAGTCCTGACAGAGAAATGTATCGATTAGATTGGCAAGGAGTTGGTGAGATGGTGGCACTGCAAAAACAAAGACTTACTAAGTACCGTAATGTCTAGTTTCTAGTGCAAATATCTTAGTGCACTTGAAACAAGACAAAACAAACTGACAAGTAACTTTTCAGCAATATATATTAGCTTGTTTTAAGTCGATAATTCCTTAGTATTGATGAAACAGTGCTAGTTCCATTCACAGATTATTTCACTTTTGACATTTTTCCAACATTTTTTAATTTAATGTGATGATGAGGACATCTAAACATCTCACAGGAATATTTGATCTCAACCGTTTACAGACCGTTTGATCCTTTTCCGTAGAAGGCACCGAGCACCACCAGGTCTGCTGTGTCGGCCATCGCTCCCTCGTTCAAATAATCCTTCTTCACCTTCAGCCAGTGTCGCTTCCCCGGCTCATAGCTTCCCTGAAACACAGAAGAAGCCCCGCTGGATTAATTCACCACACCAGCTACAGCTGAAACCAGAACCTTAAAGACACTGAAACACACATAACCTTGTTATTTTCACCATCTGACATGAAATCAGACCAAGGTTTGACATTAGGATTCTAACAAACCTAATGTTTTAGGTTTGAAGAGTGTGAATGCGTAATCGAAGTCTGATGTGGACCAAAAAACACCAACTCCAGTCCACCTAGAAACTTAGGTGTCAGTTCGGTTTGAATGCATATGTGAATGAATGCCAAGCAGGTTGGAGACCGCTCCAAAAGCAGGAAGCGATTACAGCACAGGGCATTCTGGGCAAATACAAAACAAACACGCTAGTCTGGCACCAGCGGGAGAAATGGCTTGTGGTCTTTTACCAAAGACAAAAGAGAAATCATACAACCGCTAAACTCTGACGCCACTCCATTTTTGTTTACATCTTGTGAAGAAGGAAGTTGCGCTCAGAGGTTTTCATGGTTTCTTCAGTGGTTCTTGGGGCAGCGCCACCACAGGCGAGGAGGGGAACAGGTTTTTCAATGGAATGGGTCAATATTAATCAAACCTTTTCATTGAAGATATTTTAGAATGCAACTGTGCCAAATACTGAGAAAATGTGTGTAAACTTCTATATTTGAAGGAATTGAAGAAAAAAAATTTGCAAACAGACATCATCTTGCTGATCCAAGCAGACCTAAAGCCTACAGGTTTCAACCGTTCACTCACAGATCAACCCGACAACGTTTTTCTCTCCACTGACCTTTACGTCTTTCAGCACCAGGCCTTCCAGTCCTTCTCTGATGACGCGAGTTATCATCTCCGCCAGGTCTCCTGCCCTCTAAACCGCACACAGACAGGATATAAATCCGCAGGTTTATGCAGAGACGAAGCAGAAAGCCTGACTCAGCACTTACTGTGACGTGCTTCATCTCTGAGAAGAGGATCCTGTTTGGGACTTCCACCATGTTGTCGTCCAGGAACTTCCTGCGTTCGCAGAGCGGCCTGGAGGACACGGCGCCAGTAGAGAAGAGTAAGCCAACTTCAAATTATTCATTTGTGTGTGGGATCACTAAACCGCAGATTACAGCCAAGTTAATTCCCTCCACATTTTCCTTTTCAAAACTCCAAAATCTACATTTTCTGTTGATTTCTGGGCTATTTTTGATCGCACAAGTAGGAGAAGAGGGATCGACTTAAATGCTGTACAATTTTCAACTTGACTTAACTTCATCTTGACAGGTTATAAAGATGAGGAAAATTAATTCATGTTTTTTAGTACATTTCTCAGATTGAAAAGTAAGAAATTTTCTAAATAAAAAAACTCAAATTTTGAGACTAATCTCAGGAATTTTCTCAAAAAAAAACAAAAAAAACTTGGAAATTTCTGAGTTTCAAAAGTCAAACTTCTGACTTTTGAAATTTGATCAAATTATATTTTATGCCTCTTATTTAGTGGAAATCTTGATGTTGATGAGACTTTCTCCAAAATGATAACCTTTTTCAATCTTTATAGCTCCACTGTTGTGATTGAGGCTCTAACATTCACAATTAACATTGAAATAAAATCCAGTCCAAGATCTGGTTTGAGGTGATTCCTCTGGAACCTGTTGGAGGAAAAATATCCCAACTTCAGAAGATGTGCTTTTAACTTAACAGTGGTCTGTGGTTCCTCCTGTCAGTATGACAGTCAGGGTGAGGAGACGCCATGTTAGAAAGACAAATTGGAAGCTGCAGGATCTTCAGAACAAACAGGTCATGATGCTAGGCCCACTGATTATCTGAGTGGAGACAGGCTCAATATAATCAGTTTAAAAGCTAAAATGAATGGTTATATGCCAGACATGGAAAACTGGGATGCACTCCAGGCCAGGATGTTCAGAATTTAGGTCTCATGGCATCTCGCTGTGTCAACATTGCAGCCAGTAGGCTGAGGGAAATACAGCTCCGTTTTGTAGCAGTTCAAGAGCTGCCCAGCTTTTATCGCTTCGCAAAAAAATTCATCAGCACAGAAACTCCAAAGTACACAAAGAAGCTCTGTGGTTCCCTCACCAGCATTGCACCTCACTGATATATATATACTTTTGTCAAAGCACCCCCAAGAATTTAAAACTACTTTCACCCCTGCTTAAGGGTAACAGGATGCAGTATAGTTGGTGGCAGGTGTGACTTCAAGGAGATAGAAGGATGAAATATAAGATGTGGTAAACTGTTTATAAATATGAGGATTTGTGTTTATTCAGTTAAATCCTGGTTATTTCACGGAAAAAGGAAAAACTTACCTTTCCATCAGACTCACGCCGTTGAAGTAAATGCAGTCGAACACAAACAGACCCACTTTGGCGTCTTGAAAGGCAGCTTTCTGAGAGAAAGAGAAGTTTGAAGTCTGACTACAATGACTGAATCAATAGAGAAAAAGAAAAGAGCAGGGAGAGGTTCTTACCTTGTGAACACCCAGAGTGCCAAACGGCAGCGGTTTGCTGGTCTTTGTGTCAATCAGCAGGACTTCAGCGTCCAGAATCATGCTGTGGCCGCCAGGGAAAGCCTGAGGGATGTACTCTTTGAAATGGGCCACCTGAAATGCAAAACTTTTATTATCTTATTGCTCCACATCTGGGAGAAAACATTTCCACATCTGGTTGGATTCAAATAGTTTTGATAATGACTGGTTTTAGGATTTCAGATTCAGATTTTAGGATTTCAAAACGGTAGCGAATTTCTGTCATAAGGTTTAAAACTCTGAGGAGACAGTAGGGAGCCAGGTAGTTGTAGTGAAACTGCTAAAATCCCAGAAAACTGTTGTAATTACACTCCAGTCTCTCCGCCACTTCACTAACCTTTCATTACCATAAACTGTCTAATTACTGACCTTAAGTACTTAATCAGCTGTTTGGATGACAGGCTGAATTGGTAAGGAGCTTCCAGGGAGCTAAAACTGCTCCTCACACACCAAAATAAGTCCAAATTCAAGCTTCTAGAAAACATTTTCACTGCACTTTTATACTTTAGTCCACACTGCACCTCCATCTAGTGGACAGAAAGCGCAAAAGCATGACAAGTAACTAGTTTAGGTGTTGTAATGTTGAAACGTGGGGCTTTTAAAGTTGCAGATCTTGCAGAGACAAACTGATGCCAGACTAACAGGACCGACCTTGTGGGGCAGCACCGGCTTGAGGCTGCGGCTGAAGTAGCTGAAGGTGTTTCCGTTCTTGTGGACCTGAACGCGCTCGCCGTCGTATTTTATCTCCGAGTACATCCCGTTGGGACATTTCTTCATGGCGTACTCGATGGATTTACACGCCTCGGCCTGGAATCAGACAGACAAGCTTCTATGCGTTTTATTGGATTTTATGTGACAGATCAACACAAAGTTGTGAATATTTGTTGCGTGATGAGAAAAACGGATGATGAATAAGTGTGACATCCGTTTGTTTTCACCACAAATTAAAACTAATTACAGCTAAAACGATTATTTAAATAATTGTCAACTACTAACGACATCACTTACTGATTTAGTGTTGATTAATCTTGAGATTAATCTAAAATTTTCTAGAAAAAAACCCCCAGGAAATTTCAGAGCTTGAGAAGTCCATTTTGAATATTTTCAACTTTTGAAATTCAGGGGAAAAAAAGGATTTCTGCCAAAAAACTGGAAAATTCGTATCTGCAGTGGCCCTAATGTGCTACCGTATTCAGCCGTACTTCCCCACTCGAAAGAGGTAATAAATGTTAGAACTAAAGAGAGAAATAAGCTTAAGAATGAGAGAGTAACTTAGCAGTCTGTTAACTAAGCCGTGATAGAAAAGGAAACCCAGAAATGTTCATAAAGTGTGATGTCACAGAGTCGGGCCTCACCAGCATCGGCTGGACGGGCGTCATGAGCGACGCCTCCACGGTCAGGAGCTTCCTGGGTCCAGAGCCGCTGGTGGCATCCTGCTGGTTCCTCAGAACCCTCTCGATCACGTCGCCAAGGTTACGGGAGGCCTTGAAGGCGTCGTACGCGTTTGGATCTACCGCGTCCAACCTGAGTGAAAGAGCAGAAGTTTGTAAACTCAATCTGTTCATGTAGGCGGCGCACCGGGATGAACACTTACACGTGTTTGGCGCCAGCGCTCATCTTCAAGTCGTGCTTAATTAGCCTGATGATGCATTTCAGGTCGTTGCTGGTGCATCTGGGAAAGAGAAGCAGGATCTTTTCTTCATGGTCACATGAAGCTCAGTCATGAGTGCAAACATTTAGTGCAAACCCTAGTTTGCACTAAATGTTCTGGCAGGTTCTGCCTCCCAGTCTGACAGGACAAAATGTTACTTTTTGGCGATGCTCTCCAGCTCGCTCTGCTGCTCGTCCTCCTTTGTGAGCTGAGCGAGGCGCATCAGGAACGCATCTACTTCCTGGATTGTTAGGAGGCTCTTGGCAGCGGGAGGAAAACATTTGCTCTCCTCGAAGAAAATCCTCACAGTTTCTGACACGTCGCCCTTCAGAGAGAAAAAGCAGTTTAAAACAGGGATGAACAAATATGACTGTTTGGGCTGAGAGACGTTTTTCTCACCGCTGACATCGATCCTCTGTTTCAGTTAAAAACTCCACAATCCTGCACTGCATTATCACTAGCTATGTTTCCATTAGAGGCTATATGAACTACAACGTTCATCACTATGCTTAGCGGTAGCATTATAACGATAAAAATGACAATAAGAACTATTTATTAAATCTTTTTTAGACAACTGTATGGCTCTGTGTCACAGCATCACAGCTCCACCAACACAAACACTGCTCTTGAAAACATTCCCATTTGTAATGTGCTTCTTTAGGACACCAGTTACATAATAAAGTGTGATTTGTATCACTAAGCTCTTCATAGTAAGTGCATTTAATCATATTTGCATATTTATTTATGCTTTCATTAAGCAAACAGTGGAGTAAAATTAATCTTGATATATGGACAGTTTTGGGGACTTTAAACAAATGGAATTCATTGTGACAACAAAAAAATTTAATTCTCATAAGAAATTTATTACGAATGAAGTTTTTTAAAAGTAAATTCACATGATAACTGGATGCTACTGTCACATAACCAACACACCGCTCTCCAGAAACGCATAAAGGCAACAAAATGAAAACAAACATTGGTTATTAGTATCGGCCCAGGAACGATACTTTGATGCAAAAAATAATAAAAAGAACTAAAAAAAAAATCATCCGATACAGATATTGATGTCGATATTTTGTGCATCGCTGGTTCAAAAGATGCTTTCACAGCATTTATCGTATCATTTATCATAAATTTCTTGAAATAATTTTGATTTATCATTTTAAAAAATCCAGTTAATGAAGCCAAAACCCCCTAAACTGTCCATATTGTTGGGAATTTTAGTCTGCTTTTCCCACTGGTTCTTCAATAAAAGCACCAATAAGTTAAAAAATTTCATTAAATGCAGTTATGACCCGCAGTTTAATGATTTAGATCAAACTTCTTTACTTGACTGGTGTCCTAAAGAAGCGTCTAACAAAAAGGAATGTTTTTCAAGAGCTGTATTTGTGTTTGATGGAATAAATAGTTCTTATTGTCATTTTTATTCTTATCACAGTAGTAAAAATATTATGATAAAACTTTAAGTCCACATTCCCCACCTCTATTTTACAGACACGAACATCTATCTGTATCAGTAACCTGAAACGTAGAGGATTTCTCTGAAGGTTTTGTACAGAAAGGGCTAAAAGCCTGAAATCATGTTCTGATTTATCCATGAACGCTGCTGGACAAACCTGCTCCAGATCTCGCACCATGTCCTCCTGGTTGGACCTGAATATGCGGCTGAAGAGTTTTACTATCTGCTTATCGTTCAGGTTGTAAACACTTTTAACCACGCCTGGCAGCAGCAGCTTCACCGTCAGGTAAAGATCTCCGTGAAATTTATCTGTTATATAAAAAAAACACAAACAGGGTAAAATCTCTCAATATAAAAAACAAACAAACAAAAAGAAATAGTAAACTAAAGTTAAGTCCAACCTCCTCCTGTGCCCTTCTTCAGGAACTTCTCTATAATCTGTGTCTTGCTGTTGTAGCTGTTGTTTTCAGCCACCATTGCGCAGAGTTTGCGAAACTCCCTGAAGAGGCAGTCTTTGTGCTGGGCGTCGCAGAGCTGAGTGGACAGGGCGCTGCTGGAGCCGGCTTTGGCCGCCGGGGACGTCGACAGTCCGGGGCTGCTGGAGCTGCTGGAGCTGCCGGAGCTGCCAGCCTTCGCAGCTGATGACAGAATGAAACAGAGCGGTAAAAGAAAAAAAAAAGAACATTTTTACACTTTCTAACTCTGACAAATCTGCCAGTTCTACTCCCTGCGTGGCTTTAGCGCTGAAGTTATGGCCAAAGTTTCGAAACTAAAAGGAATCCTGTTTTTCTGACTAACCGTCTTGAATTTTATTGTCTAAAATGCAATAACGCTTGATCATTTGTAGCCAAGGATACATTTGCATCTAAATAAATACTTCTAAAAGTTGACATATAAAAAGCTCGACCCTTTCTCAACTTATTAAATTGTAGGGCTGAGCTGATTATTTTAATTTAACTGATTAATAATAGGATAGCAAAAGGTGCCTGAGGGTTTTTTGTTTTTGTACATAATTTAAACAAGGTGACTAGCAAATACTAATACAGCCACTCGAGGAGTTCTGGGTAAAACATATTTGCAGACAATGAAAGTTTGTTTTATTTTAAATGCAAAATGCATATTCATTTGACCAGTTTTGGCTTAATTACTACTCAGAGTGTTATTTCAACAAATGGACTTTTTTTGAGTCTCTATATTCCAGTTAGCAACTAATCAATCTAACTGTGCCAAAAGGAAAAATCACACACGGGAAACACAATCAGTGTTGCCAGATCTTGAGAGGGAAACAAGCAACCAGCTCTATGAAAACAAACCCCAAAAAATCTAAACTGGCAACCACGCAAATCCAAAAGACTTTACAGTGGTTTTACATTTTTCTGTAGAAAGTCAAACCCAAATAATCATCTTCACATTCAAAAGCAAGCCCAAAAAAAACAATTCAACTCAATACATTTGCAATTGACTTTCAGAAAAAGAAAAACAAACAAGCCCAAAGTTGCTTTTAATAAAGCTGACTTGGCAACAATGAACATGTTAAGGATAAAGTCTCTTATCACTTCATGTGTTTTCAATTTCACACTGATTGGAAAGTACAAAAGAAATGTGTTTGGATCCGACTGCTTCTAGTCCGTTTAGGCGGCCAACAGGTTTCAGGGAAAATCCACAGCTGTTTGTACCTGAAGCCCCTGGTGACCAGTTCATGTTTAAACCATTTGTGTGAAAGTCATTTTAAAATTCATGCTGTTTATTTAACTTTCACAAAGTTTTAATTCTGTTTTAACCAAAACTTTGCATTTCTGAGATTATGTTTACAGCAAACTCCATGTCATTTCTCTAAACTGCATCATCAAAATATAATTTCAGGTAAGGGCAGCACTGAAAGACACTTTAGTGGCATTATTCC
This sequence comes from Xiphophorus hellerii, assembly GCF_003331165.1. Taxonomy (NCBI): domain Eukaryota; kingdom Metazoa; phylum Chordata; class Actinopteri; order Cyprinodontiformes; family Poeciliidae; genus Xiphophorus; species Xiphophorus hellerii. The sequence goes on from NC_045682.1 coordinate 4,490,380, forward strand.
AGTGTGAATATATTTTACCTGTGAAGCCAGAAAACTTCCTCGGAGCATTGACAGAAGGGTCAGCAGGGGGCGCCATAAGCTGACCAGTGGTGTTCAACTTGGCCTGGACCTTCTTTTTAGGACTTGCATTGACTTTGGCCATCAGGTCTACAAAACAAGAGGTTTGACAACAATAGAAGTTAAAAAAAAGAAAGGAAAAAAAAGACTCGAGCATTAAATTTAGTTTTAGAGAATGACTTCTACATGCCTGCATAAGTGTTTTGATTCTCAGTAATTTCACCTCAACCTTAATGGATGTTATGAAGCCAAACTTTTTTTCTACCAAAAGTTAAGAGGTTAACTTTCATGCCGAGTGTGGATGGTATGTATTGATAAACCCGCTGATTTACCAGGTGAGATGGCAAATCTTGAACCAGCAACATTTAAAGATTCATAATGGAAAAAAAAGTCAGTGGTTTTACAGGGTTGCTCAAATTTAAAGGCTTTTGAAGACCATTATTAATAAAATGTAAGACCTATATCACAGCAGAAATGTACAAAAGAAATGCAGGATGCAAAACATTTTAACATTTCTGCTGGTTTTTGTAGCTCTTAGCAGCAGCTTTGTGCTTCTCACATTGCTAATGACTCTTGCTAGTAAGTATTAACAGCTTGCTACTGCTATTCTTAATCGCTTTGAGTAATAAGTCAGTCTTAGCGAGTCAAAATGTCTGCACATAATTCAAACTTTTGCATTTTGCCTATTTAACCTATATAGAATGGGATTTTCATTAACTTAAGGTCAATGTACATTTTCTTAGGTGAATAAGACATTTTAAGGCCTTAATTTTAGATAAATGAATTGAACACCCCGTTTAGATTTAGATTAAGGAGTAGGTAATTTATCGGCTCTCTGCTGCACCTGAAACGTGTTTATTAATGAGCTCTTTGTCCTCCTCCTGCAGCTCCTCCCAGCCCTCCAGCTCCGTCAGGTCCTCGATCTTCTTCGTCGTGGCTCTTGCCCTCTCCAGCTTCTCAAATATGCACTTCACGTGATACCACTCTTTCATCTCGCCAGCAGACTCGCTGAAAGGGTTTGGCACGACTTTCCCTATGCGCACGACGCCCTTCTGGATCTTGTCCTTGCATTTCTTGCACCCCGCCGTGCCACGTTTGGCGTATTCCACCAGGAAGCGTTGTTCCGACATATCTGGCCACTCAGAAAAGCACCGGCGAATTGAGGTCCAGGGAGCGTGTCTTTTTTGAAGGTGGTGTTTATGGGATGCTAAGGATTTTCGCTGATCAGAGCTAGGTGAAATCAGAAATGTTCTGCACAACGTTGAAGCTTGTTTAAATCGGATTAGTGTACCAAAAGGTTGTCGGCCCACACAGACAGTCTTCTGTACCAAGAAAATAAGATGTCTCTGCATGTAGTTGTGACTGTGGGGAAGTTGGAGCCTAAACCAGAAAAAAAACAAATAGTTAAAGAAGAGGCTAATTTTGATCAGTTTCAAATCACACATGAGTAAGAACCAGATACAAACTGAAAGTGGCTGGAAGACACAAATGAAAGGTGGTCAGAATTAGGAGAGGAGTGTAGCAACTGCAACAAACAAAAATCATGTGGCACAAACATCCAATAATCAGAGAGGATGCAGTTATATTTTGAAGTTGTGTATAACCTTTTCACCCTCAAAGAATTAAAGAAAAATTCATAAATTCAAACTTGTGCACTCAATTCAAGTCTTCAAGTCATTGAAGTTGTATTGTGTGATATTTCTTTTTTGAAAAGAGATTCGACTTAAAACAAAAATTATGATTTTACATTTTTTCACTGCGGATGAAAAGAATGTCTCCCCCCAAAAAACTCTGTAAAGTTTACTATTGTCTTAACACAAAATTGGATCAGCTCTTAAATTTGGATGTCATTTTATTGACGAAGGATTCAGTGGCCTTTACAAATAACACACACTCCTCTGAAAACTATAACAGTAGGAAAAGGCTGCCGAGCTCCACAGAAGAAAGTTGGTTCAAACATTTGATAAACTGTTTGCAATATACCTCATATTTTAACTGATTTGTCTTTTGTTATAAAGATTTAATTTATGAAACTTGTATTTGTTTATTTGTTCAATGTTTCGCTGTTTTGACTGAAATCTTAGTATTTTACTTCAACAGAAATTCAGCATCTATTAGTATTTCTAGTAAGGACTTTTAGACAGTGTAACTATCCAGTTTAATGTATTTTTTGGTCACGGTCTTTTATTTTCTAAGCGAAAATTTTAACAAAGATAAAAGTAAGCTGAATGCCACAAAGACAACTAGAAATTAGCATTAGCATTAGTTGTAGACAGTACTATCCTGTACTGGCTACAACTGACGTGACAAAATAAACGAAACATAACATTATTGAACAATATCTAAAATGTAGCCGATAATTACACTTGAATGTTTTTACTGTACCGTGTAGAAGACGCATAAAAGGAGATGATACAAATGAATCTGCTACCTCCTCATTGTTATTTAGCAAACAGCTAACTGCCCCGTGTCAGTCGTGTATTTAGACCTACTATATAGTTGTTAGTACTTCCGGTTTTCATTTACAAAATAAAAGTTCATGAAATTAAAGTAAGATGTCACATATTATGTAAAATCTTCTGTCACTGCTGTGTGTGACATAAGATGTTATGTATGTTAAAAATATGTTATGTATACAAAAAAAAAATTATCCCAAGATTATGCAACTGGAAAACCGCGCAGACAATGAGAGTCACTGGGTTTGTGCCAAACCAGACGTTAGTCAGTAACTTCATTTTAACTGGATAAGCCACTAACATCCGGTAAGTCCCTGTGTAACGTTTTTTTTTTTTTTTTGAATCTTTGCAAGGACTGCTCTTAAGTTGCTTTTTATATTAACAGCATTTCATATTTTTTTTACAATTTATAGCATTTTATATTTTATTTTATCTACAACTACTACTCAGTGGTAGTTGTTATTGTGTCTTGTCTCTATGCTGTAACTGCGAAGTAATTTCCCTGCTGGGATGAATAAAGTACTTCTATTCTATTCTATTCTATTCTATTCTATTCTATTCTATTACCTTGATGCAACACAACGTAACTGCTAGCTACAAGCTGCACTGCAGACCACAGACGATGTCTGTCGGTTCAACAATTTTACTTTTGACCCTGAAATGTGTGGCAGAACTGACGCATACCGCCCTCTGCTGCAGCGGAGAAAATAATGGCTAAGGCTGAAACAGTAAACATTTAAGTAGAAACAAAAAACTGATCAGGCTGTGTGAGCAGTTTGATGGTTGTTTAAAATGTTGTCAAAGTAATTTGTTTTTCTCCCTGCAGAGATTCTTAATCAGAACTTCAAATAACATTGCTTAGACAGAAAAAAAACATTTAACTAAAATTACTTAAAACCTAAATTTACCAGGGTAATTTACGATATAAATACTACGCTTATATCGCAGCGCTTTTATGTTTTCCAAACATATTTTGTTTGGGTAAAAAAGTGATTATTATTGCGTTGCTTTCAAAGAGTCTCGGGAATCATAGATGGTAAAAAAATAAAATTCACTTTAAATTTATCAAACGATGCTACATAAAAGATACAAACTCAACAAAAACAGAAAAAGTCAAACTAAAAACACAGCACAAAAATACACAGCCGCCTGGGTATCCCGTTCCCGGTGACCTTAAGGTTTCCCACGGTAACTTAACGCAACCACAGCCCCCAGCCATTTGTAAACACGCTAAATGCGTTATCGCTACGTAAATTCCATATTCCACTCTGTCCTCCATAGTCAACCGTAAATTTTCGAGCGTACGTCGAGCGGGAATAACGAGACCGCGACGCTTCTCCCTACGCAAAGCGAGGACGCGCGGATCAGATGTCGGCAGGAAGATGTTGACGTTATTTCAAACCTAAAGATGAATATTTGTTTCTCTGATGAGTCGCGCAAATATTAAAAGCGAAGAATGGGAAGCAGTATATGCGTTGTCTCGTATGCTGAAAGCTTGGAGCGCAGACTTTTTTTTCTCGGCGGTAAATTTAGAGGAGACTAGCTGCGTTGCAGCAACCTAGCTAGCGACATCGCAGCCCTTTTTGTGGCCCACAGCGCTCCCTCCCAGCTACACCTAGCATCCCGTCGCTTGCACAACAAGGAAAAATGGTGAGTGGCGAGCTTTTTATCTAACTTTTATCAGGTACGCCATTGCCTGGAGCCTAGTTTGATCCTTGTAGCAACGCCGATAGCTAGTTTAACCCGACAATTGTTTGACGAAACTAGCTAAACATGGTGCTTAATTAATATTTAAACCTGGGTAACAGTGTCATTTGTGTCTCAGCCAATAGATAAGGTCGTGTTCTCTTCTTATCTGTAACAGTAGACAGGCTAATAAATAATTTTTCGCATATTACCTTGCTTTCTACATTCACATAATCCCTTGCGTTCACATTTGAATTAGTATTTACCCCAAAGGGAAATCTCATATCATCCAAGTATATTCAAAAATTGGTTGTGGATGGTGATGCTGTAGCAGTCGGTCTTCCGACGAACCTGAAGAGGCCTCTGACTGACGGCTGTTGCTGTATTACAGTCTGGTGATCATCTGGTCTCTATTTCACAGAGAAATATTCAGTGCGACACAAGTTGTTGGCAAGGACTGCTAATTCACCTCTTTTGCTTTTGTCACTCCTCTTTAAGGAGAAAATAATGTATTTCCTTATAATATACAATTAATAGAACATAAATGGTATTGTTGTCATGATAAATTCCAGTTAATGATGTTTAAAACTCCCAAACATGTTATTTTTACTATTTTTTCCACTCTTTGTTCAATGAAAGCATCAATAAATATTAATACGTTTTAAAATCTGCATATTAAATCCAGTTACGATTTGCAAATGAATTATATAAATCCCACTTCTTTATGTGACTGGTGTCCTAAAGAAGCACGTTACAAATTGGAATGTTTTACAAGAGAAGTGTTCGTGTTTGTGGGGCTGTTATTGCTGTAACACACAGCCACAGCCAAACAGTTGCCTAAATAAATTTTAAAAAAAGCAACAAACAGCTTTTATCACTTTAATATCTTCACTGAACAACTTGATTAATGCTCTGATGAAATGACACACATCTATGAAAACAAATGGGTTAAGCTGGATTTCATTTAGTGGAATAAATGCATGTTGTCCATAGGCCTGTCACAACAACAAATTTTGCTGGATGATAAATTGTCCCAGACATTTTTGCGATAAAAGGTAATTGAGACATATTGAGACAATTTCCAACTAATATAATAATAATGCCATATTAATACAAGTATTCCCACTCAAAGATCAATATAACGTAAATTTCTAAAGAATATTTAACACTGGACCTGGGGAAACATTTCAAATATCCAAACTATAAAAACAACCAAAGCAGTAATTACAACAGATTATGAAGTCTCTGTAACTAAAATTGCATTTAAAAAGAATATTAACTTATTCAGCTCAGACAGCTTTGACTTCATAATTTTGCACTACTTTGGTTTGCTCTGTCACATAAAATCCCAATTAAATACATTAAAGTTTGAGGTCATAGTTTGACAACATGTGGAAATGTTCAAGAGGGTGTGAATACTTTGCAAAGCACTTTCCATGAATTATGGCTTCATTTAAAGGTTTTGTTCCTGACCTATGCTCCGTCTGAACAGCTTTTCCAACCAGGCGTTGATAAATATGTGCAGCCGTGAATGGAGCTGCTGGGTTTGTTCTCTCCTGTGTTTGTGTATGCCACGCTTTGCTTCTCTGTTACCCTGGAGATACCAGTCCTGTCATCGTTATAGTGAAATATGAGCCACATATAAACCATGGGCATTAACTTGCATTTGTTGCTCAGGTCTGTAAATCAAATGCTGCTCCTTGTTTTAACTGGGGCAGTTTTAGAGCTAAATAATGTAAGAATGCACTGATGCATTAATATTGCTGCTAAGACTGATACCTGATATATTTAACTACATTATAATTTTTTTCGTCCTTTTTAACACAGTAAAAAAAACACAAACAGCAAAAAGATGAAAATAAATATCAGTTGTTAGTATCTACCCAGTTTTACTTATTGGACCAGTACAGATATGTTAGAAAATCACCGATGTCGGCCAATGCCGACATTTATATCAATAATATTGTGCATCTATTATATATATACTGTATACCTTCCTGGATTGAAATCTTCTGATTATTTCTGCAAATTTACAATGTTGTTTTATAGCCAATGGAGATGGAGAAAAGAAAAAGTGCAATTTTCTACCAAAAACTCTCAAATTCTCTAGAAAAATTTATAGATTTCTGAGTTTCAAAAGTTTAAACTTGTCTAATTTTGAAACCTAGTCCAGTGAGCTCTAACTGGTCGACACCTTTTAATATGTTCGGTATGAAATGTCTCTTTTTTTGCAGGTTTACCTGCTAAATCCCATAGAAAACCTCAGAGGCTACATCACTAACCGTCCACCTCTGGTCATTTTTATGATCAGTGTCAGTGCGGTGGCCATCGCCTTCCTGACCATTGGATATTTCTTCAAGATTAAGGAGATAAAGTCTCCAGAGCTCACAGAGGTACGACAAATTCACACCGTTCTTTAAAAAACAGTTTCCATTTAATCATCACAAATGTTTCTCTCCAAGTTACTCATTTTAGGAGGATAATTAAAGTGAAGTGAATGAAACCTTCAGGGTCCGTACAGGTGCTTGAAATTGTTGAAAATACTTGAATTTCAGTTAGGTGGTGTTTTTTTCCAAGCTTTTCTTACAATGAGGTGTTTTCTAAGATTGGAAAGTGCTTGATCTTTTTATAAAGTCTTGCGTTATCTACAAACTGCACAGACTTATAACAAAGATTCATCTAACATTTAATTAAAAGCCTGATTTTGGAGAATAAGACAAACACATTTTTCTCTCTGTGAGGCTTAATCAGACTAACTTTTGTTGTTTTAGATCAGTTAGAATGACCAAAATTATTTCTATTTCCTAAAGGCAAGAAAATTTTGTGAGAACATTTTTAAAGTGATTTCTTTTGATGTAAATGTGTTTGTATATTGTGTTGAAGCATTTAATTCAATTAGGCAAGTAGTTTACCATAGAACAATTTGTTTGGATGGTTTCAGTGTAATGAGTATTTATTCCTAATATTGCCTTGTATTTTACATTTTAAGCAGAATTATTTAAATTTCAGGGTTTTTTTTGTTTTTTGCTAAATTAGTGTTTTGTTAGGTGTGCATGATGGGTCTGAGAGGCATTTCAAAACCTAACATTTTATTTTAGTTTTTTTCTCCCTGCTGCAGAATGTAAAGTACTATCACGTGACATTATTAACAACAGTAATAAATGATGTCAAATAATCGTGAATTCAAACTGTTTGCTTAAGTTTATTTGTATTATTTTTATCTCCAAAGTGGACCTAGAAATGTTAGAAAACTTACTTTGAAATGCTTAAAGTGCTTGAATTTTTCAGTTTAATGGGGAAAAGTGGACGAACTCTGAACTTTGCCTGATTGACTTTGTAAATGTGTAAAGCTGTAATTGCAGACCGCAGAAAGTGAAAGCAAACTCTGATGCTGTGCTGTTCTGTGTTTGAACACCCTCAGCAGTTGCACTCATGAAGGATTTGCATCTCGGCGTAAGCAGGATGCAAATCTCAACAGCTCAGTGCAGAAAACATCAATTAGTTCAATAAGTTCAGTTTTGTGCCTCAGGACTGGAACACGTTCCTGTTGCGCTTCAACGACCTGGACTTCTGCGTGTCGGAGAACGAGACGATAAAGCACGGCCTGAACGAGTCGACCACCCCGGAGAGCCTGGTGGTGACCAGCGGCCAGGCCCGCTCCAGCACACAGCCCCCCCTGCTGTTAGAGGACTCGGGCCCCATCAACATCTCCGTCTCCATCACCCTCACGCTGGACCCCGTGCGGCCGTTCGGCGGCTACTCCCGCAACATCACCCACCTGTACGCCACAGTGCTGGGGCAGCAGGTCGGTCTGTCAGGTGGGTGTGCAGATAGATGGATGGAATTCATTTCTTCTGTCTGGGTTTGTCAGGTGACTTTATTTGGATACAGAGAGCCAGCAATAGCTGCGTTTTCATTGACCCTGTAATTGTGCAGTTTGACATTTGGAAAATAAATTTGCTTAATGGAAACGGCAATTTAAAAAAATTAAATTTGAACTAGATTGAGATGGGGTTTTTTTGGGCTGTATCGAAATTAGTGTATTTTGCAAAACTGCAATGGAATCACTTTATTATTTTTTTTCATCACGTGACGTTCACACTGGAGCAAACCACAAAGACGACGACAGGAAGGAGTAGAAGGATGATGGTGTGGAATGTTTTTAAATGTCTTATCGCGTTAACAAATGTGGTTTTAATTTTATTTCTTATTTAATCAAAACTTCAATTATGAAATTGTGTTTCTTTGACATTAGTGGAATATCAACATAGTTTTGTGCACATTTTGTACTTGCACTTTGTGCCACTGCAACATTGTGTAGTGGTGACACCATACTGCCTTTTTTTGGTCCATTTCCCAATAATAGGGAAGCGTCGATCTACTTTTTTCGCTTGTGATATCGATATCAGAGGTTTAGAACCGGCCAATACGATCTGTATAGAAAAACTGCTGAATTGACTTAAAATATTTCTGTTTCTAAACACAGACATAGATATACTGAATAACAAATTTGTTTGATAAATCTGCACCAGTACAACACACTCAAATGCACCAATTGCTTTACAACTTGGTCAAACAACTCGAGTTTAATTTGTTCAGTCAGTGCATACAAGTAGAACAACCAATGTTAAACAAACATCAGGTTGACTACCTTGCTCAAACATGTAAAAGTAAACGGCAACAAACCTTCTTTCAAATGGTTGAGAAAGTGTAATTAGGAATTCTAAATATATTGTAAAATAAATAATAATGTAAAATGACGTCACTCGGAGCACAAAGCATAGAGTTAGAATGTACAGATCTGCACTTATGGATTTGATGTCTCTTTTGTTTCTATTTCAGGATATTAATATCTGATTGGTTCATCTCTAGTTGCCGCTGTAGATTTCTACTTTTACGGTCTTGAGAGTTTCTCAGGCAGCATATGTACGTCTTTATGGTCAGGAATCATACTGGTGCTTGAAAACCTTGAAAATGCTTGAATTTCAAGATTTGTAAAGTGCTTGATATTCAAAATTATAATAACACGCAGTCTAAATTTGGAAAATGATATTTACAGTTGAAACCAAATATTTAAAAAAATGCCAACACATTTTTTTCCACCATCTTAAGGTAAATCAGACTAAACTTTTTTTGTCTTAGGGCAGTTAGAGTGTTTTCTATTTGCTAAATGCCAGAAACCTTGGCGATAATATCTTTTAGAAACATTTTTGTGATTTTCTTGGACCAGTCAGATATATAGGGTGTGTGTGAAAGACATTTCAAAACATAAACATTTTATTTTTTTTCCCTTGTCCCTGCTCTAGGATGTAGAATATTAGCACAAGATATTAATTAATCATATAACGTAATGAATTTAAACTTCATCTTTAGTTAATTTGTGTTATTTTTCTCTACAAAGTGTGGTGCTGGAAATGTTTCAAAGCTTACCTTGAAATTCCTTGAAAAGTTCTTGAATTTTACTGTGGGAAAAGCCTGGTGCAATACCTGAGTGAGTGTTTTCACAACTTGTTCATACTGGAAAGAAATGTTTTGTTTCTTAAGTTTTCTCTGTTCACAGCTTATCAGAGTAAAATACTTTCACACTATTCCAAAGCAGATCTTTTTCCTCAGCCTGGTGTATGTAAACTTCCGGTTTCAACTGTAGATGAATGATTTGGCTTTATCATCTAAAACTCTCGTTTTAGAACAGATAACCAAAGCAAATAGAAAGCCGTGCAAATATTTAGCACCGGGGTGGATTTAATCTAACATCAATAGGATGAGCCTGCTCAGATGAAGGTGGTTTTCCTGGGAAAGGTCAACTTGCTCTCTCTTATCAAGTTTAAAACTGCTTTAAATGTCACGCACACTCACAGTCAAACACATTTTGCAAGCAGGTAGATAAAATATGCTGTGGGAAAGTGAAGGAATGTGGGAAAATGTAGCATCTGCAGGCAGAAACTTGAACATGGAGCTGAAACCCTCGAGGCAAAGCAGACTGCAGCGTCTCTGCTGCGGCTGCATCAAGCCTCAGTTTGAACACATCAGATCTAAACTGTTACTTTCTGGCTTTGCTGTTCTTTTGTTTTTCTTGGGGGTGAGGGGATGTTATCTCACTGGAAAGGGAACCTCCACTCTTTTCTGGACAATTTTTCAAATTGTCATCCAGTTTTGGTCTTTATTTAGCTCCATCCATCTCGTCAGTCCACACAATGATACAGCCGCTACCATGCTTCCTGTGAGAACAGGTTGGTTTTTATAGATTTTGATGACTCTGTCTGGTGGGTTCCTGAATATTTATGATTCTGTTTATTCTCTAACAGATCTTCTGATTTATGAAGTGTAACATAACTTAAAAAGCTTGGCAACTTATCAGATTACTTCAGTCGCTGCTGTGGCATCCATCTAATTTTCCTTGCAATCCTCTGTCATGTCCTGTAGTCTACCTAATAATCTTCTTAAGTCCTTTTTCCATTGAATAAATCTTGCATAAGCCCACAAACCCAGTCTGTAATTCATTATTAAGGAAGTAGTTTAATAATATTGTTGCTGAAGCTTTCAGATTTTCTGCTTATGCAACTTGCCGCTGCATCATAAGCAGGTAAAACATTGCTCCTCCAAACTTTTATGCAGTTTATTGATTGAGTAGTCTCCTCAGATCCACATGTTGGCATTTAAAGAACGCTCTGCTGTGGTGTCTGTGATTTCAGGCCGGGAAGCCCATGAAGAAATAAACATCACGTTCACTCTGCCCGTGTCCTGGAACTCGGACGACTGCGTGTTGCACGGCCACTGTGAGCAGGTGGTGTTCAGCACGTGCATGACCGTCACAGCAGCCAGCAATATCTTCCCAGTCACAGTGTGAGTTGGACGGTTTCCTGCAGTTTGCTCTTAGCCTCTCCTCTGTCTGCATATGTGTAGAAAAGAAAAAGCTTGTATTTCCAGATTTTTTTCTATTAAATAAATCAGAAGTTAAATATCCTATCTACAAATGCCTACGTCACACCTTCGGTTTAAATGGACAGTGTTCTATGAAATCAACTTTATTGAGCTTTAGATCATTTTATTATCATTACTATGTTATCCCCTTATCAAAAGCATACCTAGAGTGTTGCCTACTTTCATGCATCTTTGAGAAATCATTGAATCTCCATGGAACCACTCAGCTCTGCAAAACGCCTGGGTGGATATAGCCCCGCCTTCGAGGCGCAACTCCTCCCCAGAACTGCAGTTTTCCAAACTTCCACTTCACAGAGCGCAACTCCCCCACAAAGCTCCTTCAGACCAGCCACCAGCGTTTAGCAAACACCTGCTGGAACTGCATATCTGCTCAGCTCATTATACGAGCTACTTCTCAGTGCAATGCTGGTAAAAACATTGTTAAAGGGTTAATAAAGGAGTCATCAAGACATGAAATCAAAGGTTGAGTTTCAGAAAGAGTAGGAGTTTTTAAAGAGACAGAGACCCAATTTCAAGGTGTTAAATTACAAAGTAAAAATTATTTTAAGTCATATTTGATTTATAGCATTTTCATAACAACTGAAGGTATTATTGTTACTTGACTGAATTAGCATTTTAGAATTTATCAGAAAAAAATTATTTAGGGGAAGCCAAAAGTGTTGAATGTTTTCAAAGTTAGCAAAAGCTAAAGCGCTAATCAAAGAATTAGCCTAGCTAACTATGGCTAAGTTGGATTACACGACACTGAACACCAAACTCTGTAGAAGCTTTTATTTATTTTGACTTTCAATTCAAGTCAACTTACAGAATAAATTACTGAAATAAAAGGCAAATTTTTAGTTTGTTTATTATTTTTCTTAAAGAAAAACAAGTGAGAAACTTAAAATTGGATTTGGTATTAAAAAAAATCTGAGATTTTATTTTTAAGCCGATCATACTATGAGCAACAAGTCATTAGGTTGGGGACCTGAGATCCTCTTTAGAAACTAAATGATAAAAATGATCTCGTTGAGGCATATTCATGCTATAACTGCAGGATTTACAGATTTTTTTAAAGGAAAATTAAAAAGCTCCGCGAGTCTCTTCTCCTGTTATTTTATGGGTTTTTTTGCCTCCATCCATCCCTGAGAGTAGGATAAAACCCCAGGGTTGCCGTTTCACTCTTTTACTCCCACATAACAGCTCCTAGGTGATTTACCAACAGCTTATGTAGTCGTGGTGTTTGAGCTCGTCAACAATTCAACACCTGCAAATCCCTCTGTGCAGCTTTAATCCGTCCTTCTGCACAGCAAACAGTTGCAGCTTTAGTTTGAATTGTGAGAGGGAAGCTGTGTCAGACGCAGCATCAGATAAACTGCTGTAAGTTTGTAGAAGCAAAAAAACAAACGATTATAAATGAGTAAATAATAACAATAAAAAAATACAGAAGCATGCTCCAGGTTGTCAGAAAACCTCAGGGATGTGATGTAGCTTTCTGCAATTAAACAATAACTATAGAAACAAACAAAAATAAATAAACGTACAAAAGTATCGTGGTTTAGAGTTTATCAGATTTATTCTGATGTCAGGTGGTGTTTTATTCTTTGAGTTGAATACTTAAAGTAAATTATTATTATTTCAGTTTCACTTTTTGTCATTTAAGAGAAACATATTTGTTAAAATCTGTTTATTGGCCCAGCTTCTCCTACCCTGCAAGATGCTTATTATCCACTGAATGAACTGCAGTATGAGAATAAGTATTCCTGGAATCTGCTCCTATAAAAATTCAAATAAAAATAATGTTTTAAAAAAAGAAAGTGTGCATGAAATCTACTCAGACTTCCCAGTTTTTCCCACTTTCTCTTCCTTCAGCTCCTTTTTAAAACTTGATTCTTTGATGCCAAGTTAATATGTCATTGTGAAATAGTTGCTTCAAAAGTCAACAAATCACACGATTTTTTTGTGTTTTGTGTTTCCCTTTGCAGGCAGCCGCCGCACTGCGTCCCAGAGACGTACACCAACGCGACGTCCTGGTACAAGGTGTTCACCACGGTCCGTGACTCGGACACCAAGTACAGTCAGGACTACAACCCCTTCTGGTGTTACAAAGGAGCGATCGGCAAAGTGTATCATGCACTCAACCCCAAACTCACCGTCATTGTCCCAGATGTGAGTTCCAGGTTTCCATTTTCAAAGAAGCTCAAAAAGTATTGTTTTACTTTCTTGGAAGTTGACTATTAAAAAAAATATAGCTATTAAAATCTCAAATGCCTTTTACTTCAGGAGTGACAGAAGAGGAAGGCTGGTTTGCCTCCTTAACATTTATTTTGTCTCTTGGCAAATAAGCCTCTACCGAAGAAAGTCTACCAGACAGGGAGAGAGGTTTTTGATTACATCACATTTTTTTATTTCCTGACACCAGTTGACCTTGCACCATCAGCAGCAGTGTGAAAAAGCCTGAAAGAAGCTGCTAAAATCACAGAAATTCACTGTAAAATCTCCCATCATTACTCATTTTTCTCTTGCTGCTCTGAAAGCCGAGAAAAGCACAGACTTTGGCAGCCAGGATTTATTAAACTTCACAGCTGTGTTCCTGGTGATCCTGCTGTCCTGGTCAGCAGTTCAAGCTTTTCCTTTGTGTTCACTGGTCAATCAACTGGTTCATATTGAGTTTTATTGTGGAGTTAGTATTTTTGTGTCTCTGATTTGAATTTCTAACAAACCATATTCTTTAGGAATATGGTCGATAAATTGAATAATAACTCAGATTAAAATTTTTCAGATGTTTATTTATTGGATTTTCTTTTGGAAATCAAATAAATATTTGATGCTAATTTTTGGAAATTACAGGATGGCTTTTTATAAGGTTGTACTGGGATATATTTACAAAATTTGGGAAAAAAACCCACATAACCTCAGACAAACCTGAAATAGAAGATATAAATCTTTCAACTTCATCTCTTTGTCTCCATGTTAGAAGGTGAGCAGTTGATTGGTTAGAAGGATGAATAGATGACGGACGGACGGACGGGTGAGCGGGCGGGCGGGTGGTTGAACGAACTTGTTTATCCTCGCAAGCAGCTGTGGTGACTCTCATTAGAACTTTATTTTTATTTGATCAGGAAAATCCCAATGGGATTAAAATGTCTTTTACATCAAGTCAGCATGCAGTATTATCAATATACTGTTTCCTAAAGGGGGCGCTAGTAAAATATGTAGAGCTTTACCTTGTATCTATCTCCCTCAGAGGGAAGTTTTCGTAATTTGATCAGTGAGGGAATATTTGTAAACTCTGACCTTTAACCTGGTCATTAAACTCTTTTCTCTCCAGGATGACCGCTCCCTCATCAACCTGCACCTGATGCACACTAGCTACTTCCTGTTTGTCATGGTCATCACTATGTTCTGCTATGCAGTCATAAAGGGACGGCCTGGCAAGGTGCGACAAACCAACCCTGACTTCTGTCCTGAGAAGGTACAACAGACACCAGCAGTGCTTTATGACCTCAACAGGTAGTTTCAGCCAAGCGTCAGCTGACCTCTGATTGGTCCTAAGACACAATCCAATCACACTGCTGCTTTTCTTCTCATTTCTTCAAACCTTCATGTGAAGCTGCTTATATTACCCACTTTCATCTGCTTTTAAAGGAGTTTGGGTGGAGATGCTGTCTGTAGCTTTGTTGGAATGTAATGAGGAAACTTCACTTATTAACTCCCAAAGAAAAGCTCTTCGTCTTTTTCTTCTTCAACACTTTGTAAGGTTGACACTTACAGCGAGATGAACCTTTGACCTTTACCATGTTTATCACTTTTGTTGTCAATGAGTCTCTTCTGGCTGGAAGTCATAAAAGTTTGTAGCAGAATAATTTCATTACAGATATAATCACTCTTTTTACATTTTCTCATTTCATTTCCTTGCCTTCCCCTTATTCATCCTTTTAAGTTCTTGTTTTCTTTCCTTTTTTCCATTTTTTTTCTTTTTTTGCTTTTTTCCATTTTTTCTTTTGCCTCTTTCCACCTTTTTCTTTCTTTTTCCTTTTCTTCTTTTGCCTTTTATTCAGTTTTTCTTTTCTTTTTAACAATTTTTCTTCATTTTTTTTCTTTTTGATCTTTCCTTTTTTCCACTTTTTCTTTTTTTGTGTTCTGCTTTTTTGTTTCCGGCCTCTTTTTTGTTCAGTCTTCTGTGAAGTTGCCGTTGTCAAACGGACAGACTCTTCGAGACTCTTATCTGGATCGTTTTACTTGTTCTAGCTTCTGCTGGTCATGTTAGCGTCAGGTGAATTTTTAGATTTGTATTCCAGCTTAACATTGAATGTTTGTTGAATTTTTCATCTTTTAACTATTAAAGACTTTGACAGCGGAATTGTTGGAGATGGATTATAAACTGCAATGCATGTCAAATATTTATTTCTACCTTGACAGCAATAATGGTAGCCGTTCATGCTTTTTTAGCTGATTTAGTATTACGTAGAGTGCACTTAAGCTGCACACTGCATCGCTGTAAACAGTGCAGTCTCATCCCCTTTATTTTTTAATATGTAGTTAAAATAAAATTGTCCCATTGACTTTTAAGAGGAATGCAGTGTACACCCTTGAATTTAGAGTTTGGCCACTTATTGTTTTATAGTCCGTTTTATTTCCTCTGAGTCTGTAGAGGGGATCCCGCCTTTAATGGTAAAATCTGATCGCTCTACAGCTCATAAAATACACAGCCTCAAAAAGCCTGGGATTAAGTCAGGCTTAACACTGAAGACCTTCAAAAGAAGATTAATTTCATTTTATTTGGTTAATTCACATATTCTTCCATGACACAACAGTTCAGTTCACAAGAGCGGTAATGGTCAAAACATATTTCTCTGGTCTACTAAAAAAAGAATAGAAAGGATTTCATAAGATTGGAGGTTTTTTTGTCAGTATTTTGAGTGTTGATCCTTTTTTATAGCTTCAGTTATTCTCCCGGACCTGTTTGAAATCGACTCTTGCATTTTTGGGAGGCACTCTAAATGTAAAAACACTGAAACTGGAAATACAAAATTTTGCCCACTGAAAAACTCTTTTCACCATGACTGTAAATTTATAAAAATCTAATTTCTCTCACATAATTCTCTTTTAATTTTATACTTTTCTAACACTGGACAAATCAGACCAAACTGAAAATCAAAGAAACCTCTCTGATTTGTGTTCTGTTGAAAGCTGAACTGACTTGCATTTATTTCTTGCTTTTTTTGACAGGTGGCGCTGTCAGAGGGTTAAAAAGACGGCAGAGAGCTCTGCCAGAGGTTACCTGTAACATGGACTCAGAGACACAGAAGAATTTTTTTTTTAAAAATCTACATCCCAGTTGCCTAGTGATCCCTGGAAATACATGAAGGGGTACAAACGCTCTGTGAATGCATTACTCTCGCAATGTTGGGGTTTCTCCAACCAAAGATATACAAGTGCCTGTATCTGTGGTGTAAATATTTGTTGGATCTCTTGACCATTCTGTGCAAAAGCTCTTTCTTGTTTATTTTTGTTTGGGATTTTTTAGCCCCCCTTCCCTCCGTGTCCCCCATGTGCCATCCCAGGACCGCTAGATAAACACAGATGAAGGCCGGACTCAGTAACTTTACTGTGAATTTCCCCTGGAGCCGCTTTTAAACTGATCTTCAAAACTTGATGGGTCATTTGAAATGTAGTTGAGTTGTCGGAGGTCCTCTCAGCTCAAACAGCGAGGGGAATGAAATAAGTCAGAAAAACAATTTAACTCCCTTATTTATTTTACACCCACAATCTGAAAGAAAATTGCATCCATTACCATATGGGAGGTATCCGATCAGTCCAATCATCTCTGCATAGTTTGGGTTGACAAACAGATTTCACCCGGAAAGCGTTTTTGCCTTATTTTTCTCCCTTGTCACCAATCTGGCTCCCATCTCGCCTCACTTTGTGTAGTTTTTAGCGGACATCTTCCCGGCTGCATCTGGAAACATAACGCAATAACATCTTGCCTTACCCGTGGTGGACCAGCTGAAATCAGATGAGACCTGACCCACCTTCATACCTTCACAGACCGACGTTCATTTTGGTTGTTTCCTGCTGATTATTAGGCCTGCTGTTGCTAAACGACTTCCTGCTTTTCTTTTTGGCTTTGTTGTTCTATTTATAGCTCCAGTGTGTTGTGCATATAGTGACACCCAGTGGCCAAATTCAAAAATTGCAACAAAATGAACTCCCAGAAACTACGTATCAGCGAAAGAATAATAATTTTTACTTATTTCTTCATTTTCCTCTTACCCCAAAATGTCACACACTGGAACTCGATATGTAAATCATCCGTCGATTATCATATTTTTGAGCCACCTGAAAGTGTAATTTCACACAATCTGCAGTTTTATTGCATATTTGGAGCACCTTCATAATTCTGGCACATTTTGGTTTTTTTTCATCGACATCACATGTAATGTTTATTGAATTTGTCTCAAATTCAAGCTGGTCTGCATCTGTGTAAAAAAAATGATCATATTAACTTATGTACTAGCTAGTGCTGTCAAAACGTAAATCCAGATTAAATCAACCGCTTGACAGCATCATTCAGAGGCAGTGGTACATTTATGTCGGGGACTATTTAAAAAAAAAAAAAAAAAGCTTGTCAGCACTTAACAGATGTATTTCTACATAAGTGTTGCTGACCATTTAATTGCAACTGCTTCACTGCATTAATACTACCACATATTTATCATTGGACACAAATCCGTTAGACAAAATGTGCAAAACCCCACAGCTGTGTGAATAAGTGTGAGTGGGTTTGGGATATTTGTAGATTAAAAAAGTGGCTGTAGTCTGACATTCTCTGAAATCTCCTTCATAGAGACTTGTTTTTTATAAACATATGGAAAAATTTTCTATCTTAGAGTTGGCCTCATCAGCTACTGTTATTCAGTATGATCCGGACGTTTATTGTCAGGAAATTTGGGTTTTCTTATGTTGAGAAATGTACAAAAAAATCTAAACAAAATGTGACTTATTTAGAAATAGTGAACTGTGATTTTTTTTTTTTTTTTTAAGCAAAATTTTCTTATTGACTATATTGCGGTTTTGAGAGTAGTGAGAAACCCCAACCCTGGGCTATACTGGACTCTATTGGCATTTCAATGCCTAGAGTTTGACGTCACACGCATTCTGGAATCTTATGAAAATTTCCAATTGAAACCGATTTCATGCTCACATCCACAATTTACACAGCAACACATAGGAATTTTTCTTTATTTTCAAAAAATGTGTCTATCATTGCTATAGGACTCGCTGTTTTTTGGTAAATACCCCAAGAGTGACGAGCGTACGTGCATTAAGCCTCATTTACTCCCACTATATTTCTATGGTGTTTGTTTTCCAATTGATTTCTTGAACTTGTCATATCTCCAACTTTAAACACAAAAGGGGTGTAAAAATTCACATGCAGCCACCAGAGGGTTCTCCTAGTGACTGTTCATGAATATGTGCAATATGGCTCATAGTTTAGGTGCGGCAATTGTTTATTTGGGGCTTAGATTTCTTTTTGGTAAGCTGTCCAGAGAAGATTAGGTTACCACGGCAACCGGTGACTCAGCAGTTCTTGTTTTGTTTTTTTTTCTTTTCCTCGGCTTGCTCAGCTTATAAGTTTTGGGCATAAGATTCATTGGTGTCTTTCCAAATTTATTGCATTTGTTTTTCAATATTTTTTTTGTACAATAAGATCACAAACTCTGTTAATTTAACTGTGTTATCATGATCTACCCTCCCGACAGTCTCTATGGAGGAGAAGCAGAGTTATAAGATCTACTGTGTGCCTGCTTGACATCTTATATGGTTTGGTTTCCCAGTCGTGGTTACCGGTAACTTTGACTTACCTCTGTACTATAATTTTGTTTCATATTTAATGTACCTGTTGAATGTACTTTTTTATAAGCAGCGTAATCTAAATCTGAGATGCAACAATTCCAAGTGAGTTTAAACTATGATATAATTAGTTTTTCTCTTTATTTCGTTTCAGTTTGAAAGGCTTTACTTGAATCCAGTTTTTGAGTGGTATTTACGTGACATTTACATGTTATAAAATGTATCTTTTTGTGGTAAATTTAATTTTGTGGTATCAGATGCTCTATTTTTTTTTTTTTGGTTTGTGTGTTGGTGAATGGTTGAAAACTGGTTTTGTTTTCTGAACAAAGTCTTCCTGATTCAGATGCATCACAATCTGTTAACTTTATCGTCTCATTTGCTTCCACTGTTGTTGCTTTGAAGTCTGGTAGCTCATTCTTGACAGGTGTGATGGATGGAAACTGGGTGTGTGGCTGATCGTTGTTGCCAAACTGTCATTATTATCATGTGTAGCCTGAATTTGCCTGCTTCTTATCCATGTTTGAGTGATTTTCTTTTTTGCTAGAATTGCCTCTGATTTACTGCAGATTGCCTTAACATAACATAACGTTTTCCTTTTCTTTGCTTCACATATTGTAAATCACGCCGGCTTAAGAAACAAATCAAGTGTACACTTAAAGATTTTGGGGTTTTCAATGCAGTTTTACATGCTCCTTTTACGTTGTACCGTTTCAAAATGATGGTTGCTTTACAAAATAACCTTAAATGCAGTGCTGTCATTACACTCCCCTGTCCTCCCAACACATTAGCAGCGCTTTTACGCAAGTATTAAGCCAATTCTGTGCCTTCTGCACTGTCCAGCTGCATCCTCTTCCCTGTACATACACTAGATAGGATCATAGGTTTCCATGTGGCTAAGGTGTCATTCAAACCCCGATTTCTCTTCAGTGGAACTGCTGTAAATGAATTCAAATTTAAATAAATAAATTGTCTCAAAACTTCAACAACTTTGTCTCCCTGACTCTCCTTTAATCCAGTTTCTTTGCCTCTGTCACGGTTTCTGTGGGAAAATTAATGAGCTGTCGGAATAAATGAAGTGAAAACCGATAAGTTAAATGTGGTGGAAATTTTATGTGCTGGAAGTTGGATGAGTTTTGAAATTAAAAGATAAGAATGAACTTTTTTTTTTTTTTTTTTACATATCAAAAGACTAAGCTGACAAGGTTCTTGGAACCAAGCTTCCATAATTTTCATTTGATTAAAAATTATGAGTTTTCTGGAGGCCTGTGAAAAAGTATTAAACATTCCCCTCCTGATTTCTTCTCTTTGGTCATAAATGTTTCAGTTTATCAAATCAATTTTAAAATCATGCAAAGACATTGTCAGTAAATACAACCTACATCTGTTGAATGATGAAAAGCTAACCAAACCATCCCAGCACTATGTCAAATATTAAAAATTAAGTGCCTCTCTTGTTAAATCAAGAATTAACTGAGACTTGCCATTTTAATTTTCTAGAACTAAGGCATTGCTTTCATAGAACCTGTCTGACACATAAAGTAGGCTCCAAAGGCTTAAAAAGAGGCCCGTTATTCTGCGATCTAAAGGAATTCAAGAACAGATGAGAAAAATAAATAAATGTTTCAAAAGTCAAAAATGTTCAACTTTTTTTTTTTCTTTTAGAAAATTTCTGTGATGAATCTCAAAATTTCTGGGCAATTTGACATTTTCAAATTAAAATCGCTTCATGGAAATTGAAAACAATTATGAGAAAAAAAGAACTCGTTTTCTGATTAAAAGTTTTGGCGCTAGGCAAGGTGACATTTTTTTTAATTGTTATTTCTCAAAACAGCAATGGAAACACTTTTTCGCGTAATCGCATGATCAAAAACCGGATGTTAGCACTGGCCCAAACCACGAAGAAGAAGACGACAGGAAGTAGTTTGAG
This sequence comes from Xiphophorus hellerii, assembly GCF_003331165.1. NCBI lineage: Eukaryota > Metazoa > Chordata > Actinopteri > Cyprinodontiformes > Poeciliidae > Xiphophorus > Xiphophorus hellerii. The sequence goes on from NC_045682.1 coordinate 4,511,284, forward strand.
GATCATGGTGCAGCATGTTAAAAGACTTATCGCGTAAACGAACACATTCACGCGCGATTTTAATTGCGTTTCTTATTTAATGGTGTTAGCGGAATATTGACAAAGTTTTGCGCACGTTTCTAATGGAAACGCAGCTATTGGTCGACACACAGACGTCACAGTAGCCTTGTGTTGAAGCCAACAGGTATGTGAGGCCAACATCATGCATTTTCTTGCACAAAAAAAAACAAAACACGTAAGCTTAATTCCTGCCGAGGTAAAATGGGAGTAATTTCCGCAGATGGTTTACAGAGGACTCTGATGTTCATGCATCAGTAGGAAGACTTTAAGATGAATCAACAATCAAGTGAGACATTAAAAAGCTTTCGTCGTTAGTCATAGTCTATTTACTTCTAAGGAAGGGTGGTTTCTGAAACCCCCTGGGTATCATCAGCCCTTTAATGTTATTTTTAAATCGTCTTGGCTCAGACACGTGAATTGAAAGTCAGCAGGAATGGAGTGATTAAAATTCAGAAATCACACTCTGGAGGAGATTCGAATAATTCCCACAAAGATGAAAAGACACGTGCAAGAGTCTGAAAGCAGTGGTTACCTCATCTGTTGTTACATTTGGCTTCGAGTCCTTGAATTACCTGTCAAAAATATACCCTGTGTGAACAAGTTAGAAAAAAACCACAAAGCTATGAAGCTCATATATTTACTGTCAATCCGTTCCATAGGTCTGTACATGGGGGCAAAAACTAAACAGAAAATAGTATTTTTAAAATTATTTTAGTTTACACAACCAACAACCTACATCGGTGTCTAACTCCAGCTTGAGACTATCCTGCAACTTTTAGACACATGCCTTCAACACACCTGAATCAAATAAACGGCTCATTATCAGGCATCTTGGAATAAGGTATGTTGGAGCGATGCAATTGTTTCTTTGATTTTTACTTTTTTATCTGTCTTGTCAAGTTCACACTTTCATCATTTCTTCCTCTGAGAGTCAGGCAATATTTGCCTCTACTTTCTGGATGATCAGAAAATAGGGGTAGAATTTGGCTTACCTAACATGAAAGCATAGATTCTCCATCAATTTAATTGAGAGGGCATATTTAAATGATTGTCAGTTGTCATTTTCACTTAAGATTCAAGAATACAATATATCTTTTCTTTGTATAACCAAAAGTCAGACATTTATAAAACGTCCCGTCCCGACTTAATTTGACATGTTTTGTGACATGTTGTGCAAAATCCTGTTCCCCTGTTAAGATTTTCCCGGTGTGCCGGAAGCGCGCATGTGCAATGCAACCAGGATTTTACCAGAAACCTTAGAACAATGGCTCCTTGCTTTTAAAGTGAGTAAAAGTCTTAATAAATACAGTTTTCGCGTTCCGCTTAAGAAGAGTTCTGCTAATTATAAGAAAGTGAAGGCTAACCTTGTTCAGTTTTACCAGCTTAAGCTAACACTAGCTAGTCTAAACAGACATTTTGTTTCGTTTTAGCTAATGTTAGCTCAACATTTGTTCTTTTAAATTCTGAATATTCCGAAAGTGGACAATTTTTTACCTAATAAGATTAAAAGCCAGGACTGGCTGTGAAATGGGCCCAAGCTGCATATTTAGTTGATACATTAGACTTTATGTACATTTTCGACCAAATTTTTAAGACAAACATTTTTAAATATCTCACACAAGGATATAAAAGTTACAAACTAAACTTTAAAACTTTATATCACTAACAAATGATCTTTTTTTTCTTATTTCAATGTCGCCAATTGAACTAAATATTGAATGAAAATAATTCATTATTTTCATTCACTAATTAAAGAAAAAAGTTATCAGTTGGTTACATTACTTGAAGCTTACTGCCTTTGTGAAAATAATTTTTTACAAAGGCAGGATAATTATTTTTAAAAAGGATAATTATTGTCTAAACATATTTAGACTTAACTAGTTTTATGGGTGAGATGCATGTTTCTATTTTTAACACCAGAGGGCAGCAGTAGGTTACAAGAATAGAGGTGAGACGTAATCACAACACAATAAAAAGCAGGATTTTTTTTTGTCCGTTTCTATACCATGTCAGTTTGGGGATTTTCATTTAATCTAAGCGTGGAGACTATTTTCTATTTACACATGTAGGTAGCAAAATCCATCAGTCTTTGTTCTTTTAGAGCTAGATGTTTGGAAAATGGATTCCGCTTTAATTACACCCTCTATTCATATGTTTAAAAAATTAATAATGTTATTGATCTGTTTATGGCATCAGTATTGAATTTGTGTTTTGGTTCTTGGAGAAGAGTAACCTCATTCTAAAGGGTTAAGTTTTAATTTATCTTAACGGAAATCAGACAAACTTAAAGAGTTGAATTTCAGATGCTGTTGTGAACAAAAATGATTGAAAAGGTCACCCTCATTGCTTCTCTTATTTAGACAGGCTGGATGGTGGCCAGGGCTGTAGTGTTTTTCTCAGAATGCTTGATTAGAGACCATAAATCACATTTTCCCTGAAATTACATGCTTTTTCTGAGAGAAACTATCACCCTTGGGTTATTAGCACTCAGTAGTATAAACAATAACTTTGCTAGGGTTTGTATAAAAATCAAGGCAACTAATCAGGAGTTATACTCAGTGAAGGCACAGAGTTAGCTACTAAGTAAGATATTACATTAACCTTTTTTTAAAAGATCTTACTAAAAATAGATGAAAGGGGAGGAACTGTTCTCAGTTCTAACTTAGTTAGCAAAGGTGACATAGTTCACTTGGACCTTATTTGCATGTAGACTATGGAGCTAAATTGGGGCCATAAAGTTTGTTAAAAAAATGGTTTTTGGAACTGAAAAAATATGATTTAAAACAAAAAAAAATTTAAACTTGAACTCAACAGAAAAGTTATTTGAAACACAAAATAATTTTGAAACTTTACATTTATTTGAAGCTGAAAACAAATTTTTAAACTGAAAACCAAAAAAATTACTTGTATCTGAAAAAACTGCAGATTTTTTTTTGTAAACAAAATGTAGAAACTGAAAAAAGGTGACACTGAAGAATAATGTTGAAATGTAAGAGAATAATTTGAAATTGAAAAAATAATTTGAAACTGAAAATTACTTTCTTCAAGCTGAAAAACAAAAGAAATGAAACTGAAAAAAATGAAGCTGAAAATATTTCTTGGAAATAAAAAACAAAAATAGATACTGAAAAATAATGTTGAAATGTAAGAAAAAAAGTATCCATCCATCCACCCAGCCTGCCTGCCTGCCTGCCTGCCTGCCTGCCAGCCAGCCAGCCAGCCAGCCAGCCAGACAGACAGACAGACAGACAGACAGACAGACAGACAGACAGACAGAATGGATTTGAAACAAAAACAAATATTGCAACTAAAAATGAATTATTTGAAGCTGAAACGTATTTTAAGCTGAAAAATTTGGAACTGAACAAAATGCTGGAACTTAAAACAATTATTTGAAATTAAAGCATTTAAAACTGAAAAACTTAAATATTTTTTAAACTGAAAAACAAACAAAAAAAATATCTGAAAACTAGTTTTGAACTTTATTTTAGTTTAAAGCTTTTTTTCAGTTTTCCTTTTTTTTGTTGTTTTACAAACTTTATGGCTGGAAGTTTTGAAAACTGCCACGGTGTGTTTACTGAATCTGTCTAATAAAATAGTAAAAGAGAACACATGATCTCATAAAGTTAAAGGTTTTGGCTCACGACTTTATTTAAAAAAAATAATTGCACACAGAAACTACTGGTGGCGTTATATTGTTTTTCTTCCACATATAGAGAATATGACATTTGTAGTGATAATCTTTTCTCTGAACTGCAACCACGGGTCATTGTGTATTTCTTTGCCTTGCGCTTTAACGTTTCTGGTCGGAATCAACTGGATGCATGCCGCCAGTGGACTTTTCTTTGCTTGGTGTCTTATTTTATGCAATCATTGCTTACTTTAAAAATAAAATGACAGATAGTACATTTCACATATCCTGTGGTAACAGTTTTCCATAATTCAGCACATATTACATGCTTATCCACTGATAAACGTAATATTTCCTCTAAACAAATAACATTGTCGTTTTGGCTGGCAGGAAAGCTTTAGGAGGTTCTCTGCTGAAACCAGCTTGTCTCTCATTGTTTGCACTACATACTTGTGTTGAGTATAAATGCTTACCTGAAGTAATTTAATTTAGAAGCTAATTATTTTTTTTAATAAATAAAAAAAGAAGTAATTTAACCTAGTAGCCTTTTGTTTCTCTGACGTCAGTGTCTGCTGTTGTTCGTTCACTTATGCACTTCAACTCTGAGCCATCAGCATCCAGAATGAAATTGCTATTGCGCATCATTTCCTCCTGAAAAACAGTGTCACCGTGCTGTTTGCATTTTCAGCAACACGCAGTGCAATTCAGTGAGCAAATCATCTCTTCTGCTCACATTTCACATCAGACTGGAGCATCTGAAACAATGACCATTTATTTCAATCTGGTCATTATTTTAATGCTCATTTTATGAAGGTCTGGTTCAGTTTTTACAAACTTCCTCCCCAAACTGAACCAGTTTTCACAAACTGGTTCAGTTTGTAAAACCTTTGTTAAATAATCAATCTCTGATCTCAATATCAGTTGTTATTGCAGTGAACTCATGTTTGCATACTTTTATACTGTAACCATGGTAGATAATTTTATAGATGGAATAAAGATACCACTTTTCTTGCCAGCACCTTAGATTACAATAGGGTTGCAACTAACTGCTTTACTGATCGATTAATCTATTGATTATTCTGACGATTAATCGTATAAAAAAGTTTAAATATTTGCAGATTTTTCCATTTGACCACTTAAGCTGATTTTATGCAATGTTGGAATAAATATATGCAACGTAAAAATATCTAAATTATTTTGTACATTTTTTAAATAAGAAAATAAACATTTGTTGCCTAAAATGCAACACCATATCCTTCCGTTAGTGAAGGGGCTGCTTGATTATTTATTGCAAAGGATGCATTTGCAGCTAAAAAGAAGAAATTACTAATAACATTAGCCCCGTCTGCTTGGCACATCTGTTGAGTTTTATTTATTTCTTTATATTTTTACATTTTAAAAAAATATTTTATTTTTTGGATAAATATATTAATAATTGAAAAGGAAAAAGTGCCTAATATGAGTATTTTTTGGTCTTAAATTACATTCAAGCGGCCTCTCATTGCTATGTTGTCCAGATCACCCAATCTTTGTAATTCTGTCTTATCTTGCAGAATGCAGCCGTCAGAGGAGGGGCGCTGTGATCGTACTGAGATGGACGGAACAACCAACAATACTCTGGTGGGCTGTCGTGTTCAAACTGTGCTCACTTGAATCTTAATAAATCGGCTGAAATCTCTTACACTTATCCCACATTCACATCCCAGTATTTGTGTGTAGAGTTTTGAGGAAATAGATTAATGTAATGCAATTTGGAAAAGGGCTGTAGCTAAACAAAATGGGGAGGAAGTGAAGTGATGTGAAAACTTTCCTGAAAAACTCAAAAAGTCTGAGATTAATTTCAGAAATTTTCTAGAAAAATGTAAAATTTCTAAGTTGAAAAATTTTTTTTTTCAAACTAAATTTCCTTGGTTTTTCTAGAATTTTTCTGAGATTAATCTCACTTATAGTTTTTGCTACCAAATTGTGGACTTTTCGAACTTAGAAATGTCCTTGTTTTCCCCAGAACATTTCAGTTTTTTGGCAGAAATTTACTTCTCCTTTTTTATCTTGTCTACAATGACCTTTTTGCACTGTCGTTTCTTCCTTTTGCTTTTTTTGGTGGAAAACTTTTTTTTTATCAAAAGTACATCATCCGAGTTGAGAGTAAATTGGTGAAATCTATATTTGTTGCTAACAGCAAACACAAGATGGCGCTGTTTTACCTGTTGTCTGCCAACGGTGTTTGGTCTTTTTGTTAATGGACAACTGGAGAGTTTCTGCTAAACCTGGAGGGAGCGATTGCAACGTCATTTCTTTTTGTCGTTATGTAACACCAACCACCTGATGACCACAGACCCTTGCTGGCATTATTAGAAATAAAGTCGTGTTTGTCAGATGTGATCTAAATATACAGACAGGCTGTACAACCGAGCTAATCACTATATTCTGCGCAGGTGTTGACATGTGATCACCGATGTCCGGTGAGAAGAAAGGTGTAATTTTACAGCGGCATGGACAAGTGCAGCTTCAGCGTGAGCATGTCTGCTGTAGCCGGGCACATGCACACTGACAGCCACGTCCACGTTTGGAGCAGATGGTAAGCAATTATGAAATGTGTGATAACATCAGGGTACATAATTGGAGCACTGGGAAGTGGAAATGACTCTGTGGTTCTTGAATGAAAGACCGAACAAATGTGTTTATGTATTTATTAGGGCAAAGAAGATTAAATCTTTGAGTTAAACGTTTGGTGACAGAAAAGAGATGAAAGGATTGGATGAAGTGAGAGAAATTGAGGCTGTAAACAGAATTTTTGCCAGTGTCGACAGCTCTGCCACTTGTCTATAGTTTGTTTAAATTTCCCCCTGACAAGGATTTACAGTCAAAACAGGAACCACTTTATATGGTTTGTCTTTAATTAGACAAAATCTTTTTAACAATGTTTGTAGATGGCAGATTGGACATAAACTTTTATCTTAATATACTTTTTACTTAGTTTGGTGACAGTATTACAATTTTGCACTTGTTCCAAATTTTTGTAGTTTCACTATCTCAAAAAGGCTGTGATATCCAAACCCCCAAATTTAAAATACTCTGATGCCACAAAATTTTAAAACTAGTGTTTTACACTTTTATTTTGTTCTGACTTTATTTTTACCTGCTCAGCAATGAACTTTACAGGCAGTATCCTAATAAAACTGGGTAATCAAATGTTTGTATTAATGGAATCAATGGGGTTTATTATGTTTTCCTGATTTAAAACAGTTTTCCAATTTTTTGCTTTGAACAATTTGGAGATTGTTCTTAGTCTATTGTCTGTAAGAACAATAGGTCTCTTATTTTTGGAAAACACTTTTATTTTTTATTAAGTTTTTTTAACAACTGCACCCAAGTTTGTGTTGGAGTAAAACTTATTGGTTGTTTGTGCTCTGAAAATGAAATTAAAATGGATGGGAAGAAATCTAATAAAAGACATAAACTTAGTTTTATAAATAATGTCTTCAATTTTAAGAAGATTTTAGTTGGTCATTCAGAGTGCGTTCACACCAGCCCTGTTTAGTTTGTTTTCATACAACAAGCTAACATTTTTGCATTGATATTGTCTGAATACATAATTAAACTCTAAAAAAAGCTAATTCTGGTCCGTCTACAAACCTCCGTCTCTGTGCAGTGGAAGTGAACTTTGGTGCGCTTTCATTGCATATGTGTGTGTTTAGCGCTAACATGAGAAATGGCTCATGGTCAAAAAACAAATCCTACAACCGCTAAAATCGTACACCACTCCATTTTTGGAGTGATGAAAGAGATGGAAGTCTCAAAAAAAGATTTCCCTCTCTTTTTGTGGAGATGGAAGTTGGGCTCATAGTCTTCATCTGAGATTTTTGTGTTGTTTCCTTCAGTGGTTCTTGGTAAAGCGCCTCCTCAGGTGATGAGGGGAACAGGTTTTTCAAAATGTCTGGTTTGCTTGGTGGGTACAAAAGCCCATTTCCAAGATATTTTCTTGCAAATTTTTAACTTTTCAAACTCAGAAATTTACACATTTTTTTCTAGAAAATTTTGAATATTCATCTCAAAATTTCAAAATTTTTGGAAAAAACATACTTATTTTTATATAAATGTATATATAGCAATGTGTCTACAATGACCCTAATATGACATCATGGTTTACTGACTGAAAAGCAGCAAACAAACTGAAATTGAGTCACTAAACATCAATTTATGGCTCATTTTCCAGGTTATCACACACACGCACTCACACACACATTCCTCTGTGTTTGAGTGTGGCATGTCTCTGGATGTCCCCTCCCACTGACAGATGGATGAGGTTAATATCATAATTAAGCGCCGCGGCCGACGGTTCCTGTTTACCACTCGGTTGCTAGGCAGTGACATCAGCTGATCCCTCCCTCTCTCCTCTCTAATCCCTTACGCTCTTGCTCGCCCGTCTCTCTCAGCTCCGTCTCTCCCAGATAGGCGGCGCAGACACGGGCAGAGTGTGGGGGTATAGGACGAGCAGAGAGCAGGGGGTAGATAGTAGCGTGTGTGTGTATGAGAGGCTGGCAGACGGCATGGTCTGGGTGTGGGGACACACTCCGGGAGCCTCCATGTAGAGCGACATCACCTGGACCTGTCCAGCGTTCAGAGAAGCAACAGGCGGCAGGAGTGCTCCCAGCAGCTCCTCGTTTTTTTTAACCTTTTTTTAGTTTTTTTTTTTTTTTTTTTGCGTTGTTTTGGGAGTGAGCTCCAGGCTGGACCGCATGCATGACACAACGCAAAGGCGAGAAACCCACCATCAGTATCCAAGAGCACATGGCCATTGACGTGTGCCCCGGTCCCATCCAGCCCATCAAGCAGATCTCCGACTACTTCCCCCGTTACCCGCGGGGCCTCCCCCCCGTGGCACCCCAGCCAGCAGGCCACGCCGGGCCCCTGCGCTCTGCCCTCTCCACGCCTGCGGCCGCCGCCGCCACCTCAGAAAGTGATCGCCCCAATGAGGACAGCCCTGAGCGGGCGTGTGCTGGAGCCTCCGCCTCCCTGCAGGCCGTCAGGAGGGACGAGGAGCCGGACGTGGAGGGATACGACTCAGACGACTCCAGTGAGTGTTTAATTTCTTACTGCATCTCGTTTTCTGCCACCAGTTCCCAGGCATCCCTCCTGTCTGATTTTATCTCCAAGCTTTTATTTTGTCTCTCTCTTTATCTCCAATCGTCTGATTCGAACATAAACGATGTATCTCTGCGCCGCCGATAACTCTTTTGGTCTCAGTCGACAGGCAGCCAACTGTTGCTGCTGCTGCGAATCCAGCATCTCCCCCCCTTCCTTCTGCTGCTCAGCTCTGATTCCTCTGAAAGAATAATGCGTGTGATTTTTACTGCAACAAAGCATCGCATGAGGCTGTGTGTGTTGATAAGAGTGCGTTTTTTAAAAATCACCCATGTCTGAGGGGGGTATGCTAGAGGTTTGGTCTCACCAAGCCGAGTGATTCATGGCTTCTCAGATTAACCGCCCAGTGGAGCTCATCCACATACTGTACCCAGAAAGGCAACTTCTGTCTGGCTGGCTGGTTTTTGTTTGGGTTTCTGACGCATGAAGATGTAAGGCTTTTTTGTGAATTTAATCTTACTGGAGATTTATGGAAATATTGAACCGTCGAACACCAGAGATCTGTGTTTGGTTTTTTTTTCACTTCCAAACCCACTACCGACGTCTGAGGTTTAGTTTCAATCATTACTGATCCAATACAGAAAAATATTGCTAAATTGACTGAATTTGTTTCACATATTGTTCCCAGAAAGGCAAATTCAGTCTGTCAGGCTTGTTTTTCTTTATTTGTATCACCTTTAAGATGCTAAGCTTTTAAATTTTTTTTAATCTAACTGGATATTTTTCTGGAACGATTAACTGAAATTAATCAGTTATTGAAATAATTGCCAACTAATTTAGCAATCAATTAATCATTAGAGTATACACACTCAAAAGACCAATTGCAGAAAGAACAACTGGTCAGAGCCGTAATTAAGCCAAAATTGTACAAAAAATATTTACATTTGGGTTTAAGATAAAAAAAAACCCTTCTTTGTCTGTAAATATATTCTACCCAGAATTCCCCAAGTGTCATAGTTTTAGCTTCACCTGCTTCAAATTCTGTAAATATATATAAATAAATCTCCTATTAAGCACCTTTTGCTATCTTTTATTAATCAGTTAATCCCAAAAATAATCAACAGATTAACCCTACATCGAATTGATGTAAAGTTAAGCAGAAACAACTGAGCTTTTCGCATCTTTTTTAGCTATATGTTTAGCTGCAGTTGTATCCTTTGCTGCAAATGATCAAGCGTTGACTAAAGTAAAGCTATGTGATTGCATCTTAAGCAATAACATTTTAATTTTCTTATTTAAAAAAATATATTTTATTTGTTTGTTGTTGTTTTTTGTATTTCTAGTGTTGTATAAAATAAGATTAAGTGGTTAACTGGAAAAATCTGCAGAATGTGCAAACCTTTATATGTGATTAATTGTCAGAATAATCATTAAAATAATCATTATTTGCAGTCCACCTGGATATCTATGAAAATACCGAACAGTCAGAGATAAAAAATGAAAGTAAACTGCTTTCTGAGCCCACTTGTTCCTTCTACCTGAATCTCTTTATTTTTCCAACGCTGTTGTCTGATGGATCAGAAGCAGTGAAGGTATTTCTGTTTCAGCTTTCAGCTGCTGAACAGGATGAACGCCTCCCATCATGTTCGACTCTTACCGAACGTTTGCTGCAGGTATGCTTTGCAGAAAGGGCTTGTGATTGCAGGTTAATGTGTGACAGTAGTGTGCCTTCTGCAGGAGTTAATCCACCCAGAGTGGCATGCTGTGGGGAGGGTTAGGCCAGTTCTTAATCCAGAGCTGGACAGGAGGGTTGGAGGGCAGAGATGGGGGATGGTAGGCAGTAGAAAGGATGGATTCTCCTGGCAGATGTTGCTTTATGACCTCCACTGGGCAGCCAGGGTTTTACTCAGTGAAGAAGCACAGTCTATTAATCAGTCAGACCAGTCCTCAGCCTGTGAGACAATTCACTTTTCTGTGGAGAGACTCTGAGGAATTTTGGCTTTGGCTGGAAACTTGTTTTCTGACTCAGAATTAAAAATATTTCCTGCCAAGTGATTCTGTTTTCTTGAACGCTTGTGTTTTCCAGCCATTTACGTACAAACAGACCAATTAAAAGGTTATGGCAAATTTTAGATTTCGTCTAATGCTTGGATGTGCTGAGGCTGATCTTTTAAATAATTTTTTGCAGATCCAGATTCCTCTTTAAAGATGCATTTACACCAACTTTGTAAGCAAACTCCGGTTAGTTTTTCTAAAAAGTCCGGTTCATTTTTGAAGGTGTGAATGTGTAATAAAAGTCTAAAGTGGACCAAAAAAGCAAACTCTGGTCCGCCTACAAACCTCACTCTGTTTGGTTGAAGTGAACTCTGGTGCATTATGAATGTATATGTGAATGCCAAGAGGACCAAAGACAGCTCTAACAGCAAGAAGCAGACTACAATGCAGTGCATTCTGGGTAATGCAACCATAACAAACAAGAGAGTCTTGCACTAGCAGGAGAAATGGCTGTGATTAGAAAATATCAATTTTACAACCCCTAAAACCTGACACCACTCCATTTTGGTTTACATTTTGAAGGAAGTTGCTTTTAGTATCTTCTTCAGAGATTTTTGTGTTATTTTCTTCAGCGCCCCCCAAATGTGAGGAGGGGAACATGTTGCTTTAAGGGTTTGGATTGTTTGACTCAGTTGAGTGGGAAAAAAAAAAATGCAGCAGCTGAAATCTAGCAAATATTGCAATTTTGGTCCACAATCAGACAGAGTGTACCGGACCTATTCTTATTGCACATGAAATAAAAGAGAAAAAAAAAAGCTTTTATTTGCTTTTATAAAACCTACTGTGGAAGGGCAACAGTTGGAGACCCCTGAGCTCGACTATAAGAAGATTCACGAGCAGCACTGAAAAAAATAGTTTTAACCTTTAAGCTCTGAGTGGTTAGTAATTATTTATAATAAAAGCTGTAAGAACAGTTACTGTTCAAGAGCAAGAACAGAATTGACATTTTGAATTTTCTTTTTTATCTTATGTTTGCAATTACTGCAGTTAGCACAGCTAGCATTACTAAAACAGCAGTTTCTTTGTGTGTTCCCAGGAGGATGTAGATCCTTACCGTAAAGGAGGAGTAATATGTCTTTTCTAGGCACATAGGGCCATTTTATAGCACAATCAAGTAACTGTCTCCTTCAGTTATTATGAAGTCTTAAATTTTAGTGAAAGAATTTTGACTTTGCATCATAGCTGTTTCTGACTACTTCAAATTCCGTTTATGGGTCGATTTTAAAGTTGTTGAGTCTATAGTAATGTCACCAGATCATAACAAGATGGAGAAGTCTAAGAAAAATAAAAGCATTGTTTGCTTCGGTCATTTTTTACTTCTGTATTTACCACGTTTGACTTCTTCTGGTACAGAATTGTGACTCATCTCACGTCAACGACGTAAAAGTCAGATAATATTCGACACGACCGTTGAGACTTCAGACGCTCTGAAATGTATCCAATTTAGTACCACTTATGGAAGTGGCACAAATCAATTTTTGGGGCTAATGAAAAGATTGGAATTGGGCAGTTCAGACATGAAATTGTGGCATAAAGGCAGAAAATATGATTTTTGCCTACTGTGTGTACGTAGCTTAAGTAGTCTTTAGTCAGAACTGCACAGAATTACAAGTCAATGTTGTCAAAAGTAAAAAGAAAAGAGAAAAATAGAAGAGTAGGGCAAAGAGAGATTGTAATAGTAATTTTTATCAATCTCTATTCATTTTTCTAACAGTGTTTTAACTCACCAAACATGAGTGTTTGCACTACAAACGCAAATGTTGGGTTTGAAAGTTCAGTTAATTTAACGCCAACCGCTATCATGAGGACACAGTGACACAACATTTCCAGTACAGTTGCTGTGTTTTTAGCAGCAGAGAGCCGCTGCATGTGCATCATGAACGAGTGTTTCCCTGATCCTCTAAAGCAGCTGAAGCATCTCTGAAACTGGAGCACTGGAGGAAGAGCTTAGTCATTTGTTGTTGAGGGGGAAAAATCCCAATGCCAGAGCTTTGAAGCTGCATTTTAGAGCTGCATGTTTTGCTGTTGCTCAGCATCAGTGCACCTTGGTCCACTGAAGGAATATGGATCTCACTATATATGTATGAGAATGAAACAACTGAAGAAATGTTCATCTCAGGGTTGTTCAGCTAGAAAGATTACCGATTTATTCAGCTGATTGCTCTTTTCTCTATCGCAAATTGAGATCTGTTTGAGCCTAGCTTGATCACCATGGTAACATAATCTAAACTCATCTACTCCAGATCCCTGTGCTGTGTATTTTGGCCAAAAAAAACTCAGTACTTACTCTCAAAAAGTAGCGGTACCTATGTTGAAGATGTGTAAGAAGCCAAAAAATAAATCATTACATATATATGTCGCTCTAGCATAATTTCATATTTAAGAATTTAGAAAAAATACAAACTTTATTTATAGGAAGACACTGATTGATTGACAATAAAACTGCAAATGTTTTCTTGTTTGCACACTAAAACAATAAAACAGTTTTTTGTTGTGCAAGTTTTTCTCATTTGGAATGAGAAAAGCAGGAATGTAAACGTCCTTCCTCACACCTCACTGCTACGTAGAAAGCCTTTTTAATCAAACTGTCATGTTTTTAGAGTGTGGAAGCCGGAGTGCCCAGAAAGAATCCACGCATGCGCATGGAGAGTTTACAGTTTTAAATATATATATTTATTTTTGGTTTGGTCTTCTGTTTATTTGCTGTAATTTTTTCATCAACATTACTTTTAGAAGTAGAGAATTTTCACACCTAAAAATCTGCATCTTTGCTCAACTAAGAGCTTCCTTTCACTTTGACTACTTTTCTGTGCTTTGCAGCATTTTCTCCAACAGCAACTGCTTTAGGTTCAAGTTTGGCAAATAAACATCCTCATATGAAGGCAGTTGTCAGAAAATGTTGTGCAGACTTGAGGAGGTTCTGCTTAGCAGCTTCTTGTCCAGAGAATTTATAAAGGTCAGTTTTAGAGGAGAAACTGAACTGAATCTCCTCATTATAAAATAAAATCAGATTTTTTTTGTTTGTTTTGGTGATCCTTCTTAAACAGAAGCAAAAGATGGATACATTTATAAGTATCCTGTTATGTATTTAATTCATAATCATTGACTAAATTTCTCTACTTTTTTACACGTTATTATTTGCTGTTTTTTTCCTTTCTTACTCTGGAGCCGTTCAGTCGTATGGAGCTTAAACAACAGATTGTATCAAACTTAAGGTTTGTGTTTGATAATGGCTAGTTGTGATTACAAAACCCTCCCTGAAAAAATATAAAGAAAACCTTATAAAATATTATAGACATTTTTGGGCAGAAGAAAAAAACTCTTTGGTTATTTAAGAGCGAGTTTTGTTTGTTTGTTTTTACCTCTCTCCATCTTCCTCTTCCAGATTTAGTTGAAGGAACTTCATCTGCCTTACTTGAATGTTGGGGAATGGCTTAGAGAAATAAGCCTATAATTAAAATAATTTAAAGCACACAGACAATCTATGATTAATTTAAGAGTAAAGTCTAAATAAAAAAGGATCCGTTATGTTTATTATATAGGAAGTCATTTTGTGAATGAATTATTTCTGAACATGGGAGTTTCTTCCCTACATATGTTGTAATTGTAAGCTGATTTTTTTTCTAACTTTGTCAGCAGTATGAGAAATAACCACAGCAGTAGCAGATGAATTTATTTCACATTTTTTGACACATCTTTAACAGGGGTGCTAAGAAGCGTGGGGAGTGTGTTTTTCTGTAAAATAATAGCATCTGTTCAGGTGTGTTACATCAGTTTGTTTATGTTTGTGTTGACAACGGCTCCGATCGGTTTCCTGGAAGCCACTTTTTTTTTCTTCGGCAATTTTGTGTTTCCAACACTTTTTGAAGCAACACAATTTATCTCTGGAGAAATAACAGAAACCAGCCTGATCTCTCGTTCAAGCTGAGCCAATTCCCTAAATGTTAAAACAAATTTGTTTTGGTAACACCGATGTAGCAAGCATTTCATCTGCCTGGAAACGGGCTGCGCAAGTTCAGAGATCCCAGTTGACGCCCACGTAGATGTCCACCACCGTGTCACAATGCCTTTAGCTTTTGTCAATAAACTGAAAAAACACAGCCGTGGATCACAGAGCTAACATTTTACAGCCGAAGTTGCAGATAAATCAGCTGAACATCAGTTTATGCAAACATCAAACCAAAGTTCCTCTCCATCCTTTTGCTAATAAGACTATTAGTCAGAAACAACTGCCAGAGGATCATCTTAATGACTTTGCAATCACCTGAAGTGTCATCAGTGTGGCAGGATAATTACAATGTCAGCTCCGCTTCCCACAAGGAAATAAAATTTTAAAAATCCCAAGCAGGAATCCAACAAATAAATAACCAAAGCAGGAGACATTCCTTTGCTTGTTAGCAACTAAAAGTAGTATCCAATGAGTGCAAGCATTATAAAAATATGATGCATTGTGAAAGAAATGAATAACAAGTGAGTGAGTCTGATGCAATGTCCCAATAATCCCTGGCTGCTGCTGCTGCTGCCATGGGAGCTGAAAGGAGACGGAGAAACATAAGCTGCAGAGACAGGACTGCTTTAAAGGCGGCATCACAGACGTCTTTATTAACGCAGACTCTTTATTATGTTGGTTGAAGCTGATTAAGGTGCTTATTGTTGTGTCTGAAGTTATACCGATTCTATGCTTTTGGAGTCTGGTTGAGATCTGCTTGTTTCCAGTTTCACGGGGGAAACATATGAAGTTATGGGTCATTTCCTGACCAGAAAACAGCCTTTTGCTGTAATGACCAGCTGATTCGAATAAATTAAGTTGACTAAGAAAAAAATGTTTTACTTTCAATCATTTTTATTGGTTAAACTTTTGTGCTCCACAGGCTGATATAGGGCCGTATGCGTTGGTCATGTTCAACTACGGTCACTGGTTGGTTCCATCTAATCTACAGATTTATAACAAATGTGATTTAGAAAAAACTTGGAAGTCAGACATAAGATTTGTTGCCGACCTCAACAATTCAAGCATGATGCATGATGAGTAGCTGATGCAAGGTTTGCCGATTGCTCCAACTGGAGCCATTGTGCGTTTTTAAATATCTGCTGAAGTTTGACAAATCTTCCTGCTATGTTTTCTCCTAAGATATTTGTTCAATTGGTGTCTTTTCTAAAGTCCTTCAACTTTTCTTGAATTCCCTTGGTAGGGACCAGACGTCCCTTGGTTTGGTCCAAGGGACATTGACCAGACCATAGAACAGCAATGCATTCTGGGTACAGAATGAACATAATTTGATGCACTGCATCACGGTGGAGACTGTGAGGGCAGGAAACGGAACTGCAGCGTAATCAGTCAACACAGATTTCAAAATAAGAGCATGAATATACACGTCTAAAGTCTTAACTAAAACCTCTGCACAGATGCGAAACTTTATTCAACTGAAAATTCACAAAAGAGCCTAATAAGTTGTTGCTTTAGAATTTATCCAGAAAAATTCACTTGGGGGAAACTAAGTGAGCTAAACAATAGTAAAAACATCTGGTAAAACGCTAAGGCGTTAAAGTAGGGCAAACACTCTCACATGCAGTGTAAGTGCTATGAAGGGACACCAATGACCCCAGCAGTCATGTTTTTAGACTGTTGGAAGAAGCCGGAGTACCTGGAGAGAACATATATATGCACAGGGAGAACATGCAAATTTCATGCAGAAACACCCCAGATTTCCAAAATGTTTCAGCCAAATATTAAAAAAGCAAATATTTAGGAAATGTGTTTAAACTTTTAAATAAATCGAAATAGATTTCAGCAAGTTTAACAAGAGACAGATTACAATGTCTTGACTACTGGGTCAGAGAATGCTGCAGCGGGAACAAAAGTAGACAAAAGAAGGAACAATGGTGAGCGGGATCATGGGTTTTCAGCCGCATGGGGACAGTTGGACACAGCTCACAACTAATCAGTGGGTCTCAGATTCAGCTGTGAAAAACAAACCAAAACATTTTGCATGTACAAGATGTCTTGCAGTTATGTATGAAAAATGATTTAGCTGTATGTAATTAAGACGAACAACTCTGACCTTTCCCTTTCTGGCAACAAAAGCGGCTGTTATTACTCATAATGCTCTTGCAGGGAAACAAAAGAATAGAAATCTGTTTCGAATGATTTATGGCTTGAAAATGTTTGGCGGCTGTTTGATGTCTCACAGCAGGGATTTGAAAAGAAAACAACGGGAAACAACAGAGGTGAGTTTAAGAGTATAGTACTGTGAAAATTCAGTTTTTGTTGCTAATATGATTCACGGCCACAAAGTTTTAAAATGTTAAAATCAAAGATAAAACAGGAAAAACAAAAAGCTGCTGCAAATGTTATTTATTGAGGTAAAAATCTCCATTGTGGCCCTATTTGAGCTTATAACTGCTCAGTTTGTATGAGAGCTAGATGATATGGTTTAAAATAGTGAGATTTTTTGGTACCAGATCTAATTGTTTGGGGGGTTTTTTTCTGTATAAGAAATTCCAAATGACAAAAATTATTGTCAAATGTGGCTTTTATTTCAATCACCCCTTCTGTGAGTGCTGCAACAGAGTATTATTAATTCATGAAAACTTTTCTTTAACTGTGAGAATAAAGTCATGAAGTCATAATATTAGCAGAATTAAGGAGCAATCTTACCAAAAGAACACATTCAAATTTAGAGTAAAAAGTTGTTTTTCAATTAGAAGAGTAGCTTCTAGAGTTATAGAGTTATCAAGATCCATCTATGTGGTTTTCTTCGAAATTCACCCTGACGTTTGCGTGATCATTTCAAAGTTCTGCTACTGATACAACTTTGATGCAGATGTTAGAAGTATTTTCTTACCTGTAAAATGATACCAAAGTACAACTTGGCAAGATGCTCAACATTCCTCATTCTAAATTTTTATTTTTCATATTGTACTTCTTATGAAATTACTGCTTTATTCTCCTAAAATCATGACTTTAATCTGGTAATATTATGACATTATTCCCGTAATTAAAAAAGTAAAATTTATTACAGCCTGGCCCTAATATTCTATTGTGGACTTCACTTGAGTTCAAAGTCCAAATAAGTAGAAGCTTTAACACACACTTGTCAGACAAGATGGCCTATGAACTATGGAAACCTAAGGAGTACATTGGAGAAAAAAAATTCCGACTTTCTAAAATAAATAAAATTGATTTATTGCCTACTTTATATTGTGACATTTTATTGATATCCCAATAGTACCACAAAATATCAAGATAACCTTTAAGTCCATATCGTCCACCCCTAATAAGATAAACTTCTTCCATTGGTGTGGAAGGATGTTTTGTTTAGGCCATATTAATTCTCTTTAATTTAGTTAGCAGTGGTCTTGTAACAATGAAAACAAACAATCGGCGTTGAATTTAAAGCGTGCTCAGTTACCAGCTTAGCCTCTGTGTTTCTCCAGGTTGCAGAGTCGGGTACTTTTTTATCACACTGGCTGCGAGGCTGATCCGATCATTCGTGGACTCCTACATATGAATCACACACTGAGGTGAAGTAATTCCTCCCTCCTGGTGGTGTAGCAAGCACCGCTGTGGTGAAAATGAAAACGCTGCCTCAGTTTGAATTTGCTAGTCTATCAACAACTTGGGAGAGATATCGTTCAATGTGTTGTTCTGCGCCAAATGCAAAAGAAAAAGCATCGCTTGCCTTCCTGTTTGTGATTTTAAAGCAGCCACTGCCGTCCCAAATTGGCTCCTCACCGTCCTACGGGACGTGATCCAGTATCTCTATGCTTCTCTCTGGGGGGTGGGTGGAGTTGGGGAGGCAGTGCTGTCCCTCATGAACCAAATCACACAGGGACATCTCAATTCTGGCTAAAAACCTGCTGGCTAATCAGCATAACAGCAACATTTTCTAATTTATTGTGACTCAACCTTGAGTTTAATTGAAAGGGAAAAGTGCATCCCCCACCAAGTGTCCATTCCCACCCACACGCATACACACATCCCCAAAGGGGGGCTAATCAAAAACCATTTGAACATGAGGATCTGTGCCACATTAATTAATGAAGGTTTGTAGTGCTTGTTGAGGGCCACATGCCAGTCGGGGCCCAGAGAAGTGACCACTGTGACCCACATGACCAAGCTGTGTCTTGTGTTTTTCGGAGATAAGAGTCTCCATCCATGAGCTGAGCACCAGCGTTCGTTTATAACAGGCAGCCAGGGAAAACGAGTGATCCATGGAATATCTGAAGGGAATGAATGGTGTTGTTTTAGATTTATCACAGAGATTTATTCAGAAATGGAAAAAACATCTCAGATCCTAAATCTGCTTGTTAGAAAAGATATTTTGAAATCAACTTTTGCACCAAAATAATCAACAAGTGATTGATTATTAGCTCAAAGTCAAATTCTAGCCTTTTATTTTTTATATACTGAGATAATCGCACATCCTTATAAAGCTACTGCCATGGGTTTGTGTGCTCATAAAGTGTTTGGTAGGGATGGGCATTTTGTTGCATTGTTTATCATTTTTGTGATAACTATCTTACAAGAATTTTCATTCTCACAATAAATGTAACTGAGAAAAGTAACTGAAAATCTGTTAACATTAAGGCAATGTGTAGCAACTGTTGAGGAAAAATTATTATTTTCAGTGCTTAATACAGTTAATCTTACGGCATGTGTAAAAGGTATAGTCAACACTCTTATTTTGAACAGGTTTGTGTTGAGCATTCGGGATTGGGCCAGATGAGCAGGCATTCAGACAGGCAGGGGCCCCCCGCTGTGTGGCCACAGCACAGGAGGCCATAAAATTAGCATTTTCCTGCAGGGCAATAAATTGAGCTTGGGAGAGAGAGACTTTAGATTTCACAGGTATCTGTGAAATTTTATCTCAGGTTGTTCTGTACCCAGAATGACCGTGGAGCCACAGGGGGTCAGGGCGCAGCGGTTCGCTCTTTTGTTTTGCCAGAGACCAGATGGCCCTTTGATCTTTGCTGTAAATTAGGGGGAGTTCCTAAGTTTCTCTGAGTGCTTAAGAGAGTTTCCAGTTGGTCAACTAAAGGAACGCCTTACTTGAATATATTAAACAGAAGAAACACGCTTACAGTATAAGACTTCGTGTCAGGAGAAAAAATTCAGAGAGCGGCCACTATTTTGCTTTTTTCCATCGGCTCTCTCCAAAGACGCATCTTTGCTTTTTGTTCGTCTTTGTTTTGTTTTTTGTCTGTCTTTGTCTTGTCTGTCTTTGTTTCTATAAGGTAAAGAATGCATATCTCTGTTCCTCTGCAGCTTTGTTGATTGATTCATGCGTTGCTTTGTATGGAATTAAACTCTGTGATTCTGTGACGTCAACACGCGCATTATTGTTGTTTCACTTTAGCAGCACGCCCCCCGCTAAGGACCTGGGAGTTTAAGGAAGAAAGAGCCAAACGTTTTGTCCAAAGTTAATATTAAATTATTCTTCCTTAATACAACCTAAAGCAAAATACTGTATGTGTGCATCTCATGTTAACTAACTTTGAAAACACTTAGCGCACTTAGCTTCCCCTAAATGATTTTTTCCAGGTAAATTCTAAAGCGCTAATTTACTTGACTGTTTTTTAAACATTACGTTGAATAAAGTTTGACATCTGTGTTGAAGTTTCGTTATCGACTGTTACAAATTCTTCAGTAGTTACACGTTTATGCTTGAAGTGTGGGAAGCCTGTTTATGCTGCATTTCCATTTTCTCTCCTCATGTACTCTCTCTTTTTCTCCAACTTTATTTCAAACAAGAAACAAGCGGGTACAAAATAACAGACAGTAGAAAAGAAGATATAAACATGAACAAAATATCTAAGTGTGCTAATAGAACATGTAAATTATGTCAAATTAAATTAGTGCGTGAAGATTGTAGTCTATCAAGGGCAGACATAATTTGAATTTAAGTTAGCGCTTTAGCATTAGCTTCCACTAAATACAGTGTTGTGTAGAGCTTTAGCATTAGCGAAACTCAAGGCTATAATTAGTGCTTAATATTTAGAAGAACTAACTTTGGCGATAATAAAACAGTAATTTG
This sequence comes from Xiphophorus hellerii, assembly GCF_003331165.1. Lineage (NCBI taxonomy): Eukaryota > Metazoa > Chordata > Actinopteri > Cyprinodontiformes > Poeciliidae > Xiphophorus > Xiphophorus hellerii. Next base: position 4,532,152 of record NC_045682.1, read on the forward strand.
ATTCCCTGCACTGAAAAGATTGTTTACATAAATTGCTCAACTTTGTTCACAACACATTCAGGATAAATCAGTTACCCAGTTTCTGAAGCTTTCCTTTAGAAAGTCAATCATAAAAACGCCTTCTGTTTTACTTTTTTACATGCTGCCCCAGATCTTTCGAACAAAGCAGAGGTACTGTGAAAATAAATGACAGTCAGGGGTTGTGCCATGGTCTGTGATGTAGTTAATTAAAACAATTTGGAGATCTGACTCTAAAACAAAGTGGCTAAAACCGAAGTAATTTTCCTCCTAAGCCTTTAGAAGCTGCTGAGTGGCCCAGTGAGAGCACTTTTTCACAAAGCTTTGATAATGTCGGGAAAAGAAACGGCAGTCAAATGTAAGACAGGAATAATCTAATATTTCCCAATGCACTGTCCTCATTTAGATCCAGAAAATGAGTGAAACTCTTTTTTTCCCCTTACTTTTTATCTGGGTTATGTACTGTAAGTTCAAAACCTGCAGGACTAAGTTATGTTTCAAGTGGAGAGCAGACGTCTTTTAGCAAGGTGTACCTCCTAACAGTGTTGTAGTCAAGACCACCTAACCCGAGACCAAGACAAGACCAAGACCAGCGCCCCGCGCTACATGACACAATAAAATGTGAAATATAATCAAAATTGCTAATCAAATTGATCTGAAAGATTCACATTCCCATAAAAACACATAGATATTAAATTCTTAGAGCTGAAATAAATGTAACCAATATTAAAAGCAGAACAAACAAATAGAAACACGTAATTGGTAAGTCACGTTATTGCTTGGATTTTAATTGGTGCGTTTTGCATCCAGTGAAAACAAACATGTTAACAAATGAACTGGACAGTATGCTGTAAGTTTAGTGATATTTCCACAGTTGCGGTCTTGACTGGTCTTGAAATAAAATCCCGAGTTCTCAGCGCCCGAGACCGAGACAAGACCGAGACCATCAAAAAATGGTCTCGAGACCAAGACCTCAACTACTACAACACTGCCTCCTAATAAACAAGTTGGCAGTAAAGTCCACTGGGGATAATCTCCCAAACACTTATCGTCCACCTTTCTAGGGAAATAAGAAAAGGAAGCACAGAGCCATCTGTTGCTTCTCCCAAACCGATCTGTTTCTAGACCTCCGTAAAACAACATTCTCCTGAAAACATCCCCCAAGCCTCATAACACTCAGTTCAATGTAAAGAGCCATTTGAGCGCTGCAATGCCCAGCACAGTGGAATCCTATTAAGAGTGCAACTGCAAGCTGCCAAGCAGTAGTAATGAGTCACTGTGGTGTCCCATGTTTTGTTTTCTTGTGAATGACCCAACAAAGCCGGATAGATTTCAGCGAGGTCACATTATGGGTTATTATCCTCCCGCCTCTCAACAAAAACAGCCGAGTGCTTTAAGTTGGCTGTCGCTCTGCTGCAGAAGCAAACTCTGCCTCTGCCCTCACTTCATCCCGCTAAGCACATTATGTAATGATAATGCTAGCTATTATACAGATCCATTTGACGTCTGGCGCTGTCATCAGCTGGGAGGAATGTTGTTTGGCTTTAGATTCTCACACTTTATTTGAACACAGATGAAGACATTTTTAAGCGCTTCAGGAGCTTTTAAAATGTAAAATCCACCTGCTATTTATGCAGCATGGCGGCCCCTCTAGCGGTGTTTTATCTGGGAAGAAACAAGCAAACAAAAAAAACAGTTACTCAATTTGCCCAAATTAACTCCCAATGTCTGATCAGTTCTCTGCCCACGGAAAACGATGAATCAAAACTCACCTAATGTAGCCACAGCTACTCTGAGTGGGCAGTCTGTCCGCTGAGAGCTCAGCTCACCACTTTTTAAATTCTTGCTTTTTGTCTGTTTTGTATTCTCTGGCTGGAAGCATGAAGGTACCGTGTACAGTTTAATGAGGTACATTAGGGATATCTGAGCAGGCAAGTTCAAAGCTTTCATGTTTTTCTTACTTCCGAGTGGCTCTTGCAACTAAGCGAAGAGTTGCCTTATGCACTTGATCATTTTAAGATGTAGCTTCAGAATAAGCTACCACGGAATAAATTTTATGTAATTGACTTCCAGATTTGAACACCATGGTTTAGATAGTGGACAGAGTTCATCCAAGCCCTGGACAGAGGCTCAGAACATTTCCAGAACTAGAGGACTAATGTCGAAGCAAGATCTAGAGAAGATGTATTTATCTTTAGTCCTGTTGATTACTGCAGCTGTTTCTTCACAAGTCTATCTTTAGAAATAAACTTAATTGATTTGATTACACCCCAAGTTCAAATTCAACATGGCTGCCTTGCATACAAAACCTTGAGGGCTATGTACCTGCACATCTAATAGTGTAAATTGTGTAATACACAGAACCTCGCTGTTTAGTATCTTTACTGAAGCATGTTACATCCTGTACAGCCTCTTATTTGTGAACATGTTCCTGTTGAGAAATGTGTTTGTTAGTTCTGACTTCAGAGAGAGATGGATCGCGGTAAAGGCTCATTGGTCTGACATACACAGCTTAGATATGACAGAAGAGGCAAGATGCAGCACTGTCTCTGGCATGTGATGAAAGGGAATCTAAACCAAACGAAGAATATGTTGGACAGTTTTTCATGTTTTAAACCTGCTGTTCCCTGGAAACCCTGAAATCTGCTCTGCTCTGAGATTTTCATGCCTTGTTTATAACACTTGAGAATAAAAGGTAATCATTTTATATTTAAGAATACTATTCCAGCCACTTATTATCACCTCGTTGAATTTGGTGATGATGAACAAAAGAAACATCTCTGATTATTAGGGATGGACCGATAAATCGGCTGGCCGGTAAATCAGTGCCTCCCTACTGATTAGTGTTTTTATCCCTTCTGCATGTAGCTTTATGTATTTTTGCTTGGCTTCATCTCTGAGATCTTCTGATGGTATTTAGTGAAATAGGTAACCATTTGTCACAGACCATATTGCAACACTGAGTCAAACACTACTTGCTATAAGAACACACCATATGGCTGCAAATTGGCATCTGTTCTGGCATCTTGTGTACTTGAAGCTTTACAAATAAAACATTTTTTATTTTCTGTAAATGCTAAGAAACCCATCAAGATCTCAAGATTTCACCTCATTTTTGAGTATCTTGTAATTAGTATCTGCTTTCACTTTCTTCAAGCTTTTTAGGATTCCTGGTTATGTAACAGAGCAGGGAACAACTTGTGTTGCTGAGAAATTTTTTTTCTGCATATTTAATTAGCACTCCAATCTTCAGATAAATTGGACTTTCATTTCAGCCCTTAACCTTTAGAGCATCTAAAGTTGTGTTTATACTTGTAATGAAACTCATCAGTGCTAACTACAGTTTTCCGCTAAACAAAGGTTAGGTTCAGCAAAAATGAAAGTGTTTCTACCTTGTTTTCTTTCATTTGAGAGGCAAGAGGTTGTTATAAACCCTCCAGCCTAAAAACAGGCTTTACTGTCCATGGTTAGCTTTCCATTCAGGGAGGAAATACTGAACTTTGTTCCTTGAAAGTTTACTTTACCTCACCTCTGATAGATCAATAATAGACCTCTTCCTTACTCTAGAAAACCTCCGGCTTTCAGTTGTTTTTCCCTTAGCAAGGTAAGGTCGTTGAGTAGTTCAGAACAGTATGAAGACGCTCGTTGAGCTAGGATGGACTGATACAAGTCAAACAAAGGATTTCCTTTTATATTGTGTGATTTCCTCTGACTCTACTAAGGTGGATTTGATTTCCTCTGAGGGCGGAGGGGGATGTCTTTCTTGCCAGATGGTCGCCTGACTGCTGAGGGTTTTAAGATTATGCATGTAATCTCTAATCTTGCTGTACCAAAGTTGCAGTGGTATTAAATTTCCATGTAATCTAGCTAAAGATGTTAAGAGAGTCATACTGTGGAAAGTAAAATACAGGAACCATCGAAGCAAGAAGAGATTATTTCTTATCGGTAACACTTAGGAAATGTTACATGTTTTTAGATGTTTTGCCAAACTTTATTATTCTAATTCTGTATTAAAGATTTGATGCTACATCTGAGGATTTATCTGGATTGACACCAAGCTTAACCAGCTTATTTAACATCTGGTAGATGGTGCAAACCTTAACCACCCAACTGACATTTTATGGTAAGAGTTACGGTTAAGCCAGATCAAAAAACAGTGAAATATTCACATTTAATGGAGTGGAAGACGGTGGGTTTCTTTCCTTAACAGAAGCAGAAATGTTGCTTAAGGTCAAGCTAAGTTTATTTGTGCGGCACATTTCGGCAACAAGACAGTTCAAAGTGCTTTACACCATAAAAACATGACATGGTTACCAATTATGAAGCAAGCAACAAACATTACACTTTGTCAAATACCATAATCAAAATCAAGCAAATGCACATAAAAGTAGGGCTGTAATGATTCATGATTGATAAATTACCTGCATCAAAGCTTCATTAAATTATGTTTTACTGTTTAGCGCATCGTGTCCGGTTCGGATTATTATTTGTGTTGCGCAACGCTCTCACTTCCTCTAATGAGTTGTTAACAAATGCTAAGTGCTATTAGCATAACACGTCGACGTTCCACTTTTTGTTTGGGACATCCGGTGTCATTTCACTGGTTGATGAAAATGTCCGGGTTCCATCGTTTTTTGGGGAACCAAGAGGCATCCTTAAACTTAGATCAAGGGTAGCTTTACAGACCAATCAGAGAATTCCCAGTGTGTTTATAATTATGACTTGTTTTTATTTTTGTGCTTTTATTTAACTGAAATGTTGTGCAACACGATGATCCATCATCGTGTTGCACAACATTTGGATCCTTGTATAAATGCTGTGAAATGTTCTTATAGCAGGTGTTACACAGTAATGATGAGTTATAGTTTTGATGAATGGGTTTCATTATAAAACTGTAACTGCGTCTGTTCTGTTTACTTCTCAGTGCTCATACAATCACTCATCTTGAGTTTTATTATGGCTTGAATTCATTCACCATAAAAATACCATCGTCCATGGTAACAACTCTATATAGGGATTCCTTCAAATCTTAAAATTTTGTGTCTGTGGTTGTCCTGCCTTCCTTTAATCCCCCACAGATGTGACTAGATGATGCATCTCTGTGCTGTAAACGTCCTCAGAGAGTTCAAGTCCATTAGCAGGTCCAGCTGGATTGGTTATATTATGCATCAGATATTTCAGAAGTTTTTTGTTCTTTTTTTTTAGTCGAATGGATGCTTCATAATAACATAAGCCACTATGGAGATTTATTTTTAATTCTGCTGCAACTTTCTGTTGAAATTGCCAAACTTTGTGAGGAAGTGCAAAAACAAAATCAAATGGATGAGAATGTGCCTGTCATGATAACAAATTTTGTCAGACAATAAGCACAATCAAATATTGTGATAAACGATAATATTGTCACTTTGAGAACATTTTCATAATGGCATAATAATGCAGGTTCACCCCCTCACACACCAGTAAACCGTAACTTTGTAAAGGATATTTAACACTGGAATATTGAAAATAATACACAGCAACCAAAACCATAAATAAACTGTAAATAAGAAACACTAACAGGGAAAACCATAAATAAAACGGATTATGAAAGCTTTGTAAACAAAAAATATTGTCAGAATGAAAATGATCACGCACATTTTAATTTATCATATGATTAATGATTAATTTGCTTATTGCGACAGATTTAATAAAAGTGTATAAAAAGTGTATTGAACCCCAACTCTTGCTGAAAATAAACCCTTTTACCTAAATGCACAAAACGTTTTGACTAAGCTGTTGAAAAACAGATTCATATTTAGAAACATCAAAGGTGAAATTGGGAATGTAAATACAGTGGACTGGATGATTAGAGGAGAAGGATGTTGAAGGCAGGAAGATGATGCTAAAAGATCATCAATAAAACATAAAGATAACCATCATCAGTCATTAATTCATTTGTCATCTGGATATTACATTTAGACTTTGAACTCCGTACAGTTTCATCATTCTGTCAAGTTTATCGCTGATGGGGAAATTTATCAGTATGAGGAAGCGTCTCAGAACAAAGAGCGCTTAGGCTTTTCTTTAAGAACGGCACGTCGGATCTAACACACATCCTGCAAAGAGCCGTACGTTTCATTGGGATTGGAAAGCTGTGGTAGAAATTGAAAAGAAATGGTGCATGACAAGCCTCCATCCTGCAGAGCTGATCTGTCGACTGCTGCAGCAAAAAGTTGGAGGCTGACTGATGGACAATGAATATCAAGCCTTAAAAACGTAGAACAGGAAGCCACGAAAAGAGCAACTCAGTGCTTTTTGTCTATGATTTCATATTTTCTTTTAATGTTTTCTCTAAATGCTTCCTTTTTTTCTACAAATACTGTCAAAATTGTACATGGAGGCTCAAATATTCATTATTCCATAAATTTGAATATTTTTGAAAGGTTACTTTATTTCAGTAAAGAGAGTTAAACTATTTTGAGCAGTTAAATATGATCTGTTAAGTTAAATAAATAAAAAATGAATTAAATGAATAACTAGGCTTATGAATAAGAAGTACGTTTTACCAAAGTGCAAAGTTTGCGTAAATAAACATTCACCTCTGCTTAGATGTAAACTTTTTCATGAATAAGGGAAACAGCCTGCAGCTCTCTGCTCATCTCCACTTGATTGAACATTTCTTCTCACTCTACCAGCTAGAGCTGTGTGAGGAGAACGGGGGAACAGAAACCCCACACAGAGATTCAAACAATAATTCACAAGTCTGCTTCATCATACTTTTTTTTTAGCATTTATTTTATGGGGTTTTTTTTCTAGGGTTTGATCCCAGCAGGCTCCCGTCTTTCTGTCTGACTCGCTGACAGACTTTCACTTTCTTGGGATACATTTCAGTTTATTCACAAGTTTGTCTGCATGCAAGTGTTTTTATGATCTAATCATGAGACTAGCTTGGAGATGGGATTTGATGGATTATCAGCTTCACCAAAATTAGTGTATTTCATAAAAAGCTGCAATGAAAACACTTTTTTTGCATCATTCGAGTCGCATGATCAACAGCCGGAGGTTGCCACTGGTGGAAAAGACAAAGACGACAGGAAGTGGTGGGAGGATGATGGCACGGCATGTTTTCAAATGAATTATCGTGTGAGCAAACTTACTCACATGTAATTTTCATTGCGTTTCTTATTTAATGAAACACTGCAATTGTTTATTTTTTTTAGTTTTGTGTACATTTGTAATGGAAACGTGTGTATAGATTTCACAAAATATTCGCTCCTTAAACTGGAACAGTGAATATGAAAGTGTGCCCTCTTTAGTGTTGATGAAGAAATGAAACAAAACTTATAAGATGCTTTGAAATTATATCTTAGCAACATGAATGCCTTTTTGGCTGTCATTTATTGATCTTCTCTGATCGAAGCCTTAAACTCCCATATTGTCTTTTATAATCCTCATTATTCAGCAGAGCAGCACTAAAGACTCATTCAATATGTTTTAAGCCAAGCCAAAGGATTATTTTCCTCCCAAAAGCTGAGCCATTAGTTAATGAAATCTGCACATAAACTCCTGGACAGGTTGCTGCTTCAACAGCCTCATAAGAAGGAATTAACATTAGCGTCAGGCGCAGGGCCAACCATGGCGTGCAGAGTTATTGAAACAAGCAAAACTCCTTGATAAACACACCTTCAGGCTTTTAACAGATCATTTGTTGCATTACAAAGTAAGGAAAGACATCTCATGTAATTTTTCCACTGATTCCACTTTTTGTAAAAAAAACAAACAAATAAATAAACTGAACATGTCAGAGTGTAGTATAAGTTCTACAGTTAGCATAGCGTTTTTATTTATATTCATTTGAAGTCCTAAGTTTTCTCCAAAAGTCACGAGAAAGCCGACAGCAGAGAAGCGTCAGCAGATGGCCAACTCATGGCAGCAACATTTTCTGAATGAAAGAACAAGTTCACATTTCAGAGGATGCCAAACAATCTGTGTGAAAATGTGCTTGCCCTCAACAATTTTCATACTTTGCTCAGTTTGTGATATCAGGCTCTGACTGCCAGTCGAAAAGCTTCCTAACATACTTCATCTGTCACCATTTCAACATGAATGAGGCCAGTCAGCTCTGAACAGCCTGCCAGCTGAGAGTCAATCAGCCACTATTTAGTTTTAGCTACTAAAATAAAATCCACTTTGGCAAGTCACAACGTTAGAAGTGTTCGTTTCTATTCGACTTCTGTTTGAACTCCTTAGGAATTATGCCAGCATTTACTCCACGGGAGATGATTAAGGCATCACACCGCAAACAGGTGGAGTTATGATGGATTTCTCCTTCAACTTGTGATGATTGTCAGGGGGAAAAAAGCTCAAGATTACCAGCTCTGTATGTAGGCAGAAAACGGCTCCACTGTATAATGGAAATATGTAATTTCTGGAGTAGGAATGCCCAATGCCTTCGCTTTTGAGATTTTTTTTATTTAAAAAAGCTTTACTTCAAACAAATACATGGGACAGAAAAGAAAACTCTGTTTAAAATGAGGTTTAAAACAGAGAAACTTTGATTTGATTTACAAACTCAGACTTGGACATTAAGTGGCAGATTCATTAAGTGGAATTGTTGTTTTCATGAAAACAACACAGTTTGATTACAAAATTTGCAGGATAATAATTGTCCCAGAAAGTATTGCAATAAACTATAATATTGTCATTTTGTGATCATGTTTAAGTAATATAATGGTAATGGCGTAATAGTGAAAGTATGCCCTATTAAAGATTGATAATCCTTAATTTCTAAAGAACAATTAACATTGTTAATTGTTAATTTAATATTAACAATTAATATGAAATAGTAATATTTTAAACATCCAATATAGAAAAAGAAAACAACCAAAAAGAGTAAATAAAATGGAAACAAAAACCAAACACAACCAAAAACACAAATACAAAGGATTACAAAGTTTCTCTAAACAAAATTGATTTCAAAAACCATTAATTAAAAAAACTGCAAACAAGCACTTTTAATCTTTTTTTGCAAAGAAAGTATGCAGATATAATTCAACGTTATTGGTGTTTTTGAAGACTTTATCCAACATGTTATTTGATGTTTAAAGTTATTCTGGGGTTAGCAGACATACTGTAAGTCACAGAGGTGTTATGTATTTTCTGGTCCGCCTCTTTCTGGGAAACTCGGATACAAGCAGAGTAAAGGCTGAGGAAAGCCTCCTACCTTCTCCCTGACATTTATAATCAAAGAAAACTCATTTTACAATAACTCACCGCAGCGCCTGCTTGTTTGATAAATGTTAGACATTCCTTGGAAGCAATTTTACACAGTTTTTATGCACATTGACAGAATTTCCTGCCTGATTTTACTTCCTAAGGTTAAATTTTTTATAATTGAACTAATTTTCTCTCATTTCCTTGGTTTCAGTTGTGTCCATTTTAACAAGATTTTGAGTGCCGAATGAACGGTGGGAGAACGTGAGGAGTACCAACACAATGCTTCTCAAAACAATTCAAATATGTGAATTTGTGCATGTGTTTGTTTAACACTCTTCATTGTTTATTTGTATAAATGTCACAGTTTGCTGAATACATCAATTCCTTTGTTTTTATACTTGCCATAAACATAAAGTTTCTTTAAAAAGGAAAATGTGAGGTGGGGAAATGGAAGTGCTGTTTAAACAGACTTTCAAAATAAGAGCATGACTATGAACATTTACGAATTCTTAAAGGTCGATAACCAAAACGTGAACACAGAAGTCTAATTTTTTTCAACTGAAAGTTTACAAAAAAGCCAAGTAAATTAGCACGCTAGAATTTATTTGGGAAACTTAATTTAGAGGAAGCTAAGGGGGCTAAATATTTTCAAAGTAAGGAAAGTGACTGAAAATGACGCCCTGTCCTCTTGTGATTTTCATTTCCTTTCTAATTAATGGCAACACTGCAATTGTGAAATTGCGTTTTTGTGACACTAACCAGGGAGCTCTGGGAGAAACTCACTCATTAAAGCTTGGTATATTGTTTTAGAACCTAAACCTGTTTTTCCATGGATATATAAATATATATAAAATATTCACAGGGTAGAAATACTTCCTTAATGCATTGTAATTTGCTGCTTTTCAAAGATAGTTTAGATAGAACCAATATATGATCACTGAATCCGTATTTGATATTCTATCAATAAAAATGCAGAGGTTTGTTGTAGTTTTTTGTTTTCTTTGTCAAAGAACATTTGTTGAAGATGTGGTTACATTCATGCTGATACTCTCTAGGGATTCACTTCCTGGCATTGCTGGTGCATTTCTGCACGTTCTGCATTCCTCCACATTCTTCTAGCTAAAGCTGCAGAAATCCAACATAATTTATAGAGACGGCTTTTAAATCAGAAAGTGGCCAGTGCATCTCCAGCTGCTCGTTGGCTTTACTCCGGAGACGCCACCAAGACGCTGTGATGTGTTCTCCATGCCGGCCTGCCTTATTCTGTGCAAGACCCTCCATGTTGAAAATCAATTATTCTGCTAGGAGTGGAGCTATAATGAACTGTGGACCACTGTAGTGCTCCCAGGTTAAATACGCCCAGATTGGAGAAGAGTGAGGAAGATTCAAAGGTTTGGGAATCAAACACTGTTGAAATCTTATCACAGCGTCGGATTTTCTTTTTCACTCGTGTAGCAAATCTTTGTTGGATAAAAATACAAAACAGCAATTATTACGGGCATATCTGATGGTCCATATCTAATGATGTGTAACTGAGCAAGAGATTAGAATAAAGAGTGGATCAGTAATGTCTGCTGCTTTGGTGTTTTACAGGGCTGGTTTACTCTTACTTAGAATTTAAATGTCATCTTGCTGTTGTCCTGTAAAGTGATTAGATGGTGGAAGTGGAGGTTCCATCATCAGTGGGTTTTACCTCTGTATGCGCTGTACAATGGCAGCTGGAAAAGACAAGTGTTTTGTTGTTGATTTACCATTCAGAAACCACTTGTTGCATTCTTGTTCCTTGTCCAGCCGGCTTCACTTCTGCTTTTCAAAGATGTACAGCTATATAATTGTGCATGTGTTAGCAGCCATTTTCACTTGAGTATAAATAGTGAGTTGGAGGTCGTGGCCAGCAGCCGCTTCTTTGGATCTGAACTGACAAGATACCCTAAAACAGCTCATTCTGAAAGGAGGCAGAACTGAGCAGACTGAAATCTCATTATCTAAGAATGATTTTGTTTGAAGATGGGTTTTTTTATCCTATCCTAACCTGTCCAAAGAAGCATAATAGGTAACCTTTAAATAACACAAATCTACAAAACCCTTAGTATGTTTTGGATGTTCAATGATTTAAAGACCCCTGGACCTCAAACATATTCCACTTTTCCTGCTCTATTTTAGGAAAGGTGTGTTACTTTTTCTGAACAAGTGCATATCTAGTGCAAGAACTTTTGATTTGATGATTTTGGTCAATGTGGCAAATAGTTTGGACACCACTGGTGTGTGAAATAACTGCTCTGCAAAAATGTTCATAAAACACTGATGTGTGGTGTGATTTCTATCAAACATTCCTTTTGTGACTGACACAAGCATCACTTTTCTGGCTATTTTGTTAAGAAGAGCATCTCAGAGCTGAAAAGTCATTTTCCTGTCGAGACAATGAAGTTTATTCTGTTCCATTAAATATGACAGACAGCTGTCCTTGTGGTGATTCCCACTGGGCTAAGTGAGGATTCATTAATGTCAGTTCTTTCAGGCACTATGCGACTCTTAAATGATCTGTGGTCACCCCATCCACCATCTTGTTTTTTTGTTTAAATCTCAGTGCCGTCTGACGCCTGAGGGGAAGTAAACACGACATCCCTGGTTTGCTCCCAGCCCCCAACATCGCTGCAGGTTCTCCTTTACTTTAATAGCATTCCCTCGCCTTCTGAGTATCACACACAAATGAAATGCCACATACAGGAGCAGGATGGGGAGGGGATCTTGAAACTCATTTGGAATGGACCAGAAACAAATTGGGTATGGATTTTAAAACGTGTAGATTTCGCTTGAAGAGGGGAACAAAAAAAACCACCCACCTGGGGGTTTCCACCATGAACTGTGCCCCAGTAATGACAGAAAACACAGGCTGTGAGACAAAGCCTTCATTGATAAAAACACATGAAATGAAGCAGAGAACAGTAGCAACAGCGACGGCAAGCCGACGCTTTCATTAGGCACCGACACACACCTGAACCCAGCGAGAGTATTTAGAGGCTGTGCTTCATCATGCGGTGCATTCAGGCAAGACAAGTCAGCTGCAGACTGTGACATGTTCAGTCAGTCAATTCATGTCGCTGATTGAAGACACTGCAGCAATGGTAGACAGTGATTTTCTATTCTATATTCCCTCCTGCAACTGAGAAAAGCAGGAGCAGCAGGAGCTCTGGTTCGGTTACAGGAGGTTCACTCTTGGTTGTTTCATAGTATTGATATAAACCCTAAATCACCTGGGCGTCATGTAACATAAATGCAACATTTTAAACCTGTGAGTAGAGTGTCACTTCTTCTCTTTTGAATGTAATTTCAGTTTATTGCGGGTCAAGTTATGATGAGGCATTTTCTGCACACACCAATTCTGTAATGATGATAAATCTGTGATATGTTCTGTAGTGAACTCTTAAACAGTGATCATTTTCTGCTCTGGTCAAGTCATCTCAGCGAACTGATATGTTTACAATCTGAGTTTTATAAACTCTTTTTTTCTATTTTTTGTATTTTATGTATTGATTTATTTGAATAATAATAAACTTTATTTGGAAAGGGACAACGTACAGCTCAAACATGAAGGTCACCATTTGATGCTCTGTACCAAATTGTAGGATAAGCTAATTTGTATTTGGGGTACTTTGAGAGGTTATAGAAATCCATATACAATACAATAATAAAAAAAACCCATAAAATATAACTCTACAAATTGCTTTCTAATAACGGCACACAGACAAACGCACACATAATCACTGGTACAATCACATACACAGAGTCATATATTTAATGAACTAAGTTAATGAACTAGGGCAGGGAGATTTTGATTTTATTGATTAGTCACATTTTGGCTTTCGAAGATTTAATTTTTTGAAAATTTTGATCTTTTTTTACACCGATGCCTTCCGTGGGTTTCCTGAGTTCATAGTGACGTCATCGCGCCCTACGCCGCCATCTTGTTTGACAAGCGTGTTTTATATGTTTACGTTTAGTATATTAGTACAGTAATATAGCAATTCTATTACAAACAGTAATCATTATTAATTTGATTTGTAAATATTGAGCATTAAAAAGGCGAGGTGCTAACAACAGGTCTGTTGTCCAGTGTCCTGCATTAAAAGACAAGATTTTGGTTTATCTGCCGCACTAAGATGGTAATCTTCGAGGAACATGTCACCTCTTGCCAGCCCTAATCTGAGAGCAATGTTGGAACCATAAACTCAAATACCTCGAGGTAAACTCAACGATTGCAATGTCACTCAAGATACAGTATCTCACTTGAAGAATATTTCTGGCATATTTGACATGTTGATAGTTTTATAATGATTTATTCAAAACCAGAACATATTTGGAATAGTCTGTGCAGGTGGACGATAATCAAATTCATAGTGTGCACAAAACGTTGTGAGGGAAACATGAATTTATTGCAAGGTTTACTTGAATGAATAGTTGGGTGTTCCTGTAGGTTTCATGTGAGAAGCTCCATCATTCTTTTCTTCCTCTGACTAAACTTTCTTACACATCATAATTGTCCTACCTTGCTTGGAGCAAAGGAAGATGTACATTTTTGAATTTTAAATCACACAGCAGTCATTATGTCTTTGATGTTTGCAGTTCCAGCAAAGACATTTGTAATGTGCTGGCTTAGCTGCAGCCTCGGGCCGAGCTCTGAGTGCACCCAGGCTCTTCTTGTTACCTCTGTATTAAATCTCTTGATGTCCAAAACCAGCCAGAGGCAGGAATCCACTAACTACACATACTGTATATGCTGTTTGAGACCCTACATATTTGCTTTAGTTGATTAAATCTTTTTCCCCCGCAATGAAATAATATACTCTTGTCCACTTAAAGAGCTGCTTCCTTTGTGTTCTCAAAGAAACAACAACTTACAATAAACATGGATATTTAATTCCCTTTAGGTGACTTCTTTGCTTCTTTTTTGATTATTTCTAAGGCTTAAATGTCTTGTAGGCATTTAAACTGGTATTTTGTGGATTTTAAAACCTTATTTGGAAACAGGATTTAGATGGGAGTTACAAGAATTGTCACTGCAGGTATCCAACTAAATAAACGTTATTTGCTGTGGATAAAGTTGTTGTTGTTCTGCAAAGAAACAGAAACCCGGATCACTTTGATTGATTCTCTTCACTATTCTGACTATGAAAGACTCGATATAAATCATTTCAGGGTGAAAGCTCATACATAAATCCCAGCTTCACTCTGTTATCTTTTATAATGGCTGCTGTTTTTTTGTTTGCCTGGAATTGCATTTACTTTCTGATTTGCAGTGAAAATAAAGTGAAACATGTCTGAAGTTGAAAGTGGACTTGCTGGTAGGGTTGAAACGATAAATTGTGAAAATCAGTTGAGATAATTGTCAACTTAGTAATCAATTAATTGTTAAGTGGAGCATACACTTAAAAAACAGGCCATTTACTGAAAGTACACACTCAGAGCAGTAATTAAGCCAAAGAATTTATGATAAAAAGCTTTTTTTTTATCTTAAGACAAAAGAAATTTTACCTTAAATATGTTTTAGCCAAAACTCCTCAAGTGGCAGCTTTAGCTTCACCTGGTTCAGAATCAGTAAAGGAAAAAATCTCCTTGTAAGTACCTTTAATACCCTTTACTTACAATTGATCACTTAATCCAAAAAAATAATCAACAGATCAGCCTTGCATTGTATTGATAAGTCAGACCACTCCATCAATAGGAGTTGGGCTACAGCACAAGGAATTCTGGGTAACTATAACCAAAATCAAACATGCTAGCAGGAGAAATAGCTTGTAGTCTTTTGCCAAAGACAAAAGAGAAATCCTACAACTGCTAAAATCTGATGCCACTCCATTTTAGTTTACATTTTGTTCAGAAGGAAGTTGTGCTCATGTCTTCTTCTGAAGTTTTCATGTTGTTTCAGCGGTTCTTGGTTAAACCCCACAGTAGACATAGTCGACGTCTCACTGACTGAAACGTGCTCCATGTTTTGGGCTAGTTCTCTCAGACACACTTCATTCTTTCTTTCACTCACTGTTTGTTTCTGGTTTTGTTTCTTTGTTGCTGACAACGCTGCACTTAAACTGAGTGCTTCTTGCTGGACAACAATGCTGCCAACTAAATATGTGTAAGTGTTTCTGTAGATGGTAAAGTGTGAAGGATGTGACACTACGCTGTCGTTACTGACAGACCCCAGACGAGTTTCAGCGGGGCTCCAGTCTCTCTGCTGCCGGATTAATAGCAA
This sequence comes from Xiphophorus hellerii, assembly GCF_003331165.1. Taxonomy (NCBI): domain Eukaryota; kingdom Metazoa; phylum Chordata; class Actinopteri; order Cyprinodontiformes; family Poeciliidae; genus Xiphophorus; species Xiphophorus hellerii. Next base: position 4,547,612 of record NC_045682.1, read on the forward strand.
ACCTCCAGTCAGCTGCAGCTTAGTGAGATATGAGTATGAGAATGTTAATGTCTGAACCGGGGAATCGCTCTGTTTTGGAGGCTACATGATCTGTAGTAGTCATAATACACCTGTGGAAATTTCTCCACCCATCACAACCAGAGCTTCAGATGCATGATTTCAGCTATGTAGTGCGTAGATTGTTTACACCTGAACAATATTTGAAAACACATCCCAGGTTGAGCAAACAACAAACAAAAGCTTATTGAACAAATAAAATTAGCTTCATCTATGTTTACTTGTTTCAAGGTTCATCAGAATGAATGGAAATCAATATGTAAAGCCACTAAAATGTTCCATCACACCATTCTGGTGGTGCCACAGAAAGTGTTGGTGGATAGAGTTGCACCTCCCTCTTCTTTGCTGCTCACTGCCAGTCAGCTCACTGAAAAAAGGCTACTATGTTTTTCATCACTATAAAGACTAGAAATATTTCTCTTTACAAAAAGCACAATCTTTCAGATCTTGGAAAAGAATGAAGTTCCACCCATTACTCTTTAGGCTTTGTTTATACAGCAGGACTTGATGGTTACTTCAGATTGTTTAGGTTGGTGGTTCATACCTCCAGTTAAATGCTGGTAGTTCTGCATCATGAGGATGTTTCCGTCATGCAGGTGATCTTTAAAAGAAACTTCTTTTGTTTTGTTTTGATGGTCTTCCAGGTTGTTCAGCAGGGGTTTGTAGACCAAAATTGCTTGAAATTCCTACAATCTCCATTCATTTGTTGATGTCATGGGGTGTGGTGCGGTGGAGTGGTGAGGCAGATGCAGCGGACCCAGGTATGATGAATATGATGTTTTTAATGATAAATAAGTCCAACAACGAACAGCAGGCACAAGGAAACACTGAGGACGACTAGACTGGACATTGACGAGGACCCGACGAGGAACAAGGAACACAGGTGGAGTTAAATACACGGGAGGGTAATCACAGAACGAGACACACCTGGGAACAATCAAGGGGAGGACAGGACAACGAAGAGACTCAAGGACACAAAAAACTCTAACTAAACACGGAAAAACACAGATCCTGACAGTACCCCCCCCTCAAGGGCGGCTACCAGACGCCCAAAAAAAAAAAACCACAACAAGGGTGGGCGGAGGGGCGCCGGATGGGGGGCCAGAGTCCAGAAAAAACAAAAACACAACAAGGGTGGGCGGAGGGGCGCTGGACGGGGGGCCAGAGTCCAGAAAAACAAAAAACTACCCACCATCGTGGGCGGAAACACAAGAAGGGCCAAGAGTCCATAAACAAACAAAAAACTACCCACAGGGTGGGCGGAGGCAAAGGAGGCAGGAACCACGGAGGTGGTCCGGCGGTCGTCCGCGGCGGCGGGAACCACGGAGGCGGTCCGGCGGCCGTCCGCGGCGCTGGAGGCGGGAACCACGGAGGCGGTCCGGCGGCCGTCCGCGGCGCTGGAGGCGGGAACCACGGAGGCGGTCCGGCGGCCGTCCGCGGCGCTGGAGGCGGGAACCACGGAGGCGGTCCGGCGGCCGTCCGCGGCGCTGGAGGCGGAAACCACGGAGACGGGAACCACGGAGGCGGTCCGGCGGCCGTCCGCGGCGCTGGAGGCGGGAACCACGGAGGCGGTCCGGCGGCCGTCCGCGGCGCTGGAGGCGGGAACCACGGAGGCCGTCCGGCGGCCTTCCGCGGCGCTGGAGGCGGGAACCACGGAGGCCGTCCGGCGGCCGTCCGCGGCGCTGGAGGTGGCGATGAGTCCCGGGGGCCGCCCACAGACGGCGACGACGAGCCCCCCGAGGCAGGGTCTCTGGTGGAGCACAGGGGGTCTCGGTCTCGGGTGGAACGCAGGGAGTCTCGGTCTCGGGTGGAACGCAGGGAGTCTCGGTCTCGGGTGGAACGCAGGGAGTCTCGGTCTCGGGTTGAACGCTGGAGGTCAGGGTCTCAGGAGGAACGCAGGAGGTCAGGGTCTCAGGAGGAACGCAGGGGGTCAGGGTCTCAGGAGGAACGCAGGAGGTCAGGGTCTCAGGAGGAACGCAGGAGGTCAGGGTCTCAGGAGGAACGCAGAAGGTCAGGGTCTCAGGAGGAACGCAGAGGGTCTCGGGAGTCGGGGTCTCGGAGGGAACGTAGAGGGTCTCGGGAGTCGGGGTCTCGGAAGGAACGTAGAGGGTCTGGGTCTCGGTAGGAACACAGGGAGTCTCTGGAGGAACACAGGGAGTCTGAGTCGGAGCGCTGGGGGTCTGGGTCTCGGAAGGAACACTGGGAGTCTCGGAAGGAACACTGGGAGTCTCGGAAGGAACGCCGGCTGGAACGCCGGCTGATTCGGCCTCGGGTGCGCCGGCTGGAACGCCGGCTGATTCGGCCTCGGGTGCGCCGGCTGGAACGCCGGCTGACTCGGCCTCGGGTGCGCCGGAGCGAAGCCTTGGAACCGGCCGCGTAGGCGAGCCGCAGCGAAGCCTTGGAACCGGCCGCGGAGGCGAGCCGCAGCGAAGCCTTGGAACCGGCCGCGGGGGCGAGCCGCAGCGAAGCCTTGGAACCGGCCGCGGGGGCGAGCCGCAGCGAAGCCTTGGAACCGGCCGCGGAGGCGAGCCGCAGCGAAGCCTTGGAACCGGCCGCGGGGGCGAGCCGCAGCGAAGCCTTGGAACCGGCCGCGGGGGCGAGCCGCAGCGAAGCCTTGGAACCGGCCGCGGGGGCGAGCCGCAGCGAAGCCTTGGAACCGGCCGCGGGGGCGAGCCGCAGCGAAGCCTTGGAACCGGCCGCGGGGGTGACAGCTCCGGAAGGCGACGAGGGGCCGGGTCCACCGGCGGCTCACGTCGCTGTCTCCGGGCTGACCGTGGAGGTGGCGGCTCCGGAAAGCGACGAGGGGCCGGGTCTGCCGGCGGCTCACGTCGCTGTCTCCGGGCTGACCGTGGAGGTGGCGGCTCCGGAAAGCGACGAGGGGCCGGGTCTGCCGGCGGCTCACGTCGCTGTCTCCGGGCTGACCGTGGAGGTGGCGGCTCCGGAAAGCGACGAGGGGCCGGGTCTGCCGGCGGCTCACGTCGCTGTCTCCGGGCAGACAGCGGAGGAAGTGGCTCCGGAAAGCGACGAGGGGCCGGCTCCACCGGCGGCTCAGGTCGCTGGCTTCCCGGACGGAGGTATCGACGGGGGCCGTATCCGGGGGGTGCCAACACCAGTCTTGTCCCCCGGAATAGCTCCCGCTGCAGGTCGGCGAGGGCTTCAGCTAGCTCCCTCTCCTCCCTGCCAGATCTCCGCCGCCCTCCGCTCTGCCTTTTTGGAGGGAACCTCGCTCCAGCTGGGTCCATTTCTTTTAGCAGCCTCACCGTTCAGTCTGGTCGGGTCCTTCTGTCATGGGGTGTGGTGCGGTGGAGTGGTGAGGCAGATGCAGCGGACCCAGGTATGATGAATATGATGTTTTTAATGATAAATAAGTCCAACAACGAACAGCAGGCACAAGGAAACACTGAGGACGACTAGACTGGACATTGACGAGGACCCGACGAGGAACAAGGAACACAGGTGGAGTTAAATACACGGGAGGGTAATCACAGAACGAGACACACCTGGGAACAATCAAGGGGAGGACAGGACAACGAAGAGACTCAAGGACACAAAAAACTCTAACTAAACACGGAAAAACACAGATCCTGACAGTTGAGCAAATTGTGGAATTGATTTCTGGATGTTTTTGTCTCTTGGAAACCTGGTGGTTCAGCTGGAATACGGAGTGAGTTGTGCTGCAGCAAGGCGCTGCCTCTGTTCTGGTCAGTTAGTGTATCTATTGTTATCCTCCCATGCTGTTGGAGATTGTATCTTCTGCGGGATGGTGCCTGACCAGTGCTGATTCAATAAGATGCAGCACTGATGGCTCCTCCTTTACTGTGTGAGCCGGGTGAACGCCGGCATCAGTCTCCCTTTGCCTCCTTCCACAAATGTAGAAACTGCTTGGAGAATAAAAGCAGTGGAGGATAAAAGTAATTAGAGAATGAGGTTTTTTCTTTCCTCCATTGTGACTGTTTCTCATTTGCTCTGTTGTTCACAGCATAAATCCGTCTGATTTCTCACTTTCTGGAAGACGAATTGTGTTATTAATTGGAATTGAAATGCTGAACATCCTAATGAGCCCCTGCATACATTGTCTTGCTCAGACTCATTTTTCATGAGCCAAAGCACTTTTTGCGTCAAGCCCAAGGGGTCATTTTCAATTAATCCCAAGCCTCGCTGTAATTGGCTCCCAAATTCTGAGTCTCTAAAAGGAGAAAGCCCATTATTTATTTTCTTTTATTACACATTATTCGCTTGGAGGCTTTCTTTCGCCTACTTCCTGCCAATAAAAAGCCTCCCATGGCTTTATTTATTAAACGTGAGGTGAAAGGTATTAGTAATCATGAGTCATGTTCTCGTCCTTTCCCCCCCACCAGCTGACAGATTAAGCCTTATGTGCAACAGGAGCTCAAACAATGACCTAACATATTTTCTTATGTAATGTTGAATTCAACATAGACAACATAGATGCTATAGTGGCTCCTGAAAGTCTGCACAGCCCTGTTAAAATGTTTAGTTTCTTTACAACTTTTAATAAAACTTTTATCCTCAACATTTCAACTTTAAAACACTTCAGTGAAGTGTTGTTCTACATGTGACCACATGTCTGAGAAAATGAGTGTGGTTGTAAAACAGAGGCATTTTCTTCCCAAATGAAGCATCCAGATCTAGCCTACATTAACTAGGAAAATTACACCACAAGATATAACTGTGACATCATGATGATCTGGAGTTATTTTCCTCAGATGGAGCTGAAATTTTGTCGAGGTAAATAAACATTAAGAACAGAGCTGAGTACCAGTTTGACCCAAAGTCTTCAGATAACCTCTGAAGAAGAAGAGGGGTCTTATTTTTCAACTTTGGTAAGTCCTAAATTGCATCAGAATCAACAAAAAGATGAATAAATCTGACAGAAAATATGTTCAGTCATCTGAAGAAGGCTTTGGAAACGAGATGTTCTCATAGTTTAAAAGATTTGGAAAACATTTGCAAAGCAATCGGACAGATGTTGAAATCAAAACTAAAGCGTCAGTTTAAGGATTAGCTCCATATGCTACCACAATATTGAACTTCTTGAAGTTTTTTTTCTTCTCCCCGTCACTGATTTGTTTTACAGAATAATTGTTGCACTATTTTGGAAAATATTTTTGAAACATCTATTTGCAGGCTTTTGCAAATTGCAGATATTTCCTTTTGATAAAACTATTTACTCGACTTTTGACTTAATATTTTTAAGTGGGGTTGTGTTGATTAGCACTCAGTACATAACCTTCAGAAGACTGTTAAGCTAACTGACTGATTGAAGAGTAAATTTGTTCATTTTGGAAGAATAGAATAAAGAATCTGTTGCAGGTCTCGGGTGGAGGGACAGGCAAACAGATGCAGATAACCTGTTTTAACAGGAAAAGAACAAATGAGCCACAGGAGACGGTGTTGCTGTGCTGGTAGCTCTCATCCGAATTTAATCCAGATTATAACAATAAAGCCATCATACAACCCTGAAAATTGTGACTATACATTCACACTTCCACTAGTTCCTCTATAACACAACACCAGCTTATTACTATATCAGGAATTGTAAATAAATGCACCTTACAGGCGGTTATATAAAACATACGCATTCTTCGCGTACCATCTGAGGAAATCCTCCGAGCAGCTAACCGAGAGCTTATTAGCAAACCGCATAATGACGACATAAAATAACACAAACCAAATACACAGGGGACCAACGTCGCGACATTTAGTAGAACGACCATGTTTATTACGTAACAGTTTTCAGTTTAGACCCGGACCAACCTGTTTTAACAGGAAAAGAACAAATGAGCCACAGGAGACGGTGTTGCTGTGCTGGTAGCTCTCATCCGAATGGAAGGGAGCTTCCTCGACACCGCAATGATGCACCGTCAGTCCCGCAAGAGCCCGCTTCTGCCATCTAGCGGCGCACCCGTGTTACTGCGTGACATTGCTCCCCAAAACCTCAAAACAACTAAGATCACAATTTAATCCACCAAATGTGACCACACTTTGTGGGGGTCACACACTCCCCAACAAAGAAATTGACTCCTAGCATTAAAGAAAACGTAAAACTTTCAGTCTTGAACTTAAACCCCCCTACAAATATTGCATCTTGAACTTCGGGTTTTTTTTTGTTTTGTTTTGTTTTTTTATATAGATATATTCATAGGTGTATTAGTATTCGTTTCAATATGTGAAGGAAGGGACAGTGTATGGAATCATGACAGGATAAGATAGTGATGTGTATGGTGTATGACAGGGTATGTAATGTGTTGCTGGGACAGAGGGTATTCCCCATGGTAGAAATGCTGGTGTCCCACAAAGTCCAATAGTGTTCACTGACCCCTGAGGCTGGTAAGATGGCTGGCCAAGGTACTCATATGTCAACGTTGTTGGGGGCCTCCTCTCTCGCGCTGATCGCCTGGCCGATTGACACTGGGGTGAGGTAGGTCGGTCGTCATTGGCGTCCCATATGGCTGGGCCATCTTCCTCTCCAGTGTCCGCTTCATCATCATCTTTTGCTACTTGTACATAGTCATTGCCACCTGCCCATTCCAGCTCCTGCTCACTGGACTGATTTTCCTTCCTCATCACAGGCTCCTCTGCTGTGGGCGTAGGCTGCAGTCTGGCTCCCCCTGGTGGTGTAGTTTCCTGAGTCGATTTGCCGGGGGATGGGGAAATCACTGCTTGTCTCTGGGGCATGTGGGGAATCATGGTGGGAGATCTGTGTGATTCAGCTGATCTGGACACTCTTAGCCAGTATTGTGTTCTGGAAATACCACCATCAGAGTCAGACGAGTCACTTTGTTGGCATGGTTCTCTCCATCCATGCTGTTCTGTTTGACTCTTTCTCTTGCGTCTCCCTCTGGTTGCTGCTTTGTTTGGTAGCTGTTCATGTATGCCCACAGGCAAATCATTTACAAGGTGGAGGAGATTTCTGTGAAGGGTACGTGTTTTACTGCAACCCGTTTCGGGACATACTTTGTAAACGGGGCTTTCATTCACCTGTTCTTTGACGACATGCACTGTTTGTTCCCAATAGGACCTCAGCTTTCCTGGCCCTCCTCTTTCACCCATGTTACGAACCAAGACCCTGTCACCGGGCTGCAGAACAACTCCCTTCACATGACGGTCATACTGCCTCTTGCCTCGTGCGCTGGACTGCTGGCTGTTCTGAGCTGCTATTCTGTAGGCCTCTCTCATCCTCGCAGCCCATTTGTCTGCATATTCTTGGGGTGTTTCTGGCTTCTTTTCTGGGAACAGACCAAAAAGCAGATCTACTGGAAGGCGAGGGTGGCGCCCAAACATGAGGTAATGGGGTGAGAAACCTGTAGCCTCGTGTCTAGTGCAGTTGTATGCATGCACAATCTGTGGAAGGTGTTCCTTCCAATTACTCTTTTCTTCCTCCTGCAGTGTTCTCAACATCTGGAGCAGCGTCCTGTTGAATCTCTCAGCTGGGTTGCCCTGCGGATGGTACGGGGTCGTTCTGGAGTGGTTCACACCTGTCAGCTTCTGCAGAGTTGCAAACAGGGCATTTTCAAATTCCCGCCCCTGGTCATGGTGCAGTTTACCTGGGAACCCAAACCGCGGGATAAAGTCATTAAATATTTTTTCTGCAGCTGTCCGTCCTGATTTATTTCGTGTTGCATACACCTGAGCAAACCTACTGAAGTGGTCTACACATACAAGTATGTAGTCGTACCCTCCTCTACTCTGCTCCAGGTGCATGAAATCTATGGACACAAGTTCAAGTGGTGCACTGGTCACAATGCTCCCCATCGGTGCTCTGTCATGAGTCACAGGTTTCTTTTGCTTTATGCAAGGGCACTGTCTGGTAACATAGGCCTCAATGTCTTTTTTCATGTAGGGCCAATAGAAGCGTTCTCTTGCTAATCCAATGACTCTCTCTGCTCCTAAATGACCCATGTCATTGTGCAGGTGTTTAAGCACAAGAGGTCGATACTCTGCGGGTAAGACTAGCTGTTTCCGCCCCCCAGCTCTCCTGTACAGCAAATCAGACTCTATGTGCAACTTTCCCCATTCATGCATCAATCTTCTCACAGGGGTACTGACTTTCTTCCTGTCTTCTTCTGTGAGCACTGCTTTTGACTGTTTCAGCTTTATAATCTCTTTTATTACCTCATCTCGCCTCTGGGCTCTCACCAGTTCATTTTGACTAATGGTAGGTAATGTCGAACCCGTTGAGTCTGGATCTTGGGCCAGGTTGAGAGAAGCAACGTAGGCAACATCATGCTTTTTGGCAGCCTCACTTCCTTCCCACACAGAATGGATGGCATCCCTGTTGAGTTCCTCAGTGCATTCCTCTACGTAGTTGTTGATGTCAAGTGGGAGACGAGAAAGAGTGTCAGCATCTGCGTTGACTTTTCCTGGTCTGTATTTTATACTGAACCTGAAGTCAGCAAGCTCCCCCACCCACCTGTGGCCAGCTGCATTCAGTTTTGCTGTGCCCATCACATAAGTAAGTGGATTATTGTCCGTATACACAGTAAAGTGGGGTGCATAGAACAAATAATCCCTGAATTTTTCGCATACCGCCCATTTTAACGCCAGGAACTCCAGCTTCCCAGAGTGGAAGTTGTAGTTCCTTTCAGCGGGAGTCAATGTCCTCGAGCCATATGAAATGACTTTTAGTTTTCCACTCTGTCGCTGGTATAAGACTGCACCAAGTCCCTGTTGGCTGGCATCTGTGTGCAGGACAAAGGGCAGCTCAAAATCAGGATAAGACAATACAGGTGGATGTGAAAGGATATCGATCAGCTGCTCGAGGGTGGTCTTGTGAGCATCGCTCCACTGGATGGGGGTTTTTGATGACAGCTGTGCTCCGTTACCCTTTTTCCCTTTCCTCTGTGGAGTATCTGGGAGTCCTTTAACTTGTAGCAGCTCATACAGTGGCTTGGCAATTCTGGAGAAGTCTTGAATATAGGTTCGATAATAACTCAAGAACCCCAGTAATTGCCGTACCTCTCCCACTGTGGTAGGTTTTTTTTCTTTGAGAGATACTACAGCCTGTATGTCTCGCGGGTCCACCCTCACACCCTCAGCTGAGACTAACCTTCCTAGGTATCTGACCTCTTTCTTGAACAGCTCACATTTTGTAGGCCGCAGTTTAACTCCATGGTGTTGCAGAGCTCTCAGAACACGACGTACTGCATCAACATGTTCACTGAAAGATTGAGAATAACACAGGATGTCATCAAGATAAGGAATACAGCATTCGTCACGTAATGTGGTGAGCATCTCCTCCATGCTGCGCTGGAATGCAGCAGGGGCATTGCTGAGGCCAAACGGTATCCGCACCCATTCATATAGTCCCCAAGGAGATATGAAAGCTGTCATGTGGCGGGACCCTTCAGCCATGTAGCCTTGGTGGTATGCCTTCCCCTGATCGAGAATAGTAAACCAACTCTGGCCTCCAAGGGTGTCCAAGAGGTCCTGGATTCGAGGCAGTGGGTGTCGATCAGGTACCGTTTTCTGGTTCAACAACCTGTAATCAATGCACAGTCTGAGTGTCCCGTCTCGTTTCCTGACACAGACTACTGGTGCTGCATAGGGCGACCTTGACTTAACGATCCAGCCTTTGGCAAGAAGATCTTGGATGTACTGCTTGACCTCTTGGTAGAGTGGCTTGGGGATGGAGGTGTAGGACTTTTGGACAGGAACCTCATCTTTGAGATTGATGACCATTTGGAGACTAGGTATGTCACCAATGTCATTATCATTTTGAGTAAAAGCCCCTGATTCCTCCCACAGCATCTTTTTCACCTCTTCTTGTTGCTCATATGTTAGGTGGCTGACATCCACCGGTGGGTGCCACAGTGGTGTGGAAGGTGGAGCCTGCTGTTGGTTGTTTACTAGCCGGGGATTAATAGTGTTTACATAGGTGAAGTTCTCACCACTTTTAGGACAATCTGTCTCTACGACTTTAACAATCGCTTCAATGCTGCCTAGGACGGTTCGCCCTGGCAAGGTCACATCATGTTTGGAGTGATTTGCAATAGGTACTTTGATGAAGGGTCTGTCTGTTTTGTGAGTCACCACTAATCCTGCCCCAATACTCAAGCTCTCTAACCTCACGCTGTTAAGTGCGGGCTCAAAAAGCACAAATGGCTCCGGGGGGTTAATGTCTGCTGGCACACGGCATGTAATGTAAGCTACATGGCCTGCTGCAATGGTGACTTTCTTAAAGCCCATTTTCACTGTAGCATTTTCTTCTTTTGGAGCCTTCTGAGTCTGAATAAAATTGACTATAGTCTCTACACTGCCGTTATCAATCTCCATTGCACCAGCAAGGAGGGTAGACAGAGTGGACATAAGCTTAGGTTGACTCTCATTATTTTTAATGAGCACCTGGATGACATTAAAGCCAATTATCGGCCTATCTAACACTAGGCGACTAACTAAAAACGGCACCCGAATGGATAAGTCTGGATCATTATTACCTTGCAGGTTCACCACCACTTCCACCCACCCATCATATGGAATGTCATCACCAGTGACTGCAGAAACATGCAGAGGGTCATCCAGTAGTTCACTGAGAGGTCGAACATCTTCACCCGGTAAGTACTTTTCCTTCCAGGCACGGTCGAGTAGGCTCACATTAGCTCCTGTGTCCAGTAGGACAGTGGCAGCAAAGCCAGCTATACTGCATTTTAACAGAGATTTGTGGCCAATGAGTGGGGCTGTTAACTTGCATGGCTGTGCCATGTTGTTGGTCTTAACTATATGGCTTTCATTAGATTTATCTTGTGCTGTTGTTGTGTTTTGGTTGGGTTGGGACGTTTGTTCGTACCCGGTCAGAGGTTGTCCCTCTGCCTCGACCGGGTCCCGTTTCCCGACTGCTTTGTTCTCTTCAAACAACCAACAGCTCGGTGGCCTTCCTCCCCACAAATGAAGCAGTGACTGCAATCACGATTAGCCAGTGTGACACATTTAGGACAACCATATGACTTCTGTGTTTTTCTCAAGGGCCTGGGTTGGTCAGATTGACCGTGATGAGTAGGGGAGGCATGTTGCTCCAGTTTTTGGGTCTGTGTCACTAACAGTTTCAAGGATTCCATTGCCTGGGTTAGGGCTTCAACTTGTGTACTCAGTCTCTGTATTTTATCGTCACTATTGTTCACAGTCGTGTTAACTTGGGCTTCAACTTGTGATCTCTGGCTAGGATCAGCCTGGGCGCTGTTAGCTTGAGTTACTTTGCGTGTCGTGGTGCGACCCAACCTGCGCCTTCTCTCACTTTCCTCAGTTGTAGTCTTGATTACTTGTCGCAGCAGAGCCTCATCAGATACGGTAGGTTGGGAAAGGAGTGGCTTAAGCTCCTGCCTAACATGCTCGTATTTCTCCCCAATTCCCTGACATATTGTGTTTAAGAATATGCATTGTATTGTAGATGCGTCATATTTGACAGCTGAGGCTGTATGTTTAACTGTGAACATTATTCTTTGTTTGAGCCCAACCATTCTATATAAAAATTGCTGTGGTGTTTCGTTTTCATGTTGTTTAGCACACATTAGGTCTTGAAAAAGTTCTGTTCCGCTCTTTTCACCAAGATGGGACTGGAGGAAGCTTTTCAGCTCCGTGATGGTGAGGTCATCTTTGTTTGTCAACATATCTCTGAAGTTGCCAGGTTTGATTGCACGGAGAACCCCCCTTATGACCTCGCCCTCAGTATGTTTCTCTTTGAGTCCTTCGTCAATTTGTTTACATATGCAGTTATATGTGATGTCAGAGGTAGTGTCACTTACTTGGCCTCCATGTATCCTGAACTCTTTCCGCTGGAGATAGGCCAGATCTTGTAGAGAGACCAACCTTTCTGGCGTATGGTGTGGTGGGAGATTGACAGGACTCTGATGATGAGGCAGACTACTGGGCTGGGTCCCTGAAGGGTCTCCAACCTGATGGCGACCTAGTAGGCCAGTTTCCACAGATGTCGCCGCCGTGACAGTACATTCTTGTATCTTCTTGCCCAGCTCTTCATACATCAATTGTAGCTGTTCCATATCTGGCGTGGCCCTGTGAGTGTGTGAGCTGGGATTTTGCGATTTTGTAGTGAAATGTGTTGATGCGATGTGTACTGTCGAGGTGGATGTTTGCAAATCATTATCTGAAATGATAGGCATTTCAACTGAATCATCCTTTTCCATCACACTCAAAACAACATCATTCAATGACAACAAATGACCCAAACCCTCATCCTCAGACTTGGCCAAGTCCTCAGACTGCATAAATGTAAGGATATAATCTATGCAGCTTTCTTCATCAGCTGAACTCAGCTTGTCAGCTCCAGGCTGCTCTGTTCCCAACGTCCTTGCAACCTCATAGGCTTGAGAACCAGACAGCTGGAATAGATTCTTTTTGGTGCCCCAGATCAGTTCCTTGTGTGTTACTGACATGGTGTGCGTTGACGTGCAGCCCCGGATACCAGTTTGGTTCCCTTGAAGATCAAGACCCTCTTCCTCTGGTCCTCTTCCCTGGACACCAAATGGCCCACCCCTTAGCAGCAGTCGCGTCGCCTTGCTTCTGTGGTCACACACTGGATGGCACCTCACTACAGCAGCAGGTAGTTATCCTGGTCCCGGTGTTCATGTATCACTGGATCAGCAGCCGGTACATCTAAAGCAGTGGCGCCGATCCCGGACGAGCCCCCATGAATCTGTTGCAGGTCTCGGGTGGAGGGACAGGCAAACAGATGCAGATAACCTGTTTTAACAGGAAAAGAACAAATGAGCCACAGGAGACGGTGTTGCTGTGCTGGTAGCTCTCATCCGAATTTAATCCAGATTATAACAATAAAGCCATCATACAACCCTGAAAATTGTGACTATACATTCACACTTCCACTAGTTCCTCTATAACACAACACCAGCTTATTACTATATCAGGAATTGTAAATAAATGCACCTTACAGGCGGTTATATAAAACATACGCATTCTTCGCGTACCATCTGAGGAAATCCTCCGAGCAGCTAACCGAGAGCTTATTAGCAAACCGCATAATGACGACATAAAATAACACAAACCAAATACACAGGGGACCAACGTCGCGACATTTAGTAGAACGACCATGTTTATTACGTAACAGTTTTCAGTTTAGACCCGGACCAACCTGTTTTAACAGGAAAAGAACAAATGAGCCACAGGAGACGGTGTTGCTGTGCTGGTAGCTCTCATCCGAATGGAAGGGAGCTTCCTCGACACCGCAATGATGCACCGTCAGTCCCGCAAGAGCCCGCTTCTGCCATCTAGCGGCGCACCCGTGTTACTGCGTGACATTGCTCCCCAAAACCTCAAAACAACTAAGATCACAATTTAATCCACCAAATGTGACCACACTTTGTGGGGGTCACAAATCACATACTGTAATGTAAGGACAGAAATTCAACATCAATACTGAGCTGTTGTTAAAAATAATGTACTCCCATTCAAAGGAATGTGCAATTCAGTCAGATAATAATAAAAAACAGAACTCAATACGGGTGTAAGTAGAGTGTGTTTGAGGGAGTTACAACTGTTCTTTAGGTTTTGTCAAAATACATTTTGTGAAACCGCCCATGAGCTCCAGCACACTGGAGCAGGACAACCATCCTATTCACACCAGTAATTCATCTCAGAATGAATCAGAAAGCCAACATGATGGGTTTGTAGTGGCCCTGTCAAAGTCTGGATCCCTAGACAGGTGTTCATTCTTAAAATAAACCCCTATGTTACTTAATTAAAACAGCTTTGCCAAAATTTCTCCACATTGATCTAAAAGCGTTATTCCCATTTAAAGGCCTGATGGACAATCACCAACATCTTTTCATTTAAATGAGCAACGTTATGCATTTTCCAGGCACATAGTGCCATTTTATAGCACAATAAAGTAACTATGTTACCTTTAGTTATAAAAATACCATATATATGAAATGTGAACTAAAAGAAATTTGACATTTGACATTGCACCTTGAAAATGAGCCTCTGTTTCTTTAATAAAAGACTCCTGCTCTTTCTGAATCTCTGCCTTCAGGAGGTCATCACAACATGGCTCCTCTATTAACCCTTTAACAACATTTTACCAGCGTTGCTCTTAAAAGTAGCTCAGCAGATGGGCAGTTCCACTGGGTGTTTCCTAATTGCTGCTGGCTAGTCTGAAGGAGTCATGGGGGACTCTTTCTGTGAGGCGGAAGCTTGGAAACTGCAGCTCTGAGGAGGAGCTGGAGGTTCACCCAGTCGTTTTGCAGAGCTGACTGGTTGCTGTAGAGATTAAAGGGTTTCTTAAACATGCATTAAAGTGACACTCCAGGTTTTTGATGAGGGAATAACAATAAAACACAAATTGAAGACCAGGAACGTCTGTTTTATATAATAATGCCCCTTTAAAAAATTACAATCATAATTTGGCATCTGCATTTTGATTAAAATCAGGTTTTCTATGTCTGATATTAACATTTGTGGAGCTGAAACCTTTAAGTACTAAAAAAAGAAATCTGTGTGAGAGTAGATACTTTTTCCTGGCTCTGCGCAGAGGAATAACGCCTCTGTTATGCTGAAAATGACTCTCAATTAGAGTGTTGTGCACATTTTTGCAGATCTTGTGGGTGGAAAAGTTGGAACCAATTCATTTAATTTCCATTTTTTTAATGGGAGCGCTCGGAGGTTCCACCTCTTTATAACCAGTCCACTTAAACGAGCCCCACCTGAACTCATCACGACATCTCCATACCTCTGTATTAATAAGCTCTCTTTTAAGGGAATGTCATCACGTCGTTGCTATTAGCGGTGAGAAACGTGAAGAAAAGAATAGACTGTGGTGGGTGTATCTCTAGTGAAAATCTGTTGCAGCCCTGCTGAAGCTCTCAGCAGGCATTTTCCTGCTGGCTTGTACAACACAGTATCTGACCACACACTCCTGCTGGCGAACATAATGTAATCCGTCTGTCTCCTCCTCCAAACACACTCCGTACTCGCAAATCCCTTCCCCTCTTCAATTTAATCAGGAAACACTGCAGCAACAAGCTTTTCTGTTTCATTATTTGACTTTTTTTATTTTTTTTGTAAATCACTCCTTAACGCAAGCGCAACAGGCAGCATTAACGCGCCATTTCCCGAGCCCATAGTTAGGAAATACAGTGGATAGTTATCATTAAAGTCAACTCCTGTGGTTGGTATAGCAACAGGCTCACAAGGTGCTTTAAAATAAATTCACTTCTTAGTCATCCTCTTTGGTGCAAGATGAGGCCCGTTTTTTTTGTTTTTTTTTAACCTCTCATTAGATGCTGTGCTACCCCTCGGTGAAAAATAACTCAAGAAGAAGAAAGCATGAGCGGAAACCACATCTGGACACTAGTGTTGTGTTTTTTGTTTTTTTTTAGCTAGCCCCTGATTAGTAGAACGGAGATCCTCCTCCAGAGCTGTTGAGCTGCGTGCGTCACTCATATCTCTCGTGGCTCAATGTGTGACTGAAGGAGATGTGCTTCAATTAAGTCAAATGAAAATGAATTGACAATGAAATAAGGTTTATAATAAGTTAGTTTCAATAGAGATTTACGGTTGGGACTTGAAATGTAATTTCAGAGGGCTGCAGTCAGGCTCCCAGTTAATCTTATTTGTTTCTCTGTAATTGTCACAGAGGACCTCACAGCTATGATGTGTGTATCTAATAATTCTGAATGCTGAGTTTGTAAAGTCACTATGGAAAGTATTTTATTCACTGTGATAATCAAGTTGTGTTTTCAGATTCGCGTTAAAGTTTAGCAGCCTCTGGACAAGGTTGAGAGTTTGTTTCAAATTCTCCTAAAGTTTTAGAAATGTGAAAGCTGTGGGCAGCTTTAGTTTGATTACAAATTCAAGGAGTTCCCACAGTAATCACAAGTCGTTCCAAGTGGAGTAGTTCAGCGGCTGACGGGTGCAAACATGCAGCAAGCACATGAATAATGCAAACTGTGCAGCATGCAAAAAACAAATGGCACAAAATGTGCTGCAATCCTCCAAAACAGAGCAGAAACCTACAACAAATAAAACAAATGAAACCAAAATCTCTGCATATGAAAAATGCTGCAATCCCATAAAATAGAAACAAAAACCTACAAAGAGCAAAATAAAAGAAACAGAAAAAATTACTCCTGGAAGTATTGTTTTCCCCAAAAAGTTGCTCAAGTAAATATATTATGCAATACTAAAAGAGGTTTTAAAAAAAAGTGAGAAAAAGGCTGAGGGAGGACAGAGCCCATGAGTTCAGCTGTCTCTGTGTAACACATCCTGCACAAGTGTTGAATGGGAACGTTCACTGGCTGCTTGGTGTCTGCAGGCTGTGATCACAACTCTGCTAAGCCGTCAAATGGAGGTGCTCAACAAACTGAAGCGGGACGGAAGGATTTTAGAGTGCGATGTCCTGATATCGCTGCTTTAGGCACCTTCGTTTTTCTCCTCCCTGCAATAAATAGTCAAAATACCAGCAGAAACATGCAAGAATCTGCTCAACAATTAGAAGAAAAACATAGACTACTATTGGGAGGGATATAAAATCTAAATGAAAAGAGAGAACTATTTTTCCATATTTTATTTTGAACTGTACTTGTACAGGATAAATGTAAGGATGTTTTCACATCTGACTGTTCGAATGGGAACCGCAGTTGTAGCATTTGTTACATTTTCACCTGGTGTGGTTTGTTTTCACACTGGACTGTGTAAAAAGATCCAAACTTACTGAAAAACGTGTTCCCTGTCCTCTCCTGTGATGGCGCTGAACCAAAAACCACTGAAGGGAACAGCATGAAAACCTCAGAAGAAGACACTTCCTTCTTCACAAAATGTCAACAAAATTGGAGTAGCATCAGATTTTAGCGGTTGTAAGATTTCTCTTCTGTCTTTGGCCAAAGACCACAAGCCTTTTTACCGGTGAAGCTGGACTCTTGTGTTTGTTTTGGTTGTATTTTTCCAGAATGCCCTGTGATATAGTAAATTTCCCACTTTTTGGAGCAGTCGCCGGTCCGCTTGCATTCACATATGCATCATGCCACGTCACAGTTTTTCTTTAATTAAATCAAGACCTAGGTTTTGGTAGGACAAGAGTTTGCTCAGTTCAATTGCACATTCGCACCTCCACAAACCAACTGGACTTTCTAGACAAATAGACTAAAGTAGACTAAATGTGGTTGGTGTGAATGAACCCTGATTAAGAGAAATGCTCCAACATTAAATAAAATCTCAAAAGCTACACACAACAACAGTACAAGTGTATATCTAGGTACAGTGTCAAAATGTGTAAGATAAACTTACAGAGGTGTAGTTAAAAACAAAAATTTGATGCTTACTCTAAGTAGATTTTTCATCTTTTTTTTTGCTTTTTTTACCCTCTTGGTTTAATCGAAATAATTGGAAATCCACATCTGGTAGGAATATAAATAATTTTGACCTCAACTGTAGATCTAATTTGATTTATTTATCTCCACCTATAAAATATCCAGTTATTGTCAACAACCCTTTGTTGCTGTGAAACTCAACACAAGAAAAGTCCTTCGGTTTCTTCTGATGACGTTTTTCCATGTACCTTCAGTTTTTTTTTAAAGGTTTTCTTGGCTCTAGTGGCCTTTATTTGATAGTTAATTGACAGTAAAGTGGGTAATGAGAGAAGGGGGAAGACATGCGGCAAAGGTTGCCAGGCCGGGAATCGAACCTGAGACAGCCGCGTCGAGGACTAAGGCCTTCTTACGTGGATTGTGCTTAATCCCTGCGCCACCACAGCATGTCCCATGTACCTTCAGTTTTTGTTTTTCTGGCTTCAACCATTCAAATTTCTGTGCACTTATTTGGGTATCTACCCTGAGAACCTTTTAATTCAACGTACAATACAATGGACCCCCGATACTTGTTGGGATAGGCAACAACGTCGCCCACGTACATGTGGCATACAGGCCATTTTGATGGAATAGTCGAGGTAAATTAATACTGTTTTGTGTTTATTAATACTGTTTTGTGTTTCGTTGTGTGTTATTTACTAGTGGTGTCGCAGGTTGACGTGGTTGCGGAGGGGGTCAATATCACTCCGCCGTTGCTAGGAAACGACGGTTGTGGAACGGTGGTGAATGTGTTTTTTTTTCTAACGGCTGTTAGGAACGAGACCGCTAACGGAGTTACTTTGTAACAATTATTAAATTAAAATGTTGCGGACTCAATCTCAATATTTCTTTTGATTGTTTGTCACCGTTACATACAGTTTAAATACGTAATCTCCCCTTATTATTTTAATAGTTGAAACACTAACTAAACATCAATACAATGAACCCTCGTTTTTCGCGGGGGTTACGTTCCAAAAAGAACCCGTGATAGACGAAATCCGTGAAGTAGTAACCTTTATTTTATTTACAATTATTATACAATAAAAAACTCCATAATACATTGAAAGCATTTGTTTAACAAATAAAAGTACTGTATAAACGTTTTTGTTTTTTTTTTACAAATAACTACTGTACTGTAAAATAATCATTTTAATCATCAATACGAACTGAAGGTTTCAAATTGCGGAGATCAGCACCACCCCACCGCGACCCGAGTCATTGGATTAGAACGGGAGAAAATAAAAAATTATTATGAAAAACAAAACAAAGTACAGTAGCACAAATAGTGACTCGCATGTACTTCACTGCTCTTCTGACTGAGCCACTTCATCCTGACTCCGCTCTGTAGCGTTTTTTTCTTCTAAAGCCCGCGGTGCAGGTGTGTTTTTTCGAGAGAAGAACATAGTTATCGGTAGTTGTTGTCGCTCTTTTTTCTTCTGGGCAAAAAGATTCTTGAAATTGGCAAGCTGTTTTACGTACGTGTACATATTAAACCGCAACGTTATCGACACACAGGTAAAGAAGAAGCGGAGAGACTGTTTAGCCAATCAGAATGCAGAACACAATGCATGATGCAAATCCGTGAAAGGTGAACCGTGATATAGCGAGGGTTCACTGTATACATTAGTTTCGTTTGCACAGTGAAAACTATCTTGACACTACCACAGAAGCTAACATCCATCGTCTTCCTCATATCCACTCTTATGTGTACAGCCAATCAGCCCCAAGGAAAATTAATGGCACTCTTGGATTGGCTGATTTGTAAACACCAATTCAGTAGTGCTAAATTTTAGATATGCAATTTTTTTTTCAAATTATCCCTAAATATGTAAGCTGTAGGTCATTTTTCTTTTTTTGTCAGTTGTTCTCTCATAATCTGTACAAAGACCAGATTAAATCAGAGTTAATAGGCAGTGGTCTTATTCGTTACCTGACTGTATCTGCACTGGGATTAGCTGCGCTCAATGCCAGATCGTGCAGTCTGGGCATCTGAACCACATGTCAGATTGACCTAGCACAGACTGAAGTAAAGTCTAATCAGCTACTGTGAAAACAGGAGGTCAAGGAGCCAATCAAATGCTCAAAGAGAAAATCACTTTTATGGTTAAATTTTTTTCTGGCTGTCACACTGCAGCGTGCCTTCTGGTTACGTCAGATGAAAAAAGAAAACCCTTTTCTCTTCTAAAAGAGGCCTTGAGCTCGCAAAGCTGCGATCTGTGCTATAAGGAATGTTTTTGACGCAGTTGGAGAAGAAAAACATTCAAAATGTTCAGCCTTCAGTATTCATAGGGGTCATTTCATTCTCCTGTCAGAAGTCACTGACGCAGATGATGCTCTTTGTTAAGGCTGGGTGGGTGAAACATAAAAGAAGGCTTTCACTTTCCACATTAATTGGAGCCTTTAGTAAAGCCCAGTAATATTTCCCTATACAACAAGGTACAATGATTAAAATCAAGACATAGGTGTAGCTGGAAAGTGAACCAGACAACCACAATAGTATTTCCATTTTGAACCGGTCAACCCTTCAGTATCATTTTCTCTGAGTGAAAATGACTATAACTATATTTTCAATAGAATCCTGACTTAATATTCTTCAGTTTCACTCTCTACTGAAAGTGCGTCATTTTTATCTCTTTTTGCAACAGCATCCTCAGTGAACCCTCGTTTCCAACGATCTGTCCAATTATCTGAGGCCAAACTTAGCTAGGCAAGGCCCAATCAAATAATCACTTTGAAGGACGCCCATTCACTTTCATTTTGCCTGAGGATCACACCTGGGTGTTATTACCTTTTCTATGCTGGAGCCGCTCTGAGTCACTTTGACAGTTTGCATCAGTGGCCTTGAGAGAGAAAATCGTTTGATTTGATGGGTTCTTTTCAAAGCATTGAGAGCTGGTCGCTCAGTGTTGAGTAGAAGATGTTGCCGTTTCAGTAAATCACTGTATCTTAACATTTTCACAGCTACTTATAGAGGCCTATAACATAGTTTTCCTTTTTTGAAGTCAAGGTTATGTATAATCTCATCTTCTTTAATCATATAAAGTTGTTTATAATATTAACCACCAGAGTCCAGTGGATAGGTTCCAGCAGCCCTGCATTTGCCAACGTAGCATAGTCCAAGGGTGCCATTCCTGTTTCAGTTTATCACCTCCTGTCTTTGAATTAATTTATGAGGATGAGCCAATTTGTGACTGTGTGTTCATCATATTATCTGCCATATGTGAGGATGCAAGTAAAAAGGCTTGTGTGGGTTTGTGCTCACATATCGGCGAGAGCAGTCAGAGGACATAATTCATGCAGAAACCAAAATCTGTTCTCTTTGATCTCTGGGGCTCATCACACTGCGGCTTAAACATCTGAAATATTTTTTATGAACAGTGCTGCGACCAAAACCAAATCTTTTTTTTATTTTTACAAATTTTGTCAGCTGCAACCCTTCACCTTTTGTATCTTTTAATTATCGTCTCTAAATATGACACTGAAGACTGGTGGTGTGACAACTTTTTTTATTCTGTCTCTCTTGCTCTTAATAGCCTTGTATGCGCAATTTGTAGATGCCGTGTTTTTATTATCTGTTCCTGGCTAAAAAATTGTCTTTCCAAAATTTTGATTTTTCACTAAAATCAAAATTTCGTCCTCCTCTTTCTTCTGTTTGTGTTTAGCTTTGACTTGGAGTCCTCACTTCCTCTTGTGTTTTGTACGCCCTCTCTGTTTTCCTAATTTGTACAGTGCACTGTTGTTTGTCCGTGTTAAATTTTAGTTTTCACATGATCAGGTTTCTACATTCAGTTATCACACCTGCCCTCATTAGTCTTCTGATTCTTGATATAGAGGAATTATGTAATGCAAGGCACACGGATTTGATCATCTTTACTATTACTAGTTTTGTGATAAGTTGCATAACTACTTCTTGTCTCATTGTCTAGATAACGGTAACATTCATTGGTGTGTTAATGCTACCATTAGTATTACACATTAGTGCTCATTAGCAGGTTCCTCACTCTGACCCAAAGCAGAAACTGATTTATGTACCTTTTGAGCTATTGCTTCTTGGAGTTCGCACATGCTTTCAGTTTGCGTTTCACTGTAAAAAATTGTCCATTAAAACCCTTTAGGTTTTTTTTCTTCTTACCTCAAAGTGACACTTTGCACAGCTTTACTTCTGTTTGAAGCCAGTAAGCATTAACTGGCCACTTTTTACATTGGTGGCTGCTCCACTTACCCTGCAGCACATCAGCTTGAAGTTGATGGTAAAAGCAACGCCTGCTGCAAAGAATGTAACGTTTTGCTTTGCACTACAGAGACCAACCTCTGTTTTCATGGAAACATGCCTGCTTAAAGAGATAAATATGGGCAGCTTGATTGTGGATTTTTTCCTCTGTTTGTTTGGACCTTTTCCAAACTAGCTGTGGTTCTATTGTGAATGTTCTTTCCAGACGAAAAACAACCGAGCTGAGTCAATCAGAATTCTGCAGACAGGAAGAGAGTGCCGCCTTGATAATGAGCTGCTCCGCTGGCTGAAAAATTCAAACACTGTCTCCCTGAGTAGTGGTGGGACTGATAATTTCAACTGTACAAACACAGATAGGATGAAACTACCTGAAGTGACGTATTATTTGAAATGTAAGAAAACGTGATGCAACTTTCAGGCAACCTGTTTCAAGAAGCTGCTGTGGCCAATTTCTTCTCTTTTAGAAATAACTAGAAAAAAAACAAAGAAGACTTTTCACACAAAGTATAAAAGTATAATTATGTCATAAATAACATTATTGTAATCAATATTTTACACTATGTTAGCAGCAGTTAGAACAACTATTGCTTTCTTGTGTGAGATAACATCAGTTAGCTCATGTAATGATAACCAAAAACTCCTCCTGCCTTATTTCCTGTTCATTTTTAAAGCCTCACTGATGCTGAAACGTCAAGTCGTCTTCACTCAGTTAAAGAGTCAGTTCAGAATAGTGGTGCTGGGTTTTGTTTGGTCAGAGACGATCACACTGGTCCAGTCGACAGTGGACTTCTCAGTGCATCTCAAAAACATATTGATGGAAGTGTAATTGTGTCATTTGCACCTATAAAGTCTTTAAGCATCTTTCCATAAACAGAGAATGCTTCTCCCATTTCCACTAATAAACAGCAGTACAGTAGCATCATTGTAGCGGCTGACTGAGGCACAATGACATCATAAACTGAGGATAGTAGTGGATGGTAGCTCCGCCCCCAAAATCCTCCCACTTTTGCATTTACTGACAAAAACGCTAAAAACAAGTTATTTATGATTTAGGCCACAGAGATGGATCCTTGGAATATTTTGTGGAAGAGCTTCAATAAATAATATTCATAAATTATCAATATATTGAGATTTAACTGCAGTTCTGCTTTAAGACTTTTTGACTCTTTTCCTTTCGTCTTCCTGTTGCCATCAGCTTTATAGGGCGTAGTTCTTTGCCGTTTTGTATCGGGTAATTTGGGTCAGTCGGATCTAATTTTAACAAACCAGGCGTTGATGTGATAAAAAAAAACTAGACAATTACTCTTATTT
Source organism: Xiphophorus hellerii (assembly GCF_003331165.1). Taxonomy (NCBI): domain Eukaryota; kingdom Metazoa; phylum Chordata; class Actinopteri; order Cyprinodontiformes; family Poeciliidae; genus Xiphophorus; species Xiphophorus hellerii. Next base: position 4,570,541 of record NC_045682.1, read on the forward strand.
TCCTTTTGAGTCACTTAAAGGCACTTAATATTTATAAACCTGATTTCTGCCGTTAATCTGCCCATTTAATTATCAAATGTAAAGCCTTTTATTGTCGATTGAAGCAGTATGTATTAATTGAAGATAACTGGTTTGACATTTTTTGAAGATGATTAGGACGTCACCACAGATGATGATATCCAGGCACATAAATATCTCCATAAAATATACCTGAGCTAACCTGTGTGAACCAACTCAGAACAGTTCAGGTCGTCTTTCTTTTATTGACGAGTCTAATGAGCGAGTGGGCAGGCAAGACAATCAACATGCAAATGAGAAGTATCAGTGCGACAGCTTTCTCAAAGGATGAGCCGTATTAAACACACAGATTTATAAATAACAATCACACATTTCTGTGATTTTGTAAACACGGTTTTCTGCTTTTTTGCGAAGCTGTAATATTTATGGTAATTACCTGCCTGAACAGTCTAATCCAGATGTTAGCCAGTGAAACCTGATAATGGAAGCCTACGACTTTCTCCAGGCTACGACAACAAAGATCAGACATATTTCTGCTCAGCAGCATTTACAGTCTGTAGTTATTTTCATATGTTAAGGATTACATAAGCACCAATAAAATAGGGACAGCTGGGAATGAATTGGCCTTAGTGAAAGCTTTCAGTATCACCCTTTTTATTAAATTTACATCCAAAAATATATATTAAATCCACCTTTTTCCCATGTGCATTTAAGATCACAAGTGCTTTTATTGCCTTTTTCTCATCTTTTCTTTGAGCTCTCTTGCTAAAATATGATTTTAAGTAAAAAACAATATGCAGCTATCCAGTTTTTCCCTGCTTTTAGCAAATCAACATAAACAAAAACAGAATCAACAACAACAAAAAAAGTTTAAGGTGTCGATTCTGTCTGCATAGCACTGATTATCACAGAGCTGCTGCTGAAGGAAAAAAGCCGCCCACACAATCAGAACCCTGGGTCTGGTTTTGATTATGTTGGGAGTAATAATTTATTAGAAAATAGGCTAATCTTACAAATGCTATTAGAGCTGATTTTCTGACATTATAGAACTTTTTTTCTACATCAAGAGGTCTAAATAGTAAAAAAATCCATTATGCCAGTACCTCTCATGGGGTGCAAGAAGCAGGAGGACAGTTCATGCTTGACTGTAAACAAGCCTCCGGTCTCTAGGTGGCATCAGTGTTAAAATTATTCCACAGGCTGCCTGCTACACCCAGTAAAAGAAGTAGCCTACGCAGACACGCTGATGTACAGAGCTTACTTAATTACTGCTCTGACTGTGTTGTTATTTAAGCAAATGACCTTTTTTAGGCTGTATACTCCAGATAACGTTTGATAAATCGCTAAATTAATTGAAGATTATTTTTATAATCGATTAATCACAATTAATCACATTGATCATTTCAGCCCCGATTCAAACACATTTATTTAGTTTAGTTAACAGGTTCTTTTCCTATTATTGAAAGCAAAGACTCAGTTTTATTGACACACTAGTTTTCTCCTCTAAACCGACCTAATGTGTCCAAACGAAGAACTCAGTGTGGCTTGAGACGTTTCTGTATTCACCCCAGGTGTAAGAACAAAATCATTTCAGTCGTGTCTGCCAGCAGGTTATCGATTGAGTTGTCATTTTTTTTCTGTTGCCTGGAGAAACCAACAACCCCCTCCTGATTTCATTCAGTATCTAAATCCTATCACCTCCACACATCTCTAATCAGAGAATATCTCATTAGGGCGTTTGACATGTGACCACCGACGTAATTATTTATCTTCACATCTGCATTTATGATCCACTAAAAAGCCTCATTCATTCACACAGACACAACAATGGTTATACATCTGGGAGTTTCCTGATGGGTTTTTTCCCCCGACCTCGGTCCTTTAAACACAACATGCTAACATTGTCTTACTTTTAAACAAACCAGACTTGGAAAACCAAGACGTTAATTAAAATCTGTCTTGTTTCGTAATGAAAGAGGTTTTTTGATCACGTCTGATAAGAGAATTCATGTCCGGTGCTGAAACCTGGTAACAACAGCTTTTACTAATTACATCAGCAGGGTTGTTAGGATGTTGTGGAAACAAGCCAGTGAGTCATTTCTATTCTCTGCCTTCCAGCAGCTAATCTTTGCTTTTAAATATTTTTTTAAAACGATGCACAAGATGATTATTTTTCCTAGAAACTAGAAATGTTTCATAAGGTGAGACACTTTTCCTTTGATCAGCTTTGATCAAATACAAAAAAATTCAAGTTTCCCCCCATCTTTCCTTATTCATTAAATGAGACTAAAGTAAAACTTTATGATCGTTTTTACCAAGTGCATGTACTGTCCTCCGTGTCACTGGTTGGCTGTTCTCTTAAGAGCAGAGATAAGGAAGACTTTTGATATTCGCTTCTGCAGTATCATAAGACCGCTTCCACTGTATGTTAATGCATATTAGGGTATATTTGATGTTGGAACTTTTAAAATAGGCTATTATAAGAGTTTTTAGAGGGAGGCTGTATCTAAGGAACATATGTGACAATAAGAATGTTGTTTTTTTTGCCACCTTTATATTTTTAGATTGAAGAAGATCCAGAGGACATTTTAAAATAGAATAGATTTTGTATTTAATGCTCTGTTAGAATCATTTGTTTTAAAATTGTATTTTTCCTAGTTTTTATTAACATGTTTCAATCACAATAGAAGTTACACAATCTATAGAAAAGAAGAACATAATTTAAAGAAATGACATTGGTTGTTCCTTATGGTTCCTGTGACTAATCTTTCATTAAAGCAGTCTGCTAAAAGCTGCTCTCTTTCTGTTTCTACCTTCACATTCCCCCACAACCTTCTTGTTAAATCCACCTCTGCTTCCTTCTGGTTGTTTACAGCTGTGCGATTCCTAATCAAATGAACTGTAAAGGTGAAAGAGTATCATGAGAGAGGCTAACAGGGCGGGAAGTACAGTAAATAAGCCAGGGGATGAGCACAGCTGAGACCCGGGGAAGATAGTTACACATGTTTCCGCTGGCTGAGGTGGGAGTTGATTTTTCTGCTCCTCTGGAGGAGTGGGACTCATCGGAGAGGTTATCTAAAGAAATCCAATTCAAAGTGTCGTTCATAAGAGGGATGCTGGAAGTGGATGAAGTGGAATTAGAGAATTATATCAGCTCTGTTTGCTTTTGTTGCATCAATTCACAACGAATGTCCTCTCAAAGCAACACTATCCAATTCATATTCGATTATATAAAATTACCCTCTCTTCAAATTAAATCCACGTTTCTGCATAGGCCTTTAGCAATAAGCAGTAAATCAGTTAATTTGCATGATAAATGAAAACAGGCTGAATAATTTCCATTTGTATGATTTATCAATTTTCTCTTTTCTCTCTTTCTACCTAAAACTGATTGACAAAAGTCTTCAGTCTGGTGCTTTGGTCTCATCTCAGTCTTTTTTTGAGGACAGTTTTGTGTACAGAGACTTTATAAGGAATTTTATTTGTTGTTTTGTTTATTTATTTTTGATACTTAAAATGTCTGTTTATTGATCTTTGATCTTTCAAAATTATTTGCTTGGTAACTTGAGGTGAATCCTATTTTTTTCCTTCTACCCCTGAATTAAAGGCCCCCATCAGTTCTATAGTTAAAATGTTTACTGGCAAAGTGAGACTAATTCCTGTTTAGTTCGCGTTAATCAAATTCCAGTCCGTTTTCCTAGAAAGTGCGATTAGTTTGGGGAGGTATGATTGCTAATCGAATTCTGAAAAAAAGCAAACTGGTCCACCTACAAGCCTCGGTTTGGTTGAAGTGAATTCTGGTGCTGTTCCGATTCCCATGTGAACTCCAAGCAGACTCTCCAAAAGCAGGAAGCGGACTACAGCGCAGGGCATAGAGCCAAAACAAACACAGAGTTTTGTTTTGGCTCCAACGGGAGAAATGGATCCAAAAAGACAAAACTGCAAATAAATCTTTGTTTACATTTTGTAAAGAGGGAAGCTGCGCTCTTGTCTTCTTCAGAGGTTTTCATGTCTTTTCCTTCAGTGGTTCTTGGTGCAGCGAGAAGAGGAACAGGTAGCTGAGAGGGTTTGATTAGTTTGACACAGTGCAGTGTGAACGAGAACCGCAGCAGCTGAAAACATAAAAAATGTTACAATTTTGGTCCCCAATTGAATCAGGACTATCACTCTTTCCCATTTTGTTGCCTTAAAACGATATGAGAGGTTGGACCAAATCATTGCAATATAAGTTACAAGAAGATTAACCCTGCTTTAATCTTCAATACGGCTTTACCCCTGACTTGTCTGTTGAGTGTTTGTGGTTGTAGAATGACAAAATGGGGAAATGGCAGAGCCTTGAAAATACACAGTTTTTCAAGGCTCTGCACGTAAAGTTCTCTTTGAATCTTTTATTAATGGACAAAAAATCCCAACCAGTATTCATCGAAACGACTTAATGAATCCATGAAAATGGATGAATGTAATTTTCCCTTCCCAAGCTTCTGTCATGGATGAAACCTTTGCTCGTTTCCATGCGTCTCCTGACCTCAGCTTACCCTAATCACACGGCCATGCAGCGACCACATGCAGCGACCACGCATTTTCTAATATGATTCTTTCCAGCCAAATGCATACTCCCCGTCCACAGCCACTCATTTGTCCCCTGTTTGATATTAGATCAAGTCGAGCTCAATGTGGTGAGCTATTTGATGGGGATACAAAATTGTCTGCCTCGTCCATTCCCCAGCTTGGCGAGTTCCTAGCAACCAACGAGATTAGACTGTCTGTTTCTGTGTGGTTTGGAAAGAACCGGAGTGCAGGCAGATACCGTAATCACATTATACAGATCTAATGCATGCATGCAAGCACACCAGATAAACACATACTGTATGTGCCTGTGAGTACACACACACACACACACCCACACACTCCTACATCCACACGCCCTCTCACCCCCAGTCAACGATTCAAAACCTGATGTGGAAATAGTAAAAATAAATCCTCCCTGTTTCTGTTTCTTTTTATTTTATCGTGGGATGGATGTTTCAGATCCTTAAAAATGAGAAGTGAGTGAAAAAGGAAACCCCAGGCTAAGTAAGCGTTCAGTCATTTGTTTGATCAGCAGCACTATCAGGCCTAACAGACACCTTATCGCAGATCGTATTGTTCAAGCAGGGAGAACATCCAGGATCAACAAGAGGAGAAACTGCACAATGCATAACAGCATGGAGGCAACCACATGATTGATGGATGGGACTGATGCGAAATGGGCCAATCTGCGACAACGTGTAATTACTGTGTGACAGAGAACGGATTTACATTTATGGTGCTGTGAAGAAGTTTGAAACCAGTTCCTTTTTCTTCAGATTCTGCTTATAAGAGGCTGGAATGACTCATAACCCTGAAGTGAACCAGGTCAGTGGTTTCTGAAGGCATGTTGTGATGTTTCTTTGGACTTTTGCTGCTTTTTCAACCATTTTCCAGCTTCGTTCTTGAACCTAACTTTGACAGTTTAATGTGTTGTCAGATTCAGTGGGAACAAGAAGTGGAACACTATTAAACAATCAAACTATTCAATGACATTCATTCAAGAATGTCTTCTTTCAAACCACTTTTCCAGCTAATAGCTGTCCTGTTGACAGAGACTGTTCAGGCCAGCTGAGTTATAGATCTCTGCATTTGGTTGAACAGGGTTTTATTTGGAGGTATGAGAGTAAAGAAGGCTGAATGCAACAAGTTTTCCATGTTTTTTTGGTGGAATTCCATGTATAGTAGTAATATTTACTTCTCAAGTAAGCACCATTCTGCATCCTATGATTGAGTATTAGGGTGATATAAGAAAAAGTTACAAATAATTAATGAATTATGAGAATAAACTCAAAATGTGAAAATAAAGAAGTAATATGAGAATACAGTTATAAAAGAAGAATAAAGTTCTGCAAGAGTAGTGGAAATAATATGAGAATAAAGTCATATTATGCAAAACAAAGTCATAATATGAAAATATTTGGACAAAAATAAAGTCAAAATTATACAAGAATAGTCATAAGAATATAAAAATAGTCATATTTCAAGAATAAAGGCATAATATTATGACTATTCTCATTATACTACAACTTTTTTTCGTATTATTTAGGCTTTATTCTTGTGATATTATGACTTTGTTCTCATAATTTTATGACTTTATGGTCTTATTTTTTTAATTTTCTTATCATGGCCCTGATACTGCGTCATATTTAATCATTTGGTTTAAAGGGCATGAGTTACTAGTGTTGGACTCTACCTGTCCACAGTGTACCGTACCTCTCACCACTGATAACCAAAGACAGGGACCCTGCTATGCCTCTGAAAGGACTAAAACATGGAAGCAAAAACCAAATAAATGAGGGCTAACTCAACACTTTTGCACAGTACTGTACGTACACTATGGTACAAAGCAAGAATGACGCATTTTGAAGCAGCTCTATTCGGCCCCCTGCTCTGAGAACAGACGTGATGTTTTTGTTGGATGTTTTCTGACACGCGGCGCTCTCCGGAGGCAGGTATTACCATGCTGCAGTGATTCAGCCAACAGGCATGTCATGTAAACCCAACCGTCAGCTTTCTGAACACACATAACTGCTCCCTTGATCTCAGGAAACCTGGAAGAGATGTGCATCATCCCTTTAGCAACAGCTTAAGCACAAAACATATAAAGCTGTGAGAACAAGGAAGCCGTCGGAGTAATATTTGCCGATAAGCGCTCTGCCGTTGCTTGATATTTGCTCTTTGTTCTGCTATCGGTGACACTCTTCGTCGTCAGGCGCAGGCGAAGCCCGGCGTGGATCAGACGGGAAGATTAAGCAGCATTCAGGCAGCTCTCCATCACACAAGGCTGACTGTCTTCGTTGTAGTCTAACGTTTGTTTTCATGCAACATGCATCTTCCTAGTGGAACACAGGCTATCACCAACCGCAGACCTCGCCATAATGTCACACAATCAGACCTGCTGAGCAGTTTATCATCTGTTGTATAGAGGTGGGCAGGTGATTTATTATTAACAACCTTTGACATCACAAAGTAGAGCAGTGAAATTCAGCACTGGATTAGTAGACCTTTTTGTAGTTTGTAGGCTGTAGTTCCAGTTTTCATCTCTCTATTCAGTATTTTAAAGAAGAAATCTTATTTAGCAACATCCTGCTAACTTAAAGGATTCACTGGACTCTTATTTTGATAGGTGATATGTAGGGCCGAAACAATGAATCGGCTAAATTGTGAGTAATCGATTATTGAAATAATCCTCAACTAATTTAGTAATTGATCATTGGTTAACAGGAGAATACAGACTCAAAAAAGATCCATCCATCCATCCATCCATCCATCTTCTTCCGCTTATCCGAGGTCGGGTCGCGGGGGCAGCAGCCTCAGAAGGGAGGCCCAGACTTCCCTCTCCCCAGCCACCTCCTCCAGTTCCTCCGGGGGAATCCCGAGGCGTTCCCAGGCCAGCTGAGAGACATAGTCCCTCCAGCGTGTCCTGGGTCTTCCCCGGGGCCTCCTCCCGGTGGGACGTGCCCGGAACACCTCACCAGGGAGGCGTCCAGGAGGCATCCAGACCAGATGCCCCAGCCACCTCAACTGGCTCCTCTCGATGTGAAGGAGCAGCGGCTCTACTCTGAGTCCCTCCCGGATGACTGAGCTTCTCACCCTATCTCTAAGGGAGAGCCCAGCCACCCTACGGAGAAAACCCATTTCGGCCGCTTGTATCCGCGATCTCGTTCTTTCGGTCATTACCCAAAGCTCATGACCATAGATGAGGGTGGGAACGTAGATCGACCGGTAAATCGAGAGCTTCGCTTTTTGGCTCAGCTCTCTCTTCACCACGACGGACCGGTACAGCGCCCGCTTGACAGCAGACGCTGCGCCAATCCGCCTGTCGATCTCCCGCTCCCTTCTTCCCCCATTCGTGAACAAGATCCCGAGATACTTAAACTCCTCCACTTGGGGCAGGACACCCCCCCTGACCCGGAGAAGGCACTCTACCCTTTTCCGGCTCAAGACCATGGCCTCGGATTTGGAGGCACTGATCCCCATCCCGGCCGCTTCACACTCAGCTGCGAACCGCTCCAGCGAGAGCTGCAGATCACGATCTGATGAAGCCAAAAGGACCACATCGTCTGCGAAAAGCAAAGATGAGATCCTAAGGCCACCAAATCGGATCCCCTCAACACCTTGGCTGCGCCTAGAAATTCTGTCCATGAAAGTGATGAACAGAATCGGTGACAAAGGGCAGCCCTGGCGGAGTCCAACTCTCACCGGAAACGAGCCCGACTTACTGCCGGCAATGCGGACCAGACTCTGACACCGGTCATACAGGGACCTGACAGCCCGTATCAAAGGGCCCGGTACCCCATACTCCCGGAGAACCCCCCACAGGGCTCCCCGAGGGACACGGTCGAACGCCTTCTCCAAGTCCACAAAACACATGTAGACTGGTTGGGCGAACTCCCATGCACCCTCCAGGACCCTGCCGAGGGTGTAGAGCTGGTCCAGTGTTCCACGACCAGGACGAAAACCACACTGCTCTTCCTGAATCCGAGGTTCGACTATCCGACGGACCCTCCTCTCCAGGACCCCTGAATAGACCTTGCCAGGGAGGCTTAAGAGTGTGACCCCTCTATAATTGGAGCACACCCTCCGGTCCCCCTTTTTGAACAGGGGGACCACCACCCCAGTCTGCCAATCCAGGGGAACTGCCCCCGATGTCCATGCGACATTGCAGAGTCGCGTCAACCAACACAACCCTACAACATCCAGAGCCTTAAGGAACTCCGGGCGGATCTCATCCACCCCCGGGGCCCTGCCACCGAGGAGCTTTTTAACCACCTCGGCGACCTCGCCCCCAGAGATTGGAGAGCCCAACCCCGAGTCCCCAGGCTCCGCTTCCTCAGTGGAAGGCATGTTGGTGGGATTGAGGAGGTCTTCGAAGTACTCTGCCCACCGGCCCACAACGTCCCGAGTAGAGGTCAGCAGCACACCATCCCCACTATAAACAGTGTTGGTGCTGCACCGCTTCCCCCCCCTGAGACGCCGGATGGTGGACCAGAATCGCCTCGAAGCCGTACGGAAGTCTTTCTCCATGGCCTCTCCAAACTCCTCCCACGCCCGAGTTTTTGCCTCAGCAACCGCCCGAGCCGCATGCCGCTTCGCCCGCCGGTACCCATCAGCTGCTTCCGGAGTCCCACAGGCCAAAAAGGCCCGATAGGACTCCTTCTTCAGCCTGACGGCATCCCTCACCGAAGGTGTCCACCAGCGGGTTCGAGAGTTGCCGCCGCGACAGGCACCGACAACCTTGCGGCCACAGCTCCGATCGGCCGCCTCGACAATGGAGGCACGGAACACGGTCCACTCAGACTCCATGTCCCCCACCTCCCCCGGGACGTGTTCAAAGTTTTGCCGGAGATGGGAGTTAAAGCTCCGTCTCACAGGGGATTCCGCCAGACGTTCCCAGCAGACCCTCACAACACGTTTGGGCCTGCCAGGTCTGACCGGCTTTCGCCCCCACCATCGGAGCCAACTCACCACCAGGTAGTGGTCAGTGGACAGCTCCGCACCTCTCTTCACCCGAGTGTCCAAGACATACGGCCGCAGATCCGATGAAACGATGACAAAGTCGATCATCGAACTGCGGCCTAGGGTGTCCTGGTGCCAAGTGCACATATGGACACCCTTATGCTTGAACATGGTGTTCGTTATGGACAATCCATGGCGAGCACAGAAGTCCAGCAACAGAACACCGCTCGAGTTCAGGTCGGGCGGGCCGTTCCTCCCAACCACGCCCTTCCAGGTCTCACTGTCATTGCCCACGTGAGCGTTGAAGTCCCCCAGCAGAACAAGGGAGTCCCCAGGAGGAGCACTCTCCAGTACCCCCTCTAAGGACTCCAAAAAGGGTGGGTAATCTGAACTGTCGTTCGGCCCGTAAGCACAAACGACAGTCAGAACCCGTCCCCCCACCCGTAGGCGGAGGGATGCTACCCTCTCGTTCACCGGGGTAAACCCCAACGTATAGGCGCCGAGATGGGGAGCAACAAGTATGCCCACTCCTGCCCGACGCCTCTCACCTTGGGCAACTCCAGAGTGGAAGTATGTCCAGCCCCTCTCAAGGAGACTGGTTCCAGAACCAGAGCCGTGCGTCGAGGTGAGACCGACTATTTCTAGCCGGAACCTCTCGACCTCACGCACTAGCTCCGGCTCCTTCCCCACCAGAGAGGTGACATTCCACGTCCCAAGAGCCAGTTTCTGCAACCGAGGATCGGACCTCCAGGGTCCCCTCCCTCTGCTGCCACCCATCCCACACTGCACCCGACCCCTTTGGCCCCTCCCACGGGTGGTGGGCCCATGGGAGGGGGGGCCCATGTTTCCTCTTCGGGCTGAGCCCGGCCGGGCTCCATGGGTAAAAGCCCGGCCACCAGACGCTCGCCATCGTGCCCCCCCTCCAGGCCTGGCTCCAGAGTGGGGCCCCGGTGACCCGCGTCCGGGCGAGGGAACACCAAGTCCAAAGTTTTCCTTCATCATTGGGGTCTCCAGGCTGCTCTTTGTCTGGTCCCTCACCTAGGACCTTTCTGCCTTGGGTGACCCTACCAGGGGCATGAAGCCCCAGACAGCATAGCTCCTAGGATCATTGGGACACTCAAACCCCTCCACCACGATAAGGTGGCAGCCCATGGAGGAGTCAAAAAAGATCATTTGCTGAAAGAATAACACACTCAAAGCAGTAATTAAGCCAAATCTTAATAAAAGATATATACATTTTGGATTTAAGATAACACAAACTTTTTTCCACCTCAAACATACAGCAAGTACAGCAGCTTATCATGGGATCATTTATCTGTTGACGTTTAAGGTTGCATTACCACAAGTCTTTTATCAAAGACAAAGGAGAAATCCTGCAACTGCTGAAATCTGACTCCACTCTATTTTTGTTGCCATTTTTTGAAGAATCAAGTTGTGCCCGCTGTCTTTTCGAGAAGTTTTGTTTTGTTTCCTTTTAGTGGTTCTTCGTGCTTTCTCCATGGCCTCTCCAAACTCCTTCCGTACGGCTTCGAGGCGATTCTGGTCCACCATCCGGCGTCTCAGGGGGGGGAAGCGGTGCAGCACCAACACTGTTTATAGTGGGGATGGTGTGCTGCTGACCTCTACTCGGGACGTTGTGGGCCGGTGGGCAGAGTACTTCGAAGACCTCCTCAATCCCACCAACATGCCTTCCACTGAGGAAGCGGAGCCTGGGGACTCTGGGTTGGGCTCTCCAATCTCTGGGGACGAGGTCGCCGAGGTGGTTAAAAAGCTCCTCGGTGGCAGGGCCCCGGGGGTGGATGAGATCCGCCCGGAGTTCCTTAAGGCTCTGGATGTTGTAGGGTTGTGTTGGTTGACGCGACTCTGCAATGTCGCATGGACATCGGGGGCAGTTCCCCTGGATTGGCAGACTGGGGTGGTGGTCCCCCTGTTCAAAAAGGGGGACCGGAGGGTGTGCTCCAATTATAGAGGGGTCACACTCTTAAGCCTCCCTGGCAAGGTCTATTCAGGGGTCCTGGAGAGGAGGGTCCGTCGGATAGTCGAACCTCGGATTCAGGAAGAGCAGTGTGGTTTTCGTCCTGGTCGTGGAACGCTGGACCAGCTCTACACCCTCGGCAGGGTCCTGGAGGGTGCATGGGAGTTCGCCCAACCAGTCTACATGTGTTTTGTGGACCTGGAGAAGGCGTTCGACCGTGTCCCTCGGGGAGCCCTTTGGGGGGTTCTCCGGGAGTATGGGGTACCGGGCCCTTTGATACGGGCTGTCAGGTCCCTGTATGACCGGTGTCAGAGTCTGGTCCGCATTGCCGGCAGTAAGTCGGGCTCGTTTCCGGTGAGAGTTGGACTCCGCCAGGGCTGCCCTTTGTCACCGATTCTGTTCATCACTTTCATGGACAGAATTTCTAGGCGCAGCCAAGGTGTTGAGGGGATCCGATTTGGTGGCCTTAGGATCTCATCTCTGCTTTTTGCAGACGATGTGGTCCTTTTGGCTTCATCAGATCGTGATCTGCAGCTCTCGCTGGAGCGGTTCGCAGCCGAGTGTGACGCGGCCGGGATGAGGATCAGTGCCTCCAAATCCGAGGCCATGGTCTTGAGCCGGAAAGGGTAGAGTGCCTTCTCCGGGTCAGGGGGGGTGTCCTGCCCCAAGTGGAGGAGTTTAAGTATCTCGGGATCTTGTTCACGAATGGGGGAAGAAGGGAGCGGGAGATCGACAGGCGGATTGGCGCAGCGTCTGCTGTCAAGCGGGCGCTGTACCGGTCCGTCGTGGTGAAGAGAGAGCTGAGCCAAAAAGCGAAGCTCTCGATTTACCGGTCGATCTACGTTCCCACCCTCATCTATGGTCATGAGCTTTGGGTCATGACCGAAAGAACGAGATCGCGGATACAAGCGGCCGAAATGGGTTTTCTCCGTAGGGTGGCTGGGCTCTCCCTTAGAGATAGGGTGAGAAGCTCAGTCATCCGGGAGGGACTCAGAGTAGAGCCGCTGCTCCTTCACATCGAGAGGAGCCAGTTGAGGTGGCTCGGGCATCTGGTCAGGATGCCTCCTAGACGCCTCCCTGGTGAGGTGTTCCGGGCACGTCCCACCGGGAGGAGGCCCCGGGGAAGACCCAGGACACGCTGGAGGGACTATGTCTCTCGGCTGGCCTGGGAACGCCTCGGGATTCCCCCGGAGGAGCTAGAAGAAGTGGCTGGGGAGAGGGAAGTCTGGGCCTCCCTTCTGAAGCTGCTACCCCCGCGACCCGACCTCGGATAAGCGGAAGAAGATGGATGGATGGATGGATGGGTTCTTTGTGCTGTGCCACCACATGTGAGGAGGGGAACAGGTTTCTCAATTAGTTTGATTGGTTTGACACAACACTAGCTGAAAATGTAACAAATTTTGGCTTCTGCGTTTCTACCGAACATCTCAAAAAATCTTCTAAAAAAGACTTGGGAATTTCTGAATTTCAAAACTTTACATTTTTTTGACTTTCGAAACACAGAACGTTCCAAGATTTTTTTCTATAAAATTTCCGAGATTAATCTCAACGTTTGGGCAGAAATTTACTCCTCTCTTTTTTTTCTATCTATTTTTCTATCTACAGCAGTCCTAATATGCCATCGTACAAAACCCCCTAAAACTCAGCAGTTGTTTTTTTCTGTAGCGTTAACAGTAAGAAATTATAAAGCTGTTGTAAGCTTTAATGAGAATACAAAATTCAGCTAGTGTCTTGACTACAAAAGGTGACATCTCTGTGTGTGCGGGGGTGTGTGTGTGTGTGTGCAGGGTTTCATTTTTTATCTCGAAGGCCTTTCTACCTTTTATTCTGTTGTCACTTCCCTCGACAGAATTTCACATCACGAGGGGAAAAGCAACAGCAGCAAGCCCTCGTCCCCCTGTCTAATCCACTGGGCTGCTACTGCGAACGTACAGAAGGGTGGAGAAGATAACTTCTCTCAGGGGAGGCTGCCAGCCTCAACTTTTGATCAGCACCTCCCTTCATCTTTGTTGCCTCTCGAATGTGTGAATAGAAAATGCAGGCGAAGTTTGGCCTGAAAGCTAAACAGTTTTTAATCTCTCTCTTGCCAAGAATGTAACTTTGGGTAAACTCTGTGGATAATGGATTTTCTGCCTCCACAACAAAGCGAATTTGCTCAGTTGATGACAACTGTATCACAGAGCTGCAATGCAGGCTGTGGTCTTCAGAGTTAGATTGCGTACCTGGAATCCAGGCGACAACCTGGCAGCTCGATGTTACTGGAGGAGAATCAATCTATTAAATTATTCAGAGGTGAATGAAAGCCAAAAAAGATGTTTTGTGTTTCCAATCTTTGACATTTCTTTTTCTATGATGCCAAAAGTTCAGCCTTCACCTGTTCACATGTTAGGTTCAAAATGATTCTTCTATTATATTTTTGCACGACAGATTAGACTGGAATATTTCGCTTTTAAACTAAATATTTAGATCAGAACTAAATGTATAGTTACATTTAGTAAAGGACAAAGAATTGATCGAAACATGGTGAATTGTGACAATTTCAGACTTTCAGAACCACAAAAAATTCTAACCATCATGATTCTGATTATCGGCAGATTTTGAAGTGGAAGACTGCTTCTGCATGTCGGACTTTTCTATTAAAGATTTATCAAACGGAAAACAATTTTACTCAAATTTGAATAAATGTTGGACATATTCATGTTAATATTTTTTTCGCTTTTGTAAGTTTAGTGATGTTACATAATTACTTTAAATGGCTACCGCACTATCCAGAGAATAATTGTGGCATTATATAGGAACATAATTCTTCAGTGTGTAACAGTCAGATAAAAATTTATCTTTTTTTATTGTCCATTTAATCTGTAAAAGCTGCATGAGCACAAGCTGATTTCAAGGCTAACACAAATGAGGCAGGGATGTCATGGAAGCAGTTAATGGTATTCACTCCATGCATTGGTGGATTTAACACGAAGATAATTCAGTCTTGTTTAATGGTGCAAAAACGCCTCTCCTCCATGATTATCATGTCACCAAAGCCTGGAGTCATGTTCAGTCTTTATTTTGGGTTGTTTTGATGGAGCTCAAACCTGCCATTTATCAATTCTCTCCATGGATTTTTGCTGCAGGCTATTTAGAATAAAGGTCAACTCATTATGAATCTGGATGGGGGTTGATTCAGATATCAATTATTTGGAGAGGAAGGAAACCTCAGAAACCACCTTTAAAATAAATTGCAAATGCAATTTCCTCTCTTAGATTTGAAAAAGAATCCATTCATGAGATTTTTCTCTTCCCTAGAAATAACTGCTGCCTTTGTAGTATCCCTCTCCTTTCCTTGACCTTAGCTGCCAGGATGTCTAATTACTCATTTTAGGTTGAAGTATTTGAGATATTACAGCCACTTTTAGTCATGAAATAAAATGCTCAGCTATAATTTGGCCCCTCCGGTCCTGGAGATGAACTCGGCTGATGTGAAAAGCTTTGCAGGGCAGCAGCCAACTGCTGTGGATAAAAAGCAAAGACGAAGATCAGGTCATCGCCGGAGGGTACAGGAGTGATCGTGAAAGAGTTTGCACAAACTAAAATTCCTAAATGATCTCCACGTAGATCTGCTGAGACAGTTAATAACTTAATTATTAGCCGTTTAGACTAAATTAAAAACAGAGGAGGTGTTTTTTTCCACAGAGATAAACATATTTTCATTAATCAGAGATGACTAGTCCTGCTTCTATGAATATATTGCAAATGTTAGCATAACAAATGGAAGTTTATATAGCTTGGAATACATTAGCCAACAATTATTGCACTCAAAATATTGCGTATTGCCATGACTGTATATTTGCAACACATTCTCCAGTAACTACTTGTGCGAAAGTCTTATGCCAATCAAGTATTTAGCATTGCAGCCAGTAAAATAAGTGTTTGAATAGTACGTTACCTTTTACTTCCATTAAATATAGTGTTAGTATGGTATATCATGTTAGCATTAGCTCCTGCTAAATACCATGTTAGCATATCATGTAGCATTAGTTCTGGTAAATACCGTGTTGGTATAGCGCTTAAGCATTAGCGTAATTAATGTTTATGATTAGTGCTTCATGGTTAGCGCAGGTAACTTTTTAGCTAGGGGTGCTCATTGTTGTTCTGTGCTTTAGCTATGAGCAGTTATATCGTACATTCAGCCAAAAGCAGGAAGAGATCCGTCTAAAGAAGTAGAGGGATTTAAAATGGCAAATCAAAATTATAGCTCTAAATATTGCATTCTGGGGTTTTTGTTCCGGTAGGAAGTTTGTTTTGTTTACCCACTAACCTACTTTTGTGTTGTTGCTCTATGTTCAGTATGATTAGTAAAATATTGGAACCCTGCTCAAGTATGCCTGCTCTACTATTGGAAGAAATCCTCATGATGATTCTTTGATTATTTAGAACAAACTCTCATAGAGTTTGGAGAGCTCCAGTTTATTGATTTAAACTGGAGCTCCTTTTAAGTCAATAATTCCTTAATATTGACGAAAAAGAACACTGGTGGATTATTTTATTTATGGGAAAATGTCTTGTTACAAGTGAAATAATCTGCGAGTGAACGTTGGTACCTATTCATCAATATTAAGGAATTACTGACTTAAAACAAGCTCCTGTATTTTGCGGAAAAAATAATTGTAACTCAGTTTTGTTATTTCAAGTTTATTCCGATATTTGCACTAGAAATTAGACCAAAAATACTTGGTAAGATTTTGTATTTTTGCAGAGTATTTTCTGTTTTCCGAGATGAAGATTGCTCTTACCGTCTATCCACTGCAGACAAGATACTCATAGCTACTTTAGACTACACTGACTTTTAGTTCAGTTGGTATTATTTAAATATTTTATTCATTTTCCTTTTTCCTCATCTTGTTCTATAGATGTCTTCACCTCTTGTCAGCAACACTTCCTGTCCTTGACACAGCACAGCCTAATCCTAGCAGCAGTTAGCTCCTCAGCTGGTGTCAAAGACGGATAGTTTTACAAACAGCAGGCGAGGAGTGTGTCACATTGAGTATAGATTTTAGGTATTCATTCTACTGATATTTTCAGTCAGGTACCAGAGAGGCCTTTGCTGATTTAGTAAAAATCCTCCCAACCCAAGCTGCGTGCATGAAAAATACTAATTACACTGCTAATGAGGCTAATTCACTGGTCCAGCTAGTAATGACTGTATTTACCAATCCAAGAATTTTTTTTCTCCAGCTCTTCCACATACAGTCCTTTTCAGTCGCCCACTAAATTCCCAGATCAGAAAGCATCCAAACAGAGAATTCATGTGTTTTAAATGGTGGCATGTAGCTAAAGAGGAAGGTGTGAATCGGAGTGTGTTACACTTCACTGGCCATCATGATTAAAATAAGCATGACCTCTGCTCCTGTCACCTCCACTAATCTGCAAAGCTACCATCAGGTTAATGGATGGAGTGTTCTTAAAATCACAATGGATTTACGTGTGAAATCCTGCGTGATTCATATGTTTGTGTGGACTTTATTTTGTTTTGTGGAGGAAGTTACAAATGAAATGAAGTACGGGGACTGAAACATGCCAAATTTCTGTGTGTTCTTCCGTGGAAATGCATCGGATTTGTTTTGAGAGCAACTTTAAAAAGCTGACACTGCCAACAGAAACTTCACAAGCTGCACGGTATGAATACAGTGTAGCAACCTGTATGCAAGTCGCTGCACTAAATGTGAGCAAACCTAAATTTGTGTGTTCTTGTAATTATATACATCTGCACCAAAAATATCTCCACCAACAAATAGCATTTCTTTGCATTAGTGCAGTTTGTCTACTCTGACATAAAATGTTTTCAAATAATAATGATCTACTAATGTATGCTTAATTAGATTACATTTTATTGGCATTCTAATTTGAACAGTTTCCATCATTTCAAAGAAATAAACACCCTCAGCTGAAAACTGGCAATCATGTTGAGGGTAAAGAAGAAGAATGAAAAAGTGACCAGGAATCATTCTGGTTTTTTCTCCTGATGATTTCATAACGTTTTTGTAAATATTTTTCTAATCAAATGTCCTCTAACTTACACTTAAATTAGGGACATTACATTGATTTTAATACATGAAACATGTTTATGACTTAACCAATTTTTTTCTTTTACAAAAGAAAATGGGTGTGTTTCTGGTACACCTGTAAATCTGACGAACAAGTAACGTGTGCAAACACCAGCAGCGGGCAACAAAGCCGCTTCTCTTGGCCCATTGGGGGTTAATTTTTGCCTTAAAAACTGTTCTGATTGGACACTGAAAGACTATTGTTGTGCTAAAGTTGTGCTAGAAGGAGTTAGCCTATCAGCGAAGCTATTCAAGCCTAAAATAACACCTCAATGCTAAACATGCAGCAGACAGCAACACTAATGTCAGTGTCCACATTTCTAAAGAAGTTCCATGAATGATCAGGAGTTCCTGAAACACTTGGCACAAATCTGATGGTTGAATAAACTATTTAACAAGACTTAAAGCAATAGATATCTTTGTTGTTGAACTCATATGTCTCTTTATCCAGTAAATTAGCATCAAAAAGGTTTTTGAATTGAAAATGGTGCTTGTTTTGTTAATATATTGTTTTTGATTAAAGTCATTTTAATTGCGTTCCACCACTGGTTTAGAATGATAAATTCTATGTAAATTTATGATTGTATTTTTGTGTGTGTGTTTTTAATACATTTACAAGTTGTTACATAGTTAGCAGTATATTTATGTTTACAAGATAAATTTTTCTCTCTGGTTAATATTTTTTTGTCTGAAATTAAATTGGTTAAAGGGGCAGTATTATGTATTTTCTAGGCACATAATGCCACTTTATATCACAATCAAGTAACTATATTACCTTCAGTTGCTATTAAAATACTGTATATACCAAATATAACTTTAAAGGCAATTTGACCCCTTGAAATTTGGCCTCTGTCTCTTTAAGAAGCTCCATCTCTTTCTGACACTCTGCACATCATCACAACATTTCTCCATTAAGCCGTTTTCAAGCGTTCTTCTGAGTGTTGGACAAAACAGTTTGTACAGTTCGTATAAAAGGCTGTGCAGATGTGCATTTTCTGAATTCGCTGCACATCTAATTTATTCTGCCTCGTGCCTTAGGAGCAAAAGTAGTAAAACCCGAAGTAAGCTCCATGAAGATGCAATGTGTTGCAGAAGGTTAATAACTCAGCCCTACAAACCCTTTGGAAGAACATTTAAAGTTGCAGATTTCAAAAGGAATGCAAGGCACAATCCAGCCTCCTGCCTCACACAAGAAAGATCCCATCAGTTCCACACTTTGAGGTTTATAGATAGTGAAATAGAAGACAGAGCCCCATATCAGCTTGGTGCTCGCTATCAACCCTTATCCCGACATTAGGTCTTTGTAATAGGATTGTAGAAAGAAAAGCTGGTTTTCAGCTTATTCACAGAAGAATGTATTTTGGGATCTTATTTATCCTCCTGGGATAGTTGGAGGGTGAAAATTCAGCTCCGCTTGGTATGTAATGGGATTTTCTGAAAGGATTTATTTACAACCTGTAATGCAAAAAAGTTTTATTTGATGTGTAAAAGCTGCTGCTGTGTTTTTACTTTGTAGATGGCAGAGGTTTTTCTTTGTCTTGATAAAACAAGCAAAGCCTTCTTTACCTTTTTACCATTTTCTACAGACTTACTGATGTATAAAACCTCTTCTGTACAAAAGTAGAACATGAAACGTGTGAATATACATGTTGAAAATGACTACAAACATGGGTGCCGATTGCAAAGTTATACAGTCAAAAATTAAAAATGTCAGTTTCATACGAAATATTTAGTTAGCAAGCTAAATATTCAATTTAGGGCTAAATATTTTGCTTCAAATGAAATATTTAGCTTATAAACTAAATATTTAGTTGGTCCTAAAGGCTCTGTGGTTTGAAAAATTTAAAGGAATACAAAACATATTTAGTTTTCAGCTAAATATTTTGTTCACAAACTGAAAATGTAGCTTCAAGCTAAATATTTTCTTGCTAACTAATTTAGTTTGGAGACAAATATTTAGATTGTAACCTAAATGTTTAGTTTGGAGATTTTAAAGTTGTATTTGTAAAAATGCATTTTAATTTTAATTTTTTAACACCGCTTTGGCATTAAAGTCTGTTCTTCCTGGAAGTAAAATTCTTAGCAATATCTTATGAATTACTTATTATACTTTTGTTTAATATGTTCATTTTCATCAGTAAGTGTTTTGTCTGCTTGTAATGAAAACAGTACACACGAGCGATTCCCTAAATAAATTTGTGGGGGGTTTTTTAGCATAAAGAGAAACAGTTTTTATCTGGAATTATGAATTGAAAAACATTGGTTGTATTAAACTATTGTATACTGTTGATGACTTAAAGTTACTAAAAGTTTTCTAATGTGCTGATATATACTGATGTGGTCAACAGCATTTGGTAAATTAAACATCTTGTCTTCACAGTTCAACTGACTGAGTCTCTCCAGAGACGTTAAGATGTTCACTGGTTCACCCTGTTTGAATCCTAATTAACATGCGAGTGTGTGCAGCCATCGGCTCTGGAACTAAAGCGTTGTCTGGTTGGGAGAAATTTTTCTCGTGTTTCAGTAAATTACGGCTTTTGCCATTAACAGATTACCTTGCGGAGGAGGCTCTGGTCAGAACCCTCGTCTCTCTTTCATCAAACCACAAATCGGTTTGGTGCTAAAAGGCGAAGCAAATCTTTTCCGGAACCTGTCACCCCTCGTGAGAGATTTCTGCTTCGATGCGAGGCACAAAATGGCACGGTGAAACAAAGCATGCAATCTAATTGTTCATTCAAGCACCGCAGAGTGCTGACAAATTAACACTTGGGCAATTTGTTCGTTTGACTGGTGTACAGTAACACAACCTGCTTTGTGGAAGTTCTTTGTGCTTCGGATTCAAGCAGTTTATGTAGGATTGACATTTTTACCGTAAAATAATCCAAAACAAATATTTGCCATTTACTGGGATACAGATAAATATGTGTGAATGCTAACGAGTGCCTAAAGGAGGACTGGTGCTGTGAATGAATTTTATGGGTTTGATATTCTGAGGGTCAGATGAGGGTAACTCTTGTCATTTTTGTCTCGATCAGAAGAAATGAACGCCCTCTAGACGACGATGGGGTCATGACCTCCGTTATTTGGCAGGGATTCGGATTAGAGTGTCTGGTTCTTCATAGATAAAAGGTCAAATAGAAGTGACACTCGGACGAGACCCGGACACTTCCCAAGTGAAATGTTGCTGGTTGAAATCTAATGAGGCCTGAAGCTGGACTGGAAGACAAAGAGATACTGGGATAAATAAAGTTTTATTTTTTTTTGTATTAATTAGAAATATACCGATCTGTCGACTCATCCATTTGTTTATCCATCCATCTACTGAGTAAACCTTTCATCCATTGGTCCATTGGTTTATTCATCCGTTGACTCATTGACCCAACCATCCGTCCATACACAGAGCCATCCATTTATGGACGTATGGATGTTTTCCTAGTTTTAGTGAGAATATGCATAAGGAGGCATTAACACCTTCAGTCCGCTTTAATCAAACTCCAGTCCATTTGCCTAGAAAGTCCAGTTTATTTGGGGAGGTGTGAATGCGTAATCAAACTCTGAAAAATGCTAACTCTACTCTGCCTATAAACCTATAGGTTTGTAGGTTTACCCAAAGCATTCTGGGTAAAAACAACCAAAACAATGGGGCTACTATAGTGATAGCAGAAGAAATCACTCCACAAAGACAAAAAATAAATCCTGCAGCCTGTAAAATCTGACGAGACACCAGTTTTGTTTACATTGTGCGGATAAGGAAGTTACTCTCATGTCTTCTTCAGAAGCTTTCTTGTCTTTTCCTTCAGTGGCTCTTGAATGAGCGCCACCACAGGTGAGGAGGGGGAACAGGTTTTTCAATTAGTTTGGTTGGTTTGACTCGGTGAAGTGTGAAAGCGAACTGCAGCGGCTGAAAGTGCAACAAATGTTGCGGCTTTGATCGCCAATCAAACCGAGTCTACTTGGACTGTCAGGTGTAAAAACGGCTAAGAGTTACTTTCACCGATAAACCAAAAGATTTGATATGATGACCTGCTTTCACAAAATTCATTTTTCTTACAACAGCTTCTGCAGTTTGATTTCTAAATGGTCTAATTGCCCATCAGTCCTACCTGAAAATAAAGACTGGTAGTAATTTTCCCAGATTGCTCTCATCATGTCTGTCCTGTTCTCACACCAGCCTCTGAACTGACTGGATTTTCTCATTTGCTTCAGAATAAAAACCTACATTTCCCTCTGCCACCATCAAGCCAATAATTAGATTGTAATGTGTTTGTCCCTGTACAGAGAAAGTCCTTGTTTTCCAACAGAAACATGGACGGGGAGGTGACCGGTCGGTCAGCAGCAGTCAGTGCCGGTTTGGCCTGAAGGGGAGTAATAGAGCCAGTGTGGTGCGACTCGTAACTCTGACAGGAGCCATCAGTCAGAAACGCTGCTGTTCCTGTCGGCCGTGTCTCTGTCATCGGCTCTATTAACACTACACACACACACCCACACACACACAAATAAAGATCATAAAGGCCCTCTGACACCAACAACATGCTGCTCGTCACATCAGCTGTCACAACGCTTTACAGGCTGCATGGAACCAAGAGGCATGTTTAAATGTCTTAAGTTTAGATGTAGCTCACTGCTACAGAACTGGCTTCCCCAAGAAAAGCTGAAAGTCTTTCAGTCGTTAATTAGGATTTAATGATGGATCTGGAGCCGTTAGATGGAGACTGAACTCTGAATAAAGATGTTTGTCTTCTCATAAAGAGCAGTCATTCCTTTGAATTTTCCTTTCTAATTTCCTTCCTTCCATTCTGTTCCTTTCACTGTCTATTTCTTTCTTTCTCTCTTTTCTTTTCCTCATTTCTGAACGTTCCTGACCTTTCTCCTTTTTCCAGTCGTCCGTTTATTTCGTCAACTTGCTGTCTTGCTTTGTTTTTATCAATTTCCTTCCTCCCTTTCTTACTTGTACATCCTTCCTTTTTCCTCATTTCTTCCTTTCTTCCTTCCTTCCTTCCTTTCTTCCTGATTTTCAGACTGATTTCTGTCAGTCCTTTATTCCCGTTTTCCCTCTTTTCTTCCTTCCTTTCTTTCTAATTTTCCTTTCTTCCTTCTGTCCTTCCTCTTGTTGGTTGTATATTACCCTTAAACATCCATCCATACCGTTTCAAGGTAGAAACAGCTCAGTAGTTGTTGTTTTTTCTCGTCTCTCATCGTTCAGATAAGTTTCTCTCTCCATCTCTGTTCATCTGTTTCGTCGGTGACTCCTGCATGTTTTTGCTACGAAGCAGAGCTTCGCCATGAGATTTGCTCAGGTTAATGTGCCTTGAGGTTTGCCCACATGAACGCTCGCTCGGTGTGTTTGTGGGTTAATGGATCCTGATGGAAGAAATGGAGTGGACCATTTCAAATCAAACGTCCCTTTTACTTTATAGCTTAATAAACAGCAACAGACGACACTTAGATTTACACTGAGAGCTCGTAAAAAACAGGGCATCACTTTTACGACGTTATTACAAAACGCAATAAATTAAATGTTCCAATGGGGGTCAAACTCTGCCTTTTTGTTCTCAACTGACTTTTAACTTTTCACTGACCTTTCAGCAGACGTTTCTGTTAGAAAATAAAAATGGCGCTTCAAGCGGAGTCTTCCCCCAGAACACAAATCATTTCACACAGCAGGGGGGGAAAAGCTATATTTTGTTGGAGGAATGATTATGTTGTAAACATTTTAACTCCTCTCACTGGAAAACAACCAGTTCCTATTATTTCCGCGCGGTTACAGACATTGTTCTGTCTTCATTCTGAATTATTGTGTTTTTCTCTGATGTGAAAACGAAGGAATCGGCATGCCGGGAGACGCAAATTTCAAGTCAGTTTCCTTTTGAATGACTCATAACCTTGAAATAAAAGACCCGGCTGGAAGTAATTATTACATTCATTTGTTCCTTCCTTTAGCGTCAGTTATGTTATGATTCACTCTTTTCACTTAAATTGATTAATTATTGCTTTCAATGCAGTTAAGTAGCTACTTCAACAGAATTAGACCCGGCTTCCACCTTTTCCTGAGTCGCGTAAATTAGGCTGTGCTGCAAGCAGGAAGTGCAGCTTCACTTTATTATCGTCCTGTGGAGTTTGTAGTAGCGTCTTCCTGATGTTCTCACTCCCCGTGTAAAACACAGTTATGAGCAAAACATTCATAGCCTGCCTAATACTGTAGACTCCTGCTGCTGCCCTGAATAAACAGACAAACATGGGCTGGGAATTAGGCTGCAGTGTCTAAAGCGGAGGAGATATTCTCACTAAATATTTCAGTTTTGTTTTTTATTCAGTTTTATTTACAAGTTGTGCATATCAATGAAGATTAGCAACAGACGGTGTGATAAAGTTTTCATTCCTTCCCGTTTTCCCACTTTTTAGATGTTTGTCACATTTCAGTGTTTCAGAACATCAAAGCAATTTGGATATTAGTGAAACACAACAATACAGTTATTAAATTAATGTATTATTATTATTATTATTATTATTTATCAAGGGCTTCTGTTTGAACCTTTCTTCAGATACTGGTGCTTTAAATCCTTGAAAATGCTTGACATGAAATCTTTGTTTCAAATGAGTAAAATGTCAGAAAACATTAAATAATTAAGAAAACTATATATATATACTGTATATACAGTACAGACCAAAAGTTTGGACACACTTTCTCATTGAATTCAATGAGAAGGTGTGTCCAAACTTTTGGTCTGAACTGTATATACAGTATATATATATATATATATATATATTCATATATATATATATACAGTATATATATATTATTTCAAACGTTAAACAATAAATATATTTAAATCGGGGGATCTTTTTTGTTACGGTATATTGGTGTTTTGTTCTCAGTCATGTGTATTGGGTGTTGCAGGTGACCCTGCTAATTCAACACAACTTTCTTTCAGAATCCCAAGCTATTTATAACATGTATGCAGAGTTCATACTCTGCATACATTTCTTCAGCAGCACTAATTATAAAACAGATGGGAAGACTCCATTAAATGCTTTATTCTGTCTGGGAACAAAATAAGTAAATCTTTGTGTTGTTGTGGTTCTGTTTGCGCCCGTGTTGAGCTCAGCTTTTTCCAGGAGCAACATCGATTCACCGAGTTTTAGTGGACTGAGGAGCACTTTAATCACAAATTATTCTTAAATCTTTTAGAGTTGGATGCTTTGGAAGCTAACCAGCTATTGATACAAAGTAAAACTGATGGAGATCTATTTATTTTGACATTTCTGCAACTTGGTTTAGGAGGACTTTGATTCTACTAAGTGGATTCACTTGCACAAATGAGCAACATCTTTATTTTTCAAATAAAGTTTCAGTAATGATGCTAAGCTCTCTCTACTTTATGTAAAACAAAGCCTGAGCCCTGATTCGTCCCACTTTACACGACTCAGACTTTAAGGAGGTAAAACATGTGGGAGGTGTTGGTATCTGCAAGCACAATCACAGATTCATACAAACTAAAGTTGTTTACAGCTCATATATATTTATAACAAAGTGTGAATGAAACAAACAGAGGGTTTCCGCCCAGTGGCGCGGCGAGTCGTTATTAATCCGCACATCTTTTTATGGCTGCTGTTAAAATGTTGGAAACAAGAAACACGCAACACAAACAAGGTGCAGATCATCCAAAACAGGAATCTACCAACTAGAAATGAGTTGTTACTGCTGAATAGTTCATATTGGGTCAAGCCAAGTTTGAAAAACATTTCCAAGCTGTTTTAAACAACAACAAAAAAAAGATGTCTAAATACATTTAGATGATAATCCAGCATTGAATGTGATTTGAGAACTCTTCAGCAATCAAGACAAGCTGAATATAAATATCAGCAGCTGTGTTTCCATCACAAATGTGAGGAAAACTTTGTTGATATTCTGCTACTGTTGAACCCCCCCCCCCCCCCCCCCCCCCCCACACACACAATTTTACCATTACGACCTTTCCCTTCAAAAGAAACGCATTTAAAATTGCACATGAGTAAGTTTGTTCACGCCATAAATGTTTAAAAAACTTCCATCCGTCTACCGCTTCCTGTCTTCTTCTTCATCTTTTCCACCAGTAGTAACATCCCGTTGTTGAACATGTGACTTGTGTGATGCAAAAAAAAAAGTGTTTCCATTGCAGTTTTGCAAAATAAACTACTTTCTTTACAGCCGAAACACCATCTCATCCTAGTGGAACATTTTTTTATGAAGAAATGTTTCTTTTTTTTAATTGCTGTGTTTCCATTAAGCAAATTTATTTTCGGAATTCCAATTTGCACAAGTTTGTGGTCAAGTTGCTGGTGCTGGAAGAAGTCCAAGTCCAGCTGCCTGTAGCAGCTGATGGGCTCAAACTGCATACGTTATTTAACGGTGCGTTCCATTTGTACTCGGAACTCGGAATTCCAACTTCCCAGTAGGAACAATCAACTGGAATTCGGACGTCCCAATGGGAAAGTGAGATCGACTCCGACTATCCCCAGTTACCACTTGAAAGGGACATTTTCTGTAGTCAATATTTCATCACAAGCCATGAAGTTTTCCTTTCAGCATCTAGTTTCTCCTAATGTCTTCTTGTCGTCTCTTGTTCTTGCAGCCACACTGGGAACGTTGGAGTTCAGTTTGCAGTACGACCAGGAGAACAACGCGCTTCACTGCACCATCAACAAAGCCAAGGTGAGCCTTCAGCATCTTCATGTTGGTCTTTTTAGTGTCCCAAGTATGAAAGAAATGAATTTTACTGCAATAAAACATCAGTCAGAAAATACGGATTTATGTAAACTGATGGTTTTAGAATATTTTCCAAATGTTTAGATAACTATTTTTCCTCCAACATGCTAACTAGCATTTTTAAAGCTGTTTTTACACGTCCCTCATTTACCAACCCTGCCAAAAACACTAGAATAATTTTCATTGTTTCTGTGTTGTTGTCATAAAACGAGGTAATGAAGACACTTGCTGGAACACCAGCAGCTCCCAGGAATCCTAATAAGTCTGGAAATGTCAGAAATTTCAGAAAATGTAAAATAAAAATCATAATAAAAATAAAAAAAGATGGCAAGAGGTGGTAGTAATTTTCTCCTTAATAAGCAGTTTGCTTCTGTTAAAATTATTGGAGTGTTACTTCCATATTACCTTCTTGGTTCACACTGACTTAATGTTACCAGACTATTTGAGACTATTTGTGACTCAAGTAGATGAAATGTTTATGAAGAATAAGAAGCGACTTCATATTCTTCATATATGTTCTTAGCAAAAAAATGTCATAGGCAACATAACATTTTAGCGGCAGTAATGTAATGTTGTTTAATTTTTTTTGTTTTAAATACATTTTGTTCATTTTCAACATTATTTTTTAAATGTTTGTGTTCATAATCTGAAAACCTCAAACCAGAATGTTATCAGACTATTACAAAATGTCTGCCTCAGTTTCTGCTCCAGTCTTTGGCCTAAAACATCCATCCATATTTTTGTCCATCCATTCTTCTATCCATTTACATCTGCCTTTAATCCTCTCCTGTGCTCTTTAGGTGGCCTGTTTGCTTTAATGCCTAGAAAGTCCGGTTCTTTCAGGGAGGTGTGAATGTGTAATAAAATCTGTTACGGACTAAATTAGTGAACTCTGCTCCACCTACAAACCTCAGTCTGGGTTTGGTTGAAGTGAACTCTGGTGCAGTTTGAATGCATATGTGAATGCCAAGTGGGCTGGAAACCAAAAGCACGAAGTGGACTACAGAGAAGGGCATTCTGGGTAAATACAAGCAAGCAAACGTGCATGTTTAGCGCTGTCGGAAGAAGTGGCTGGCTGTCTTTTAACAAAGACAAAAGAGAAATCCTACAACCGCTAAAATCCGACACCACTCTATTTTTGTTTACATTTAATGTAAAAGGGAGTTGCGTTCTGTGTCTTCTTTAGAGGTTTTGTGTCGTTTCCTTCAGTGGTTCTTGGCGCGGCAGCACCACATTTGGGCTCAAAGGGTTTGGATTGTTTGAAACAGTTCAGAGTCTGCTGGACTGTCAGGCATGGAAACACCTTTAAACCTGGCACTGCTTTAGCCAAGCTCAGGTTGTTTCTTTTGATGTTATCACCACCTAGTGGCACAGCATAGATATAACACTGTTTTTAATTAAAGTTTCAGAGACCATCTGGATGCCGATCTATTATATAAAGATATACAGTATATATATATATATATATGTATATATACTGTATATTGCAATTCAAGGCACTTTGAATTGCCTTGTTGCTGAAAAAGTAACAAGGCATATAAATAAAACTACATTATCTTACCTGTCTTAACTAGTTGTATACTGTACATTCAGAGGAACAACTCTTAACATTCTTCTCTAACATTTCATGTTGTCAGATGATTAAAACCATCTCTTCTGCTCTTGTAGACTTTTCCTTCATTAACAGTGTTGAGTCTTGGTTCATCACTTTCTGTCTATTATTTTTTTGCTGGCACAGATTTTTTTTCTTTCTTTCTCATCGTCATTAAACTGATGCTGCAATTATGAGAGCAAAATTGCAGCATCAGTTCCATTACAGAAACATCCGCTCCAAAGCCAAACTTCCCTTTGCTAAATAATCCTCACGGTGGTGATTGTGATGAACCGGCTCACTGGACAGGTTTGGTAACATATAAAGATGCTTTCACAAAGAATAAAACTTCCTTTTTCTACAATATACCGGAGAAAAAAGGCTCTCTCGTTCCTTTTTACTATGATGAAGTGATGTTCTTGACGGCTGCCGCTGCCGTCAGCAACTCTAACTCTTTTTGTGTTAGTGAATAGCCGGTTTGGAGGAAACCGGGCTTCAGAGGAGCCGTTCTTGGCAGCGATGTTGGACAGCAGAGTGGGCAGAAGGCCACATTGATTTATGGTTGTTATTTTCTATACTGCTCTGCAGAAAGACTTCAGCTGCTGCCTAGCCAAGCACTGAAAATGAATTTACTCTTTCATATATTCTGTTATGTGGCCGTCCCCACTGTGTAATTAGTTTGCTAAACCCATTATTGGGCTTTCTAACCGCTGATTCCTTTTGCTGCCAAACCGACTGTTGCTCCAATAAAACCAGTAACTGAGTAAAACTCAGTTAACCATTTATTCAGTTCAGAGATTCTGATGAATTCTCAGAAACTGTTTGGATCAGGAAATATTCTTCTAAATTCATAGAAGAGGGGGTAGGCTTTTTAAAAATGTATTACAATGTAAAGACTACTACCAAAATAATAAAACAATAAGGTAATATTTTCCAAGTATTTTTTTTTGTAGTTTAGTTAACTAACTGGCCTTTTTGGTATTGAGTATTTAAAATAATTTTTACTGCAAACTAAAAAGAATTAAGTTACCATTACACAAAAACGCAAAGTTATTGAGTAAACTGCATCCAAAATCAGGCATGCTTCACTTTCCCTGGGCTGCTCAAGCTTCAACACTCGGCTGTAATTTTCCAGTGAACTTCTCCCTGCAGGAAGCCTGACTGGAGGAGCAGCTCCTTCTCCTCTCACCTTCATACAAGCTGTTGCTGTTAAACCTTTTTTGAAGGAAATACACATTACAACAACCTCCTGAACTTCTAACTGGATGTTCCTGTTGGCATCGAGTTTCTCCTGACTGGAGGTCTTTGACTTCTCATCCGATACTCTTAGATTTTCTTACCGCCTGCCACTAAAACATAAGCGACACCTTGATTTAGCAGTCATTTCTGCTAATTTGGATGATTGTGGCTCAAAATCCAGTTTTGAGCCACAATCATTAGAATACACAAGGGCGGTCCTAGCCTGTTTGGTGCTTTGGCACTCAATTTCTGTTAATATTTTATTTGAAAAAATGTGGCAGAAACTAGAATAATAAGACACAAAGTATACACTGTGCAGTTAAACATGTACAATACAAACACAAAAAATAAATACTGTAGAAAATACAATTTAAAATAAATTGCTCCCTCAGTGAAACATTTGTGAAATTATGTGTTCTTCAGTTGCATTTTGATCAAGACACAAATTTCACCGCACCACTGACAAGGATTGTCTAAAAAAATGTTTTAATAAGATACACTTCAAGAAACACAAAAATGTATTTGCAAAACTGTTATAAAAAATCCTACTCTTTGTTAACTAATTAATTTTCAATGAAGGAAATAGGCTAAAGATTCCACTGCAAAACTATCTACTTAGTGTGACAGCTCACGCCACCCTAGAGCAGAAGCTGCCCTGGGTAACTGCCCACATTGGCCATATCAGAAATCACTACTGAGAATATTACATGAGATCAATAAAAAGATATCTTTTGCAGCCTAAATGATCATGAAAACCTGAAAGTTGTCAAAAGGTACCAATGAACCTTGAAAACTGGTCTGACCTCTAGTTAATAGAAAACCTATTAACTATCATAAAGAGGAAGATGAGAGACACCAGAACCAACATTGCAAATAACCTGAAGGCCGTTATCACAGCAACCTGGACTTCCTGAACACTTCAGCATGAAGTACAACAGAAATTCATGCAAAATGAGCCCCAGCCAAGCACTGAATGCAGATCTGTACAATGTATGAACATAAGAAAATATTTCTTGGGTGTGATTTAATATTTTACATTTCCAAACTCATATTTGGGTTTTTCCTTATCTGTAAGCTAAAATCATCGACATTAACAGAATTTAAATGTTTTAAATACATTAATTTCCATCTAATAAATTTGTGTTCCATAGATTTCCTTATAGAATGGAATTACTGAAGTAAAGGACTTCTTGATCTGGTCCGAATCCCTGACATCTGAAGATTTGAAGGTGGCTTTACTTCCCCAGGTCTCCAGAAAAGCAGCTGCAGATCCTCACAGATCTTCAGGTTTTAATAAAGCCAATAGTCTTAAAGAAGACTCTGCAATGTGGGGAAAAAAATTAACACACAACTGGCACAGATTTGAAATGACTGAATTTACCCATTACCAGCTGCCCTAAAAAAATCCATCCCAGGAGCAAAGT
Organism: Xiphophorus hellerii; assembly: GCF_003331165.1. NCBI lineage: Eukaryota > Metazoa > Chordata > Actinopteri > Cyprinodontiformes > Poeciliidae > Xiphophorus > Xiphophorus hellerii. The sequence continues at coordinate 4,601,157 of NC_045682.1, forward strand.
GAGTAATGATGGAAATAAAAAAGAAACCAAATGTTTCAGTTCAGGCTCCAGGGAGAACTTTAAAGTCTGGATATTAGTTCCATATCACTAAGTGAAAACGAGGCATTAAATGTATTGAACTCAACTCAAATGTACAGTTGGACAAATTATTTTTGAAGTAAAATAGTTTTTTTTCCCCCTCTTCTTCATATTTGGCATTTCTTGATTGAATTTCAGAAATTAATGTTTGGATGTCAATGACTTTCTGTTCTTCAATGAAAAGAAGGTTGTTGTTTGGTTGGTGTTAGTATTTAAAACCTGGTGCAACAAACATCCTCTAATGTTTGACACCAATCCTCAGTTTTGATTCTCAGTGGTCAAGTCCAGTTTATATCAACTTACAAAAGCTAAATTGTTTCTTTCTTTTCATCATTTTGAGATGTTAATCCATCAGTTTATTGCGACTCGTTTAGACGAACATCAGTGACTCATTTGTAGCCGAGCTGGTCGTCGGCTAACTGATACCCCGGTTCACTGACCTTTGGTTTGTTTCAGATTTTTTTTCTCCGAAGAGTTTTTGCGGCGCTAGTGGCTCGTATTTTTTCGACAGTAGGCAGACAGGAAGGAGGGTGAGGAAGACATGCGGCAAAGTCGTCGGGACCGGGAGTCGAACCCGCGACGTCCGCGTCGAGGACTAAGGCCTCCAAACGTGGGGCGTGCTAACCCCCTGCGCCACCACAGCACGCCCCGGTTTGTTTCAGATTTGATTTTAAAATTCCTCTGAATTCCCGGGAAGACCGAGCGTGACATGAGCTTCACCGTCTGCAAGGTTCGCAAGATGACACGATGCCATACGGAGCTCTGTGAGGCGTGTTGTGTGGTTGGTCAGAAGTTTGTGGCCGTCTTTTATGGAGAAATCCTCTCAGACAGCAATGTTGACACTTCATTTCAACTAGTCCGCGTCCATCATTTGGTTTTTGTGTCCCCAGGTGACGTGACAACAGAACGATTATCTGACGCGTTTATCCAACGAGGTGAAGAATTATGATGATATCAGACGATTCTAAACTAAACAACAAAGAAAAAAACCTCGTTGTCAAAAATCAATGAGGGTTTGAACTGCCGCCTCAAAAATCAAATTGAATCATTAAAAAATTCAAGCTTATTTGTGTAGCACATTTCAGCAAAAAGACAATTCAAAGTGCTTTACACAATGACGACATAAAAACATTAACAACACATCATAGCAATTGTAAGTGCCACTGTTTAAATCATCAGTACACATCAAATATGCTGGTCAATGTTCCACTTTTTATGGGATTACAGTTGAGGGAATATGAAGTGAACACAGGCTTTTACTTTTTGAAGTCTTTTCATATAAAATATTTATGTTGTATTTTCTTTGACACATTATTAAAAGTAAAGTCAAAAATATTTGTTTGGCCAAATCCAAAAAAAATAAAAAATATCCGTGATATTGTTATGGAACTATTTAAAAAAAATATATTGTGATTTTTTTATTTTTTTAAATATCGCCCACCTCTATCTGGAAGGGTGATAACAACAGCAAATCTTTAAAATATTTCGATGCTGATTGATGAGATAGTCAAAGATTCCCACCCTAAGAGTCTTAATTTCCTTGCTCCACTATTTTTGTCTGATCAGCAGATCAGCAATCAACCCTAAAAGAAAAGAGGAAACCTAGAGGATTTTCTTCCTGCCCTTTAACTGTGGATTAATGTTGATTTAAATCACTATACTAATAAAGTTGGGGTGGGTTAGTCTAATGCTTTTCTTTTCCAAGCTGAGTGAATCTATCCCTTGTCTGTGAATCAAAGATCCTCCGACAGTTTGATTACAAGACGGCGACCTGTCTGCCCAGCACCACCCACTCTACAACCTTTACTAACAATAACCCTTTCATTGCTTTCCATCTGCCCTTTTATCGCCTGCTACGCCCACACCTAAAAAACATCCTCTGGCTCGGCTTCTTACAGAAAGTTTTACATCTTTTCCATTCAACGTCCTTGTATCTGGTTATTTGATCTTACCGCTTTACATTAAAAACGACTTTAAAAGGTACTTTGTCATCGTTTTTTTTACTTGTATGATGCAGAAGGTTTTAACTTCTTTTGGAGTTGTCGCAGTTTAGCTCTGAATATTGATGAAATGTCTAACAGAGCAGAGAGGATGAAGCGAGGTGCTACAGCCGAGCCGCAGCAGAATCGATTGTGATTTCCTCCCTGAGCCGTTAACGCTGGTTCTGTTGAGCCTGACGTCCGATAGATGAGATCAGGCGGGTTCCAGCATCAGCTGGTAGATCAGACACAGAGTTTAGATCAAAGCAAAGAGTTCCTGTTCGAGCTAAAATGACCACAAATATAGTTTCATTTGTTCATCCATCCATCTGTCTGTTTATCCATCCATACATCTATCCATCTATCTATCCATCCCAGTGTCTTTTAAGCTTTCTCACTAAACCTTGTTATGGTCAATTTGCCAAAATCAGCAACAGCTAGCAATACTCCATAAGAATGACACTGAACCCAGTTTTATAGAGTATATATAGAGTTCTTTGGACCAGGTCTGGTCCCTGAAGCAGAAACCAGGTTGATGAGTAAAGGACAAACTTGGGGTTCGCTGCTGTTTTCTACTTTATTTTTGAAGAAAATCAAGGATCGAAAGGTTTAAAAACCAGATGGAGAAGAAAATGTTTGACAAGAACTCTAGTTCTTGTTTCGCGTCATGCAGGTTGTACATAGAAAACCTACTGGCAATAGACTCCAGCACTATCAAGGTATGAGACAAATACCATGAAAATAAACCACCACTTTCATTGGAAATTATGATAATCAGATGATTTAAAAACATTTTGAAATATTAATGAGACCAAGCAGGTCGTCTGTTGTAAACGATGTTTCAATTTGTGGATGCAAATGTCTGTCCTTTTGTTGTTTTTGTTGGCAGAACTTTTTTAAACTTTTTCTCTTAATTCACTCACTGCAACTATAATCTTTTTACTTTGAACTGTTTCAGTTTTTATCTCACCTGTTTTCCTTCTTTTCTCCGTCTTTTTTCTTTTGCATGCTCTCATTGCATCTGTTTGTGTTGGTGGTTTATGTTTGATGGGATAAAGCTTCCTGTTCCCAGGTACAAAAAGGTAAGCTGCTGAGTTAAGCTCCGATCTCAACCCGTTTCCACTAAATCAATCCTTAGTTCTGATCCGACCAGTCTCCCTGATCGACCCAACGCCATCTCCCTCCTGAGCTCCTTCAGATTATCACTGTGAGGTTTTTTCGTCAATTTGTTGGATGTTTGCTCTTTTTTGTTAATCTGCAGTCATTTTTGGGGGGATGGATTATCTGGTAAAAGAAATTATTGTCTTGTGTTTAGTTTTTCGTGGACTTGCTAGTCCAAGGACCTGGCATCAAACTTCTTGGAAAATGTAATGATGATGATTATTTTTGGTAAATCTACAAGAATGGAGAAATATTTAACTTGAGCTGATAGGAACAAGGGGCAAGTCCTTTTTATGCTTTTCTTTCCACTCTTGTGAAGACTTCAAAGTTTCATCGCTCTGCAGCGTTTGTGTGTAATAGCTTTCAGACACGATGCAAGAAAAACATTTTGCCTAGAAGATTTGACTAGAACAAACCGCAAGAAATCCCAAACCAGGACTGCAAGATCAGAGGCAGGACCTCTTTATTATTGTCTTTTCTTTTTGATGTTTGACTGAGAAACAGGCCTCCGGTCACTAGGTGGCAGCAGTACTCAAATTAATCAACAAGCTGCCCAGTTGAAGAAGTAGCCTACACAGGAACACTGGAGCTGCACAAATATATACAGATGCATCAAAAGAGGAAAATGGTAAAACAGGAGTCGCATTTTATGTTCCGAAACAAAAAGTTTTTATAAAAAGAAGAACAGATAATTTATAAATTTTTTCAGCAGAGATGTTGGCAATTTTTTTGGCATTGCAATGGGTGCTGGAGGTGAAGCCTAGTAAGGTAGTTATCTGTTCAGATTCAATGTCTTGCTTAACCAGTATTATAAGTGGATAATCTGAAAGCCGTCGAGATCTTTTAGAGGAAGTTAGTTATTTGATATATGGTATAAAGCAACAAAAGATAAGTGTTCAATTCACATGATTTCCAGCATATAAAGGAATTGTAGTTAATGAAAAAGTAGATAAGTTGGCTAAAGAAGCAGTTAAGGCAAGAGAAATTTAATATGATGTCCCACTAAGTAGAGCAGCAATAAAAGTAATTATTAAAGAAAAAATAAATAATATATGGCATGAGAGATGGAATTTAGAAGAAAGAGGAAGGCATTTACATAAAATACAGAAGGAGGTAATCATAAGAAATAATAGCATAATGAATAGGAGAGAGAAAATATGGATTAGCAGGTTGATGTTTGGGCATACTAGTTTAAATAATGGTTTAAAAATAATAGGGAAACATCCATCAGGTGATTGTTGTTATTGCGGGGAAACAGAAGGAGTAGAACAAGTGTTGATTTATTGTAGGAAATATATGAAAGAGAGGAAAGAACTGGAAAGGGTAATGAGGAGTTCAGTAACTATGGCTAATTTATTAGAGAAGCATCAATCACATGACATAATTCAAGCATTTATTAAATATTTAAAAGATACAAAATTAGCTGAGAGGATTTAGTATGTATGTGTGTGTGAGTGTATAAGTATGTATAGAATTTAGTTATTTATTTATTTTTCTTAAGATTAGGAAAAATTAATTTCTGAAATTACATCTCCGTCCAGTTGATGGCGGTAATACGCAAAGTGTGTAAACTGCCATAAAACGCAATAGAAGAAGAACACTGGCGCTGATGGAGGAGAAAAAAGGAGAATGAACAGAAAAATGGCAGCAGGGGAAAGTAAAGCAAGTATGACAGCGTATTGGGGCCAGAATACATTATGTTTAATTACGAGAATAACATCATAAAATTACAAGAAAAAAGTTGTTTTAATGAAGAAAAAAGCTTAGAAAGTCATCAAGATCTGACGTGACCGGTTCAGCAAGTTCACGTGGCGTAACCCAACTGCCTCCTAGTAGCTTGGTTTCAATCTTAGCGTCATGTTAAATGTTATGCATCAAACTGTTGAGAGTGACTGCAGGCTGAACAGGTGGGATCAGAGTTGGAAATGGCAGCAGGGGGTGAGCAGACAGGCCCTATAGAGACTATCTGGACATCAGATTAGATGGCAGACGGCTGGCAGTTGGACAGGCACGCTGGCAGGCCGACCGAGTAGGAAAAAATGAGGAGACATAATGTCAGCAGAAGACAACAAAGTGATTGAAACAAATTTGGCCTAGGTATGCAGATCTGGCAAAGACTAGGAGGAAAGACGGTCTTCAAACTGCTGATATCAATGAATGTCTGACGTGAAGCAGCGGGAGCTCAGAGTGAAAAGAAAGCAGGAACTCAGACAAAGACAGTCACAAAGTTGTAATTATGCTGATGTGTTTTCTCATTGGTCTAACTCGTATCCCTGTGTTGTACCCGTGAAAGAGACGAGAGGAAGGATGCATCTTTGGTTCCTAGATTTGCTGATTCTTTAGAAACCAATCAGTAGGATATTCCTAAAACGTCTTACCCTTCTTAATGCCTCTTTTAGAAAAAAATACTCTCCTAAAAGCATGCCAGTGGAGCTTTTCTTTGAAGCAGTCCCTTAAAAGGGGCCAATTATGCAAGATTCACCTTTTAGATGTTTTTATACCTCCATTTGGTTCTCAACTGCTCCTAAAAACAGTCCAAGCTCTTAAAAAACACTCGGCCATTTTTTGACAAACGTGTGAATGTTTTTTGTTAAGTCACAACTGATGGGCACTGCGCTGTTACCTAGCAACTCAAGCTGAGCTCCAGCACATTTGGTCAACTGTAGACGTTTATTCAATGGCTGCTGGAAAAGACAAGTGTTTTTTTTTTTTTTTGTTAACTTACCATCCAAACAGAACTTGCTGTATTCTTGTTGGTTGTGCAGGAGGCTCCACCTCTGCTCTCCAAAGATGAACATTTGTATAATTACGCATCTGTTTGCAGCTATTTTAACGTGCGAGTGTTAACATTGAGTTGGGCCATAGACCCATTCTAACATGTTCAAGGAAGCATAAGAGGTCACACTGAAACTGTTCCAGTCTTAAACCAAATCTGGTGCTAAAGCTTGAAATGCTTGCATAAAAAAAACACCTAAATTATTTTCTCAAAAGTCAGAGAGAAACACTGATATGATTTTTCAATTAAATGAATCTCCCTGCCAATCACATTTCAAGCTGATCTAAGCAATATATGAGTAAAAGTTTCATTTTGAACCTTTTACTGTTTCACTCAAATTGCTTTTAGGTCAATACTAACCTAATATTTGCCTTAGTTTTATTCACTTTAGCCAAACCTAAGCTGCTGTTTTCTTACATCAGCAGTATTCACCCCAGAGAGATTTCTTCTTTTTTCTTTTAAGTCATTCATAAATGCCTCCTGTCACCAAACCAAATTTACCATCAGATACAGTTAACCTGAGTAATACCATTATGGACTTTTTAAATCATGGTTTAAAGTGCAACTAACCCCCCCAAAAAAAATTTTCTCCTGGTAAATAGTCTGCATGGGTTTTTCAGGCTTCTATCTTTGTTTCTGTGCAAATTTTGATGTTTTCATGTAAATTTATTTAATTCTGCAATATTTTGCCTAATACCACTTCAGTACTGCCACCTTTATGTTGAACAGTCGCTACTGCAGTTGAATTTTCTTGGTTACAAGAGCACACACAAACACAAAGGAATGAACTAATAAAAGTTAAGTTTGTTTTGCAATGCAAACATGGCAGTTCAAAGTGCTGTACATCATAAAAACGTAATACAACACCAATTATGAAGCAAACATTAAACATTTCATTTAGTCAAATATCATCATCAAACAAATATACATTAAATATATTCAATGTGATCAATGTTCCAGTTATTAATCAGTAGTAGTTGGTTGTATGTTTTTTTTTTACAATGCAGCTCCAGCTAGAAAGTTTATTTCAATATTTTTTTTACTGCTAGACATAGTTTGACAAATACATAAATTCAAATTAAAAGTGTTAAACTGAACACTTTTAATTGTTCCAAGTTTAATCTTACAGCACATTTCAGCAGCAAGGCATTTCAAAGTGCTTTACATCATGAAAACATAAGACATGGCATTTTGTCAAATGCCATCATTAAAATCATCTATACACATCCTATATGTCAGTCAATATTCCATTTATTATTGTCCAAAAGAATCATCATTGTTTTGCCAGTTTTGTGTACGTTTTTTTTTTTTTTTTTTTTTTTTTTCAGATTTGTTTTCCATAAAAACTTGACCCAACCACATTAAAGGACAGTGGGCAATGAACTGATGAGGGAAAACCAAAATGGAACAAGTCAAGGCTTCAGAAACGATCAGAACACAATATAATCAGCTTAATCTTAAAATGTATCGATCACCATCCTCCAACCGCTCTGCTCTAAAAGCCTTCCAATTATCAGTTTGTTGACGATGGTGACGATATCAACAATAGTGACTATAGCATTTAATGAGACCTACCTGTACAGTTTCCATATCGGCTGCTATTGTTTCTTAATGATAGAAAGTCACCAGTGCCTGACCCTTGACCCCAGCCGCCCTCTGAAGGTTTAACCCCCGCCTCAACATAACTCTGGTTCAGTCTCTTTTGAATCAGATCAATAACCTCCTCTCCCATCCAACTGGTTATCTGCTGCTCACAGTGATTGATGCTTCCTGCACATGTTTGTTAGCAGGTCATTCAGTTATGATAATGAAGACGAATCCCCTGTCGACTGATAGAGGCTGATAGAACGATGGAGAAGATGAGCTCATGTGGGAAATAAGGGCTGTAAAAAGAGATAAAACGGATTCCCTTAAAATTAACATGTCGGCTTCATGAGCCCAGAACCTGGATTAAGCATGGGAAATTATGGGGATTCCATTAAAAAAATTAAGTTTACATTATGCCTGTCATGATAACCAATTTTGCTGGATGATTAATTGTCCCAAAAGTTGCTGTGATAAATGATGATATTGTTGTTTTGAAATCATTTCCAAGTAACATAATGGTAACAGCATAACAATCCAAGTTCACCATCTCAAAGGTAAATACATTTTAATTTCGAATTAACATTTAACACTGGAAGTGGAAGACATTTTAAATATCCAAAATGAATAAACAAAAATCAGAAAGAACAAATGCGGTTAATTATGAAGTTTGTGCAAACATAATTGCAATTCAAAAAGTGTCTAGCTGCACCAGCCTTTTTCATCCAGTCTTTGGGAAAAGGAGACAGAAACGAGAAAAATAATCAACATGCAAATGGAAATGATCAAGCTTGTTTTAATTTATCATGCGATTGATTTATTGCTTACTGTGACAGGCTCACATTCAGTCATCATTAGCACTGATGTCATGTTAATTTTAGGCTTATTTGAATCTTTATTTATAAAGATTTCTGATTTATCAAACCGTTGCTTGCAGAATGTAGTTGGGTCTCTGTCCTTCTGGAATCTGCAATGCATATTCTACAAAACAAAGTCGGGCTTAGTGGTTTCCAAAGTCAGGGATTTAAGTCGGGGTTACAGCAGTGGTTGGGTCTTAAGATGATATCCGGATTTTAAAATAAGAATGAGAAACAATTTCTAACAGCACATTGTGGCCCAGAACACAGAGTGGAACCAAATAAATGGTACAATACGTGTCAAGACTTTCTTGTATAATGAGCTTATTAGCAAAGTTTACAAACTTCTTCAGGGTCAAAAGTCAGCATCTTCTGTTCTTGTTATATTTTCTGTTTTCCAGTGTTAATGGTGTTTTTGCAGATGCAAATGACCACATGTGCATTAATGTGTGCATAAATTCACTTTCTTGAACTGTGAAAAGTTAGAACTCATTTTTACTTTGAAATACATGCATATATATATTTATTTACTGATATCTGATCCAAGAATTATGTCGGAATTGGTCCTGATACCAGATCAGTCCTAACACTAGCTTTTACTTAGCAATTCTTCAGTTTGTAGAAAAACACAAGTGGAAGTGTTAAGTCACTTCCACTTAACACAGTTTAATATCAACCAATACGCTGCTCTCAGTTTAAGTTTGTAAGAAAATAATAATTTATTAAATTTAAAGGCTTCCAACAACTTAATGCCGCACATAAAAGACCTCAGTGAAAGTGTTTGTGTTCAATAGTGATCAAAATATGTAGGGCTGAAACAATTAATTGCTCTGTGATTAATAGGATTAATTGTAATTAACTGATTATTCAAATAATTGTCAACTAATTTAGTAATTAATTAATCGTTAACTGGAGTATACAGACTCAAAAAACCAGTCAATTTGGTGAATAACCAAATTTGTCTGTTATTATGTTCTACTTATAATTCAAATGGAATAGTGGTCATTTCACCTGGCTCAGATTCTGTGGGGGGAAAAAAAGTACCTATTAAGCACCTTTGGCTATCCAATTATTAGTCGGTTAATAAATAAAACGTAAACAGATCACCCCTACACTGTTTTGATAGCAAGTCAAGTGGAAACAACTGAGCTTTTCACATGTTGGTAAAACAATTTTTTTTAGCTTTAGTAAACATTTAATTGATTAAAATAATTTTTTTTCTCATTTAAAAAAGCAATTGAATTATTTGCAACTATTAATGTATTTGTAATGTAAGGCTTAATTAGTTAACCAGAAAGTTTGCAGAATCCACCAATTTTTTTTTATCCCATTAATCATTAAGCAATCGGTAGATTATTTGTAGATTGCAGCCCTAAAAGTATACCATTTAAAATATTAGTCAAATTCATTAACAGCTCAGAAGTTAGAGGTTTTTGCATGGTGAAAATATTAAATACTGTCTAAAATTGTTGAATGCGCCTTTATATTTGAGATCTTATCAACTCAGACACCGCGACTGTCAGACTTCAATTTCTTTCATGCGGTTTACCTCTGATTCTACATTACTGTTTGCCACAGACTACCTGCTTTTATCAAGTAGATTTGCATAAATCTAAAATTCGACAGCAGGTAGCCGCAAATTTGGTAGCCGCAAACTTCCCAGAGTCTTCAGCAGCTAATTAACTCGAGGAGGCGGGTTCAATTTCACTTCTGTAAAAGCTAAAAATCGACTGCAGTGTCAGCCGCAAGAAAAGTTGGAGCTGTGCCTACAGAGAAAACTCATATTCTTCAATTAAAGTTGAAAAGATCGGCATTCTCTCTGTGTTGTTTCCTAACCGTCATGCCACGCTACAACTTCATCTGAATGATGATGATGAAGATGATGATGTTGATGGTGGTGGTGGTAATTATTTCTTCCCAGAAAAAGAGCACAACTTCATTTTGCAGCGTTTATGTCGGGCTGCTATTCAGCCGAGCTGTTATGAAAGAAGATAGAAGGTGTGGATCCACTCCCATCTGCCTTTTGCAGGGGTCATTTTCCCTCCAACCCTCAGTAATTATGATCAACAGAGTATTCACGGCGTTCTCGTGCAATCAGCGGTGTGACGCAGCTGCCTGCTCGTCGCAGGCCAACCTCGTGTAATGTCTTCCATCTCGGTGGCTGTTCAGGTGTTTGCTGGAGGCAACAATAGCAGCAGATGAAAGCGGCACTCTAACCTCCCCAATCACCTCTCATGGTGCTGCTGCTCATTTAAGGGGAAAAACACAAAACAACAACAAAAACATGTACATTTCAACGCTACAGAAATTTCATATATATATATAGAGAGAGAGAAAAAACTTGCCAGAAGACACAAGATGCAGAGTTTTTTGTCAACCTGCAGTGTTCAATAAGATGTTGAGCGAAAGGAAATGTTAAAAAATGGAGATTTGGGATTCAACCTACAGATCAACAAGAAATCTAAGTCGAGACCTGAAGTCACCTGAGGAGTTCTCTGGACAATATGTCATTGTGAATGGTCTCCTGTGTATTTATTGCCATGTGGGGTTCTCAGTAAATACATAGGGGTCAAATATTTCACTTTGCAACATTGCTTTGAACCCCGTTTACTGTACACATCATCCCAATAGAAAAATTTTTCCCAAAAGCCTTTTAAACAAAAATTACTAAACTATAGCTCATACAGTTTGGGTCTCAAAATAACGTTGCGACAGAAAACTATCCTTCAGAGCAACCTTGATTGATCTTAGCAGTTGTTCACAACATTTAAGCCACAAGTGTTACTGTAAAATCTATATAATAACTAATAGAATCAGTGTGGAGAGTGACAGGTTATTAAATATAGTTTACTCTACCTCAATGATGCATCCAAATCATATCAAAAGACACCCAGCGAAAGTTTATCTTCATCTGGTTATTCTTCTAACTTGGTTTTCATAATATAGTCTCCTTTGTCTGAACAGTCAATATTTTCTTCAGAAGCAGAATGTGAAAAAAAACCTGAAACCATGAGAGAAAATGCAGACATATTTGAGATCCGGCTAAAGAAATCATTGTCACTTTGTTTCTATTTGCGCAGATGGAATGTAAAACAGTATTTCCTTATTGGAGAGGAAGTCGAGTGTGTCATTTCGCTGTCAGTAATTTCTTCTGAGTGCTGCGCTGAGAGGCGAACTGTTACATTTAGCCTGTGGACAAATACGCATACAACATTTGTTTGATTTTTTTTCTTTTTTTCAATTTGGCTTCACTGAAGAAAAAAATAACTTCATAGAAACGTAGCGGCCATGTTGGCTGTTTACTCAGATGGAAAATGGGTTGCCGTCGTACATTTCTAACCTTTAGCTGAACCCGTATTCATTTCTTTATTTCATTTGTTTGTGTCATATTCAGCTTTTACAGAGGCTGGAAAGTGCACGGCGTTGAAGTAATAATTTGTTTTGGAAATCAATTTCTTCAATTTAAGAAATGATGTGCTCATATTCACTAATAGACTGGCAGATAATAAACAGCTCACAACCACAGTGCATAACTTCTCAATCACGCCTGTTTAATCACAAATGTCACCTGCTCTAAAACAGAAAAGTAAAAACAAAACACTTCAATTATATATGATGGAAACAAACTTCTACGTAACCACAGCTGTTTATAAAGAAACATGTAGATGAAATTCAGAAGATAAAATTCAGAACATTCATGTTTCTAATTTATTGGTGGGAATGAAACAAATGAAAGAGATGATGTTTATGACAATAAAATGTATTTTAAAAATGTAGAAGTCTCTGATCTCTTGTATATTATCTGACGTAGATATCATTGTTGCAAATCAACTTGATTTTCTGAAATGTCTTAAAATCCCTTCTTTTAACTCCACTCTCGTCAAGCTCCTTAGACTTTTTGATGTGACGATTGACAAATATTGTCATTTGCTCACAACAAATGTCATCTTGAGTTGTTGAAAAACCATTTGAATTCAATCATACATACATTCCAGATGATCCTAATTATCAAACAGCACAGTAAGCTCAATTATTCAAAGTAGTGAAAGCTTTCTATCAAACTGTTGTCCTTATTGACAGTCAGATTTTTCTTGGTAACCCCACCGAAGTGCAGTAATCATACTTATTTTAATCTATTAGCAATGCTCCCTATTTAATGAGTCATAAATAAAATAAATTACAAAATCTGTTTTCATGATCACTTTTAATCTGCTTTATTTTATTTTTCCTACTTGGTGTGTATTTACTTTTATAGGCTACCAGTTTTTGTTAAAACGCTGCTATTGTATTTCTTAAAAAAAAAAAAGGAAGAATGATTTAGCATAAGAGCTAAAGGTTTATTATATAACAGATTTCCTGTGGATTTATTTAAAACGTGAAAGCAATGATGTTCACATTGAAGCACTTTATAGGAATAGAAACATGTAGCCAGGCAGTAGCGAGCAGAGGGTTTCTAGTGATTGTTGACATCTGTTACATATCCATGCTGTTCCTGAGGTCGGGCTGCAGATGACTTGCAGGGATGAATAGCAGAGCGCTGAGTGGATGACTCATCTGGTAGAGTGATAAGACATCCCTCTGATTTCTCATTAACCGCCACCAGCCCCATCGGCTGACTCTACACTAGTCTTATTTTGACCAAATCCCCGCAGCGTATGTTAAGGTCACTGCAGAGGCAAGAAATCCCGACACTCTCTTTTCTGAAACGCTGATGGTGATGTGTAATATTGATATAAATTTGTTCTGAGCACAGATTAAATTTCTAGCACATGCTGTGGTTTGAACTGTAGCCCTTAAAGCCAAAATGCAGCTGCTCTGTTGGGCCTTTTCTGTGAATTATGACTCAACATTTTGCACCAATATGCAGAAATAAACTAGATAAAGTACAATGCAGAGGTAAAAACCTTTACCAGAGCCTTACAAAGCCACATAGACGCTTCTAGTCAGAACTACTGATAATAACTGAACACTATGACCACATATCACCAATACTGGCTGTACTTAGTTCCGGCTGAGTACAGTATTTAAATCTGTCATAAACAGCTGCATGAAAGTTTTTCACCAAAACATCTCAGTTTGAATGTCGAACTGCATTGAGTTGCTGCCATGTGACTGGTTAATTTCCTATTTTTGTAAACAAGTCGCTGTACGGTGTACCTAATAAAAAGCTAGCATGTTGCCACTTTATCTTTTTAATATTAGAATTAGAATTGTGAAAGAAATATTACAAAATAACAGAAAATTCTAGCATTAAAGGCCAAAATGATTTCACGCTGATTCTCTTTAAACCACCAATAAATCAAACTGATCGTTCATCCCAAGCCGCAACAAACGCTGTCATCGGACAAAAGAGAAACTAATTTCTCACCGTGCCTTTATCGAAGAATGGCCCTCTGTGCACTCAGTGTTTATGAATAAATTATAGTTGGACTCAGGGATTTTACTGGGTTTTTTTGTTTTTTAATAGTTGTGCATAATAAAACTGGCAAATTCAGCAGTTGTAAAAACATGAAGCGGACTCTTCAGCTCTTTTTGTAATGCCAACCGTCACAGATTGAAATCCTCTTAACATGTTAAATCACCTCCAGAACTCGCATTTAGAAAGAAGTTCAGCAATTCTGTATTTCAAAGGTCCTTTTAGTTACAGGAATAATCACTCTGAAAGCATTTTCTGGTCTCAGTGGTAAGACTGATAAAAAATAATACTATTAATTTACAGTTGGTATGTAATGGAAACATGGATTTCTACCACAACAAATGATTAACAAGAAAATTCTAGCATTAAAGGCCAAAATGCAGATGTTAACATCTGCAGTGACCTTAACAAATGTTAACAAATGTTTAATAATAGCCTTACGATAAAAGATTTTTACACATGCAAGAAACATCGCTGACCTGGCAATAACTGCGTTTCCATTACAAATGTGTGCAAAACTTTGTAGATATTCCACTAATGTTGAAAAAACAATTTTGATTTCGCAATTGCAGTGCTTCTGTTAAATAAGTAATACGGTGGAAATCACACTTGAATGAGTTTATTCACGCAACAAGTCATTAGTTGTCTTTTTCATATTTTCCGCCAGTAGCAACATTCGGTTGTTGATCACATGACTCGTGTGATGCGAAAAAACGTTTCCATTGCAGTTTTGTGAAATACACTCATTGTGATTTTTTTTTTTAAATTTGTGTTTCTATTAAAAATTTGTTTTCAATTCCGGTTTGTACAATTTTAAGGTCAATGGCAATGCAGCTACTGTAAGTCATAAAATATATCAACAAAAGCTGAGTTTCCATTGCAAATGTGCACAAAACTTTGTCAATATTCTGCAAATGCCAACCTGCGCAATTTTATGGTCTGAAAAGCAGATTTCAGCGTTTCCTTATTTGAGGGCATGATTGTAAAGGGGGCAAGGAAATAACTGCAAAGTTGTGATTAAACATTTCCGGTCCAATTGTTGCCACAAAAGCGACCAGCACGATGGTCCTCCACGTGAGCTGGTCAAACATTCGGAGACTAAAACCTCCTGGAAACATGTTGTCACTCTAAAGAACTCTCTCTGCAGCCCTGCAGGGTCTTTCACTTCACCCAGTTGGTTCCTGCCCTATTATGGTTGTTGTACGGTTGACCTTTAGATCCTCACCTCGGCTGGAGTCTTATTGATTTGCTCCTAAAGGGAAAGTTAAACCTGTTTTGAGTTTGCTCCCTTATTCCCCTCAGAGTTTCTGGGAGCCATCCAGGGTCTTTATACGCAGGACTCCCTACCCTAACCTCTCAGATCCATAAGTAGCACACAATGCTCTGGTGACTATAGTCTCCAAATGACAAAATTAGCTGCTACATATAACATTAACATGCATATTGCTGTTCTGAGAGGAAAAGACTTCCTTTGGTTGACCTTTCTTCGCTGCCTTTTCATTGACCACATAATTGCACAAATTGGAATTATGATAAAATTGTTTAATGGAAACATGTTTGATAAAAGGTTTTTGCGCTAGGATGAGGTGGTTTTTCGACTGCATCAAAATTTGTGTATTTTGCAAAACTGCAATAGAAACACTTTTTTTGCATCACACAAGTCATGTGATCAACAACCAGGTGATCATATGACTGGTGGTTACTGGTGGAAACAACAAACAAGACGACAGGAAGTGGTAGCAGGATGATTGTGTGGCATGTTTTTTAATGACATATCAACTCAGCAAACGTATTTAGATCAGTTGAATTGCATTTTTTATTTAATGCAAAATTGTGTTTTTTTTTACATTAGCAGAATATCAACAAGGTTTTGCACACATTTGTAATCAAAACAGAGCTACAGTCTTCCTTATTCCGTTATGTGGGATATAAATATGCATAAATTCCTCAACAGCTTTCTGCTCTGCCTCTGTAGGGGCTCAAACCGATGGACCACAATGGACTCTCAGATCCTTACGTCAAACTGCACCTACTGCCTGGCGCCAGCAAGGTGAGTGTCGTCACTGTTATTGACTGTATGTCCTCTATCATCCCAGTTCTGGCTGGTTTTCCTCAATCAATGTTTGTTTTGAGAAACTTTGAGTTAAAGATGGATGCTTAGCAATCAGTCAGAGGTTCTTCTTTGTGTCCAGTCCGTTTTTGTTGTTCGGGGTGAAACACGTTCTGTTTGGTTCTGATTGGCTGAATAAGCTTGGTATGTCTCCTTAGCTATTACTAGTATACACCTAACCCTAACCTACGCCATCCTCAACCTGAACTTGTTTCACACAAAACCTCTAAACCCCTCGACCTAAAAACGAGGTTCACCGTTATGAGCAGGCTCTCCTTCGTAAATTACCCGACGGTCCTCATAAGGTTAGTAAATATCCAGTCCCAGAAAAGGTCCTAACTAGGTCACATAAATGAGTATTCACACACTCCATAATACACAGATGAAGCTGGAGCGACGGACAGATGGATGGATGAACAGGGAGAAAATGTGCTGGACATTCTAACTTCAAAAGTTGAAACTAAAGAAAAGATTTTCTACGTCCCACCATTGATTTTAGCAGCAACTGTTGCAGATTCTCTAATATAAACTTTGGTTCTTCTGCCAGAAAAATTGTGAAACTGAGTAAATCTGCTCCTGTAGATATAAACTGTCGAGATGACTCAGTGGTTGTTTTATTAGGGACAGTGAATTGTCTCACTTTTATTGCACCAGACAGAAGTCTTTGACAATTCTGTTAATCCTGAAACAAGAGATTCTGCAAATGATTAAAATCCACAAAGCAGCTTATTGAAAGCCAAAGATGTCTGATTATCCGTCTACCTGACTCACATCTCCTCTTCCTCTCAAGCTTTTCTACGTCCCACCATTGATTTAAGCTTTGCAGTTATTTGTATCATGTATCATGTGTACAAAGTCAAATATCTACATGTGTAAGATTATTTCCTTATCGATGGGTATCCCACAAATATTACTGAATATTTTTAGCGCATGGTGCAATAATCATAAATAACACTTTATTAATAATCATATATTTACAGACATTCCTATAGATTACAAAATATATATAAATATATTTTTTCTGAATAAAAATTTCTTCAGGAAAAATGTTCTTCTGCTTTCAGTAGATGTTTCATACACATGTATCTATAAGCAACTATAACTTTATTTATATTCAGCCTTTTAAGATATAAAGATCACAAAGTGCTTCACAACAAATCAATACAACAACCAGTTGAGACACAAACAGCATGACTTTGTTTTCAGCCTAACTTGTATTTATGAAGGGGATGCTTTTGGGCAGAGGTAAAACCTTCATGTTCAGTTATTCAGTCTTTGTCTTTCATGCTGAGATTTTCAAGTTGCAATCTTCAGTTCTGGTGCTGACACTGTCACCAGAACTGTGACTGACATAGAAATTGTTGAATGCTCCAAAGGGCTTATTTTCTGTATTTGATCAGTTTCTCAGGCATGAACATGGATGCTTCTCCGTTGATCACGCCACCATTTTGTCTTATCTGCCCTCTAATGAAGACAAATAAAATCCTCAAAATGAAGTAGCAGAATTTCACATTGAAAACATAAAATTTGTCAGTGTGCCGTCACAAACATAAATCATGTGGGACTTTAAGTGGAACGGTGAAGTAAACATTCCAGGTGGGTCTGTTGTAAAGCAAAGCATTGTGGGACTGCTTGGTGCGGCAGAGGATCTGTGATGCTGTGGGGCCAAGTTCCCTAGAAACTTAAGATCTTGACATCATTACGTTCGTGCTGATTGTGCAGGAGGCTCTACCATTGCTTTTCAAGGATGTACGGTTATATAATTGTACATCTGTTTGCAGTCATTTTCACATGCGAGTGTAAACGTGGCCAGCAGCAGCTGATTTGGATTTAAAGTGACAGGAGGTCCTAAAACAGCCCATTCTGAAACTGAGCAGACTAAAATCTCATTATCTAGAAATTATTTTGTGTAGATAATGTAATGAACATGTTTATGGTATGATTCATAGATCTATCCTAACCAAGGAAGCATAATAGGTCACGTTTAAAGTCAAATTTTCTGTCTGTGCACCACAGGTTTGAGCTGCAAACAAAGATAGAGGAACACTTTAAAGGCGGAGACTGTTAGTTCTCTGCAAGCAGAGGGAAACACTCATCATGTCTGTCACCCTTTATTGTTGCCTTCAGGAGTTTGTGTCACTGTGAGTTTTCCAGGCAGCATTCGGCTCCAAAGCAGCAAGCAGAACATAGTGTTTTTGTCGGCACATCTAATTTAAATAAACCATGGGTTGCTCCATGTGTCCTGACACTGACGGGGAACTTTGAGGTGTCACAGCTCATTTTCCAGAAGTGCACAAATGTAATAATTAGCAAGGGTGCAAAGATAGACGGGAATATCAGGAATAATCAATTCAAAAAGAGCTTTTGAATGAAGCTATCGTGCAATTATTCCCCTACAAACAAGTCTGTCTTCTGCTGCTTTAAATCAAACAGCTCTTCTGATTTAATCTCCTGAGGTTAAGGCGGAAATCTGCCAACTGTATACATCATCTGTGATTATCTCCCTTCTTACGGGAAGGATTTCTGAGGTACAAGAGAGCAGATTGCTTTGTTTGTTCACCACACATTTTAACAACTTCATCCTTCCAAAAAGAAAATGTTTCTTTTTTTTTAAGAAATGCAACAATTTACCTGAGAAAAGCCCTCACCAGACTCATCTCTCCACTTTACAACGCTGCATTCAACAGTTTGCATTGGATTTTGTGATTATAGGTTTGGATTCTATAGAGAGCAAAGAGTGCCAAATTACAATTAATAATTTGTGAAGTAATTATTTAAATGTCATTCATTGTTTAAAAGTGGAAATAAATACAAAAACAATACATTAAATATAGAATTAATTATATTTGACTCAATATAATTAAATATATTGATTTAATTTTAAAAACAATATATTTCATATTTTATATTCTAGAGGTGAAACGGATCATGATTGTCAGCACACATTAGTAAATTTACCACAAATCCAGTGTTTTTCAAAGTGAAGGTCACCAGGGGGCGCTACGGAGGGCTCAGCAGGTTGAAGGGAAAATAAGAAAAAGAATGCAAAAATTTTAAAAATTAGTCTAATACACTTTTTAATCATAAATGTAACTATTTTTTTTAATCATAAAATCAAATCAATTTTTCAAAGATCATTTCCCATTTGCACTTTTATCAAGATGCTTTGCACTTCAACCTAGCGTAGCAAGCGCAAAACGGAAAAGTTTCTGACAAGAGAAGAACCCGTATCTGTTTAAAATCAGAACGTACGTGGCAGCTGTTATGCTAAATGAAAGTAATAATTATGGAGTAATGAATAAAAATGAGAAAACATTCTCTTCAAATTTTGAGGGTCTACAAAGGGGGTTCCTTCGCCAGAAGCTAATGCTGTTTGTGAAACCCTGCTCTAATCATTCCATCCTAAAAAAAAAAAAAAAGAACAGTCTACGTTAATAAGTGGACCTGAAAAATGAAATACGCATTACATATTTGGCTTTCCCTACACCCAGCTCTTTGATGACATATTGTCTCGTTAAAGGCAGTGATTGATCCTCAGTCATCTTGTTAGATTCTTCTGAATGAGGCTCTGTTTCTGGAAACGTGCTGCCGTTTTACGTCGAGCAGCTTTCTGACAGCAATTTCGTGTCCTTTTAGACTCATAGCAGCTGTAATCATTCGAACCAGAAATGCACAGTTAGAATGAGTCAAAGGTTAGCTTGAAACAAACAGTAATTATCCTCTATGAGCCACCACCACTCAGCCAACCACTGACTTAATATTGCATCTACTTTCTGGAAGCGCTGCTTCCTGCATGTATGAAGAGAAAAAATGAGAGGATCCTCTAAAAACGCCCTTGCTCTTACAAATGGACTAATAGTTTCTGCCATTTGCTGAAATGCTGAAGGTCAAGATGTACAGTTTTAGTCTGGCTCTCTGCTGCTGCTCTCCTTTCCTTTCCCCGCTGATAAAGTGGTGCATCTTCTGTGAGGCGGTGTCATGGCAACAGTGTCAGCACCCACAGCTTGGAAATTAACTTCCCAAGCTCATACTAATGCTCCTTTTTACAGTTTCTGACATGAAAGCAATTATTTTTAGGGTCTTGATAGTTTGAAGGACAGGTGTTTTTATTTTCTCTCTCATTTGTTTAAATTTATTCTGGGGTGTTTCCGGGTATTTCTCTGTGTTCTGGTGGTGTCATCACTAATACCAACCAAGCTCCTTTCAGCTTAACTCAAATAAATTTGAGTTGTCATGGATTCTTGGACCAGTAAGTCGAATAAACCTCTCCATGGTGGCCTGTTGCCACTTGAATGTGTCTCCTGTCTCAGTATGAGGCCTCACGGGGGCCTTTGCACATTCTGCCGGCAAAACACGATGCCGTCTCCTTCCTGTCGACGTCCCCTCAAAATAGTCATTAGGCTCGGTCGAAGAGCCTCATTAATGGCCAGCTGAAGAGGTCATAAGTTATGTTTGCGTCCTAATGAGAAGTGACGTTTCACGCTCTGCTGCGAAGCCGGATCACAGCTTCATCACTTCAGAAACCGCAATCCAACACAATGAAATTCTTGTAATTATTCCAGATTAGGCTGCACTGACGGGTAACATTAAAGTTAGTGGTGGGACTCGATTGAAGATTTTAATTGAGTTAATTGCACGGTCTGTAATTAATTAAAAATATTTTAATAGCTTGAAGGACAAAAAAAAAAGCTACCAAAAAATATGCAACATTTTCAATTTCAAAATGACTTTTGCTGCTAAAGTATTGAATAACTGCACATATGAGCTCAACATCAAACATATCAATTGCTTGTTTTTCCATCTTTTATTTAAGTTATTAAGCCATCAGATTGGTGCAAAATTGTATTATACCTGTTCAGCTTTCAAGTGTTGATCATTCATGGAACTTCTTTGAACAAATCCCTCTTTAGAAATGTAGACTGTGGACTGTAGCACTGGGGATGTCTGCGCTGCTCCATGTTTAGCATTGAGATGCTATTTCAGGCTAGCTTCACTGATAAGTTCGCTCCTTTTAGCACAACTTAACACAACAGTCTTTTCAGGCTTTGTTGTCCATCGCTGTTGTTTGTAAATGTTGCTTTAGTGTCTGATTTATGAGTGTACCAGAAACAATGAATGACTAAAGTCTCAGCTGGAACCTTTGAATGTAACAAAAATACAAGTAATTAATTAATCAAAATGAAAGCCTTAAAGTTCTGGCCCTAGCTAAAGTACAAATTTAGCTAGGACTTAAAAACCTTGATTTTAGTGAAATCTCAGCTTTCAGCAACTATTCAAATAATATCATGTGGGAACATTTTTTCTAAGTGCAAATGTGCATTTCTTCATCTTGATTTGATCTGCATTTAGTAATAGGTACTGAATCAGTTCATCACTGGTGAACTGTCAGCTTGTGTATGGCGAGTGCAGGTCAGAGGTCGTACTCAGATGTTTGTTTGTTTGGTTTTTTTCTTTGATCAATTTAATTGCCTTCGCAATTAAATTTCCATCATGTACTTTGAGCACAAAGTTGAAAATGTCTGCGCCTCTGCAACAGATGGTCAAGTGTGTGAATTATGATTTTGTCAAAATGACAGATGGCCTTCAGATGTTTTCCATCATCATTTTAAAAAAATAAAGATGGAAAATATTTGCAACCACTTGACATACTACCAAAAAAGTCAAGGTTTTATTTATTTTCATATATAAAAACATCCTCCCACTACAGAATTATGCTCAACTTTTTATTGGTCTCTCATAATAAATCCCATTAAAATGTGGATTTGAATGGCTATGAATACTTTTACTAGGCCATGTGTAGTGCAGTTTCCTGGCTTGTAGAGCTCACTTTTTAAAACATTAACACCCAATAAAAGCCAGTAGTGTCATAAAAACCTTAAAGCCATGGAGCAGACTGGCACTGTGTTTTTTTCTACTTATAGGTTGTGATTCCAACAAATGAGAACATATTAACAGCACCCATGAAAACATAATTATATCAAGCCCAGGGTTTATTGGATTTAAGTGAAAGTTGCTTTCAGGAGCCATTATGGTGTTTAAAAGTGTCGGATCGTGTATTTGTGTTGCTCCTCAGTCATCCAGGAGGATCTCTCTTTAGAGTGCACCTGCGCATCAAACCTCCCACACGTCCCTTTTTAGTTTCAGATGTAAGATGTAAGGGGCTTTTAAAATTACAGCTAGTTAGAGCAGAGATCTCGAAGTCAAAGGGAAAGTACTGTAGTAATTGGCTAGAGAGCAGCACCTTTTTAGCCTCCACTGCTGAAGCGATTATGACACCAGTGGTTCATTTGTAGCATCCCCCCTTCGCCTCTGAACTGCTGCTGGTTGAGCTCCAAAACTGGCTTCTTGCTCCAGATATGAAGTCATTTTTTTTATTTAACACCTTGTTGTTTTTCCATGTTAAGATTGTGTTAAAATCTCTGAACCATCAATAACTTCTTTATTTGTTGTGCAAGTTTAAGGAACACGGCTTAGATATTTCCCTGCTGTAAAACACCTGATTTGGCTGATTGCAGTTCAGCAAACAGCTGGGCTGAAGCAAGGAAACACCTAAAACACGCAGAGCACCAGGGTTGGGCTTTACATGATGAGCACATACAGACAATAAGCAAGAAGCGTTACTTTTTCTCAAATGTCTTCGACAAAATCATCAACAATCATACTTGAATGCAGACTATGATTAATCATTATTCCAGTTTTCCAGATTCATGTAATTGATTTCAGTGTAAACTAACTGTTTTTAATTGGAGTGAATCACAAGCAACATCATAGGCTTTTCAATTAATCACAACCATTCAATTTTGGACTTTCCCTGTATTTTTAGAAGATAATCCATCCTCCCGTTAGTTTTGAGCACAGGTATTAATTAATACTTTTGCCAGGCAGCAGTGAGATTATATTTGCATGCACGTTACAAGACGTCACGCAAGGACCCTGTGAAACATTTTCCTGGAAGTTAAAAAAAGAAATATTGGCAGCATTTCAATGACTCTGAGGATGAGCTCTCCTTAGCTGTCAGGCGATCCAGTATTCAATCATGAGCATTAAGTGGAGGATGTGATTTGTGTTTCAGGCGAATAAACTCAGAACCAAGACCCTGCACAACACACTCAACCCCCTCTGGAACGAGACCCTGACCTACTACGGCATCACCGACGAGGATATGGTCCGCAAAACTCTCAGGTACGCTCATCGTCAAAATGACAATAGTGATATGTATCAAAGAAAAGGCAAAAATTCAGAATATTTGGGAAAAAAGACAACAAATGGAGTTAGTGGGGGGAAAATGGAAGCTGAGAAGAGAAGTAAGGGGGAGAAATGATCAGGAATTACAGCAAGGAAGGAGGAAAATTTAAGTAAATCACAAGAATTAAATTAGGAAGGAAGAGACGAGAATGAAGAAAAGAGACAGAAAGGAAAGAATCGGATTAAACCAAGTCAGAAGGAAGAGAGGTAAAGTGGCATAATTAAAGAAAATTACAGGAACTGGGGAGATAATAAAAAAAGCATAAATGCACGAAGTCTAAGAAGAACAAAGGTTTTAAAAAGTAAAAAGAAAGAGTTAAAGATAACAGATGGAGGTAGGAAAGCCTAGAATAAAATGTTTTTATGTTCCTTCTATAAATGTTCTTCTTGCCCCTGAGGATAAATAACAATTTTACAGTGTTTATTTAACAGCTGACTGTTAGGTCCATAGATGGGCAATCTTCCTGTTTACCCAGTTTGTTTCTGCAAGCTCCAAATCAAAATAAGCAGAATATTTTTACTTTCATACTCAAATGGGAGGCTTAAATTTTTACTATTATTATTATTATTATTATTATTATTATTATTATTATTATTGTTGTTGTCTTTCTTTTCAGTAACGACACATAAGGAAAGACTTGAAGCCAAAAACATTTAACTCCCTGTGAAAATTATGGTATATTTATGTAATGTAAGCGTTACTTCACCTCCACTGACTCCCTTCTTTGCACCAAAGTGTTAACAGCGTGCAATCAAGTGGTGGAGGAAGATTATGCAACCATATGCAGAGTTTTTGTTTTAGATGGAACGAGTACAGATAAGTATGTTGGTAGCCTAAATATATCTCTTCTGTTGGACACATAAAAATCCTGCGATATTTTGACCAGACGGTCACAAACATGCAGCTAACAATTACAATGTGAAAATGTGAACCATGATCCCCATAAAGCAGGTAACTCACATCACTTCACTAGTTAAAGACCAGGGGCCTCATGCATAAAGCGTGCGTGCGCACAAAAAATGTGCGGCGCCATATTTTACGCACAAGTCGGCATGTATAAAAATGAACTTTGCGTCAAAGTTGGCGTAAATATACGCCAACTTTTACGCTGGCGTGAAAATGTGTGGCAGCTACGCAAAGCTGCCACACAAAGCAAAGCTGCTTTTACAAAGCGTCAAAACTCACCTAAATACACTTAAATCTGACGACATTCGGTGTTATTTAGACCAAGAAGCATCAAACCCGATGTTTTTCAGACTTTTAATATTTTATTGTTTAAACGTAAACGATGAAAGTGAACCGCATTTATCCTCAGACAGTAAGTTAACACACACAAAAAATAAAAAAAGCAAAAGTAAAAGGATGCGAAAACCTCACTAGAATGTAAAAAATACATTTCCTCGGTTTTTGTCTCATAAAGATGTAACGCAGTGCTCTGTGCGCCGAAGCGCATGAAATGCATCTATGGGGTCATTTCATTCTCACTAAAAAAAATAAAACATGGTTGGATCAGCAGATTAACTCCCAACAGGTTTGGTTATTTTTAAGGTGATGGAGGTGTGTAGACAACCACACGTATATAAGTAGCTAAGCGAAGGTGAGCCGCTAACTGTGGAGCGCTTTGGCTCTGATGGAGAACATCGCCACTGGAAAGATTCAGAGGGAGCGATTGATCATATAGATCTGCTGGGAAATGTTGATG
Organism: Xiphophorus hellerii; assembly: GCF_003331165.1. Lineage (NCBI taxonomy): Eukaryota > Metazoa > Chordata > Actinopteri > Cyprinodontiformes > Poeciliidae > Xiphophorus > Xiphophorus hellerii. Next base: position 4,626,066 of record NC_045682.1, read on the forward strand.
ATGGTTTATTGGTGTTTAGATTAATCCAGAAAAAAAACATCTTAATGGAGAGTCAGATCAACATCTATGGCAGTGATGGAGTGAATGGAAAATATAATGAAAAATAAAGATATAAAATATGTAGTGGGGCTTGAAAAATGCCTTTAGTTGAATAAGTCATAAAATTCTGCCGCATAAAATCGGAAGCAAACAACATCCGTATGCTTAAATATTGCATGTGGCGTCCCACAGGGTTCAGTACTGAGCTCCAAACTTCTAATGAGATTTTGCAGATGATGCAACCATGTTTTGTCCTGGGAAAGCATTAGAGCAGCTCTTGGAAGTTGTCAGGAAAGGAATCAATAAGCTTAAATATTGATTTGATGAAAATAAATTATAAATAAATGTAATAATTTGTTTGCTCATGATTGATTTGCGAACAAGCAGTAAAAATGACAAAATATTGAATAGTGTAGATATGCACACACACATATACATATATATTAGGGCTGCAACTAACAATTAAATCAGTGATTAATTACTCTATTTGATGATTTTGATGATAAATAGGATAATCAGATAAAAAAATGGTCAATTCTATAAATATTTTATTTAACCACTTATGTTTATTTTATATAATATTAGAAATACATTACAAAAACTTCAAATAAACTTTAAATGATGAAAATAAACATTTTCTTGCCTAAAGTGCAACAGCATAGAATAGAACTATATTTTTTCTTTTAAAAAATGCATGTAAATTCAGGATAAGCCACTTCCTGCTCCCTTTTAAGCTCTTTTACTTTTTATTTTGCAGATCCTTATTTTTGGGGGGGACATTTTTTAAAGTTCCATTTCCTGGGTTTGTTTTGTTGAAATTTTAATTGTTTGACAGGAAATAAACAAAGAAAAGAACACTGCAGGTTATGCCATTCATTCAGAAGCCACCCCTGTGCTCAGTTTTAGAGCCGTTAAACTTTTCAGTTCATTAGTTATTAATTCATATTCCAGCTGAAGAAGTTAGTGTTTGGTCAGACAGAGACAGTCCGTTGTATTTGGGCAGCCGATGTAGTTTCTGACCCACAGTGATTGACTGCCGCTCTTATCAGCGCCCTGCAAACACATTAGTGTGTGTTACCGATGATTTTGTGTCGCACAGCATCAGAATCAACTGAAATGTTGCCGCTCTGAATCCAACATTGAGACCTGAAGAAGCATCAGCATGCGTGAGGCGTGATCTGGTCAGCCATTCCAGTGGACTGCACTCCACGTTCCCAAATAACACAACTCATTTATTCCTGCAAATTGAAACATGATTTCAACACCACCCCTTTTATCAGTACTGTTATTGATATTGAATGTCTGATTGCACAACATCCAACGCAACCTGTGGTCCTATTACATTAGGCCATCGGGCGTACAAAGGCAGCATGTTTTTTTCTTTATACGGCTGCTCATTATGCAGAGAAAAGCACTTCAAACAAACAGTATTCATCTACACGAGCCTGAGTGTGAATCATGTCATGTCAGGGCAGAGAGCCCTTACACAGGGACCGCTCTCTGCATTTATTGGAGACGCACTGTAGGTCTGCTGAGAGCTCCGATTATTGGTTTCCATTGTAACTTTAATGAAATGCTGAAGAGGAATATAGATCCCAGGCTGAAAAGTGAAACCAGAAGCTCACTGTTCATCTTTTACTACTGACTGATTTCTACCTGAATTCAAACTTTCATAGTTTTAGCAACCAGAGTCTCTTCTACTCTGCTAAAGTTGTGTTGATCAGTAGTTCTTTAGGACATACGTACTTCTTGTCACTCCTTTTCTGTTCAGTTCTTAGAACAAACTCACCAATAGTTTCAATAGCTTGTCGAGACAAATGGAAAATCAGCTGATCACATGGCAGGAAGTTTGTGCATCTGGACGTGGTGAAGAAGTTCAAACTCAGAATCAGACATTTTAGATTGTTGGTGCCAGATGTGCTGGTCAGAGATGATCACACCGAGTTTTGCTACATTCAGATAAGAGCAGGAAACAGAAGTTACAATTTAAGTCTCCACAATGTAAATATTAAAAAACTTTTTTTTTAAAAAAGAGAGAAATGTTCCTGCTCCAGTGATTCTCAAGGTACACTTCCACTAATGCGCTAATAGAGCTAATTATTTGTTCATCATTTTAGCACTTTTATGCTAACTTTGAAAGCTCACTTAGCTTCCCCTCAATTAACTTTTCCAGTTAAATTCTAAAAGGGCTAATTCACTTGGCTGTTTTGCGAACAAAGTTCTACTTTTGTGTTGAAATTTTTGGTTATTGACTGTTGAGAATCCTTCCAGTAGTTAGACGTTTACATTCATGCTCTTACTTTGAAGTCTGTTTATGCAGCAGTTCCATTTCCTCTCCTCACATTCCCTTTTTTTAAGAAACTTTGAGGATGTGGCAACAAACAAACCAATGAGACACACAGAAAAATACAACATGAACATTCAAATATGGCTTCTAATTAAGAAAATACAAACAAAAATTCACATATATGATTTGGAGTCTTTTTCCTCACATTCTCCACCCGTGATTTGATGCAGAAACTGACATTTATGATCTGCATGTTTTCTGACTGAAGTCCTACCTTCGTAATTTCGACAAAATCAGCAACTGAGTTAGCAAAACTCAACAATTTTTAAAATTTAATAATAAATGATTTCCTAAACCAACATCTCAAACCAATGTCTAACAGTTTCTTATTTTCATAGAATATCGAGATAAATATTCATAAAATGAGAAAATCTTGCGTATATTCATATCTAAGTGCATAATATTTTTTTCTGACAGTAATGTTTAGAACTATTATTCTATTTCTTATGATGCAGTTTGAACTTTATGAGAAATTAAGCTCCCTTATCAAGCTAGTCGACCCCCTGCCGGTAGATTAGTGTTGGAACCTTTCCAGGTTCCTGATTTCTATCTAACTCATAAATGTTTTTTTTAAGTATACAGTCATGTATTAAAGATTAGTATTGTGTTTATTTCTAAAGTGTCTCAAAACACAAATCTGTTAACAAGTTGAACATCTCACGGTGTGATTTAATTCAAGCATCGTGTGAAGGAGAAGAGAACAGAAAGAGATGAATAATTAATTTGATCTTAAATGTTTACTTCACATAATCAGGACGATTTTTCCATCAAAAAATCTATCAGTGAGTCTTATTGCACAACTTATACATATAATTATCCCATCAGTTCCTGTCACCCTGATTGGGTCTGACAAAGCGCTTCTTGGCAGTTTCACTGCAACACAACTGTATTTCAGCTGGAATCCCGAATAATCTTTTTAATTTAAGCTGCAAAGCATTAATATGAGCTTCACTGTATTCACCTTTTCCTCAATATTTTCTGGTCTCTCAGGATCTCAGTGTGTGATGAGGACAAATTTCGCCACAATGAGTTTATCGGGGAAACGCGGATTCCCCTCAAGAAGCTGAAGCCCAACCAAGTTAAAAACTTCAACAACTGCCTGGAGAAACAGTTGCCAGTAAGTGTACAACCCAACGCTTGCATATGTTACTGGGGGGTGTTTGTGCTGTTATATAAAACAATGTCTCACATATTGTTTTATGTCTTGATTTTTAAAGCTCTTTAAAAATCAAGAATTACCAGTTATGCAAAATTCATATTTTTCAGGTTTTTGTGCATCCATTTGGATCTGAACTTATTCTATAAACAACGCAAGAGCTAAAAAACCCACCCAGCAGTTTTTTGATAATAAGTTAATGTTTTTTGGTGTCTGCAAAACTAACAGTTTCAAAATCCTCTGGAATGTTAAGTTATCAAGCAACCTCAGCCAAGCCCGGCCTGTTACCTAGCAACAAAGTGGAACTCTTGCTCATAAAGGCAGCTGGTTTTACTGCTGTATTCACTGTACAATGGCTGCTGGAAAAGACGAGTTTTGTTGTTGATTTGCCTCCAAAAATTATTTACCGCATTCCTGTTGGTTGTGCAGGAAAAGTTTCAATAAACTTATTGAAACAACGACACATTGAATGTGTGCTGTAATGAAATCTAAAGGCGGTCCAATGAAATAAGTGTGTGACTTTGCTGGCAACTTTGTTTTTGTTTTTTTTGTTTTTGGCCAGGTAGAGTACTAACATATTTAAGCCTAACAAGATATCTTATCGGAACAACAGAAATTAGCACACTGCAACATCACAAAACCTAACCAGGTATTTTTGATCTAGTTTTTAGTGCAAATATATAATTTACATGCAACTTTTTTAGCTAAATTTAAAATCTTGATTATTCCTTAATACTGGTTTTTAAAAAGTTCTAGTTCCACTGGCACATTATTTCACTTGTAACGAGACATTTTTCCATGTCATAGGTGAAAAAAAAATCTAATAATCTATTATTGATTAAAAAAAAAACTTTAAAAAAAAAACCTAGTATTTCTTATCAATATTAAGAAAATTACCAAAATTTGGGTAAAAAACTACTAATGTCAGTTTTGTTTTATTTTAAGTACATTAAGATAGTTGCAACAGAAAGTAGACCAAAAATACTTTTTTGTTGTTGCAGTGCAGCATTCAAACTATATGTTAATCTGAAAGATTTATTGTACAGATAAATCTTTCAGAAGTCATTATTTCACCAAGACTATTATTAATTTTAAAACATCACTTCCCAGTTCAGTTGAACATGCCTTGGATCTGTTATGGTTGTTTTGCAGTACTGGGTTCAGTGGGCCGTTCTTTAGACACAGATGATCCAGAATTACACCGCATTAATTACAAACCGTGTGGGCAGTTTCATGAGGGTATTCAGTCACAGTTCAATGACGCTCCACTCCACTCTGGTGCTCTCACAACACATAATCCACTCCTGCACCCCACTTATTGGCTCACTACCTGGTGCTTTAATCTGCTGTGGTTTAAATTAGGTCCTGGTGGGATATAGAGCGCCTCCATTTCTCTTTCCACTAACCAGCCTTCTTCAAACAAACACTGGATTCTGAAAATGAGTCCAATTGGTTAGGAGTGTGCATAACAGCATTAATTTATCTTTTTTTTAAAATATGTTTTGTTTTCCAGCTGAAGGGACAAAATGTCCCACATGTGGACCAGTTTTGAAATGGTCTGACTTTGACAACATAAAAACCTGGCCTTTTAACAATGATCAGTGGCACAACGGCGTTTAGGGCCATTGTAGATAAGAAAAAAAGAAGAGTACAATTCCACCCAGGAATTCTGAAATTCTGAAAATAATCTCAGGATTTTTTGAGAAAAAAAGTCAAAATTTCTGAGTTTCAAAAGTCAAAGATTTTCAACCTTTGAAACTCAGGAACTTTTGAGTTTTTTCTAGCAAATTTGTGACTTTGGAAACTCAGAAATTTCCAAGTTTCTTTCAACAGAAATTCTGAGAGTAATGTAAAAATTTCTGAGTATTTTCTAGGAGGTTTTGACTCTTCAAAAAAAAAAAAGAGCACATTTTTACCAGAAAACCCAGAAATGTTTTAGAAAAAAAGCATTTAAAAAAAATGTGACTCTTGAAACTCAATATTTTCTTCTTCTTCTTTTTTTAAATTTCTGAAATGTTTTTGGTGGAAATTTCCTCCTTTCTTTCTGTCTAAAATGGGCCAGACACTCCGTCATCAAAACGATGAAACAAGCCTGAATTTACACTTTCCTCTAGCAAGCTGCTTAGCAGTGATGTTTTCTGAAAACTTAACCCTCAAAATCGATGAAGAGAACTGCAGTGATTGAAGCGTCTTGGCAGTAAAAGTAACAAATAAGACAAGCCGTAATCATTGTTTTCTCGCTGTTCGCTGACAGAACGGTGGAAAATGGTTCATTATTCTGCAACCAGTTATTGGACCCTTCAGTCAAACGCTGCCATAGTTCACAAAGAGGACAGCTAAATCAGAGCTCAGCAGTGGACAAATGTCTTCAAGAAAAAAAAAGTTTAGTTTTTGTTTATGATGCCAGCTGTAATAACCTGACAAAACTGTTTAACCTTACGTCATAGATGGAGGCGTAGCGGGACACAGAAGTCACAGTTCAGTTCCCTTCAATCAATAAAGATAATGGTTTTTTTTACTTCAGTCAGCAGTAAACAGAAAATATTTTTCAATTTATTAAATTAACTGGATTTTATTGTGTTTGAAAGTCTAAAAAAACATAAATGTGTAGAAATGATAGGAGGTTTTGTTGGATTTTTTTTAAACAAATAAAGTAGCACAAACAGGCAGAGCCCAGGCCTGGATTGATAGATCATAGAGTTTCCACAGTCAGTGCCGACCTGCTGGTCCTGGTCCACTGGGTTTTCTGAAGTCACAGTCAGCAACAAGTCATTTCAAAGTGCTTCACATCATAAAAACATAACAAAATAACCAATTATGAAACAAACATTACATTTTGTCAAAAGTCATCATAAAAATGATCAAGAATATTCATCATCAAAACATTTGTAATTTCCAGTTATTTTGGAACAAAGGCAGCTCTAAACAGGTGGGCTTTATGCCTTGATTTAAAGGAGCTCAGTGTCTCAGCCGTTTTCTGGAAGTCTGTTCCAGATTAGAGGAATGCTGCTTCTCCGTGTTTGACTCTGGTTCTGGTTCTGGTGATGCAGAGAAGACCAGAACCAGAACACCTGAGAAGTCTGGAAGGTTGGTACAACAACAACAACAGGTCTTTAATATATTTTGGTACTAAGCTCTTCAGAGTTTTCACATCTGATGGTTGGGTAGATTGAGGACCAAAGTTGCAACATTTGTTACATTTTCAGCTGGTGCGTTTTTCTTTCACACTGTACTGTGTCAAACCAACCAAAAGCTCTGAAAAGCCCATTTATCTCCTCACCTGTGGTAATGCTGCACCATGAGATACTGTAGGGAATGACACGAAAACCTCTGAAGAAGACAATCAGTGCGACTTCATCGAAATGTAAACAAAAATGGAGTGGTGTCAGTTTTTACCTGTTGGAGGATTTCTCTTTTGTCTTCTGTAATTTAATTTAAAAAAATAAACACACAAGCTAATTTTCCCGCTAGCACTAGACACTTGTTTGCTTTGGTTGTATTTACCCAGAATAACCTGTGCTATAGTCTACGTCCTGCTTTTGGAGCGGTCTCTGGTCCACTTGGCATTCGCAAATGCATTGGAACCGCACCAGACTATGATCATTTGCCACATCATCATAATGGCAAATGAACTGAGACCATGGTCTGCAGGCGAACCAGAGGTCACTTTTTGGTCCAAATCAGAGTTTGGTTACGCATTCACACCTCATACATTCTGAATAAATTTAGTGCAGTGTGAAAGCAACCCGCAGCAGCTGAAAATGTAACAAACGTTGTAATTTTGGTCCAGTCGAACCGAGTCTACCGTAATATGGGGTGTGCTAGTGTAGGTTATTTGGGTAACCGCTAACCGCTTCTTCAAGTCACCATCCCACCCCGCAATAACTGTAGGTAGCGATAAAACAATATTGACACATTTAAGATGTGATAGTTACTATTCCCACATATTTTATAGCCTAAGATCTCTGACAAAAGCTTGTTAGCGAGTTGTTAACATGTAAACAAATGGCGGTTCCGGTTTACGGCTGAAGTCGCGCCCATAAATCACGCAAAACCTAATGGGGGCTAGGAATAAGAATGAGCTACATCCATTGAATTAACATCGAAAACATAAATCCAAGAATTCAAAATGGCTTAAATTTAGTAATAGCATTTTGTCTGGGGATCATGGTTTGGGAAACACTTCGCCATTACTTTCGTGGTAATGATGAAGAACAAAAACGTGGTGGGCTTGGAAATCACTAACGACCTGAATCTGGCAGGATAACGACCGGTGGATTCTTGTAGGTTGTCAACTTTTTGCAGCATAGCTGTAAGTGTGAAACATTTGGTTTCTGTAATTGCTGATCAAGTGAAGCAGTTTTAGCTTATCGTTCATTTTCTGTGTTAAATGAGCCGATACTAATATCGGCTCATTTATTCCCAGACTGTAAATCAGGACCTCATTGCAGCTCATCTGGTGCCACCTCAGATCAACGCTATATGATCTGAGGTGGCTATATGGCTACATGATCTATATCACCGGTAATCTCAGCGAATTAGTAAAAACAAAACACAGCAGAAAGCAATGTTTTGTTGGGTTTGGACTGCAGGTGCGTCTTTACCTGAACACTTTCACTGCAGAAGCAAATGGGTGTTATTCATGGAGGAAGACGTCTGATTAATATAAGGCTCTTTCTCAACATACATCATCATAGTGGCAGCATGTGGTTGTGAAAGCTGCTGCTGTTATTCAGTATTAATGGCACCTTCACAGCTGTGCAACCCAACTATGCCTTCATTCATTCCCATACCAAACCACACAGTGCTAACTTTTAAACACTCTGAAACACACCTGAGGGTTTAAAGGTTTGTTTGCAGAAAATATTTTTATACACTGGATCAACGGACAGATTTAATTTTCACCTCAGGGAGTCTGAAACTGATTCATGCTCAGAAAATGTTTTAATTTATTTTTTGGCATTATTTTTTGCTCAATTTCAAGAAATGCTGTGTTTCCACCACAGAGTTGTTAATAAATTCTTTAAAAATTTTTATTCAAAGCTTCCGTCAATACTTGAGACCTGCTCTAAAAACACTTAGAATTGCCCATTTTAATGGTTGAAATAGCAAACTTACGTTGATAGAGGTTGTGGAGACAATAGGCTACATTCAGACAGCAGGTCTTGACGCTCAGTTTTTTTTTTTATTGCTTTTTGTTCATACTGAATTAAACCTGACCGCAGTCAGACTTCTGTGTGAGCGGTTTAGGTCCCCCAAAGCAATTGGCATGCGCAGAAGAAGAACGTTGATGTCACACAGCAGCGCTCTGTTTACAGAAGTAATAATGGACATCACCATCTATGGATCGATTTTAAAGTTAATTCGGCAATGGGCGCTGACAGTATCATCACAAGATCATAGCAAGACGATGGAAGCTAACCAAAAGTAAACACTGCAATAAATGTAACTTCTGTAGAGACATTTGTTTGGATGTGATGCACTTCACTGACAAAAATGTTTCAGAAATTTCATAGTTATGATTTTCAGCCATTATTTACGTCAGGATTATCCTCGCCTGGCTTCTTCTGGAGCAGAATTATGATGCATGTTTCTCCATCAGTGATGTAAAAGTCAAATAAAATGTGACTTGCTTGCTCAAACTCCAGACGCTTTGAAAACAATTGGGTACAATTTAGTTCCACATATGGAAGTGACAAATCAAATTTTGGGGGGTTGAAAAGGTTGTAATTGAGGTTGCTCAGACTGCCATGAAAAAGTCACACATAGGTCACATTTGGGCAAAAAAAAAGTTGATTTGGGTCACAAACACATTTAAAGTATTGTTAACCTGATGAAAAATGCATTTAAACATCAACTAGTTAAGTGGTTGACCTTCTGCTGTTAATTCTTAAACATGTTGTTTAGAAGGAAAACAGCGATTTTGCTCCTAAACTCATACCCAGTAAGTCTATTATTTCATTTTAAATCCAGTTGTTTCTGCTTCTTCTGAAGTTCTCTTGATCCAGTTTGCTGCTGTAACACTCACAAGTAAAACCAAGCTGTGACTTTTCCTGGTCACAGGAACAGTAAAAGCTCAGGGCAGTGGGATACGGAGGGCTGTCACAGCGCCGGATGTCGGTTCAGACCGGCCGTTTAATCGTCTCATACAGCAGCTCGCAGTGTCTGTCTCATTGATGGATTCGGCCCAACAGTGGAGCACTTTGACTGGAGCGTTCAGCTCAGGAATGAGTCAGAAAGAAGCACTGCACAACAAAATGACAAATTTAATTCCAATTAATTAATTAATTCTTGAGTCAAACATTTAGGGTTTCTTTCCACAAGCTTCTCACATTAGTCTCCTGGGGTTTTGGCCTATTCGTCTTAACAGAAGCAGTGGAATTGGGCCAGATTTGTGGGCTACCTCGCTCACACACACCTTTTTGGTTTTGTCCATGACTTTTTGTAGGATTGAGATCAGGGATTTGTGGTAGCCACTGCAAAACATTGACTTTGTTGTTCTTAAGCCACTGTGTAAAAATTGTTCATTTGGAAGACCAATCTCCACCCAAACTTTACGTGGGAATATTGCTGCAATATTTCTACATAATGTCCTAAACACATCATATGGCCAACAGTTGTGAAAACTAGTAACAAACATTCCATTTTGTCAAGTGCAACCATTAAAATCATCAATACACATTGAATATGCTGGTCAAGAATCAAAGGCAACTCTAAACAGGCGGGCTTTTAGTCATTTTTAGCATACTGGATCAGCTGAAACTATCTGATTTTTCTTCTTTTCAACTGTAAAGAGACTATTACAGTAATCAATGTAACTAAAGATAAGTGCATTGATGAGTTTCTCTAGATCTTGTTGGGATGTTAGTCCTTTAATCCTGGAAATGTTCTTCAGGAGATAGAAGACCAACTTTGTAACTATCTTTATGTGGCTCTGAAAGTTCAGGTCAGAGTTCATCATTACACCCAGATTTGGGGCCTGATCTCTAGTTTCTAGCTGTAATAAACTGAAGCAGTTTGCTGACTCCAGATGGTTCTTCTTTAGGTGTAAATATAATAACTTTGGTTTTGTTTCTAGGAGCAGTCTAATAACAACGCTTTTAATGCACTTTGTTGATTTTTGTCCTTAATGTAACTTTCTGACCGGTAATGACTCTCTAAAAGCTCTGACATTCATCGTCCTGACAACATAACCTAATTATGCCGAAGGGCATTTTTGTGCATTGCCACCTTCTTCTCTGCGTTCTTTACCCTTGAAAGCATCGATCCTGGTCAGTCAAAGTCTGACGTAAAGCCAGATTTGGTGTTTGTACGGATTTTACATGTAATTGTAGGTGGTTAAGGAGTGGGAATTGAATATGAAAAACAAAAGTCTTGTCTAATCGTTGGACCATCAAAAAGAAAAATTTTAATGCATTTTAACTGACCGTTTGGAGCTGGAAATGGCTTTCTGTGTTAAAGGCCTCTCTCACAACTGAGCATCCCATAAAGAGAGCAAACACAGTGAACACAGATTAGTGAGAGAGTGAATTAGAGTTTATGTATTTTTCACTGTATTAAAAAGCAATTTAACTGCTTTCACTCAGACTGATGTTAAGGGTTGCATTAAAGGTGTCCGGTTATACTCTGCACTTAATTCAATTAATAAACATCCTCCATCCGATCTTAATTGAGTTTGCCTCCAGGCCACAGAACAAGTGGCTGGGAAATGTAAAGCAAACAGAGCAGCATGGCGGTGCGGTTATGCTGGGGTGGATTAGTGGAAACTGGAAGAGAAGAGTCATTATGGGGTTGGACATGTCCTTTTAAGTCCCACCCACACGGGGACAATTTAAGGTGGATCCGCAAAGGTTTTCTGTTGCTGTGCGTTCACACGAATTTGGCGTCTTGGAAGAACAAAAATTATGATTTTTTTAAAGTTTATCCAGAGTGGATACATTTCAGAATACTGGTTTCATGTTTCTGTGGCTCCATCTCACTCTCCATTGCGCATGTGCCTCAGTCTTACAAATTACAAAAATGGCGTGTTCAGTAGGGTTGCCAGATCTGACGATGTAAAACCTTCCCAACTCCAAAACACACAGTCCACAGTATTACAGCCTTTGTAGATAAAAAAAAAAAAAGAGTAAATATCTGCCAAGAAATTCTAAGATTTTCTAGAAGAAACAAGGGAGTTTGAAAAGTTTAATATTTGGACGAAGAAACTCAGAAATATTCAGATTAGTTTCAAATTTTCTACAAAAATTTTGAAATTTTTCAGGTTCAAAAGTAAAACGACTCCTAGGAAAAAAAATAACTCAAGTTTTGAGATTAATCTCAAAAATCTCCTAGAAAATATATTAAAATATCCACGCGTTTCAAAAGTCGAAAATTTTATTTTTTTTGTTGTTGCTAGGTAACGCCAGTGTTACATTGAGTTGCTAGGTGACGCTGCAGCACCCATAGAATGTGATAAAGAGTGGGGAGGTGATATTTGGGTGTTTTTTTTTAACTTTTGAATTGTTTTTAGAAGCAGCAGAGACCCAAATGGAAAAAGAAAAATGTGAAATTTGTATAAAAGGCCCTCTTTAAGTTCAAGAACGGGTAACTTCAAAGTAACCCTTGAAGTTGCTAGTCAAAGGTAACTTGTGATTTTCAGGAATACCCGTCAAGTTCCAGGAAAGTACCGGCCATCCAACACGTTGCAGAGCAATGCGGTTTTATTTCTCCGCTTGTACATTCATAGTTTATTCTCATCTCAGTTTCTTCTGTTATAGAAAACTAAGCAGTTCGAAGCACCAGAGGGAAATCTTTAATGTGGAAACTCCTAAGGAGAAAAGTGAGGCTAAGCACCGCTGACAGTAAACCGAGGCTGCGGCTGAAACGTGTTGGCATGCCAGATGAGATAGATGGCGAGCCCACAGGTCCAGGGAGACGTCTTGTAAAAGTCATCTGTGATTCATGTGGAGAGAGTCGGTTCCCTGGAGGTCTCTGATTAGTACCCTGCTGCGAGCGCCACAGGACGCGCTGCTGAGCAACGTCTCCTACAAACGGCTGTGGACAGGAACGTCTGTGTGCTTCTCACCAAGCTCGCCATTTCTTGTTCTTTTTGTTGTGTTTCTTGGTTTATAAGGAGATTTTATAAGTAAAATCTACGTAACATGATTAGGGTAACTGAGATTTCATTTTCCTCAGAATTTTGGTTTTAATCAAATTTTTGAATGTTTCCTCTCAGAAATTTGACTTTTTATTTTTACTTTTTTTCTCTTTAAATTCTGACTTTATTCTCAGAATTATAATTCCAATTTTAAAATTCTATTACTCAAAATTTTTAAACAAAAAATCTTATGCTCCATCAGGCTAATATTGTCTTAAAACTCAAATTCTCCAAATAAATTTGGGACAGGCTTTCAGTGTGGCTGCTGGAAATGTTTCCTTCTATTTTTATACATTTTTTAATCTGCTGTTGATTTTTAAGACTTGACGCTTCTTTTTTGCGCCATACATCTACATACAGCAGGTACAAATAATGGACTGGAAATTAGTCAAAAAATCTATAAAAATTCCAAATAAAGAAGTAAAAAGACCCCTGCAGAAGTCATGAAGAAGTTTGGATCAAGACCAATTTTAAAGAATATAAAATAGTCTGGTTGCAGAAAAAAGCTAAGTTTCCACATCAATTTAAATTTATTTGAAAAAGCTGAGTTAAGATTACCGTTTTTCCAGTGTCACAGTAAATACATTTTAGCATAAATAATATTGCACATCTGAAGTAGAAAGGATCATTTTAATGCATAACAATTTGAAATGCTCGGTGAAAGAAATCAAACCCTGAATGGCCACATTTCAGGCCAGCCCCATTCACTTCCAAGCAGCTCTTGATAAGCCTGAAGTAGTTAAGCTGCTGCACATTTTCCCCGCTGATATAAACTTCCTTATTCTGTGTAATATGTTGGTCTTCTTAAAAGAGCTGAGGTAAAGGAAAACCCAGCGCATATTCACACAATCAGCAGCTGCCATAGTGGTGCTCGCAAATTACATTTCTAAGTCAGTGGTCATTGCAGAGAGAGAGAAAAATAGATCGGATCCCTCTTTAGGGGCTGCATGACTGTAATTTTTATACTCTGAAGTATGTATTTTTCTCCACAGAGTGTTTAGAGCACCTTGTCAAGGACCGTAAAAGGTTCAATTGAATCTATATAGCATTGTTTTTGTTTTAAAAATGTCAAACACACATTATTTTCTACTTGATTTAACAATTGAGCCTCAAACTTGACTTGATCTAAAAAAGGGAGCAAAATCAACTTAAATCGAATTGATTTGAACGTGAAAATCAATGAATGTATTATGTTAAAAGCATAATAATTCCACTTTTTTCCTTACTGTGTTTTTAATAAAACAAACACAGACCAGTTGGTTGTGTGGACATCCAGCCGGACCGGTGTCAGTCGCATCACGGCCGTCATTGTGCTGAAAAAATAAAACTGTGCAACTAATTTTAAATCTCGTTCTCTTCCGTGCCTCATGTGAACTTCCCAAGTTGCATGCCATCTGTGGACTGAGACGCATGTCAGCGTTGTCAGTGGGATTGTGGGTATGCGGCGTGACTAATACAGACGTGTATCAGAGAAGCAGCCAGTTTGATATTACAGTCCTCTTCAGGGACAAAACTGATCCTTAGCTAAAAAACATTCATTAAAAGAAAAAAGACACGTTCGTGTCAATCTGTTAACTTCTACACTGATTAAAGGATGGGGATACATGAAAAATTATGCGCATATTAAACAGGTTAATTTTCCACAACATGCTTTTTTATTTTAAAATGGGGGAAATTTATTTTGATTTGACTCATCTTCAGTACTTGAAACGGCATCAATCAGTTTATCACTGATTGGGTGATATTCAAGACCCACAAATGTCAAGACAGCAATTAGTTAGCAGTTAGTAATTAGACATTTTCCCCAGGATATATAAAATATTCTGACCTTTTTAACACCTGTTGTACTGAGGCTCCAGCCACACTTCTGTGGATATTTCTTTGAACAGATATTTTTCTGTTTTTTAATAAATATCTTTGTCTGTTTTAACAGTCTGTTTTCTTCATAATCTTATAGTCACTCACTATCATTTTATACCTTTCTATGAACATTTTCTACCCTCAGTATCAACCATTTTCTTCTCAACCATGTTCAATGTTTAATTGCATTTAAACAACAACTACGTTTTACTTAAGCGTAAACAGTCCAAACAGTCGTGTTGCATTTCGTTCCACTTTTACGTCAGTAGCGTGAGACACGCGTCATAATTCTCCACCAGAAGGAGCCAAACGTAGTGACTCCGGACATAAACATTTGCTGAAGCGAGCAGTGCCGACACGTTGGATGCAGTCTTTGTCTTGGACTCCCGTAAACAGAGCGCTGTTGTGTGACGTCTAGCTTGTAGGACACAGACGTCTAACTGCGGTTGCATTTAATTTGGGTGAACAGCCATCCAAGAAAAATCGGATTTCAAAAAAAGCAAATCGGTATTGAGCATCAAAACCTGCAGGGTGAACATGGCCTTTAAGTCAACGGTTCAGGCAGGATGCTGATCATTTACACCTGATCTGTTAGACAGACGTCCCTGAAACATCTCTTATTAATGACAAAATCGATTTGCTTTTCTTTCTTTTTAGGTCAACAAGACAGAAGACAAGTCTCTGGAGGAACGGGGACGGATCATGATTTCCCTCAAGTACAACACCCAGAAGTCTTGCCTGGTCGTGGGCATCATACGCTGCGCTCACCTTGCTGCTATGGACGCCAACGGCTTCTCCGACCCCTACGTCAAAACGTCAGTGTTCAGACACCTGCACATCCCCTCAGACAGAAAACCGTTTCATGAAGCAAATTTCACAATATTTAAAAATCATCTGCAACTTCTCTAAATTAGATCTTAAAACGAGCCTTTTAAATGCATCTGTTCTGATGTTTTTGGGGCATATTCATACGCACTATGGATATAATTAGATTTACTTTATTACTTCTAGATGAATAAGCAGCACAGAATATCTTCCCGTTTCACATCTTTATGAGTAGCCAAGTTGTTTGTTTCCTGTTCCAATACATTTTCACTTGCTAACATTGCCTGCCCTTTAGTTTATATTAACATTGATAAATGTTTCCATCATGCTCTATCAGTAATACAAACCCCCCAAAATTGGAAAATGTCTGTTTTGCTTTTAATAAGACAACAGTCCAAAGCCCTTTTAATGTTTTAGATTTTTAATGATATACAGATCACATAAAAATTGTTTATTGTTGAGCAGGTAAACCTAAATCCTAAAAAAACGGGGAAAAATCACGATTAACTTTTACTTTATTTTTTTACCCCTCCAGGGGGTCTTTTGTGGGCTCTAGTGTCCCTTATATGACAGTAGGCTGACAGGAAACGGGGAAGACATGCGGCAAATATCATCGGGTCCGGGAGTCGAACCCGCGACGACCGTGTCGAGAACTCGAGGCCTCCAAACGTGGGTTGCGCTAACCACTACGCCACCACGGCACGCCCAAACTTTTACATTTTTAACTTAGTAAATTTTGTGGCCCGCCAGCAGTTTAAATTTGTAAGTTTGGACACCACTGCTTTATGGCATACATTTGGTGAAATTTGAATTTGTTAAACACAAAATTTGACTTCTGAAAATGACTTGAGAACATCTTTGTCCGGAAGATTTCTTGGCTTTTTAGAGGTTTCTTTTTTCATCAACAGCCAAAAATATAAATATCCAAACAGAGTTGTTAGCCTAAAATAACTTTGGCACATGAGGATTGACTTCCTTTCCTATCCAAACACTGGAAAGATATTTTTAGCTCGTGCAAGACAATGCAGAAGTGTCAAAACGGATTATCTGGCAGAGCTGATGTTGTAGCAAAAAAGATGTCGACAACCTGTGATTATCAGCAGCATGAAAGACAAGCGTGCGAAGAGGCCAGGCGAGGGGCTGCAATTTGAAGGAGAGTCCTATTTATCGCACCTGAACATTTTTCCCCGAGTCTTTCATCTGGCTGAGCAATGGAAGTGCAATTAATTTCTGACTCTTCTGTGCACACCCCGAGAACAAAAGCAGGACTTGTTTCAGAAGAGAAAGGCTGGCAAAACATTTTCCAACAGTCTGAGGTGGAGGGAATCTTCATAAAGCTTGAAGGACGCAGTGCAGAAAAACGAGGGATACAAAAGTTTTTGCACCTCTTAAGATTCTCAACGTTCAGTCATGTTACAACCTCAATCTACAAAGTGTTTTATTGTATTTTTACATTAAGAAAAGCACAAAAACTGACCTTGAAGATACTTATACATGTGCAGATGTAAGCAGGTCACCGTTCTGCATACTACACTGAGCGCTACTCTGTCAGGTAGTTCTTTTAGCTTTACAACATATTGTGATGTTATTCCCTCATGCTTTTAGGGCTAAAACGAGTAATCTAGTTAATCATGAAGAATCAATTTGAAATAATGGTCAACTAATTTAGTAATCGGATCTACAGACGCAAATGTGCTGAAAGAACAACACAGTCAGAGCAGTAATTAAGTCAAAACTGTATGAAAAATATATACATTTTGCATTTAAGGTGAAAAATCTTCTTTGTCTGTAAATATGTTTTACCCAAAATTCCTCAATAAGTGGCAGTTTCGCCTCACACGAGTCAAATTTGTAACAAACAAACAAAAAAATATATATTGTATTAAGCACCTTTTGTTGTCCAATTATTGATCAGTTTATCCAAAAATGAATCAGTAGATCAGCCCGGCAGTATACTGATGTAAAGCCAATGTAAGCAGAAAGGGCTGAGCTTTTCACATGTTCACGTTAGAAATATTTTTTTTTGCAAACGATCAAGTGTTCACTAAATGAATTCTGTTCCTCCTCAAAAACTTTTGTTATTTTATCAATGCATGTTTTGTACTTAATATAAAACTCATTGGCCCGTATCTAATGAAATACATATATAGGCCTATGATATATGGATACACTGTAAGCTTACAGTTTACATTAGTAGAATAGGGCACCAAAACTGGCTCCAGCCCAGAGGCCCAGATTCTTGTAAATCCGGCCGTGATTAAGGTACACACAGGATAGTGACATTTTTTAGCATCATAACTTCTGCTTGAAGATTGTTTCGCCTGGGGAGGTCACTGGTCCCATTACATGACAACAATTAAACTCACTGCAGTGTCCTCATCAATAGCAGCCTCAGCTCCCACTTCCCTCTGGGCGAAGTGGGTGAGCAATAACCCACTTAGCCTCCCTTAAAGACTCCCTGGTATCTGGGGAAATAACTGGGAGTCTGGGTCCAGTGAGCAGAGATTTTACTGCTGCTGAAACTCTGTAAACCTGAGACAATATTACCAGATATTCTTTATTAAAACGAACGGTTACTGAACAGCGTCCACCGGACAGATGCGTTCACAGACGCACCCGGGGCAACGGTGGTCACAAAGAATCTGCTTTCAGCTTTGACTCACCGACGGCCGTCAATGCAAACAGAGAATGAGGAACAAACACCCTGCTGCATGTTTTCAGGAGGTCAGCAACACCTCGATAATTACCAGGAATGTGAGGCGGAACGGTATCGCTTCTTGGTCATTACACACAACTGCTGCAGCTGCGTCGAGACAAGAAAGGAAGAAGGATTAGAAAGTCAGTCTCTGTTTCTGCAGATGGTTCTGTAATTAGTTATAATGTTTGTTTGTGCTGAGATTCCTCAGAATACTTTTCACAATTTCAGCGTGTGAGGTTCATGATTGGTGAGCAGAGTCGGGTAGTAACTAGTTACATTTACCTGAGTAACTTTTTTGGGGGAAAAAAATACTTTTAGGAGTTTATTGACTCCACCGTACATTTTAGTTTTACTTGAGTAACTTTATCATGAAGTATTGCCACTCTTAATTGAGTAAAGTTTCTGGATCCTCTATCCTCTGTGAGTAACTTCACAGAATGAAGAAGAAATATTTTTTAACCAAAATTGTTTAATCAACAGTTTTTCACCAAACTCAGACACACACCTGTAGTTTTGTTAAGGTTTTATAAGTTTTACAGTATTGAAAGAAATTGATTTGGAGAAATGGTATTTTGTAACCATGTTATTTATCTGAATTATTTTCATTTTGGTCTTTAAAATACCAAAATGTCCAAATATTTTCATATTTTCCATGAATATCTCTGTCATTCCATTAAAAATCATCCTTGTTTTAAAAGTCTGGCTGCTTCAGTGAACATGACCTGGAATGGTTCTATTTCAACTGTATTTAGTTATTTATTCTTTTATCGTTTTCAGTCTTTTTAATGCGCAGAAGAAAAGCACCTACTGCCCTTTGTGTCTATTGGGCTCAGCACTGCCCCCTATAAGTCTGGCATGGTACTTTCTGCCTCAACCTATCAATCAGAAACACATCAAACACATTTATTAGACATATTAGACTGTGGAATATCAGCTTTCAGCACATGTGTAATCAAATGTGCAGTGGTGGACACTGATAGCTAAAAAGTTAGTTAAGCTAATCCCAACGCATTATCCGCTAATGCTAAAACACTACACCAACACAGTGTTTATCAGAAGCTATTGGTAACACTAACTCCATATTGGATTATATATGTTCCCTTGAAAGACTCCAACCCTGAGCACTCATTTAATTTTGACATAAATTACATGTTCTTTAATGCCCTTCGATATTGTATTAATATCATATTGTTCTCTACTGTCTTTGGGTTTTACTTTGGTTCTGTTATTTTTTGTTTGAAATAAAGTTATTGGGGGGAGGGAGAGAGAAAGGGATTTGCTGTTGCCTAAGCAGTCTTCACCCACTTCAAAGTAAAAGCATAAAAATAAAATTACGTGTAACTAATGGAAGGATTCTTAACATTCTGTAACCGCTTCTAAAGAAGCGGTTACGTGTTTTACAGTCATCTGAAGTCATCTCGGTGGTTTCCAGGCAGCATAAAGTTCAACAGATGTTGAACTTTATCCAACTGAAAGTTCACACAAAACATCCAACTAATTTAGCGCTTTAGAATTTATCTGGAAAAAGTCATTTAGGAGAAGCTACAGGACATTAAACCATATATAATATCAGTGTAGATATATGCATATATTTGAGCCTGTTTGTATAATCATACAATAAATTGAAGCTTGTAAACCAAATTCTAGCTTTGAAAAGCCAGTGGGGTTGAATGTAGAGGACTTGCATGAATAAAACATCCAACTGCAGTAAAGAAAAAATAAACAAGTTTGACTTTGAATTTAAAAATAACTGTACATCATATTATATGAGAGATATATGTTTATTACTTATTTTATATCCTTTACAGTATTATTGTTGCATCCATGTCTATTGAAATCATTTATTGCTGTGAGATGATGCACGCTGTTCTCAGTAAACCCATCAGAAACACATAATAATAAACATTTACAGCTAAAACAGTCGTGTGTAAAATAAAATGTCCGTCCTGACTGAGATAAATGGTCTCTAACACCAGCCAGAGGCTCTTAAAGTCAGGCAATTAGGTGGTTTAGTGTGAATAATGTACTGTAATGTGGCTGACTCATTAAATGCAAGGTGTTACCGCAGCACCCCCTTGAGGGCAGAAGAATATAACAGTAACTTTGTAAAGCCAGGCTGGAGAAACAGAAGCAGATTAAACTTCCCTCTCCTCTGCAGGTACCTGAAGCCTGACGAGAACAAAAAGTCGAAGCACAAGACCGCCGTGAAGAAGAAGACCCTCAATCCTGAGTTCAACGAGGTAAAAACCACAACTTCCCCTAAAAAACCTGCAGTTGGGTTTCATTTATCTCTGTTTTTATGTTTTCAATTTAAAATAAAGGCTCGTCTGGGGATTTTCTTGCTCAGAAACCAAATCAGAAAAGAGGCACAGTTTGATGATGTTGTTGTTCATGTTTTCCTATTTCTTTTCTTCATCATCTTTGTGGTAAGAAAAACAAAACAATTTAAAAAATCTGAAACCTTGTCTTCCTAAATATTTTTATTAGAGCCACTGAAGCAGATTACAGCAAATGTACAATTCTTATTGATATTAAGTGTGCATATGCACACTTAATATCCACAACACTTGGGAATAAATCAGAAATATTTTGAGCCTCAGAAGTTCTGGTTCAGCAGGATATGAAAGGGAACATATTCAGCAAAATTTATATTTTGCATATTTTTATACTTCCATTTGGGTCTCAACTGTTTCTGAAAACAGCCTAAAAAAACACCCAGCCATAAATTCATGTTTTTGGTGTCTGAAAAATGAGCCGTTTTGAAAACCTCTGGAATCTAATGTCACAGATCAGTAGGCACTGGTCATTGCCTAGCTCAATTCCCAGCAACCCCAACGGAGTTCTGTCCGTTACCTAGCAACCCAAGTGGAGCTCCACCACGTTTGGTCAGCTGGTTTTACCGCAGTATGCGCTGTAGAATCACTGCTGGAAAAGATAAATGTTTTGTTGTTCACCTACCATCCAGAAATCACTTGCTGCATTCTTGTTAGTTGTGCAGGAAGCTCTAGTAATGCTTTTCAAAGATGTATGGCTGTGTAATTGCATGTCTGTTTGCAGCCATTTTCACATGTGAGTGTAAATGTTGAGTTGGGGGGTGTGGCCAGCAGCACATTATTTGGATATAAAGTGACAGAGGCCCTAAGACTGAAATCTCAATATCTAAGAATGATTTTATGCAAAAAATGTAAAGAACATGTTGTTTTGTAGGCCATAGACCTATCCTAACATGTACAAGGCAGCACAATAGGTCATTTTTGAAGATGTTTTCATGTTTTTGTATTTCCTCTGGATGTCAGGGTGTTTCAGTTTGGATGTATCCGGCCGTATAGAAATGGTCGAACCTTCCTGCAACCCAGCAGCTTGACATTTCCTCTGACATTTTTGGTGCCCGTATTCCTGCATCATCTCTCGGCCTTTCCGTCAGAGTCCAGCATCCTCCCCTGCATCAGAGCAATGATTAAGGTTGAGCAGAAACCTTAATGTGAACTCCAGGATGTTATCTTGTTGTTATGTAATGTTTGGACTAATTGACCATACCAAAATAATCACAGGAGACCTCCTACTGGTCATTTGAAGACAGATTTGCAAAGATTTACCTAAATAAATTGGATGAAACTGTTTTTGTGATATTTTAGAGCCTTTTCAAGAACAAACTATTTTTAGTTCAGTGTTATTCCCTGAATACAGTGAGGTGAGATACACGACTGGAGATAAGTAAAATCTTTACAAAAATGTCTGTACACATTAGGTAAGTCTAAGCTAACTTCTGTTGTTTTTCTTGCTTTGTTCCCTGCAGGAGTTCTGTTATGACATAAAATATGCAGACCTCACTAAGAAGACTTTGGAGGTCACAGTGTGGGACTATGACATAGGAAAATCAAACGATTTCATCGGTGAGTCTGAATCCATCAGCTCCAATTTTTGCTGTAGAAGACCAGGTTTAATAGGTGTGTTGGTATCCAGCAGCACATCATAGCTGCTGTCCAGCCAAGAGTCCATCTGTTCAGTTTCATTTCAACATCTCCACAAATAAACAAACTTTATCACCTTTAAATATAAACTTTTATAGACTTCCAGTGGTGGGATCCACTAACTAAGAAGTTAGCTGCATTAAGCCGAAAGCACTAATCATAAACACTAGCTCTGCAAACGCTAAATGCCTCACAAACATAGGCATAAGATAATGCTAAAATGCTAGCTTCAATTCAAATTATATTTGACCTTGAAACATTACAACGCTTTATCTCCAATTTAATTTTAGCATAATGTATTTGTTCTTTAATAATATAGGTTTGAAATAAAGTTATTGAGAAAAAAAGAGACAGAGAGGACATGAAGAGAGGAAACAGAACTGCTGTGTAGGCAGGCTTCACACACTTCAAAATAAGATCATGAATATAAACGTTTAACAGGAACTACTTGATGAATTCTTAAGTCGATAACCAAAACTTCAACATGGATGTCAAATTTTATTCAACAAAAACCTCACTAGTCCTTTACAATTTTATCCGAGAAACCTAATTAATAGGAAGCTAAGTGCGCTAAATATTTTCAAAGTTAGCAAAAATGCCCACACCTATTGAATAGTTACTTGTAAGTTAGTTTTGTCTTATTTCAAGTGTAGAAGACATTTGCATTAGGAATACTGAGTTGTATTTTTGCAGCGTGTGCTACGACTGAACTCAGTGGAAAGGCAAAATGAAAAAGTCCACAGAGATAGTTTGAAAGTTTCTTCTTCATCCATCCTGTCTGTGCGTCATCTTCTAGGTGGCGTGTCTCTGGGCATCAACGCGAACGGAGAGAGGCTCAAGCATTGGTTCGACTGCCTCAAAAACAAGGACAAAAAAATCGAACGCTGGCACACGCTGACCAATGAGTTACCCGGCTCAATGAATGACTGAAGGCCTGCACCCGGTCCGACCCCTCCGCCTGCATTTCCTCAGCTCTTCTCCGTTTTTCTCACGTCAGACATCCAACTCCTCTCTTTGGGAAAACATTTTCCTGTCAACAGGGCTCAAATTATGCTTTCCACATCTTGTGCATTTAGAAACACAACTTGCACGGCTGCTGATGTATTCTAGTTTCCCCGAGATACTGAGTCAACACGGAGAATGATGGCGGGGTTTGTGCTGTTGACTCGTAAGCTCTTCAGCTTTCTTGCATGATCAGTGAAGAAAAAAGAAGCAAATGCTCTCTGTTTGATGAGGCATTTTACAGCAGCTGAATAAATTTCCCCAAAACAAAAAGCAGGAGAGAAGCAAAACATGTGAAATAAAGCAGAAATGTAGGCGGGAACATGACTGAAAAACTAAGAGTAGCAAATATTTCCTAATGTGCATCGTATCAAACTAACATTTGCTTCTTTCTCACGTTTAGTGTTGTAAAGATGAACCTGTGTGGGAAGATGTTGCTGTTTAATATTATTGATTTAAGGTTTTACACAACAGACTGAGCAGTGGTGTCATTTGAACATTAACGATCCAATCTGACAGAATATTTAGGGTCAACATATGGAAATAAGATTTAACTTTATACTTAATAAACACTTTGGTTGACTAAAACCTCTGGCAGAAAATTAACGTCCTCTCCTTGACATGACAAAAGTTCATAATCTGTAGCTGCGTTTCCATTACACATATGCACAAAACTTCACAGATATTCTGCTAATGTTGAAAAAAGCTATTTTGCGATAGGGATTTTTCCATTAAATGAGAAATGCTATTAAAATCACGCATGAATAAGTTTGTTCACAAGATACGTCATTAAAAAAACCCCACCATCCTCGAAACCACTTCCTGTCATCTTCCTCATCATATTTTCTGACTAACATCCAGTTTTTGATCACGACTCATGATGCCAAAAAATTGTTTCCATTGCAGTTTTTTGCAAATTCACTAATTTTGATACAGCCAAAAAAACCACCTCATCCTTGCACAAAAACTTTTTTATCAAAAACATGCTTTTTTTTTTACAATTATTTAGCAAATGTATTTTCGGAATTACAATTTGTGCAATTATATGGTTAATTGAAATGCAGCAATTGACAACCTGCTAGGATTTTGCAATGAATCTTCAATCCAATTATTCATCTACAGAGCTGATAAATGTTGAAATAATCCAATTGTCCAGGTGAGAAAAGTATTCATCACTCCATTTTGAATCACTCTATATATGATTGTCTAGATTGATTTACCTACAAACCTGCCTCCAAATGGCTTCATTGTGTCAGAAAAGTGGTGAAATCTGCCCTTTAAGATTAAGGATAAAAACCACAGAGACGTCTAAGATCTATTGAGACACACAGAAGTTTAAACATTTACTATCACCAGGCTCAGAAAACAACCAAAAGCATCCTGAAGCTGTGGTTTGCTGTGCTCAGAGGCTCTAATCAGCAGCAGAGTGACATTCAGTGGGGACCTGGCTGGTGAAAATCACTTGTCGAACTCTCGATGCCGCCTGATTGGACAGCTCCAAATGTGCTTACAGTGTAGTGTTTACACTGTTGAAAATGGTTTTCTGCAACAGTGTGGAAAGGTGATAGGGTTTCTGTAAAGTTTTAAATAAGTCCTTAGAAACTCAAAAAAAAATACACCCAGATTTTTAGGTTTGAACTATTTCCACTTTTCATTCCTTCCTTTATTTTGGATATTTAAAATATCTTCCAGTTCAAGTGTTAAGTGTTTACAAAATTAAGGTTTATTGATATTTGAGAGGTCAAACTTGCATTTTAATGCCATTATTAAAGATCATTATTAATGAGATAAATGATACACAAGTATCATTTATCCCAATAATTACTGGGACAATTTATCATCCAGCAAAACTTATTATGATGACAGGCCTACAGGACACATTGTCTGCTGTTTGTAGCAACAAAGCTGTAATGCCGAGTCCAGGGAACTTGGCATGTTACGTAGGGATGTTAAAAGTCACTCACATATTTTTGATAATTTATTTTAAGTGTTGCATTGAAATTATTTAAGCCTGCAGAAACCCTGAGTGAACCCTGACATAAAAAAATTACAAGAAAGTATTATCAACACTCAAATCATGCATTGTTTACAGTGATGTGTTTATGCAAAGACAAAAACAATTTATGCAGAATTTGCAAAAAGATTGATGGGAAGAGTTTTTAACACACCTGCAGCCTGTGTTTGATCTCACATGTATCAGACAGAATGTACGTCTATGCTGTAACAACACTAAATCCCACCAAGTATTTTTGCTTAGTTTCTAGTACATTTTGTTAGTACACTTGAATTAACAAAAAATGAACTTCCAAGTAACTTTGCAGTAAGTTACAGAGCTTGTTTTAAAGCTATAGTATGTAACTTAAAAAAAGGGTTTTTTAAACGTATTTGTAAAAATTATTATGTTGCAACACTATTACAGAAGAGATTATCTGAAAAAAATCTACCTGCGCCCAGTGATTCAGTACTAACTGCAGAAATACACCACTCAGTCAGAAACAACCAATTAGAGCCAGGAGGAGGGTTTTAGCGCTGTCAATCACCCTCGTCTTTACCCTTCTACTTTGCTGCCTGGTACGCTACAGTTAGTTCACCACAAGATAACCTGCCACAAATTCAAAAACTACTTAACCTAGCCGCCTGTTTATCCACCATTTGCACTTCGAGCAGTATACACTAGCTTGATTGACAGCTCTGATACCCTCCTCATAGCTATCATTGGACGTTTTTCACTAGGAGCGGTGCATTTTTAAAAGTGCACAGGTTCCACTGGCAGATTGTTTATATCAAGACATTTTATATGTGAAATTATTTGCCAGTGGAGCTAGTACTTTTTCATCAATATTAAGGAATTATGTACTTAAAACAAGCTACTTTATCTTGCTGAAAAGTTACTTATAAGTTAATTTTATCTTATTTTCAGCATGCTAAAATGTTTGTACAAGAAACTAGATCAAAATAGTTGGTAAGGTTTGTGTTTTTTCAGTTCATAGCCCTAGTGCTTAGAAATGTTCATTTTGTGTTTACCGACCTGCTCCTATGTTTGAACAGAACTTAAATAATGAAGTTTTTAATGATCTTATGTGGAGGACTCAGTAGTTTGGGATGCATGTCATGTGTTTGTGATTTTTACCACTCTGAGTGCGACCTTTTCTGCATGGCCACACACTCGCCACACCACACGTCTTGTAAATTTCCCCTGCACGCTCGCTGTGAAACAGACTGGGAAAACCAAACCAAACAAAACAACAACAAAAAAGAAACAGTTCAACGATCAGAATTCCTGTCTGGCTCGTCATTTAGCTAACAGCTTCTTGTCCCTAAAAGTGATCGACTCTGTTTGTTTTTCAGGAGCGTCGGCGCGGCTGACGGTTTTAGCAATCGCATCATTTTATCTCACTGATTACAGTCGGTCGATAGCTATGAGCAGCACTGCTGTCCCTTTGTTTAATGATCCGACCACAGCTCTGTTGTTACTGTTTGAATTATTAGATCCCATCCATTTACTTTGATTTTTTTTTCTCCCTTATATCACCTTTATAGCAGCTGGGGACTAACATCTTTAATTCATCCCATCAGGCGTCGCGCCTCTGTTTTCCCTAAGTGTTAACAGCCTTTCCAGCCGCATTGATTTATGGCCATGAAACCTTGTTGGCATCTCAATATTCTCCTTGACACGGTGATCCCTCTTGCTCTCTGGTGAATACGTAATGAATACAACCGACACGTGGTTTTGGTTTTGTAACCCGTCTGCCTTTGTGTGCAAGCTCAATATTATGAAACAAACGGAAAAAAAAATATCTTAAATGCATGCGTATGTTCATGGTTTTGTCATGAGATGACTTTGCCTAATGTTTGATACTGTTTTCTGTATAAACAAGAAAATATTTGACTGTGGATGCTCTAAAATTACGCTAAGAGTCGGTTTTCTTCTGGACAACATTTTGTACCTTGGAACACATTGCCTGTTTGGCTGCTGTATTGACTATTTGAACGCGTGACTTGATGTGAATTAAAATCCCTCCTTTTGTTTGTTGTTCTATTTCCTTTTTAATACTCAGGCACTTGTTTGAATTTTTTCTGGTTTGTTGAATGTATGAATATAAATGCATTGTATCAAATTATATTTTAGTCCTTTGCCAGACGGAAAGCATTTTGTCTCTTCTTGTTTCTGTTGACAGTGTGGTTCTGGAGTTCGTCCATTTCCGTTTGTTCTGCTGTTGATTTTAATTAGAGGTCATCAAAGGTCAGCCAAGCTGATCTCTTGTGACCTCTGCAAACTTTTTTTAATTTTAAATTATAGAGGCACAAACGGAAATTTTGTCAGCACAAATGTAGCACAGTTGGTTGACACCATATTTTAGTTGATTTTCTATATGTGGACTGGTTGGTTGGTCTTTGGAAACATTGATTAATATTTTTAAAACAAAAAAAATGTTTGTTGCACAAACCAGCGCGATAGGGCAATTAGTTTGTCATTAAAAAAAACCCCAAAAAACTTGATTTAAAAAAAAAATCTTGATAATAACATAAACAAACAATTGCCATTTGTTGCACAAACATAGATTTCCATAATATGTTGATTTTGATAGTTTGATTTTCTTAAGGTTGATGACCTTTGGAAACATTTATTATAATCTTTACAATGAAAGCGGCACAGACAAAGATTTCTGCTGCACAAATGTTTGACACAAATTTAATTTCTGGTTAACTTCAGTGAAGTTGCTTCACTCGGGTAAACAACGCTAAAGATTTATAAACGATGAAGGAAAAAAAGGCAGTGGTAAGCAGGCCAGGCCAGTCGGTGGCGCTGTAACACTGCAACAGGACAACCCAGAAGAACAGAACAAGATCGGACGGCGCCATATTTGGAGAGAGAGAGCGAGAGCATCGTTTCAAGAAAGCCATGGCAAATATGAAACCGGCGTTTTGAAAGTTGTTTGCTGTTGCTAACTTAGCGAGTTTATCACTACACCTGGCGGCCTTAATTTTTATTTATTTATTTTCAAAGGTACTAGGAAAATCTAGCGACTTCTTTTTGTGTTATTGGAGACTTTGGCAACAGCACGAAACGTTCTGCAGTAACTGTCCTTCCCGACTGAGAATCAAGTTCTGACTGATCCACAGTAAGTACAAACATAAATACTTAAATACACTTTTAGTTTTCCCTTAAGAGTTTGTTTATTTATGTTGTGCAAAGTTCCTGAGTGTGAGTGCTAATCTTTTTCATGTTTTCATGGTTGGTTCATGTTAGCATTACGCTCCAAAATCGCTGAAGCTAATATATGGTTAGCTTCTGTCTGCCCTGTTTAAACGCAACTTCATGTGTTCATCTGATGAATGTGAAACCTCAAATAATTAGGAACCTTTAGTGTTGAACTAACCATGGCTGCAAACGTCTCCAATGTACACCTAAATGGACTTTAAATTGAAGGAACAATATGCTAAACAATATATTCTTTGACATTTTGAGAATAGAAAACACATTTTTTCCCCCCTCTTTTACAAAAGTGAAAATAAATTGCAAGGGACAACTCAAATGTTGAGAAATATTCCAGAAATCTTCTAGAAAAGAATGTTATTTGAGTTTGAAAAGTAAAAAAAAACTTGTCAAAAAAAATCTGAAATTTTGAGAATTACCTCAGACATTTTCTAGAAAAAATAAAGACATTTCTGTGCTCCCTTGAAAATTTAAAAAATTGTTTGGAAACTTTTGAGATTTCTGCTTTTTTTCCTAGAAAATTTCTGAGTTTTTTGTTTTATCATATTTTTGGCTATTCAAACTCAGAAATTTTCACGTTTTTTTATAGAATTTTTCTGAGATTAATCTCAAATTTTAATATTTTCCAGCAAATTTTTAACATTTCAAGCTCAGAAAAATTTCTGATATTAATTTCAGAATTTCTGAGTTTTTTCATGGAAATTAACTTTTTATCTGCAATATATACATATATCTTAATACATTGTCTTAAAAGCCTTTCAAACCGCCTTGAAGAAAAAAAAATCTTTTTCAAGAAGTGCAGTACTTGGGGAAAAAGAGCATTAACTGAGCATTATTTCACAGCTCACAAAATATTCTTTCATTTTATGACATAAAACCTCCAAAAGAAATTAAATAAATCACTGGAGGAAAATAAACAGAATTCAGGTGATTCGTAGTTGTTTGGAGTTTCGTTTGCAATCAGCTTGAATGTTTTGTAGAAATGTGTTTGTAAGTTATTCCTGTAGACGGAGGTGTCTGATGGGCTTTAATTTCTGTATTTCATCAGACTCCATGCAAATAGAGCACGCTAACAGCAGGCGGTTCCTGCAGCCTCGTGGATGCCAGTGTTGTGTGTTTGGACTGCAGACCAACAGGAGCTGCTTCACTGCTGCGCTCCATGTTAATAACAGATCAGCTCATCACGCAAGGCTTTACCTGGAAGTTAACAGCTCGAAGGAGCACAACAGAATCACATTTTCTAGAGGTTTTATCTCGTGTCGAGTTCCTTATATAAAAGCAGAAACAAATGGAGTGCTGCTAATACTGCTGTGCTCATTGTTGTGTCGAGGAGTCTGTCTTGTACCCAAAAAAGTGATGAAGTTGCAAATTTCAGCAACATCTGCCATGTTTCTTTTTTTTTTTTTCACATCAGCATTGCAGAATAGACGTCTTAATCTCATGCAAACTAACACAAAGAACACAGAACCTTCTAAACAACCAAGAAGTGCTCAGTCCTACAACATTTTGTTAATTTGTCTTGGCCAAAGAAAATCTCCACAAACCTTCAAATTGGTATTTTCCGGATTAGGATTCTGGAGTCATCAGCTTTGCAAACTAAAAAGTTTAAATTGTAGCTACGATATCGTAAATCCTGGTTTCTGTGGGTATTGTAATTTTAAACAAAACACAACAGTAAAATAATGCCATATAAATATTTAACATTGAGAAATATACAAACTTTGTTGCAGCTGAAAAACCACCTCAGCCAAGCGCAAAGACTGGTTTTTAAACTGGTTTTTCAAAATTGGCATGTTTCCATTATGCAAATTTATTTAATTCTATTTTGCGCAATTATATGGTGAATGGAAATGCAGTCATTGTTGTTCTAAATGAATATCTTGTGTGTTTCTGTTGTTTCTTGGTTTTTTTCTCTTTTTCTACTGGTGTAAGAGCGGATTTTCTTTTTACACCTCCATGTCCATTTTATTTGAAATAAACCCAAAGCAATTTCTAATAATGGTATTACCACGAAAGCTTTAATACTCCGCTTGTGAAAACAAATCTGTTGAGCTTGGCAATCATAGCAATTTCTATTGCTACTCTGACAGAACATGTTACAAAATAAGCAAAAAACAAAACTAATGTTGAGACCGAAGTCAAGCTGTGCACGTTAGATTTTTTTTTTTTTTTTTTTTTTTGCTGGAACATGAACTGAAATAATAGACGATGGCCATTTTTTTCACTGTCAGGCGACAGACTTTCAACATATTTCCACAGCATATAAAAGTTTGTGATTTATGTGTTTGAAAGCAACCAAAAATGAAGAAATTTGTGCTTTCATCTGTCTAACGGATGGAAAATACATAGGATGATGGAGCGAATGCCTCTGGAGGTTCATCGGGTCCTGCAGCCAAACTCTCTGCAGGTAATGAAGAAAAAGAAAACATTACTGCCTGTCAGAAGAGGGATGCAGTAATAGAAACAAGGCAATAAAAACAAAACACAAATATAAGATTAATAGGTTCCCTTTTTCTCAGGTTTTATTGGTAATATGTCAGAAACGGTTCCCACATGTTAGTAACTGCTTTTACTCTGTCTTGTGATTTTTGCTTTATTAAAAAATAGACCACTGGCAGTGAATATCATGTCACAATATGGAAGCCCTGAAACACGTCGCAATTTGCTTTCCAATTGAGTTTAAGTTGTTCTCATTTCAGTTAAGGACATTATATCTTTGTTGATCTCATATGTCTATTTATTCAATAATCTAAAACCAAAAAATCATTTTTGAATCAAAAATGTTGCCTATTTTGATAATTTAATTACAGACCCTCCAATTAGCTCAATTAAGAATTTTAATCGAATCCCACCACTAATGATTTACCAACTGCAAAGGAAAAGATTTAATTATTGAGTCTAATTTGCCTATTAAATAATAAAGATGTGTAGTTTGAAAATGTGCTAATCTTGTTGGTTGTGCAGGAGGCTCCACTTCTGCTTTTCAAAGACGCAAGGCCCTAAAATAGCCCTAAAGTCTTATTATTTGCAAATGTTTTCGGGCAGATTTTGTACAGACCATAGAACTAACCTAACCTGGTCAGGGAAGCATAATAGGTCGCCTTAAATGTTACTGATATTACATTTTATGCATCTTTGATGCATTCAGATTATAATTGTAAATATCAGCTGTTAATGGAAGCTCTTATAGCCTGTTTAGCAAGCGGGTCTCTGCCCACTCGACCATCAGAATCTTGTTTGCATAGATCTGTGTTTTGTTCTGTCATGGTGGGCGGTTCCTCTAAGACGAGGTCCGAGTTCTGCCAGAAGCTTGATTGTTCTCGGGATTTGATCTGAGTCACAAGGAAAAGATTACAGCTTAACTCAGTTCCCCTTTTTTTACATAAACAGGAATGCTGGCTGAAACCAAGGCAAGCCGCAGAAAACCTGCAATCCGGCTGCACAACTTTCTCTCCTTTATTTTAATTACAATCCAAATGTCAAAGCCAGAGATTAATTTCATTTAATTCATGCCTGAAGCCTGCAGCTTGTGTAATCCTTCAGCAAAGGTTGAATATGTGAAGCACCTGATGTTTTTGTTTTTTAGAAAATGTCTGATTCATTCGTCCAGGTGGACTCAGGGATTCACTACTCGCTTATGAGAGCAGGCTCAAAACAAACAAACATGTTAATTAGGAGCTACAGTCAGGAGTCTGCACCAGTAAAAACAGTTTGAAATGCTGCTAAGAGGAAATAAGACAACACACCTATTATTTACAACCTCTTAGTAAACAGGAGCATGTGTTTATTGCATTTATTAACATGTTTTGTTGTTTAATTATTATTTGAGAGGAACATGTAAGGAAACAAAAACAGATTTCTCAAATTCAGTTTCAATTCAAGTCAAGTTGAAAACTGATTTTGGGAAATAATGATCTAGCTGCCTGCTATCAGATTATGGTATAAATAATGCAATAATGGACTCATTTCTCTGAGTTTTTGAACATTTGTTTCACTACATTTCTTGATGACAACACATGTGTAAGGAAAAGGAAAAATAAAAAATATATACGTTTCTTGAGGAAAACACCGGCTCCTCTGCCTTGCAGAAGTAGAGCAAACCCTGGCAAGCAAACCGTGCTATAATGGCAGAAGCAGTGGGACTCGTTACCCGAGACGTTTTTCAGTCACTACTTTGACGGCGGACAAGAAAATTCTCCATCAATTTCTACATCAGGTCTGTAATTTGCGGGAAACAACAGAGAAATCAACAATAAAGCCCAAGAGGAAAAATGACGAGGGACACAAGGGCTCCTTGGATGTACGTGCAAAAGCTGTGCCCGCCTTTGCTCCGACCCACTCCCAGATTGCAAACAGAGGAGTTCAAGCAAAGTCAAATCTCCACACAAACATGGAGGTCCGAGGAAAGACAGACATCCAAGCGACCAACCTCCACTGGTTGCATGGAGGGCCTTCATGTTGGCGTTGGTGTGAAGGCCAATCTATGCCCGGCTCGACCTTTACGCCGACCCACACCCAGGTGGCACTAACCTAGGTCACTATCCAAACCCAGGTTCTGCTAACACTGGGCATTATGGAAATTCGAGGCTTTACACAAGTTTGGGAGATAAAACCCAACAGCCTCAACGCAAATGCAATTCCTGAACTCCAAAATCAATGAAAACACAAGATCAGTTTCAGAGTTCAAAACAGCATAAGAAACATTATTAAAACTTTCCTATATAAAAGCTGAAGCATGTAAATTTCTCAAAGATTAATTGATCTCTCTAAATTGTCGTAAGGTGTGAATGTGCGCGCGCAAGGATAAGCATGTTAGATGATGGATGGATGAATATTTGTTAAAAGTGTAGTAGAATATGAAACAGAGAATCTGTTAAAATCCCTCTGGCTCTGCTGCTGTCCAGAAACACCCAATCAGAACCAAAAGGCAAACTTTTGGTTCTGATTGGCTTCTGATGCGTTGAAAGTGTCTCAGCACATTCAACGCATTAGACTACTAATGTACTGCAGCTATGCAATTGGCAGAAAAACAACCTAACATTATTTCATCATTATTTATAGAATGATCTAGAAAACAAAATGCTATACAGATTTGTCAAAACTATTTTGACTCAAATTAGTCTATTCCTAACCCTATCATTAACTAAAACTTAATTTACACCTTACCTCTAAACGTTACCCCTAACCTAAAGCAATGAGTCCATCATATTAGGCCTGGGCGTTGGTCCTAATATGATGGACCTAATATGACATTGGACTTAATGGTGTGTTCACACCAAACGCGTTTTGATCTGGTTTACATTCAAAGTCTATGTGGAGGCGCTTCTAGTGCGGTGCTATTTGATTTTGGAGCGTTTGACACATCTAGCGTGTTCAACACTCCACAAAGACTTTGAATGTAAACCAGACTCGCCTGACGCTCAAAATGTGTTTGGTGTGAATGCACTATTAGAATGTTTAGTTCCTATGGTAACAATGACATCAGCAGTGATGACGTCACTCTTTGATACATCAAAGTAATCTCTGTCAGACTGTTTTTTTTGTTTTTCTTCAGACCTGCTCCATAGGTCTGAAAGACTTTTCAATATCAAAATGATAATTTGAAAATGAAAAGCTAACTATATCAGCATACTTCCAAATATAACTTTAAATTGATTCTGTTCCAGGATATAGATATATCCAAAATTGTAAAGAAATGTGCTCATAAAGAATTACTTTTGTAAGGAGGCACTTAAAAGCATGACTTATTTTTTTGTCAAATAAATATAAAGTAAACATAGTAGAGTAAACTACCTTAGCCCAGGTTCAATTTAATTTTGAGTCTAAATTTGCTCTTCCTGCAGGCTGCAATTTCAGCTTTACTTCTAACCTCGCAGTATTTTGAATGTTTTTCAGTTATGACGTTCTGAGTGAACAACCTAAAATTGAACCCCAAATGTTCAAGTTGTGTTTTTTTTTTTCTTTTAAAGAACAGAGCCTGCTGACCTAATAGTACTTCAAAGTCCATGGGCATTGAAAGTAACTTGGTTTGATTTTCTCTTTATTAAATGGGCTTTTAAAACAAGAATAAACAGGTCAGTTTGGCATTTTACTGATTTGTGATTTGATTTTGTGACGTGTCAGAGAATCGTTCTATGATTGGTCAGAAAATTTAAGTGTTTATGACACGAGGAAATGTTGCATTGGGAAGCCCCTGAAAGGACTTTCTTGTAGTTCCTCTCTTTAAGTCTTGGGAAGTATAAAACATTCTGAAGAAACCCAGAAAGAACATTGTATTTAACAAAGTATAATTAATTTCTCTGCATATTAAAGCTCACACTATGATAATAATTTGATTTTTTTTTTTTTTAAATATCTGCCTGCACTAGCTTAATTTTTTCATTCATGCTCAGTATTTTCTGTGGAGGGAGGAAGGTTGGAATAGTTCATCCCAATACCTCAGCAAAGACCGCCTGTGTCACCATGGTGACACTACCGGCATGAACACAAACCCTTTGAAGTTTGAGCCGCTAACTGAAACATACGTTCTGCAGGAGACGTCCACTCAAAAAATAATAAATTCTGGAGTTGTACCACTATTATCTAATAAAGAGCTTCAGCTCACTCATAAACTATCCCCGTTTCAGACAAGTCCTGTGTGATGCTAACCAACCAACCAATCAGCAGAAGCTGAAGCCTGACAGCACCGCCCCTCATTTACATTTTACTTTTTTTAATGACAACGCTGCAATGCAAAGACGCATGTTTATAGGGAAAATGAAAAAGAAAATATCTACATCTCTTGACAAAAACACTTGTAAGGAAAAGAAAAATTTGTATACATTTTTAGATGACAGCGCATGTATAAAGGAAAGGACAAACAAAATATATATTTATGCTTTTATTTTTTATTATGCCAGTTTTGCTCCTTCATAGTCCGTGAGATTCTGATTACTAATAAATTTCCACACAACCCCATGACTGATATAATAAACGTAATCTATCGATAAGAGTCCACCAGTGGGTCAGAGTGCATGTTGTGAATGATCAATCGGTTCATTACTAAAACAAAAGATAATTTTACTATTAATTAAACTAAAACTAGAAATAAATTATTTAGTTAACCCGGGGTTTTCAGGGTCTTCGACATTGGCTTGTTTCCATTGAGCAAATTTATTTTTGTAATTCTCTGTTGCTCAGTTTTATGGTAAATAGAAACTCGGCTAAGGCTTTGTGTAAAAGGGGCCTAATGCTTGTATGGATATTCTGTAGAAAGCCATTGTCTAACTTCCTCCAGAATGCAACACCCCAGTTTTACATCCTACTCTAATTGTTTTTCAGCTCCTGCTCTAATTTTATTTCACCTATGATGCCCAATTATTACAGTGCTGGTCAGAGATGAAGCTTCATGGTTACAGTGAGAAAAAAAACACTTTTTTACTGTTATCATTTCTATGTTCTCTCTTCATTTGATGAACTTTAAAGTTTTACTGAATCAGCTTCTTGGAACAGCACTGAACTCAGTCCATAAAGCCTCACCTGGTTTTCAGTAGAAATGAGTATCTAATAGTCATAGCTATAGATTCACAAATCTTTTCTGTTTCTGCCTTTTTGTCCCACAAAAATATTTTTTCCATGAAGATTTCATTCAATAAGCAAAAGAAAATAAACAAAACTAGACAGACTAGTCTGCTACCTTTGTCAGTTTTTATATTCTTGACTTTGTTTCTTTGTGAAGCTCTTTGTG
The DNA here is from genome assembly GCF_003331165.1 of Xiphophorus hellerii. NCBI lineage: Eukaryota > Metazoa > Chordata > Actinopteri > Cyprinodontiformes > Poeciliidae > Xiphophorus > Xiphophorus hellerii. The sequence goes on from NC_045682.1 coordinate 4,662,044, forward strand.
ATTTTAATGTCTGTGATAGGTGCTATATAAATACATTTTTTTACTTGGTAGAAAAACTATTCCAGCGAACCTGTTATCATGTAAATAAATAAATAAATAACTGTCCCCTCAACTTAATACCTGGTTGCACTGTTCTTGGTGGTAACAGCTAGCAGCAAATGTTTGGATTAGCCAACCATGAGTCTGTACATTAGGGGAGGTGTTTTTTTCCCTCCACATTTATGAGTAAAAGATTATGCCAAAGCATCTGTCAGATTTTAATTTGGACTTTGACTAGGCCCATCCAAAACTGTTCTCTTTTTTTGTTTCTCTGCCAGGTCGACTTGTAGATGTTTTTGGATCATTAGCTAAATTTCCATGAACCACATATTTATGCAATTTGACATTTTCAAAATAAATTTGCTTATTGGAAACAAGCCAAAAAAAAGAAACTAGGATAGACGCCAGGATAAGGTGACTGAGGTTTTTTGGCTGTATCAAAATTAGTTTATTTCACAAAACTCCAATGGAAACACTTTTTCTGCATCACACGAGTCACGTGACCAGTATTCTGATTTTACTACTGGCACGAACAATAAAGAAGAAAAAGTATGAGGATGATGGCATGGCATGTTTTTTTTTTTTGTGACTTATTGAATCAACAAACTTAGTTGTGTGATTTTCTAATTTAGTGGGAACACTGTAATTGCAAAATTGTGTTTTTTTGACATTGCTGGATCATTGACAAAGTTTTGTCACATTTGTAATGGAATTGCTGTGACATTCTAACAGCATCGTTAGCCTCAGGTTAATGTTCTTTATTTTGCCGACTGTCTGTGTAACCGTGCAAGCCATATTTGTGTCTTGGAGCCCAAATGATTTCCAATGATCTTGTGGAGTCGTTCCTCTGTAATCTGTCTCTTTCCTCTCTTCTAACCCGTCTGTGCCGTCGGCATCGTTTGTCTGTCCGCTGGGGCCCACAGAGCTGCTCAGAAGTGATGCATGAAACACTTGGGGCTTTTTTAGACTTGACCGTCACATCTCATCTGATGCAACCTTGGCTGGCGGGCAAACAATCTGGATTTTTATTTGTCCTCCATTCTGTTGCAGCCTTCTGGTAGATTTGTCTTTTGGCATTGACGTTTAAAAGTTAAGGAGGTTTTTATGCTCATTACCACTTCTTTAAAACTGTAAGCTTTGAATTCTCATTTATTCCACAGTTTAATGCAGTGTCTGAGTGAACAAAGACAACATTAAAACTGCAGTGTAACCTTTATAAAAAATCTGGATTTTTTTTAACACATTTGTTAAAATTGTCCCTAAAATGTCATAGTATGTATGAGATAACATACTATCTCATAACATACTGTTATGAGATAGTCTGAAGAAATGCAACGCTCCTGGTCAAAAACAACCAATCAGAGCCGAAAGGAGGATCTTAGTGCTGTCAATCATGCTTTAGTATGTGCTGCTAAATGTGTTAATGGCAGAGAAACAACTTACAGTTGCAGGAAAACTGTTTTTCCGCCATCAGTGGTTAACATGCTAACTATCCTAGCATTTGTGACGGACTCCTATGTGGTGAACTAGGGGGGAGTGTGAGCAGTGTGTATGCAAGCATGATTGAGAGCGCTAAGATCCTCCTCTTGGCTCGGATTGTTTTTCTGACCAAGAAGTGTATTTCTGTAATTAGCACTGGGAGCAGCAGGAGTTGTCTGATTTAAAAGTTCAAAAAATAGTACTAAAACTTGGAGAGACATTTTTGAAAATATTGAACACTTGATAAAGAGATAGATGGCTTTATCTACAACATAAAAGATATGAACAATAACTATTTATTTTAATAGACAAAAATAACTGGATGAATCCAGCTAAATAAATTACAAAAACTAAAAATAGCAAATAATCATATATCAGACATTATTTATATATTACAAAGTATATTACAGGGCCACTGAAAAAACAAAAAATTTGAATTCTGGCTTTTCTCTCAGAATTCTGAGAAAAAAACATAATTCTTTTTTTTTTCCAGTGGCCCTAATCAGTTTCCATAATATGTGCCTCTGTCCAGTGCATACAGATACATTTACATGCACTGTATGATTTAATCTTTTCTCTAAGGGAGCATGAAGAAGGAAACAGCTTTGTGTTCCTGACATCGGCCCATATGAAAGCCAGAGGTGCTCATTCATCAACTGGTACTGTGAATATTTCCACCCCTGCAATGTTTAATTATTAATGTTATGGCTCATGTTGCAAGGACAGCTGTGGCTTCGAACGCAAAACAGAATCAAGGGAAACTTTTCACAGCCTTCATTCAGGTAGACCAGAGTTATTCATATAGAAATATATGAACCTTCATCATGTATTTTTAGAAGCTATGCAGGCTGTCATCTCCTCAGACTGTGGAAAGTAATATGAATTATTATCTCGTGAAAAGTCTGCAGGCTTAGTGCAGGTTTAAAACGGGGTATTGGGGTGTGGAGCGTGTGTGCTGTGATCCCTGGTACCGGTGCGATTCATCAAACTGTAACAGACTACAAAAGACAATGAGTTCTTGCCGAACCGGGGGCAGCCAGAATGTCAAGGAACGAGCTTTGTGATCAATTTGCAGCGAGTTAATAAAAGGAAATGGAAAGGAAGACAAGTGGAGGGTAACATTTGGTCTGCTGAACTCCGGATGTGTGTTAAAACTAAACCCAACTGACTTATTGGAGAGAAAACTGACGACAACTTTCAGATGGTCCCATCAATGCGGTTTTTCCACTAAATAGGAAATGCAATTAAAATCACATGTAAATAAGTTTGTTCATGCGATACATCATTAAAAAATATGCCCCGCCATCGTCCTCCAACTGCCTCCTGTTGTCGTCTTCGTCGTGGTTTGCGCCAGTGAAAACATCCGGCTGTTGATCATTAAATGTTGGCAGGTTTGTAGATGTGAGCTATAATAACTGATTTTGACTTTGTTTAATTTTGTAGTTAATATTCAGTTTTAATAACTAGATATTTTTTTATTTGTACCAGATATTTATTACAAACTTATTTAAGGGATTTTAAACATCTTGATGTTTAATACATACATCATTTAATACATCTTGATTCAATAAATTATTTATTGAATTGACAGTTTTCTAATTCAAATATTCTCTCCAGATGTGAGGTTCTGAATGTTCTTCCAATCAAATTAAGCCGTACTGTTGGAACCAATTGAACAATTTGACTGCAGTAGCCACGGTTCAAACCACAGAGGGCAGCACTGAGATGGTTTCAGACAAACTATTGCAGAATTGAACACAGATGTACGTGAAAATAATCACAATTTGCACAGAAGCATAAGGATAGAACCTTTAAGGATTCATTTATACAGTTTGTCAGCAAAAAAATGAATTGGGGTTTGGTTACTCTTTAAAGTTTGTTTCAATAACAGTGGACTAGCCAACTGTGATTTACCTCCGTTGATATTTGCCTTTTAATATTTTTATTTCTACACACAATCACTCTGATTTACAGAGAAAAATAATATTTTCTGAATATTGAGCACATCTAAAACTCATGAATGAATGCTTCCTGATTACGTCAGCCTATTAATATTTGAAATGTTTCTCTAGAAGTTGTAAATATTTATTTGTTTTCCACTCATCTGCTTTCAAGCATCTGAAAATCAGCAGCAAAAGAGCCGCTTGTCACAAAAAGTTTATTTTTCCTCCTCATGTTAACAAACGACACTGCGGACCGAATTATCTCCCTGTTGTGATGGCGCTGCTCCCGCTCTTGTTTGTCTAATGATTAGCTTGTTGTTTGCCGTTACGACTAATTGTTCTTTCCAATTAGAGCCCTGGCGGGAAAGGCTGTGAGCTAAAAGAAAATAAACATAATTCTTCTTGAAAGAAAGACGGGAGAGTTTACTTGTTGGGCGGTTGCTTCAACAACAGTTGAGAGGTTTAAATCATTAAGAGAAACATTTTTGATGTTTTAAAGCTGAAACCAGAGATGCTTGAATTGATCTCAAGGAATTTGAGAAAAAGGATTCAGAAATGACTCTGCAGCATCCATCCCTATGTCTCTCCATCCACCGTGATTAAAATTTGTATAGATGCATACATAGTATGTCCTCCTACCTGCAGATGCAACAATTCACTTCAGTTTATTTCAAAGTGCTAATTCACAGCAAAACTCAAAGTACTTTACATGACAAATTAGTTTTTATATATTTTAATATATTGCCTCTGTGTGATTTTGGCCATTTTAGGTGGGGAAATGTAAAATGTTCAAATTCACTTTGTATTATTTATTAACATTAATTGAAGTGCTCAAGTCCAAGGGTGTCAGAAAAGTTGCCTGAGGGTGCACCTTTTTTTTTCTACATTCATTTGAATAATTAAGTGTGTACATGTAAGTGTGTCAATCATAAAGACAAATTTAAATTAAATCAGATAATCCCTATTTAATCCAGGTTATAATGTAGTGCAGACAAATTGTATTGATCAACTATTGGATCAATTATTAGTAGAAAGGAAAAACTTTTAACAGGACAACATTTTCAGCTAGACGCAACTTTGAATGAGCACAAAAAACCCTGAAAACTCCAGGAGTTCAGGAGTTTTGGGTGTCTAGGATGTAAAAATGTCAAATGGCTATAGAAAGACGTTTTACATGGAACAAATAACTGAACAGTTCTGATGTTAGACAATGGGTTTTATTTACAGCTAAACATGTTGAGCAGAAGTGTTTCGTTAATTTAAGTGCAAAAGCCCGGCTTAAATAAGATTTGGGGTTTGCAGCGACCAAATGGTGTAAATTGCAAACTTTGAGGCTTCAGTTATTGTTGATGAATTGTGTTACCTGCGCTCTAATTCACTTCAGCTGATGGTTTGCTTCAGAGAAAAACATGCTGCCTACATCGCTTTGCATCAACATTTTCTCAAGTGTAATAAAACTGCTACTTCCTAGTATTTTGACTCCAAAAACTTCAGAGGTTCGAAGAAGTCTACTTTTATCCAACACAAACATGAACAGCAGAAGAACAGCAAAATTATTTTCTCTAATGGATCCTGATTGTTAAGGACTCATATGGCAAAACTGAATCATCCTGATGTAATCCATGTCTGGAAGTGACAGCTGAAAGTCCAAAAACAAGAGCTGCAACATTCTCTCTCAACGTCTCACAGATGTTTTCCGTCCTGCTCCCTTGTAGGGAGTCGCGGAGTGAGGCCGTGTGTGCGAGCAGCAGGTAATCCTTCGGATCGTTTGCAGTCAGCAAGTATACATCCTGATAACAGATGCTGCTTCAATTTCTTTTTATGCTGACCTGTAAGTTGTTTCCTGCTGCTTGCTTTTGTTCAGGATACACCCAGAAGGAAGTTATACTGATCTTAGCACGCAAAAATAAAAGATTGATTGTAGAGGGTTGGGAGAGACCCATTTTATGGTGTCATCACCTTAAGAGGCCGGATTGTGACGTTTCATCTGCTTGGAGAGACCCTAACACACATGACCTTATAGGGGAAGTGTTATGTAAAATTAACTTTTTTGAGCTTTACATCATAATGTTATTTCCTCATTTAAAACAGGCCTTAATTCTTTCATGAAAGTTTGAGAAATCCTTTAATCTCCTGTGGCAACGATGCACCTGTGCAAAACGCCTGGGTGGACTAGACCTCTCTTCAAGATGCAGCTCGTCCTCAAAGCTGCAGTTTCCAAGCTTCCGCCTCACAGAGCATTCCTTCCCCATGACTCCTCCACTCAGCTCCTTCAGACTAGCCAGTAGCAATTGGCAAACACCTGGTGGAGTTTGCTAATTGTGCATCTGCACTCATCATAGGAGTTACTTCTCAGTGCAACGCTGGTTGAAAACGTTAAAGGAGTAATGGAGGAGCCATGTTGTGATGATGTCCTGAAGGCAGAGTTTCAGAAAGCAGGAGTTTTTAAAAAGCCAGAAGCCCAATTTCAAGGCGTTAAATTAGGGAGTAAAGTAAGGGAACAGGTTTTTCAATTGGTTTGAATCGATTGACGCGTAACAAATGTTGCAATAGTGGTCACCAATTGAACTGAGTTTAACCAGAATATGAGGTGAGAAAACAATCTTAGAGTATGCAATTAACCTAACTGTTATGTTTTTGGACGGTGGGAGGAAACTGCGTGGTTTAGATTGACCAGTGCCCTGGAGAGAGCCCACATATGCACGGGGAGAACATGCAAACTTCATACAGAAAGACCCCAGGACCTTGTGCTGCAAGGCAACAATACTACCAAAAGTGCCATCATGCAACCCTCCCTGACCTTGGTTAAGGCAAAAAGGACTCAAAAAATGTTTCGGATAATGCATCGAGTTTTACTACCTCTCATTATAACACTGTTTTTCGGGGTTTACTCTACTTCCGCATAGGGGCGGAGCCAGTGACATGTCAACTCCTAAATATGGCCAACCAACTACAGGAGTGAGCACTTTAAAATCTAAAAAGGTTCCAAATTAAATTCTGCTTAGGGCCTCATACATCCTTGGACTCTAATATAAATGTTTGTGTAATTCTTAGTCTCTAACATTCTAATCCCTTAGATTTAGCAGCTTTTTTTTATGTCTGGATTATTTAGTGGTTAAAGCTAACAGGCGTTAATAAAAATGATGTTAAAAGTTATTACAAACGTTAAAATTGTGAGGGATAATATCTGCTTCTTTCAGTATTGAGCGTGAGATTGGCCAGTGCCCAAGAAAACTACATTTCCCAGGGTGCTCCGGTCCAGCGCAGACCTGCCCCCCTTCGTTTGAATGGCAAGTTGTTTGTTTCACTCCGACCAGCTGCTAACTATTCCAGTCGGTGAGCAAACATGGGGAGCAGCGTACCTTAGCGTAAAAAGCTACTGCAGAAATCCTAAAGAGTTCCTTCCGCTTTCATAGGTCTTCTTCAAAATAAAAGCACACTAATAAAGAGAGTGGAATTACGTAGTAATCCAGTCACCAAGTTACTAATGATTGTAATGAAGAAAAACTACAACAATTAGGGCACCACTTTATCTAATTGTTGTTTCCATTTTTGTTTTTTTTTTGTATACAATTTGTATAGATCATTTTATCTCGCACTTCGTACTTTATTTTGGTTCAGTTGCTATTGTTTGCATGGTTTAGATGTTCTTTCAAAAATAGGAATTTCTGTCATACAGTAACAGAATGTCATCAGAGGCTTCTTCAGACTTACTGTAATACAGACATCTATAGGAAATCTTTCCTGCACACAACCATCACAACAACTCTTTGATTGAATTTATATGTATAGGTTACATTTAATATCCATGATAAAGTTTTTTTCTAATTAAATATTTTTGAATTAAAATCCAACATGGCTGCATAAAGCTAAAAGTTACAGAAACTACCTTTAAATTTTTACTTTTGATTGTTTCTAATTACACCAAACATCAATCTGTTTGACTTTTCCCCAACTTTCCGAGTACAGACGGAAAGCACCATAAGAACTTAAACAATTGGGAAACAGTTGAACGTTGCATTTTCTAGCAGCAGTTGTAAGTGGCTCACTGCCAGCTTACTTTTTTAAACATCATAGTTATTATGTTACTGTGTGATTACAGTGATACTGACATAGCTCCATTTGAATTTAAAAAGCTTCCTTGATTAAAAATTGTATTGTAAAAATTGTATTCTGTTCATTTTTGTATTTAAGTCCAGGTAAAACTTAAATACTTTACAATAAATATATTCCTCTAGTCCGTGCCTCAAACAGAATATATGCTAATGTTAAGTGAATAGTATATTTAGCTATTACGTAGTTAATCGGCTTACATAAACAACCCAAAATTATTCATTTGACGTTTTATGATTGAAACATGTTTCACTGTTGGGTAATTTGAGCCGCTTTTACTTTGAAAAGCTCCGAGCGGAAGTAGTGTGGTGTTCCGCTGTGGGTTTGACATTAGGTCCGGGTTTTACCTCAGCTTTCTTTATTCCACCCTACCTCCCCGTTTCTTTCCCTGTTTAATGCGCCCCAGCCTGCCGTATGTGTCTATTTATTTATTTATACTTTCTGTCTCACAGTGTTTAGTTGTTTTGTTTTAAGTTTTAGACGTTCCTCCAATGAGAAGGCGTAAAAGATGGAGCTTCATATCTTAGAGCACAGCTTGAAAGTGGCGAGTATAGAGAAAGAGGGGATCGAGATTTGCACCCATGGATTAATAAAACTCGCCTTCCTGGCCTCCAAAACAAGGTAGGCAACTTAAGAGTGGTGTTATCCGTGTGAAGCTGTTTTTATGTGTGTTTTATGTGCTTTTCCTGCTGCTGCTGCTGCTGCTGTTAACCTAGCCAGCAAACACCGGGGGTTGCATGTTAAAGGGTGTTTATTGGAGCTGCAGCTCGCTCCTGGAGTTGTCTTAATGCTCCAAACACGCCGCTTTTAGGTGTTATTGTCAGAGCAGCTCGCAGTTTCAGGGCCTGTCCGGCGTGTGGAGGGTAATTCCGAAGCTTTGTGGATCGACGCCGGTGTTGGTGTTGTTGCTTTCTGGCTTCTGTCAGGGTCATTTTAGCCCGATCTGGCAAAGTTCTGCATGCAGATGAGGGCATTTTAAATGCGGAAACTTTTCATGCAGAAGACCCGGTCGTCATGGCCGTAAATGGCAGGAAGCGGGCCCTGGGTAAAAGCTTGTTTTGGTGCCCTGGTGCTACTGGTATACAAATAATGTTATGTTGGCTTTTTATATGTCCAAATAAAGCTTTAGATTCCTTATGCAACCTACCAAAATCAAGTTATTAGAATCAAATGATGTAAAGTATGTATAGAAATAAAGGGTGCAAGCACGAGTGTTTTAAAAAAAATAGTATAACGTGAGTTTTAAAAAAATCATAAGGATAAAAATATGGCTTAATGATTTGAAAATTGAATAATAGTCAAAGAAATTGAAATCACAGAATAAAAAATGAGTACTTTAATTATATTAGCCAGTGCAAAAGTGATGATTGTTCAAAAATAATTAATAAAAGAATAATAAGTTGGTCCATAGACATTCCACAAACTGACTTTGTTCTGTTTCATTCATTGCTTTAAAAAAAATCACAATAAGTTTGACTATTTTGGTGAGCATGTCAAGATGCTTGGACATCACTGATTTATTGCATCAGTTTATATATAATGTTTTTCCAACATTAACAAGCATTCTTGATTAAATCTTTTAAACTAAAATAAAATGCAATATTTTGGACTACAGACTTGAACATATTTTTTATTATTTAACATTTATGTCTGTAAATTGTCAGTAATTTTTTTTTTATTTTAAAACAATATTTTTCATATCTTGTTAAATTGTCATTTACAGTTAAATTTGTAAAAGTCATTTTCTGACTTTTATTGTATTTCCTGTTTCAGATTTTTAAGGCGTTTGGTTTCCATTAAAAGTTGAACGTATTTTTCCTTTTTTTAAAAAAAAGAAGGCCAACTTTTCTGTCAGTGTATTTAATTATGAAAATTTCACTTTTGCAGTAATATGTCTTTCTAGCAGAATTAGGACTATTATAAGTCAGTGAGCAGATATTTATTACAATAATTCATTATCACTTGTTGAACCCGACATGGCATTACAGAAGAACATTTTTAAAAATGGCCAACTTTTTATTTATTTTCTGTTCAGATTTTCCCAGGTTTCAGTGTAAACAAACCTCAGAAACATTGTGGTTTTTAATCTGCGCTCTCACAGAATGTTGCAGAAAACTTTTCTAACACCCATTCGTGAGAGTAATAGTAACGGTTTTTACTTCTGGTTCTGTTGTGGCCGGTGTCTCCTTCTGTGTGGTGCCCCAGATAAAACTCGGTGCTGCTGTGATTAATCGCTGATCAAACACAATCTCTTAAGGTTAATCTTTACCTGACGGGATCAAAACTGTCTGAAGTTGCATTGTAGCCACATGCTGTTAGTATTGATTACAGTTTGGGGACCAATAATATCTGAAGATTTATCTTACTCAGCTGATCTAATCAATCCTTATCTCAAACTACTTATGCTAGGAACATTTTTCTAAGAGCAGCATGTAAGATCTATCAACCAACCGATAAGACTTTATTTATAGAGCACTTTTTGTGCAATCAAATCTAAGGCAAAGAGCTTTTGTAGAAGTTCAAGAAAAAAAAACAAGAAAAATGGTAAGTTAAAGGTGCCGTATGTAACTTCTATAAAAATGTTTTCTTTACATATTGGCAAAAACTGTCAGCATGTTGTGAGACAGATAATCTGTAAAAATATGGATCCTCTCCACCTTCTTCCTGAGGTATTATTGCTGTCTGAAGAAATGCACCACTCTCGACCAAAAACAACCAATCAGAGCCAGGAGGAGGGTCTTACCACTGTCAATCAACACATGTACCTGCTGCTAAAGGTGCTAATGATGGAGAAACAACTTACTGTTACAGAAAAACCATTTATCTTCCATCATCGGTGGCTATGCTGACTAGCCTTAGCGTTCATGACTTGCTGTGCTAGTTGCAGCGTAGCAGACAGTAAGGGATGTGCAGCGGCACAAAGAGGTGATTGACAGCGCCAAGACCTGCCTCCTGGCTCTGATTGGTTGTCTCTCATATCAAACTGTTACAACATGGTGACAGTTTCAAAAACATGGAGAATAAAATATTTTTAATAAACTTTATATACTGCAGCTTTAATAAGAGTTTGGAAATATTCATATTTGCTGACTTTCTTCTTTCTCCCATTGTTTAAATGATGTCTTTCTTTTTTTCCTTATTTTACCTCCCTCGTATACTTTCTGCCGTCCTTCATGTCCTTTTCCTTGGGTCTTATCTTCCCTCATTGTGTCCAACTTTCTTTACTCCCTTCTTCATTGTGTTTAGTCTTTTCTGATCTATGTCCTTCATCCCTTCCTTGTGTCCAGTCTTCCTTTCTTTTGTCCTTCTTTCCACTTTCATAGTAGTATTCCTAATTAAACCCCATAATTTAATCCATCCTTCGTGCCCTATGCTTAATATACAAATACCTATTAAAGCAATGGTTTTGTTGCTTGCTAACATCATGAAGTCAGGGTCAGCTTCCTTGGTTTCTGATGTTTCAGACAGAAAGTAAGAAGTGTTTTTGTGTTTTTTAAATTTATGTTGATTCTCATATCAAGTTACTCCAGTGAAACAGGTCGGGCTGCCTGAAATAAACTAGGAAAATAAACCTTTTCTAGTTTATTTTTGGCCTACTGTATAGGCCATAGATCTATGGCCTATACAACATGTGATAAACTATGAACAATGACCACTTGTTTTGCGTGAGCACTTGATGTTCTCTGGAGATCATCTAATTTTAATTTCCACTACATTTGAAATGATAACCACTACTGTTTGGGAGTTTTGTGAAATCCGTAGTCTTTCCCCTTCATTTTTAGGGTTTTTCACATGATAAAGATACAAACGTCAGTGTATTTTATTGGGATTTTATGTAATTGACCAGAGGTGTCCAACTCCATTCCTCTGGAGCTTCTTGCGTGCAACTGGATGCATCCCTGCTCCAACACACCTGAACCAAATGAATGGCTCGTTACCTGATGAGGAAATTTGGCTAATATTACCTGCTAGCTTAACAATTAGCTTCACTTTTGAAGAAGTGAGAAAAGAATGACCTTTTTCTGCAAGCTCACATCAAAAGTCTGTTTCCTGCAGAATAACTTCTTTAAAAACTTATTTTCTTCACATATAGGCATAAGTTAAATTTGCAGTTTGCAAAATCACAAAATCTTACCAAGTATTTTTGGTCTGGTTTCTAGTGCTAATGTCTTAGCACTTGTAATAAGGCAAAACTAGCAAGCTATGGGAGCGTGTTTTAAATGCAACCTATTATGCTTCCTTGAAAAGGTTAGGATAGATCTATGGCCTATACAAAACATGTCGATTACATTTGTGGCACAAAATAATTCTGTTAATGAGATTTCACCTGCTACTGTAAAACATCAGTTCTGCCTATTTTGAGCTCCTTGCTGTTGCTGGGTGTAACTCAACAACAAAACACTTTTCCAGCAGCCATTGTACGGCACATCCAGTAGTAAAACCAGATGGCCAAGAGTACTGAAGCTCCGCTTGGGTTTCTATGTGACAGGCAGCGCCTTCTGATTTGTGATGTTACATCTGGAAGGTTTTTGAAACGGCACATTTTCCAGACATCAAAAAACAGCTGGGTGTTTTTTATTTGTTTGTTTTTAAGCATTTGAGATGTTTTTAGAAACAGTAGAGACCCAAATGGAAGTATAAAAACATGCAAAATCAGAATTTTACATAATAAGTCCGCTTTAAGTAAATTATATTTCAATCTTGATTTTAAAGGAAATACTAGGTCCGCTGGGAGATTATTTCACATAAAGCATGGGAAAAATGTCTTAAGTGAAATACTCTCCCTGTGGATTTAGTACTTTGTCATCAATATTAAGGAATTATTTACTTAAAACAAGCTCCTATAAATTGCTGAAAAGTTACACGTTATTGGTACTGAGGTATTTGCACTAGAAACTAGACCAAAAGCACTTGGTAAGATTTTGTTTTTGCTGTGTGTAAGTTAAAAGATGAGACAAGAACATTTCTTGAACAAAGTCAAGTTCCTCCCATATGAGACTTGATGTTTGGGGCCATTTTTTAAGTGATCGCATGCAGCTGGCAGCCATTCAGAAAGGATTACATAAGTTCATATAATTTGACTGCGGGGCCCGAGTTTTCATTGGTTCACACTGGATTTTTTTTGTTGTTTTTTCCCTGTTGTTCCACTGAGGCACCGATGTTGAAGTGGCTCCTCTTTGATGAGCCTCTTCAAGTGTTTTCTTTCATCTTTAGAGAACATACAGTCTGTTTTTGCAGATATTGATTTGATTTCTTTTCAAGTCTGCGGTTAAGAATTGAAAACCCAGTTCGTCTTTTTTTCCCCCCTTTTTTTCTTTTTTGAACCCATTCACAAAATGAAGTCTAACAACATCACGGAAAAGTCTCCAAGTGCTGCTTTGACAAAGGAACACAATGGGAACTCGGCAGCAGGTGATTACAGGAAGAAAAAGAAAAGTGCTCTGTTTTTCTGCTGCTGTTTGCAGCGTCTTATTTTACTCTTAAATAAGCTTCCACTCTATTCTCTGTTACCTGCCGATCCTCCTAATGTAGGACTCCTCTTGGCCAAAACCGGAATAAATCTGAGCAGTTCTTCTTCCTCCCAAATACATGAATGTAGTATTTTTTTTGTTTCAAAAGTTTTGCAGTGTTATGAAATATTTGCACAAACTTTGTGCAACAAAATGACATCAAGAGAACAAGGACTATATATTTTATTTTGGGGGGAAGGGAGGTGCTATAAACTAGATTTAGACTTTTTTTGATTGAAATTATTGTGATGAATCAATTATTGAAATAATAACTAATTTACTAATTAATTATCAGGACTCAAAAAATGGCAATTTGTTGAAATAACATATTCAGAGCAGTTATTAAGCCATAAAGGCTTCTTTAGGACACTTGTTGCATTAAAAGTGTGATTTATTATTATTATTATTTTTTTTTTAATTGCTGTGGGGCACAGATTGGCTACATATCTTATTGAGTTTAATGAAATTTATTGATGCTTTCACTGGATCTACAGAGGAGAAAATGCATTTCAATATCAATTTCAACAACATTTAAAATTTTGGAGATTTTCAGATATTAACAGTAATTTTGCTACTATAAATCAGAATTCCCATGAGAAATTTTATATAACAATAAATCATGCATTTTTTTTTTTCATTTTCCCTCAATGTATTGGTTAAATTTTGTCAAACAAAATTGTACTTTTCATTCTAAAACCTGCTGTAAAAATATAAATATTATTTAGTTTATCCATCAAGTTTGTTTAGTGAGTAAAGACTAACTCTGTTTAGTGGGATTGAGGCAAAGTATGATTATTTGTTTGTGAAAAACTGGCGAAAGCTCCCTGAATCTGAAAAGCGTGTTGAAAAACTCCAGGAGATAAATGGTGGAGCTGGATTCTGGCTCGGTACCGTCCCGCCTGCTGGCGAGTTCAGAGCAGCTCCTGGAAGATAAAGATCCTGATTACTGTCAGGCGCTTGGAGCATGACTCCAGATGAATGTCAGCACCTCTGCAGAATCGGCAAATCACTCGATACAACTCAACAGCTTCAACAGAGGAATGTCTCCTTAATTTGTTTCTCCCTAAAAGACCTGAAATAATCCAGGAAATTCATGTTTTAGTTACTTTTGTGACAGAATTTTCAAATTTTTTTTAAATGAAATTTATTTTAAAATATTTTTTTAAATATTTTTTTAAATATTTGTATTTAATTTATAGTAAATAATATTAGATATTTCATTGTAATTAAACTAATAATGTATATCTCACAGAAGGGATGACTGAAGTAAAAGCCACTTTTTGGAAATACTTTTTCATTTGTGATTTATTTTTTTAGAAAAAGCGAGAAAAAATAAAAACAAAAAAAAACTTAAGATCTGCTCAAAAAGCACCTGAAAGTACTGCATTTAGAAGTATTTCTTTTTCTGTTTTAAATGAAACCATCTTAAAAAAAAAAAGTAACTTTATTTTTAAATCCTCATTAAATGCTCCTGATGATTAAACTCGGTTTTAATCACAGTTCTCCACGGTGCTGTAATTTAACCCAGAGCTGTGAATCCTGTGTGTTTGGGGCTCATTTAAAGCCTGCATGTGAAGTTCCTAACATGCTCACAGGGTGAGGCTCATGCAAGCCAGACGTGCAGGCGAATGTCCAGCGTCTCTGCAGTGGTTCTCCTGTCTGGCGTTAATCTGAACGCAGTGTTGTCAAAGAGTAAACAAAGTCATTAAGCGGAGCTCGCATTAATATGATAAAAGGAGGACGAATCTGCCCAGACCGGAGGGACGACGCTCGGTCCTCGTCGTCTTTAATGTCCCCGCTCGACAAAACAAGCCGTAAATCAGGGTGACGTGTGACAGCTCGTCTAATTCACGGAGGAAATGCGGCTTTCCTTCACAGGCAGAGCTGCTAGAGCCTCAGTGTTGATGTCTTTCTGTTCCTTCACACCGTTCAGACAAATATAAAGTGTAAATATTGAGCGGCAGGCCGCTGAGCAGCGAGGTCGTCACCGGACTCATGTTGATGCCGTTTCCCTGTCTGTTCAAGGACATGATGGAAAATCTCTGCTTCTGCTGAAACATGGGTGAACAAACTTCACTGAAAGCAGCTTTTTTTGTCACTTAGTGTTTATTGAATTTACATTGTTTTAACACAAAAAACATAGGACACATTCAACTACTTGCTGGGTAACATTTACCTCAATTATGTTTTATATAAATTCTCAATTTTACCCATTTTCTGTCCATTTCTGTAGTTTGTAGTTTCAATTATAAACATTTCTTCCATTATTGCAGTCTATTGGTGCCTTCATTTTCTCCAGTTCCTCATTATTGCTTTCTTTACCCCTGTCAGTAATGTCTAATATTACACTAATTAGATTAACTCACCAAGATTTAAACAAGATCTGTAAGCTCAGCTGGCGGTGAAGTCTAAAAAACTTAAACTAGTCAAACCAAGATTGTTTTACCTTAATTTTCATTTTCTGTTCAACCAACGTTCGCAGTTCTTCGGAACAATGCCTCAAATGAGCCATCTGTTGTTATTTATGACCAGGATGTAAACATTTACCACTGGTTCGACCTCATTTATTAAACTCCACATGGACACTTATTGAATTAGAAGCATGCATGTTAAGTTTGTTGGTTCTGGTGGTTTTCCTTTACTCTACTACATCTAGCAGTAAACTGTTTCAGAGTTTAACAGCTTTAAAACGTCTGAATTGTAATTGTTTCATTGGATCAAATTTCCAGACTTCAGTTTTTATCCTTCTTGTCACATGGGCCACAATCTTTAAATCTAAACAATAGCTCTGTTAGACTAAACAATAGTCTAAAAGTTTTAGACTTTTTTAAAAGAGTCTAAAACCTTTTAAACTGCTCCAAGATCAACTAGGTATTTGCTATTTTTTAAATCATTTAACATTTTAATTAAACAAATAGAGCTGTTAGCTTGTTTCGTACTCTGTAGCGTTTTGGACCAGTTGACTGCAACATACAGCTGGATTTGGATTTTTTTTCTCCGGTATTTGTGATGTCTGGCCTGATGTTGTTTTATCTTATTACTGCTGGAACTAAGTTCTGATTTTTCTCCGTTTTTTTTTCTCCACTGCTGCTGCATGAGAAACCTTCATGTTACCAAAGAGCAGAGCTCAGTGATGACTGGAAGCTCGGTTTCCTTTTGGTGTCGCTTTTTAAAGTTGTGTTGTAGAGCCGCATCGTTCACTTAGTTCCTTAACAAGATGGAAGGTGGGGGGGAAAAAAATCCCTTTTTTTGTTTGTTTTTATCCCCCTTTTCTCCACAAAACAACAAAATTTTTATTTTTTGATATGTATGTATGTATTAAAAGCTTTGCCTCTTTTGTTGGGGATGCCTTGCATCTTTTTAGGTCAACTTCCCAGCTTATCTAATTCCTTTCTGAATACTTAAAACAACTGAAGCAGCTCCAAGTGTTGTAATAATACTTGTTGTGTTTCTTTTTGGGGGGTTTTCCGTTTCAGATGCAAGTTCTTCAGTTTGACGGAGACTCCAGAGGACTACACTATCATCGTGGACGAGGAAGGATTTAAAGGTGGGCCTCTCTCTCTCTCTAAGGTAGTCGCCGTGGCAACCGTGGATGGGGATCACGTTGTGTTTTCTCTAATCGTGTCCAGCGGCGGCGACTTCGGCTGCCACTGTTTGAGCACACTGTCGTTATAGATGCGAGGCCAATTGGCCGGCCGCCGTTCTCTGTGGCGGGCTGAGTGAACGTACCCGTGTCATTACCCTGCCGTTTCCACAGTGACCCTCCTCGGTTACTCTGGAGACCACATGCTGTGTGTTGCATAACTGCTGCAGGTATTTTACACTGATAAGTGCCTCAGTATGTGTGTGTGTAGGGGTGTGTGTGGGTGTGTGTGTGTGTGTGTGTTTTGTTGGACTAAGAAACGGGGTGAAACTCAAGCAAGCCGTGTCGGATGACATCAAGTAAACAGGACACACGGTTCTGACCAAACCCTGACAGGATGCTGCCGGTGGTCACAACCAAGAGCTTTTTGTGATTTTCTTCCTTTTTTATTTTTATTGTTGTGTTTAAAGCTGCAGTTAAGGATTACCTATATAAGTAGTCAATGATTCTGTCAATTATTCTGATGATTAATTGAATAACCAAATTTTTTTAAAAGTGGTGCATTTCGCAGATTTTCCATTTAACCGTTGGAGGTTTTTTATGCTAAATTAGAAATATACTAAAATATGAAGATAAAATGATTGTATTCCTTTTTTGAATAACAAAAGTTTTATTACCTATAATGCAATTACAGCATTTTCTTAGTGAACACTTTATCATTTGTAGCAGAGGATGCAGCTAAAAAATATTCAACATGTAAAAAGTTCAGACCTTTCTGCTCGACTTAACGACTGATCTATTGATTAATTTTTGAATTAATTATTTTATTTTATAAATTTTGCTGGAACTATGTAAATATGTTTTTACCAAGTTGTTGCAAAAGTTTTTTTATATATATCTTAACTGCAAAATGTGTATATTTTTGTACAGCTTTGGCTTAATTACTGCTCAGTGTGTTTTCTTTCAGCAGATTGCTTTTTTTGAGTCTGAATACTCCAGTTAATCATTAATCGATTACTAAATTAGTTTACAATTTTTTCAATAAACGATTAATCATAATTAATACGATTAATGGTTTCAGCCCTACTTGTGTTTCTTGAAACGATCAAGCTCCACTCAGACTTTTCTGACTTTGAATGAAATGAGATATTTATAAATCACTTATGAAGTAAGTGATTTAAAAAGTAAAACTTATATTAAAAAGCAGATATCTGCACCAGTTTGCCCAGAGATCCAAAATAAAACAATTATTTCCTCTGGGTCTGGATGTTGTGCAACTGGAAGGATTTTTTTCTCTTTTGCTTTCGGACACTTGTTATATGATGTAACTGTGGCAACAAGATGTTTTTTTTACAACCAGGAGCAGCTGGTGAACTTCTTGAAGCTCAAATAACGTCTGAACTTTGACCCCAAATCCCGGAGGAGTTAAAAACGGAGACTTCATGGATGCAGAGCAGGACCAAAGAGTTGAGAGAGGAGGAGGAAGTTCTCACCATGTCTCTGACTCCAACGTCTTTCTAAACAAATGGCCAGACAGAGATTTTAAAGAGGAGCGGCAAAGGCAAATGAGGTGGATTAGCAGCGCTTGGTGTCATCCAGAGCATGTTGCTATGGAAATATTGTCTTCTCTGCCTTGAAATTGAGCTGTTAGCATGTCATCCAGCAACAGCCTTTAGTCAGAGGCTTCTTCTGACTAAAGAAGACAGTTTTACAGTCTTTGTTACAAGACTGACTGCGACTGGAGATCCTTCTTGGCTGCAGCATCACCAACCGCAACAACTCTTTGAAGATATTTGGATCCTTAACCATTTCCTTTTGGCATTATCTTTGAATTTGAATTTAATTTAATTTTCTGTTAATCAGCTCTGACTCATGACTATCCTGTTTAAGTACAGAAAATATTTTATTTTTTTTAATCTTTTTGATTTAGCCTTTTTGTGTTGTTGGTAAGCAGCCACATATCCATTCACTGCTGATCCAAACAACACATAGTTATCCAAATATGGCAATGCATTTTACTTCAAAGGCTCATTTTGTGTTGGTAAAATGTGTTTTTAAAGTACCTGTCTGCTTTGAGAAACAATAGATGGTTTTAGTAACATTTAAGGGTTTATGAGGTTTTATTGTGTGCAGGTCATTTCTCACCTGTTAGTCCAGTAGACTCGATTGGAGAATTGAAACTTTTGCTACATTTTCAACTGGTGCAGTTCACGTTCACAGTGCACTGTGTTATATATTAGAGCCATTCTATGTAGAAAAAAGGGAACATTTCTAACAAAACTATAAACAAGAAAATTTCTGATCTTCTGAGTTTTAAAAGTCAACTTTTGAAACTGAGAAATTTCTTGAGTTATTTTCTAGCAAATCTTTGACGTTTCAAACACAGAACTTTAAAAGCTTTTTTCTAGAAAATTTCCAAGTTTATTTTTTTTTAGCGGAAATGTACTCTTTCCTTTTTTTTATTATCTACATTGACCCTAAAACGTGTCGTACTGCACTGTCAAACCCAAACCCTTTAAAAACATGTTCCCCTCCTCGCCTGTGGGCCGTTGCACCAAGAACCGCTGAAGGAAACATCAGAAACCTCTAAAGAAGAAACTTCCTTCTTCATAAAAAGCAAACAAAAAGGAGTGGCATCAGATTTTAGCGGCTGATGGATTTCTCTTTTGCTTCAGGCTAAAAGAACTCGGTCCATTTCTCCCGCCAGCGCTAGACTCGCGCATCTGTTTTGATTGGATTTACCCAGAATGCCCTGCAGCCTCCTTCCTGCTTTTGGAGCGGTGTCCATTCCCAGGATAGTTGTTTGAAAACGTCAGACTCCAGCTGTTTCCACAGAAAGGATGAATAAAAACTCTTTCCTCCTCTTCCTCAGAGCTGCCCCAGTCAAATCTCATCAGTGTTGCCGATTCAACATGGCTGGCGCTCAACGTGGTTTCCGGCGGCGGCAACGCTTCCAGCTCGCAGCCCATCGGCGTCACCAAAATCGCCAAATCAGTCATCGCGCCACTGGCCGACCACAACATCTCTGTTTTCATGCTGTCAACGTATCAGACCGACTTCATCCTGGTGAGTGTCCTTTCAGACCGTCATAGTGCCGTTTCTTTTATTTAAGGGGAGTCAGACTCCATAGTAAAATAATAATAATGTTTTAAAGCGATGCTGATGTCGTTCCTCCGGCTCTACGAAGGAATGTTCAGGTTTTTATTTGTACTTTTGCTTCTTTCTCACTCACTGACGCCATGTTGGTTATGTAGAAAATGAGAATATTGAGGCCCAACATCTTAGAGCTGCAGGGAAGGAATTAACTCTGAAAACAGAATATGGAAGATTTATGCATTTTGAAGAAACTGTCTCTGAGACTTGGTCTCTGATATTAATCGAGTTTTTTTGTAGAGAAGTCTGTTTTGATGTGTAGTCATATGATCTGATATGATTCACTGAAACAAACTTCTTTCATTATTTCCATAAATATGATTTTTTTTCAGCAATCGTTTACGTCCAGATTTACAGCGTCTGGCTTCTTCTGGTGCAGAATTATGACGCATGTCTCGCATTTATGACGTAAAAGTCGAATAAGATGAGCGACATGAGCGTTTATGCTCCAGACTATTTGAAAAGTATCGGATATTTATTCGGAGTACTTCCACATATGGAAGTGGAACAAATCGGCTTTTTTTTGGTCTGTTTTTAAAGATCAGAATTGGGCCGTACACACTGTGGTGAGAGAGTTGAATATGGGTCACGTTTGCCTACAAGTGATTGATGTATCCAAGCATACTCACAAAGTTTAGTGGAAGGAAAAAGTGCTCAAGCAGTAGCCTTGAAAGGACCTGAATTACTGTTTCTAGATTAACTTTTGCTGTTGTTCTACTTTGAGATGCGTCTTTATTGCAGGTAAATAAAAAATTTTTTAATCATCCACGGAACCTGAACAGGTTGCCGTCACGTCATACATGCCGGCATAAAGCTGGCCAGCTTTACGGCCTCCTGTAACTGTTGCATTATTTGTCTGTTATGCAACCGCTGGCAGGCTGTTGTTTACGTCCACAGAGCCCGCATGAAAAAGGCAATAACAGTGGATGAGATGAACCGATGACTGACTGTCTGATTTTTAAATTGGAAGAAAATCCTCTGGAGTATCCAGAGGGACTCTTTGTTTTTACTGCCTCAGTCCTGTGGAAAAACAAGGTCTGCTGACCCACTCCAGCGTCTGTTTTTGTTTTTTTGTTTTTTTTGTTTAGTTTTTTTAAATGGGGGGAAAATAACGGCTGTGTGCGTCGATAATCTGTTACATAAAGAGGATCAGCAGCTCAGCTTCTTGGAAACCAAGGTACCAAACTGAGACCTGCTTCCTGTCTCCACTCTGTCTGCTTTACATAAAACAGACAAACGTTTACCGCAGCGTTCCCACGTCAACTCCTTAACGTCTGACATCGATTTACTGCAGATTTCCAACCAAATCTATATGGAAACCAAATGAACCAGATTAAAATCTTCACTGTTATGTTGCTTGGTGTTACGATTATTATTTAAATATGACCTAAAATGTCCCTACTGGATGTGATTGCATCATCTCATCTAGGAATAAATGAATATTAAGTACAGAAAAGTCTTTAAATATGTTCCTTATTCTATAATCTGAATCAAAAGTTGATTTTTATATTGATTTATATGCATGAGACAATAGAAGTTAGTCTATTCTATGAATATTGAACAAATTTATACTCTGAATTACATTCAATCCCCTTTTTATTTGGGTTTCTAATCCTAGTTTGGACCCTCAGACAGGTTCTAACTCCTAATGAAACTAAAATATTACTATTGAAAAATCTAAATGAGCCTCATTAATTTAAATATTATTTTTCTGCTCTATTGTCTGTGAAAATATAAGAAAACATGCCAGCCCTTCATACACACAGAAAAACTAGGGACTCTGTTTTTTGTGACTAAATCATATTTAAATGCATTTTCAGCTCTTTTTGAGGATAACTGACTATGAGCTAAAACATTATATATTACAACACAATAAACTAGGTTATCCTGTTTTTTCTTGTTTTTAATGAGACACATTTTTAAGGAGAAAATATTTAAGTTGTGAGTGCATTTGCAAGTGGAGAATAAAAAAAACAAACAAACAAACATCTGTTTGCCTGTAAAGCTGGAAACCAGTGAGAACTTAAGACTTGGTTAAAATTTTTAATCAAGTTAATTGCAGGATCTGTAATTAACCTGCAATTTAATCGAGTATACTGTCAAAATAAGCAACATTTACAATTTAAAAACTAATTTTTGTTGCTAAATTATTGAATAAATAGACATATTAGCTCAACAACAAACACATTTGTTTTTAATCTGTTATTTAGTTTATCCAACCATCAGATTGGTGTAAAGAGTTTCAGGAACTCCTGGTCATTCATGGAACTTTAGAAATGTGGTCTGCTGCTGATACATAGTTGGCACTGAAACGCTATTTTAGGCTGGAATAGCTTCGCTGTTTGGCTAACTCAGTTTAGCACAACTAGAGCAACAGCGTCGTGTATTTTCATGCGTCAAAAAGCAGTTAATTCTTTGTGACGCAGAAATGAACTCCCAGCCGGACGCGGCTTTGTCGCTGTTTGCGGATGTAGCTTGTGAATCAGACATTTTGTCTGATTTACGGGCCCAGAAACATGTGAAAACAAAAGTTAAACTTAGAACTTTTGTATTTGTGTTTTTTTTCTTTTATTTAAAAAAAGGGATTAAATGAAGTAACATTTTGTAGGCATTAAAATTGAATTAATTTATCAAAGTTAAAACTGCAATGATTTAGTTTAAATCTATTTCTTTAGGCTTTTTAGGGTTGATTGCCAATGATCCCAAACTTTAGACATCGGAACATTTTAATAGAGAATAGTGCTTTTTTTTGTTTATTTTCTTTCTTTCTTATGAAAATACTTTTCATAAATATGAACTCCATAACTCAATATTTAGCTATTGAGTTTTTGTAAGCACAGTTTCTAAGTGAAGGGTGAGTTAAAGAAAATTAGTTTTCAGGACCTTTAAGCTCCAACCCTTCACCTTAAGTCAGACTAAAGTTTTTGCTACTATTTCTCTGAATTCTTTGCTGGTTTTTCCCCCATCAGGTCCGAGAGCGCGACCTGCCAATGGTCATGCACACTCTGTCTTCCGAGTTCACACTGTTCCGGGTTGTCAATGGAGAAACAGTCGCCGCACACAACCTGGGAATCTCCAACGGATTTGTGAAGC
This sequence comes from Xiphophorus hellerii, assembly GCF_003331165.1. NCBI lineage: Eukaryota > Metazoa > Chordata > Actinopteri > Cyprinodontiformes > Poeciliidae > Xiphophorus > Xiphophorus hellerii. The sequence continues at coordinate 4,684,957 of NC_045682.1, forward strand.
CGAAACTTGGTAGGTATTTTTTATTAGTATTTATTTTTTAAGCTGATCCCGCCTAACCACTGACGTTTTGTCGTGTTTCAGTGCCGCGCCCCATCATTCACCCTCTGTCCAGCCCCAGCAACATGTTCTGTGTGACCAGCTTGGACCCAGACACGCTGCCCTCCGTCGCCACGCTGCTCATGGACGTCATGTTCTACTCTAGAGGGTAAGACGCTCACTACGCCGTGGCCTCAACGCATCCTGAACGGGTTCAACTCTGAAGCTGATCAGGGAGAGAAGCTGTTTTCTGGAGCTCAGTCTAAACAGGAAGCTAACATGTTGCTGCTTTTAGAACCAAAATTAAAAATCTTTTAGTCATTTGACCAATCTGATAATAGATTGCCTCAATAAGACAATAAAAATAGATTGTTAATAAGTGATTAAATCCATGTTCTCCTTTTCCAAGCAAACAAAGAGAAAAAATAACCACACATTTAAATTTCCTGCTTTGACTCTCAAATTTTCTCTGTTGCAGTGAAACACTGGATGCTTGAAATAGTTTCTATGTAGACGTATTTGATCAAATGTCTGTAAAATCTAAAGCTGTTGCTATACCTGTGAGGTATTGTAGTCACAATAAAAAAGAAAGTACACCTTCCTCATTGAATCCATCTAATTATAACGTGTGCTTCAAAATGAATACAAAATAAATATATATATATATATTGCATTTGAAGATTTAACATTGATGGCAACAAGTACGGTTTTGTGGATCTGCTGTATCTTATTCATCTATCAAAGCTGCAGCACATCTGTTCAGCTGGTTTTACCTCTTTATGAACTGTACAATGGCTGCTGGAACAGACAAGCATTTAGTTGTTGAATTATCAACCAGAAACCACTTTCTGCATTCTTGCTGTTTTGTGCAGGAGGCTCTCCTTCTGCTTTTCAAAGATGTACGGTTGCGCGTCTATTTGCGAGTTCAAACGTTGAGTTTAGACTCACCGTTGTCACTTTTTTTAAAATTTAAAGTGAAAAGGCACCCTAAAACGGCTCCTTCTGAAAACGGGCAGAACTGATCAGACTAAAATCTGATTATCTAATAATGAGTTGGTGCAATAAAATATAATATGTTTTGTATAGGCCATAGACCTCAGGTTGCCTTTGGGCATAAAAACGAGCTGGATGTGACATTGAGTTCCTGAAGGTTTCAGTTTCTTCTCCAGGTCAAAAGAGGTCGGGGCGTCCGGCGAGGACTCCAGTCACATCCGCTTCTTCTCCTTCTCTCTGATCGAGGGCTATATCTCACTGGTCATGGACGAGCAGACAGCTCAGAGGTGAGCCCAAATAAAACTTCATTATCTTTCTTTTTCCTTGAAGATCCCACGCTTGTTTCCTCAAGATGTTGTTTTTCTCTGCTAAAGGGGTCGTTACTTTTATGTCGGGGGAATAAATTCATGATTGCTATTTGAAGGGGTGATTAGCTTGTTGCTAAGCAATAACGAACCTCTTGGGTGGACGCGGTGTACTTAAATCACAGTGGGTGTCGTTCTGACTCATTCCTTCTCCACCGAGTCCCCCATTTTCTCTCCATGAACTCCCTCATTAAGCTTGGAGCCCATGCAGAAAAGCATCCGGCTTCATGTCCCACCTCGTCCCTAACGGCCTAATCAAAGCCTGGCCATTCAAAACTAGAAGTGGGTACGTCATTGATGCCTTAACTGAAATCATGACAACAACAAAAATAATAATAAAAAAATATATAAACTGGTTTGATTGAGGTTTCTGCAGCATGTAGGTCAGAATTGTCTCCATGTTTTCTGTAATGTTCTGCCTTAAAGGGACAGGTCACCTATTTATCTTCACTTTACAGTTTGTCGTCTTTAACGAGCCGAAAAATCTACCTGCTGTTATTCTCTCATTTCTATTGTTTACCTTCTTATTTTAAATGTGAAACAAGTCAAAAGTAAAAAAAAAAATAAATGTTTGGATAATTAATGAATAGTTGAATATATTTTATTTGATGGAACAATGAATATTGATGATGGTACAATATTAATGTAAAAACACTGGATTTAACAAGATGCTCATTTCCATCCATGGTCCCATAAAACACAAATAAAATTACAGAAATGTTTTTGTTTATTCTCTGTCTCATAGTGAATGAAGCTTCTGGACAGTCAGTTGTTCATCAATCTGTCCAAATGTTTTTTTCTTATCTATCACCCCTCTTGTATTTTTCATTATTTCTTATTCAGCACATGTCTACTGTAGATATTTACAGTAAATGTTACATAAGCTAAGTAACTCAACCTTGTATATTAAAAGAAATATATAAAACAGATTTTGTCCTGAATGTTGTGGATTTTGTTGATTTTTTTTTTTTTTCCCCCTTCAGATTTAGATCAAACAGCATCGCTTGTGTGGCGTCGCTGTGGTCAAAAAAAAAAATCTCTTCCCCAGCCAGCGTTTAGTCTCCATGGCAACCAACAACCATACTTTCATATGAGTGGTGATTTGTAGAGACGACATTGAAACATCGACTCTGCAGCTTCACTTCATGTAGAAAGTTCCTATATGAGGAAAAAATACATGAAGTTACAGAAAATATTCAGAAGAAAAACATATTTACCTCCCGACACGTTTCGTCTTCATGATTTCATCACACTTACATATCTCTGATTTGATACCACAAAGAGGAAATACAAAATGTAGTTTAATTTATTAATGGAAAAAAAAGTGATTCAAGTGTTAAGTCTCCTAAACCTAATAACTTTTTGTGCTGTGTCTCCATAGCAACGACATCCATCCATCAGGGCTTCATGTTGTCAGTCTGGTTGTATTTAAGTAATGTCTTGTTTCTACAATTATCATAGTTAGCTCTGGGTAATAAAAAGCATAATTATGCTTTGAATGAACACATTATTCAAAATGGTTTTGTGCGTTTAGTCGTTATTTTGTCTGATTAAAATGTCTACTGGGTGAGATTTTAATCAGTTAAGTTTTTAACTGATTTTAGTGATAAATGTTTAAATCTGAATTTTTTTCAGTTCTAATCCGTCATTTCTTCTCTTCCAGGTTCCCAAACAACGTTCTGTTCACCAGCGCCTCTGGTGAGCTCTGGAAAATGGTTCGAATTGGAGGACAACCTTTAGGCTTTGGTGAGTTCCTGCTGTTTTATTTTGAAGGATTAAACGACTTCCTGTTGCTCTTCTCGGTCTAAAAAAAAGAAAGAAAGCTTCAGTGGCTCCTAAAATTAACAATCTTAGTATCCAATTAATTGGTCATTCTGGACGATTAATTGGATAAACAAATTTAATTACATAAATTAATTTTTTGATATGTTCCTTAAATGAAAGTTGGGAATCTGTTGTGGATTATGGATTATCCACTGTAATATTTGCTTCTGGTTTTGTATTTTTGCACTTGGAAAACAATGCAAACTGTTTTTATCAACGTTGAGATGAAGAGTTGATTTTATTTTATTTTTTGCAGATGAATGTGGCATCGTGGCTCAGATATCAGAACCTCTGGCAAAAGCTGACATTCCTGCTTACTACATTAGTACCTTCAAGTTTGACCACGCTCTGGTAAGAAAACCTTGGTAGTCAGTATCTTACATGCAGGAGACGATGAACACAAAGCGTAGCTCTTTGCTAGATTCTGTCAATGTTTTTTTTTTTAAGTATGTAAAATTGAGTCTGCCTCTCCTCATTCATCTGTTCAGTCGTGTTTTATCATCTCTGCATTTTTACTACCAGACAGTGTGAACTACGTAACCTCATCTACTAAAACTACATTTCTTGTTGCTGCTTCTCTTCCAGGTCCCGGAGGAGAACATCCAGAGCGTGATCAGAGCTCTGCGGACCGAGAGCACAGCGCAGTGAACGACCTTGTTTCTTTTCGTTTTTTCCAGTCATTTCGTTCAAACGTTTATCATCGCCCGAAAAGTGCCAAGAGTGTGTTGGTGGGTTGCTGTGGATCAGCTCAGAGAAGGAGGAGGCTTCTGCTGCCTTCACTGTTGTTTTTCTCCCTGGAGCCCCCTGCTGGCCGCCGGCCGCCACTGCTTTAGTTTGCTACACTTGATGTTTCTTTACCTCTAAAAGCTGCTTCCTCCCACCAGCACCATACTGTAAAACCTACTTCAATCCTCTCAAGGAAGAATGACGAATGTACTCCAAATCAAAGAAATATTCAGTAAGCTCTCCATCTCGTCCCCCTCCCCCATCGTTTTCTCAGTGCCAATGTTCTTGAACGCCGAACCCGATGCCTTGTCTGACCGCTGCATGTTTGCAGAGAAGGAGGCGGTTTCATAGTTACACTTTTGATTTGATCTTTTAGTCTATGTTAAACTGAACCAGCAATGACCTGACCCAGTCCTTCACACCTTATGGTTATTATGGGAAGTCTGGTCTGGCGACGCATGAAGGAAATCATAAGATGTGCTTTGGGATGTTTGGTGAATTCACACTGTGAGCAGCCTGGCTGATTTTAGAACTGAGACTCAAATGAACTTTTTTTCTGTCTTGAATTTAGCATTTATTACTCTTCATAATCTAATAAATCAGTACTTAAGTCATTGAGATTGCTTTTAAAATTGGAACCGAAAAGATTTGATTTCAGGTTTATATGCAGCACTTTAAAGACACTCCAGCATCATTGCACCGTTATTGTTTAGTGTTTACAGGTCAACTTTACTCCTCCCTAAAACCTAAACTGGTTTCTGGAAAGTTCCTCTCAGTTTCCAGAACTGAGAGGAACTTTAAAAAACTTGCAGCTTAGTTTTCTGATTTTAACAGACGCATTGTAACAAACCCAACAATTGTCACCAATTTGAAGTTATCAAAATTGTAGAAATTTACGGATATGATGTTTTATATCTTGTCTCACTGTTGTTTCTAAGACACAAACAAGTCGTTACAACATCTTGATGACATGGTGAAGTTGTTTTTGACATAGTTAGGAGAGAAAACATTTTGAGGACAGAAACATGAGTCAGCTTGAACCTCCATAGCATTAGATGCTGTCAATGCAGAAACAATCATTCATATGAGCCATAAAGCATCTGAAGCAAACCTGAATGTTTTCATTTCTTTTAACCAAACTCTAAGCTTTCAATGATGCTTTCCAAATGCTTAAATCAACATTTTCATCAGAAACAGCTGGAAACTCGGCTATCTGTGCTTTTTCCCTTCCTGTCAGGTGTTTATTGTTGCAGAAAGCTGCAAAATAAATCCTTCACAGATTAATGCTTCCTTAAGGAATTACACAATAATCTTTAAAAACTCTTTTTGATTTAAAAATGACTTAATTTTAGAAGTAAATGATGTGCTGTTGATCCAGTCAGACCAGGTTTAAAACTCCAGTTTCGAGTTGTACTCTGCATTAAAAACAAAATCCTTCAACTATTATCGAGGGTTTACAGAAGATGATTAGGGCCACTGAATTAAAAACAGAATTTTGAATTTAATCTCAGAATTTAGACTTTTTTTCTGAATTCATTCTTTGAATTCTAATTCTGCGTCAAAATCTAAAAGTAATCACGTGGCTGTTTCTTCCTTGTTTTATCCACACTAGAAGCTTGTTTTAAGACTTAAGATTTGAGTTTTAAGATTAGATTTGGATGAAATTGTGCATAAACAATTGAGAGAAAAAAAAAAAAAGTTACAATTCTGAGATTAAAGTTCTTTTTTTTTATGTCTCTAATCCTGTAAAGTGTTTACACTTTAAAACCAACTGTTCCACCTCAGAACAGGCCAATAAAAACCTGCACTCTGCCATGTTTTTCTGACGCTGGCGTTGCTCACAGTGTGGCGCCGCAGTGAGACTTGATGAATGATGATCTACAGTCGTAATAAATTACTGAGCCACTTTGAAAATGTGCTGAACATAAGCTACGGTTCACAGGGGGAAGGAAGGCTCCTCTCCGACCCCTGGTGTCCACTTAGGTCTTGAAGCCGCCCCCCTGCGGCTCCAATCTGCACTTTAACGCAGGTCCCCCCTCCACCCCACACTGACCTGCTGTACTGATGTGAAACCAGAGAGGACTTCTCACTTCACAATGATTTTATCCACGTGGAAGAAGTAGTGACGATGTTCTCCCTGGCCTTCAAACCTCTGATCAGATTAGTAGAAATCATGTCTATCAGTGTTAAAACTCCAGGAAGGTAACTTTTGTTTTTCTGATTGCATTTCAAAGAAACATGTTGAAAACTTTTCATTTGGAGCTTCTCGTGTGAAAACAAAATAAACGAGCTGTTGTTTTTTTGTTTTTTTCTTTTGAGCCTCTGTGTTTTTACTTACCAGGTGCGGTCTGGTTTTCAAAGCCTCCAGGATTACATATGGAGAGAAATGAAGGAAAGAAGAGATTAGCTTTAACTCTTGGTGTTCAGGAATCTCAACTGGAACTTTATGTAATAAATCAGCAAAGGGCTGGGGATAAACCGATTTTAACAAATCATCAAATTTTTGGTTTTTGAAGATGTGATTTGTGGAAAATTTGGATTATATATATAAATACATAATTATATATAGTAGAGATTGATGTCAATGTACCCAAGGCGGCCATCTTGTTTGACAAGCTTGTTTCACAGCTTCTATTTATTTGGACTTTAAATTCAGTTTAACTTTACAGCAAAATAAAGCAATGTTACCAGAAAACTGTTGTAATACGAGAATAAAGTGTTAAAATGACCAGAATAGTCATTTTGGAGAAAATTTTTTTTAAATTAATTATTCAAGCCTTTTTGTCATTAAAACAACTTTTTTTTCTTATAATTTTAAGACGGTCTTCTGGTAAATAATACATTCTCATAGATTTGCCCTAATACTCTGTATTCACAGAAGGAATGATTGAAATAAAAATCACTTCAAAATTTGTCCCAGGTTTGTTCAAATCTAGGAGTGAATCCAGATAAAGTTCATAGGTCCCTATAAAATATTTTTAAAACATCTAGATAATAAAGAAAAACAAATTATTTTGCATTTGACCAAAATAAGGAAAACTATTATGTGAGAGCAACTCGAGCAAAACAGTTGAGAAACTACAATACAAAACATTTTAACAGGAAATCTGAAACTAAAGTATTGATTTTACCTGCTAGCATCAATATGTTACTGACTTTGTATTGATATTACTAATATTTTGGATCAATCCGCTCACCTCAAAGTAAACAAAATTACTGTCAAACATTTGTGCAGCAAAAACTTGTTTGTGCTGCTATCATTTTAAAAATAACAAAATGACCAGAGGTCATCAAAGGTCAACCAGGCCCTCCACATGAACAGAGTTAAGCCAATTTGGTGTGAATCAAACGGTATTGGTCTTTGAATAACTTTTTTATAAACTTTTTTTTTTTTCTTAAAAATTCTAGCAGCACAAAAAAATTTTTTTGCTTCAAAAACATTCCTGAATTTTGGACTTTTTCCCCCCAATCTAAGTAACTAAGTAAATTTTCCAGGATGTTCAGTGACAGATTATTGTGTTTTGAACAAAGAGGAGCAGATTAATTGCTGTAATTACTAAAGTAGGCCAGATATCTCTAATGTGGCTCTATGTGAGGGGGAATAAAACCAGGTAGCTCACCTGTCTCCTTCCTTCTGGTTCCGATCGTGCCGCCGCCGCCGGGCTCAGCTTTGGCCCGACCCGAACAAAAAGAGAACGGCCAAGGCGGGTCAGGAGAGTGCGTGGAGGGTCAGTGTTATCCCACATCGTGATTGTCTTACCTCTTACATAATCCTGTGGATCGTCAGCGAAATCCCCCAGATTCCTGCTAACAGCAGTTGGACCTTTCAGGAAAGCACTGTGCTGAGGTCAAAGGTCACAGCTTCAAACGTTTCAAACTTCCTCTATCTTTCTTCCAAGCACAAGACTTTCTTGATCTTTATCAAAACTTTTTTTTTCTTTGAGTTTTGGTTGTTTAGTTCATTTTCTGTCCAGTTCTTAATAAAAAATAAAAAGAATCACATTATAATCCCTGACAGAAATATTCACATCCCTTGAACACTTTAAGAATCTGTCTGTTTTAAGTTTGTGCTCGTGTACAGATTTGTACTTTGGTTCCACTTTGCTCTCAGTAGCTGTTTTCTCTGGCAATTTATTTGTCAACACACATTTTGATAACTCAAAGCTTTTTCTCATGATTTTACGTTCTCATATAGTTGCATTTTTAATACTGTTAGTGTTATGACTATATTCTTGGAACTAAACAAAAATTCTTGTAGCTCTAATACTCTACAACTCACAGAAGGGATGAGTATAAGATATTTTTTGAAAATATTTTCTGTCACTTGTAATTTTTGTTTTGTAAAGAAAAAAGATTCAAATCAGATCTCATATGAAAATTTTATTTTCCTTTATTTTTTTAAGCCAAATCGCCCAGCGCTGGGATGAACCGATTCAGTGTTTTATTTTTAGGTTTTATTCATCCAGTCGATCTCAGAAACTGACAAGCTCAGTGGAGGAAGATCTTGCAAAAAAAAAAAATGGACTCATAAAATAGAACAAACTGACCTAACATCAGAATGTGTTTATTATATACATCTTTTATTTATTTGCAAATATTTTTTTTTAGCAAAAAGGGTCAGTGTCAGATTACATTATTACAACCTGAGCCAATTTTCTGCTGCATAATAATCCATCCGGTCATTATTATTACTGCAGCTCAAACACAAAGTCCAGAAGTACCAAAAACAACTAGAACCCGATTCCTCAGAACCGCTTCGTTTTCCAAACTCTTTGCCGTTTCTCTTCCTTCCTGCCGTAAATAATCTCCATGTGACGCAAAACGACCAACTGGAGATTTAAACTCAGGAACAAAAGTCTATTTAATGAGTCCAGATTCAGTCTGGAAGTAAAGAGCTGGTTCTGGTTCCACCTTCAGTCGTCGCCTGATGGATCCCAGCTCACAGGAGAGACTTCGCCAGCGCCACCATGTGGTCCACACCGCACGCTACATCCACCACCTGACCTGGAACGGTCACCTTTACAGAGACGCAGAGATCAGAACATCATCAGCACAAACCGTTTCCATATTTCTGTTCACACGTCAGTTTATTTTGATTCCTGGTGCGCTCCAAACCCCGCAGGGTTTCCACGGAGACGTCCACGCCCTCAAATCCTGTTTAAATGCTAATGTACGTCTGCGGAGGTGAATTGAAAAGCTCTCTGGGGGAACAAGCGGGTGCAGAGGTCAAAACAGGGAGACAATCTTTTCAGATGCGTGACGTTAAATAAACCGTCGGGTTCTGGAGTTTTACAACAACAACACAGAAAATATATAAGCAGAGAACAGAAACTGTGAAAAATCTGCTGCCGGCTGTTTGCTTTTATCATTTTTCAGTCCAAACGGCTCAATATTCTGTCACAGTCGGGTCCAACAACGACACTGAGAGAATGAGAAATACTGATAAAGACTATTTTAAAGTGAAAGTCTGGCTGCTTGGAGCAAAGTATGTTGAAAGCATTAGTGGTTTAAAACTTTTGCACAGTTCTATTCGGATAGTCATGGGGAAAAAAAAGAACTCCATGTCCGTTCTAAGGTTCTAACATCAGGAACCTCATGTATAAACGTCTCTTATAGAAAGAGACGGGCCAGGAAAAACAAACCTGCAGCAAAATATGTTACACACAAGTCATGTAGAAAAACAAATGTGTTGCTGACAACAAACCAAACCAAACCAAACTGCACTGAAAATATTTGTACATTTCCTTTATTTAACCCTGTTGGGATCTAGATCTCATTTTCATGAGGGACCTGGACACTGAAAGTATTTAGCTCAAAGTTCATTAAAACAAAATTTTTTTTTATTTTTTCATTTTTTATTGATTCAACTTAAGAAAATGAATTACATTTGTCTTCTTACAATATTCTAACACACATAAGCCTGTCATGACAAATTTTGATGGACAATAAATTGTCCCAGAAATTATTGTGGTAAATGATAATATTGTCATTTTGAGACCATTTTCAACTAATATAATGATAATGGCATATTAATGCAAGTTTGCTGTGTCAAAAATCAATAAACTTTAATTTATTAACGTTTATCAGTCTACTGCTCACTGTAACTGGAAGATATTTCAAATATCCAAAGTGAAACCACCAAAAACAATAAAAAACACAAACAACTGAAAACATAAATAACATGGATTATGAAGTCTCTATAAACAAAATTACCCTTCAAAAAACGTTCATCATCAGAATAGCTGATGTAAAAAAAGTTTCTTCTGATTTAATGTCAAACATTGAAGAAAAAAAAAAAAAAAAAAGGTTCTGCATCTTTTTGGTGTTCGGCGCGTGAATCTGTCACTAAACATATAACAGCCAACCAAATGTTGCATCCAAAAGTTCCTCTATGAATTATTACAAACATGACTACGATTTGAAAGTTTAATAGATGAAGACAAGATGGAGACGGCTGTAAAAGACAGAGCTAACCTTAAATACCCGACTTGTACAACATATTTAAGACCTTTAGCCTAAAAACAAGACAAAATGTGATCTGTGTTCTTACTCTCCAGGGGAAGAATTGGTCGTCTTTCTTTCCGATACCCAAGCAGCCTCTGATGTTCTTCCCCCAAACGAAAAGTTCACCTCGATCTGAAAACCAAACGGCGACGTCATAGCTACACACTTCAGAGTTAAAAGTCTGTCTGTCTCAGAGGAATCACAGCAAAGTCGATGATTTGTTTAGGTCAGGAGTCTGAACAATCCAAAGAGCCATTTTAGGCCTTCCTGCAGCAACACAAGCTAGTTTAGAGCTGCAGAGGTTAGCTGACACTTTGATAAACATCTACTGTAGAAACTTTGTTGTCATTTTTAAAGTACAACAATTCTACTTCTTGTTTAACGTTTTAAATAGAGAGACAAAAATCAGGATCCCATCTTCTTCAATGTGATCCTGATATTTGTGACGCAGAAAAATGGATCTATAAATACATTATCAGTACTTTTAGTCTCACTTAATAAAACTATTTATTGAAATGAAAAACCGGTAAAACCTGGATTTGTCATTCTACATATTTTGGAAAAATCATTAATTATCAATTTTGTACAAAGTTATTAAGAGCCACTTGCAGCTCCAGGTTGCAGACCCCTGGTTTAGAGAAAAGGGTTCATATAATTAGGAACCTCAATAAATTAAATTATCACTGAAAAGTTCATTTAATTCAACAAGACAAACTCCCATAGACAGAGGGAAACATTTTAATATTAATCATTTTAATGATTCTGGCTCACATGGAATGAAAACCCTAAATTCTGTGTCACAGTAAATTGGAATATAACATTAGACAAAATAAAAACAGATTTTCTTAAGCACAAATGTGAAGTTTCTGAGAAATATGCTAATTTTTTCGCACAATATTTGGTTTTATGGCTCCGCAGTGTTTCCCAACCCTGGTCCTCCAGGCTCACTGCGCTGCATGTTTCTTTGCTTCAGTCCAGCTGATTTCAATTGACGACTGATTAACAGGCGTTTGTTGAACTGCAGTCAGTTGAATGAGGCCATTAAAGCAGGGAAACCTCTGAAACATGTAGGACAGTGAGCCTTGAGGACCAGGGTTGGGAAACACTGAATTACTGCATCAATGCAACATTTCAAACATTTATTCTCCAGTTGCAGAATCTTAAAGCAGTGAGTTCACTGTGGATGTTTCCGTTTCTGCTACTTAAAAGATGACCTGACAACTCAAGCGTCAAGGAGAATTTCTTAAAAATGTGACCGTTTCCGAGTCTCACCTGTCACTGCTGCAAAATGGCTGAGGCCACACCTGATCTTGACGACGGCCACAGAGGGGTTGAACTCGGAGCGTCCAAACAGAGTGGGAGGAATCCTCTCCGGGTACGAAGACTCGGAGAGATTCGGACCTTTTCCCAGAATACCGTAGCCCCAAACAAAGACTTCTCCTTTTTCTGGAAGAATTCAGAAACGTCAGGATATGAAGGTTTCAGATACCTGGATGAATCCATGTACTTCAGCGTTTTCCTTCCTGGGTTTAGTTCAAGAAAACAGTAACAATCACTTTGTGGACTCACCATTGAGAACGGCCACCTGGGTTCCTCCACATGCTGCCTGAACCACCTTCCCACAGCCTTTTAGAGGGAGATGACGCGGAGAGTTCATCTAAACGGTGAAATTACATCAAGACATCAGCAATGACCTTAGAGAAGCAAGAGCTGCTGCCCATTAATCACTGAAGATGTAGCTCAGTTGTTAGATGTAAGGCACTGGATGTGTGGAGATGGCAAAACTTTATGCAGAGGAACAACTTAAAGAGGAATGATGTACAGTCAGCACATAACTTCAGTTATTGCAACTAAAAACCAGCCATCAGGCCCCAAATCTGGGTGTAGTGATTAGGGCTATATAATTATATCGATTCTACAATATTTATCGATTTTTTCCTCCCTCGGAAGGTATCGATTTTTCATCTGCGAGTATCGATACGTTAAACCATAGGGGTCCATAGGTTTGTGACGGCGTAGCAGCAAGACTCCGCCTCCCCCAGTCTCACTTTCAACTTGTGCTTAAAATGCACATTATAAACTACACACCAGCTTTAAAATTGTTTTAATAGGCCAAGTAAAACCGGAGTTATGCTAAAATAAGTAAACCATATTTTTCCGAATGTCAGAGAAATGTCAAAAATCGGCTTTTCCGGTTATGTGAAAGGGAATGAGCTTCCAAATGTAAAAAACGAAACTCAACATAAAATTCCTTTGTTTTTGGAAATCTCAAATCCTCAATAAATAACGATGGGCTGTGTTTTGTTGCTAAGAAATTAAGTAAAGTTGCGCAAGTAACCGTGAAAGAGAAGCGGAGTAGCAGCAAAAGCAGTGAGATCGCGAAATCAATGCAAAGTTTGGATATCGGGGCGATCGGTGGCATCCACTTCGTAATTTGTTTTTAGCTTAGTGGTTTCAGTTCTGTATATAAAGGATTACATGAAGAATGAACGCGCAGCATGCAGTGGCGCTCTGTTTTGTGCCGGAAGATGAAGAGGGGAAACCCGCAGCTACAGTCTGAGCGCAGTGAGGATTGCCATGGTGACGATGGCTGATCGATCGTTCTTATTAGCAACTGAAAAAGAGTATCAGAGACTGAGAGTACGATGAGATCCTGGCAGTTTGAGAGGCAGCTACTCAGAGATCCAGTAGGGGAACGGCGGCGCTGCGCAGCTGCAAGGAGTCGATCACTACGGGGTGAGGCAGAGCTGCTCCCCCAGCAGCTAGTAGTAAACAGCTTACAGCCACGGCTAACTCCAGGAGCCAAGGTAGAAAAGCCTTTTCCTTATAGTCCAAAAGACTTTTTTTTACTCTAAAACCACAGTATGTCCAAAAGAAAAACATAAGTGCAATCATTTGCATATTGAGAGTCTACAGAGGCTGATGATCTCCCCACTCAGCTCCTGGATCACTGTGGAAACTTTGAGTTTTATGTCAAATCCACATGAATTAAATGACAGAAACTAATTTTCTCACTGCATCTTTGATTCATTTTGTCCAGCTGTATACTGTTAAACTCTGTCCAATCAGAGTCAGGTATTGTGTAGTTGGTGCTTTTAATCAGTTTTCAGTTAATTAAATCCAAGTCTATGGAACACAAAATGTCACTAAAATCACTCTGTCCTTGTAAAATCTTTCAGAAAATTGTAAAAGTGCATCGAATCGTATCAAATTGTATCAGCTACCAAATATTGTGATACATATCGGATCGTGATCAGAATATCGTATATGGTATTGCATCGTATCGTGGAATTATTGTATCGCTACACCCTAGTAGTGATTAACTCCAATCTGAACCTCCAGAGCCACATAAAGACAGTTACAGTCGGCCTTCTATCATTTGAAGAACATTTCCAGGATTAAAGAACTAAAGTCTCAGAAAGATCTAAGGAAACTCATCCATGCGTTTCTCTTAAGTCAAACTGATTACTGCAACAGTGTCCTCACAGGTCTTCAAAAATTTTTTTAAAAAAGCTGCAGCTGGTCCAGAACACTGCTGCTGTTCTCACTAAAACCTGGAATGTAAAGCACATCACCTCAGTTCTGAAATCCGTTCACCGAGAAAAAAAGACTTTAAGATACTGCTGGTGGTTTATAAATCACTGAACGGCTCAGCAACACAATACATTAAAGATCTGCTGCTGTTGCATCAACCTTCCAGACCTCTCAGGTCTCAGGTTCTGGTTCTGCATCCCCAAAACCAGAACCAAACATGGAGAAGCAGCATTCAGCTTCTATGCACCACAAATCTGGAACAAACTTCCAGAAAACTGCAAAACAGCTGAAACACTGAGTTCCTTTAAAATCAAGAATAAAAACCCAGCCGTTTAGATTAATGACAACTAGAACATTGATTAATTCTAGTCTGAATTACAACTTTTTATTTCTCCTTATTTGGCCACTGGAATGTAAAACTTCTTAAATTGTTGTTGCTAAAATGTGTTACGTAAATAAACAAGTAAATTTCTAATATCAAGTAAATTAGTTTTCACAAATATCCTTATAAATAAAGATTTTTTTAAAATTGAACTCCTCTATGCAATTTGTTATTCACAGTTTGACAACTTTCTAATGACACTACTATCTTTTTTCCTGCAGCATAACGGTAGTTTTAAAGAAACATGGCCAGCTATGAACAGAAATATACCTCTGAGCAGTGGACTGGTGGTCTTTAGGACGTTATTACAGTTTATTGTCTAAAGAAATGAGAATGTACTACTCAGTTCCTGGCTCTGCTCTGACACTAAATCACATTTTTTAAAATGATCTTAATTCTCCATTTTTTCACAAAGTTCTCAGGTCAATTCAGATCAGTTGCAATGAGCTGATTTATCTGGTATCTCAGGGGACTTTTTATGTGCAGTTCTACACCAAACTCTTCATTATATTGATTCTAATAATAGCCACCCACTCAATAAGTAATCCTACCTGTCCTCTGTGGGTTTGTGGTCTCATTCTGCTTGACGCTGTTTCTTCCTTCTGACTGAGCTGCTACAAGACAAAGTTTCCTAGTTATGGGGCGTTGCGTCATACATATTAGATTAGCTACATGCTACAACGCCACACATTGACTTCATTGACTGGACTGATTTGCCTTACCCGTTTCATCGTCCTCATCTGACGGTACTAACTGCAAGCTCGTTCATGCGAAAAAGTAGCAAGTTTTTGCACATTTAGCTGCGTCTGTTTCCAGACCCCTCCTCTTTTTAGTCCTTCTCTACCCTTTGTTCTTCTACTTTCCATCTTTAAACACAGCTGACCAAGACCTCTGATGTTTTACGTCAGGGTGAGTCTTTGGAAAGGAAACCAAAAAAAACGAGACCTGCTAGTACAGGCGGACGCGATTCAGGTACAGGAGTTATGGCAGGTCGTTTTTCACATAAAATCAGCTTCACACACAATCAGAGGAAACCTATTTTATGTTAAAACTGCCTTCCATACAGCAGTCGCAGCTTACATGACTAACCTACTAATACAATCACTGCATATAGGCCAAAAAATATAAAGCATAAAGAGGAAACTGGCCCCTGCAGCCCAAACGTCAGACCAGCCCACTGGGAAATGTCCCAGTCCTCCCATTAGCCAATCTGGGTCTGTCACTGACAAAATCATGTTTGGTGTCTGGAGATGCACCGATCCACTGTTTTCACTTCTTATACTGATACAGATATCTAAGGTTTATAATTGACCAACACAGAAAAACAGTGCTGACTTGACTTCAAACTTTTTTTTTTTTAAAACTCAGACATAAATGTACTGAATTTCAAATTTATTTGATGACTCTGCACCAATAGCTTCACAAGCTTGGTCATGTGAAAACAACACAACTTTATTTTGTTCAGTCAGTGCAAGGAGGAGCATAACAGCCAACGTAAAATAAATAATACAGAATCTGACAAAAACAGTAAGTTGACTGCTTTGGTCAAACGTAAAAATAAAAATAAAATAAAAAAACTCCAAGCGCAATTAAGAATTAAAGCAAAATGTAAAGCAAATAAAGCTTTTTTCAATATAGGAGCCAAAACAGATATCAATATCAGATCAGTGCATCTCTATTGGTGTCTTGGTCAAAGTCTAAATGTCAAACTACTTGTTAGAAAAGCTTCCTGTGCTTGACGCGATAACTCACCACCACAAACACAGAAGTCTTGTTCAGACCCTGAAAACCTCCCCAGCCGTCCTCACCTGGGTGGACTCAGTGGCCAAGGCCAGCTGTCTGTACTCAGAGTTTCCCCAGCCAAACAGCCGACCGTCCCTGGAAACGGCCAGGCTGCAGTCTCCGTATGTGCTGATCTGCTGCACGTCCACGCCGGCGAGCTCGCCTCCCACTTCCACCGGGGAGGAGCTGATGTCGAGGTGGCCCAAACCTGAGGAGGCCACCAAATAAACACAACTTGATTTGATTCAAATTTCTGGGTGTCATGAGTTTCTTCAAAATCAGTTTTCGATTCCAAACGATTATTCATAATGATTTCATCTTTAATATGCAGGTGTGCAAATGATCATCATGATTTACTCCAGTTTTACACTTATTTACTTTATTGTCATTGCACAAACACATGACAGCAAATTTGGCAACAAAATGATAAGTGGAGACATTAGAGTCTCTTTCACGTTTATTAAGTTTTAAAAATTAATCCCTGTATCCTCCGTTTTGCTTTAACCAAACATTTTCAGGGACACAACTTTCTGCATATGGTCTCCTCCATCCAGAAGTTTCTGGCCATTTGACAGTCTTTGTAGTTAGTTAGTGAAGAATTGTAAAAAAAAATGTGCATTATCAGGCGTGCAGTGGTGGCGTAGGGAATAGCGCGACCCATGTTTGGAGGCCTTGGGTCCTCGACGCGGCCGTCGCGGGTTCGACCCCGGACCCGACGATATTTGCCGCATGTCTTCCCCCCTGTCCTTCCCCCTCTTCTGTCAGCCTAGTTTCATATAAGGGACACTAGAGCCCACAAAAAAAACCCTGGAGGGGTAAAAAAAAAGAAAAAAAAGTGCATTTCTCACAGAGTTGGATAAACATTCCATATTCATGTCACCTGTAGATATAAAAACCAGATAGTGAAAGAGGACTAGTTGAAATGAAACGGCAACATGGCTGTCCGAGGGCATTTCTGCATAAAATACGGCAACAAAGTTCTGACCCTTTCATAATGAAACCGAGAATCACAGTCAAATATTTTCTCCTTGGGTTAATGTGTGAATGTCACTGACCCGTCTGACCGTCGGCTCCCCATCCACAGGAAAACACTTTCCCCGTGTCAGTGAGGAACAAGCTGTGGTCCTGCCCGCACGCCACCTGGAGGACAAAACCCGAAATCAGGAGCTGCTGCAGCTTCAACCCCAGCAGTAATATTCAACTAAAACTAAATAATGATTTTAACTGTGTTAGGACTGAAACAAGAATTAATCAGATCAATTATCATTAATCAATTACTGAGATAACCGTCAACTAATTTAGGAATTGATTAATTGTTAACTTAAGTATACAGATTAAAAACAACATTGGCTGAAAGAACAACACACTCCAAGCAGCAGTTAAGTCAAAATAGTACAAAAAACACATATATTTGCATTTAATATGAAAAAAAAATCTACTTTGCCTGTAAATCTGTTTTAACCAGACATTTAAGCTTCACCTGCTGGATATTCTGTAAAATTTCTCCAATTAAGCACTTTTTCCTTTCCAATTATTAATCGGTTAAGCCAAAAACTAAATAGTAAATGCTTATATTTTTATTAATAAAAGAAAGTGAATTATTTGTTTGCTTGCATCTTTTAATGAATTTCAAACATTGTATAAAATAAGCCTAAGTGGTTAAGCAAAAATGGGCAGAATATGCCAATTTTTTTAAAAATCTAATTAATTGTCACAATAATCAATTAAATAATAAATTACTCATATAAGTTGTTAGTTGTAGCCCTGGTTGATACTTTAAAGTTATTAAAACTTCCCGGCTTCTGACCAGTCCAATATGTTGTTTGCCAGTCCAATGGCAAACAACATATTGTTTGTTGTTTGTCATATTGAACATATGACCAATATGTTCTAATATTCAGATCCTGATTTATACTTTTAACCTCATTTATAAAAGGACTATCCTTTCTTTTTCTCATATTGCTTATTTTTGACAGGCGACTGACCTGGACCACCCTGCTGCTGAAACCTTTGATCCTGTGAATGATGTGGCTGCCACTGACGAAACACAGGGAAAACAGCGCCATCAGGAGGTTAGCACAGTCACTGCAGCCACTCTACACTCTAAGTGTTGATGTTAAATTTAACACTTTTTAGCAAACAATGTAAGATGACCAAAACAACAGAAAGAAAGAAAGACTTAAGACCTGAACTGAAGATCAGGAAGATAAAATATTATAATTTCACTGCTGTACACAACATTAAACAACCTAATAAAAGGCATCATGGACGAAATGTTGAGGCTGACGACAGAAAACATAAGGATTGGGAAATGATGAATGTAAACAAGTCATACTTCATGGTGAAGGTGTGACCACAGACCTGTAGAGTTCGTCATCAATGATCTTCCTCCCACACTGGCCGTACGCGTTGTTCCCCATGCTGAACACTGGAGACGGCAGAAAGATGGAGGCAGTCACGATGCAACAGGATCCATGAAGAAGAAGGGGTAAAAAAAAAGAAAGCCAAATTCATGTTTATTTGCTTCTGCAGCAGCTTCACGTTAAATTAGAGCTACAAGTTTCTGTTGGAGGAGCTGAGCTGATACATTAGATTAACATAAGTTATTTCTTAAATGAAATAAATGGAAAACGTGAGAGTAGATTTACCCTTGGCTTAAAAAATAAAATCTTCAGTATCTAATAATCTTCAGCAGAACCTTGGTTTGGGTTGGCCATGATTCTCTTTACAAATTAAAAAGAAAACCCGGACACGTTACGACAAACCAATTACTGGTTTGTATTCAAACTTCCTGGAGTGCAGCTAACGTCACTATAAACTAAATGTTCCAGGGCATGAAGCTAACCTTTTGCACTGTTTGCATGAAAAAAAAAGTTCTTCAGTGCACCAATCCAAAAATTAGGTGAATGGTAAATGCTTACATTGCAAAAACACAAAATATTACCAAGTATTTGTGTCTAGTTTCTAGTACAAATATCTTAGGACACTTGAAATAAGACAAAACTAAATTAAAAGTAACTTTTTAGCAACATATAAGAGCTTGTTTTCCTTAATATTGGAATTAATAGTTCCACTGACAGTAAACACATGGGAAAATGGGTTGTTATAAGTGAAATAATCTGTCGGTGAACCTAGTACCTTTAATCAATATGAAGGAAGACGTAAAACAAGCTACTATATCTTGCCAAAAAATGTCACTTTTTGAGCAAAACTGTGGGATCTCATTCGATGCGCATCAAATGGAGGTTGATGGCTCAAACTCAGAAAATTCAGGGCTTAAATTTCCTTTATTTTGTCCTCATCCTTGTTTTCCTTATGAAAGGAAAACATGAGCAGAGGTCTTTGTTGTCCAGGATTCGTCGTGGTTCTTACCTCCCTCCTGGTCGGTGAGGACCAGGGAGTGGGCGCGGCCGCAGGACACCTGGACCACTCTGGTCTGCTGAGGCTGGGAGAGAGGCAGCGCCACCGGCGACGGCTCCAGAACGTAGTCGTAGCTTTTCTCTGGAGGGAGGAAACAACAACAAATGTACTCCTTCAGAAACTCACAGTCTGGGAAAAACTCATCTATGTCAAAGAAACTGTCTATCAGATTCTCCGTTTTAGATAAATTTAACTTTGTAACAATACTGAACCAGGATGTCTTAAGGATTTGTTAAGTGCCTGAACACCAATGTTCCCAACCTTAGTTTTTCTATTTTATGTAACAATGCAGATTTATTTTAACGCAAATGAGTAAAATTGTATTTTTCTTTTTTTTTAGTCTACAGACCATAATCTGGAAGTGGGAACAAGTTTTCAGGCACTTCTGTAAAAATAAAGGTTTATGTAAATATTTGGGTGTAAAGGGCAGACAAGTATTCACACCACTTATCTACTTAAAACTGACAGAAGCTGCATTTCCATTGATCATATATTTGCGCAATTTAATATTCTGAAAATAAATATGCTTAATGGAAACACAAAAAAGTCTTGTGATAAGTGGAATAATCTGCCAGTGAAATTGGTCACTTTATCACTATTCAAGAATTAATCATTATTCAAGCTTCTTGAATACCAACCAACCTTCTTAATGGGCCACATTAAGAAGGTACTTGTAAGTTAGTTTTGTCTTATTTTACATGTTATAAGATATTTGCACAAGAAACTAAACATAAAATACTTGGTAAGATTTTCTGGTTTTGCGGTTTAAGAACAGACGAAGGAAGCAGCAGCCCAGCTCTTACGGCCGCTGTGTTGTGTGCGCTGGAAGCCCAGTTGGGAGTCCTTGTTCAGGCCCATGCCCCAAAGTTTGGTCACGTCTTTGGTTGAAGAAGCCATGAGAGTGAAGCCGTAACCGCAAGCAGCCGATGAAATCTGCAACACAAGAGCAGGAGTCCTTTAAGATAACAAAAAACTAAACTAAATCACAAACTATAATATTTTCTGCTTGGATCTTATGTGATAGATCACCAAGGTTTTCAAATGTTTCTATAAATAAAAATGTGGAAAGCGGAGTGAAACTATTCTGAACCTATCGGAAAAAAAGTCAGTTTTCTCAAAATCGGTGTTTCTGTTAAGCACATTTATTTTCATCATTTCAATTTGCGCAATTCTATATGGTTAAAAGAAATGCAGCTAGTGATGTTTACCTGCTCTGCGGTCTCCAGGCGGTACGGAGTGTACTGATATCTGCGAGGTTTTTTCCTGCCGCTGTCCGGCACCACGAAGCTGGGGATCCCCAGTGCCCCGGTGAAGCTGAAGCCCCAAACAAACACTTTGTGGGTCGGCTTCCTGTGCTCGCCGACATACTGGAAAACCGGCTCGCCGCTCTTCTCTTGCGGTCTGGACCCGCTGAGTGTCGCGTAGCCACACACACGCAGGGCCAACCGCATGTGGCGAGGGCAGAGACACGGGAGAGCCATCCTGAAGAAACAAGCAGAGGGACACAAATATCATTAAAGATGTTTAATAATATTTAACTAAAATCAACATTCAGATATAATAAAAATGAGAAAACGTTTCTAAGTATTTTAAATTTAAAACTGCAAAATAAAATCACCACATGGTGTCATTTTATAGCTTATAATATTTTTTTTTTATAAAAGTTAGTAAATCAATGAACCATTGATCCTGTCAAAATGGGCAATACGGAAATAAATTGTCTAAGTAATAATGTACCAAATGTTGCATCCAAGAATTTAAATATATATATATATATATATATATAATTTCCAGTGTGATTTATATTTTTCATTTTACTTCTAATTTTACTGTTTTACTAATTCATTTCCTTAATTTTTTTTCCTCATTTTATTTAATGCATTTTTCCTTTGCTGTTTTTTTTTTTTCAATCATACCCTGATTCTTTTTCTCTACAAAAAGAATCAGGCTATGACATAAATATGGATTAAACGTATTTAACGTTTTCCAAACGTTCAAGACAGACAACCAAGTATAAATGATTCCACCAATGAAATATAAAGGGTTTTTTAAATAATCCATCAACGCCGAATTATAATAAAACTACTCTTAATGCATATTTACCAGTTCAAGTTTTTCTAATGAAATTGTATTCTTGGAAGCATTTAAATGAATCTTAAATTCGTAGAAAAAGTTACGGGATTCCACAAACTGCTCCACGTTTTATCAAAGTAGCGTCTGGACTCACCTTCACCTTCACGTTCCTTCCCAAAAAGCAATTAATTTTCAAATCTAAAGAACACGGAGTAGACAAGATGAAGAGATATAAAACGTTTTACTGTCATTATAGTTTACTTTTAGCTAAATGAGACAGAAAAGTACACTTCCGGCACATTTCTCCTTACAGTAAAACGTAATTCCATTTAGGAAGCACAACGCCCCCTGCTGGAACGGAGGATATACTTAGTCTATATACGTTTGTTTTTTTTTACATTAATTTTATATTTGTTGAAATATGCAAATACACAAGTAAAATTACACTGAGAGGGGCTTCATTAATTGTAGTGCTTATTCAGATTTTAAATTACTTTACTTTGCTTCTGCATTGTAATGTTTCATTGTTTATTGAGTAAACAATAAAAGATTAAAAGAAAGAGTGTTTTACGTTTAAAACATTTTCAATTTACGTATTGATGAAATGTGCTATGCAATGAAACTTGTCCTGCCTTATCTTCCGTGCTTCCACTTACCATTATTTTCTTGCGTGTGCACCTGAAATTCCCTGTGGGACAGTAAAATATATTTCTATTCTATTTATTAAATAAATCATACAACTGGCCAATAGAAAATATATGGAACCAGTCTGAATGTAACATACACATAAAACAAAGTTTATATCCACATCAGTGTAGCAGAAAAATAAATAATATAAACAAAATTATGCAAAATTAGTGCCAAAATGGATTAAAACAAGTTTTATGTGTACCAAAATTGCTTTGATGGAAATGTCAAACAGAACAAGACTAAATCAATAAATCAGTTATTAAGGAAAATCATTAGACAGAGCTATGAAAAGAGGGGAGTGAGTTATAAAAAAGATTTTAAAAGTTAAAACATTTTTAATTTAAAAAAACAATTCATGGCACAAATTAAAGCAAACAAAGGATAAAAATTGAAAAGTGTTGCACTAGAAACAAACCAATACAGTATGAAAAGTTTAAATGTAATGATACAAATGGCCACAAGAGTGCACAAAAGCAAAAAGCATGAATGAAAACCAAACTGAAAACTAATTATCGTATGCCTCTTCAGGATTTTTATATTTTCTAAATTTCCTGATAATATTAATTACATGTCCGCATCTCAACCCACCACCTGATTGTATTTTCATGCATTACATGTTTTCCCATTAAATATTTTTGCTGCACAGGTTAAGACGTCTTCATTTTATTGATGTGCACTGCGGACAAAAAGCAGATCAGTGAGCACAGCTGTGTTTGCTTCCGCTGTGCTCAATCTAGCGACAGTTCGCTGTCGTGCAGGATTAGAGCTGATCTGGAAACGAGTTAATGCTGCAGGACAGTCGGTCAGGTGAGAGCCTGACCTTAACCTCACGGCTCATCAGAACCGCGTCAACGGCGGCTGAACGAGCTACCAGGTGAGTCAGGCGGAAATGCCTCACCTGAGTCAGCTCTGACGCTGCTTCCGTTCCTGTCTGTGCACAGCAATACGTCACTCACAGGGGGTGAGGTGCTTCTGAAAGTCCATCAGATGGCGTGAGCGTAGCGTCTGGAGCTGCAATGCGTCTGAATGTCACACCTGGTATCTGTTTCTATTTTACAAACCTCACCATTCTGGGCTTGACACTCCAAAGCTTTATGATTCCCATTCAGAAACAAAAATTTATGCTGATGACATTAGATTATTGTAGAGATGAAAGTCCTGGAAATCGTTTAGAACTGCAGCTGACGGTCGTTTTAACACAAGTAATCGGATTAAAAAAACGTGAAACCCTTAGCCAATTTTTCATTTAACCATTTATTTCAGACAATATTAAAAATGCAAATAATTCAACTCCATTTTAAATAAGAAAATTAACATTTCACTGCCTAAAAAGAGCTGCATCCCCAGAACTAAATGCGGAGAAGCAGCATTCAGCTTCTATGCACCACAAATCTGGTGCAACAAACTTTCTTAAAACTGCAAAACAGCCGAAACAGAGTTCCCTTAAATAAAGGCTAAAAGTCCACCTGCTTAGAGTTGCCGTAACTGCAACACTGACAAAACATATGATTTTGTTCATTAAAACTTAATGTTTGTCACTGGTTTCCTCAATTGGTGACTGTATGATGTTTTTGTTACTTCTTATTTTTGTGTTTTTAAGATTTTAAAAGAAAGAAATCAATAAATCCATTTACTTTTAAGATATGAAAATAAAATTTTTGTTTAAAATGCGACAACATGGCTTTCCTTCAGTGAACGGTTGGTCATTGGTAGCAAAGGATGCATCTGCAGCTAAAATAATACTCGACATATGAAGAGCTCAGCCTTTTCTGCTTGACCTATCAGTACAGTGTAGGGCTGATCTGTTTATTATTTTTTGAATTAACCAATAAATAGCAAAATGTGCTTAAATGGATACTTTTTATTTACAGAATTTTAACAGGACGAAGCTAAAATTGCAACTTGAGGAGTTTTGGGTGGGACAAAGGTTTGTACAGACAAAGGTTTTTTTTTATTTTAAATGCACAATGTATATATTTTCGTAGAGTTTTGGTTTAATTACTGCTCTAAGTGTGCTGTTCTTTCAGAAAATGGCCTTTTTTTGAGCCAGTAAACAATTAACTGGTTACTAAATTTGTTGACGATTACTTGAATAATCGATTGATCATGATCAATCTGATTAATTGTTTTAGCCCTAGCAGCAATTCAGCATTTTAACAGCTCCCCTCACTATCGTCTATCGCTATACCTCTTGTTGCAGCTGAATAATTATGCTGATGCGTGAAACAATTAACAATTAATCTAACCAACTGCTAAATTGAGGTTTCGTTGGTTTGCTGAATGAGCCCCCTCATATCGGCCGTCCCGTCTAAAAGCAGGTATCTGCTGAGAAGTAGCGACTCTAATCCTTTAAGAGGATAAACTGTGAGATCCAGAGGGAGGGATTCAGGATTCACCGATTGTCTACGGTGGCCTGCACAAGGCATTTCTGCCAACTTAGCAGACTGAGTGTGTGTCTGGCTGAAACCTGCTGCTGGAGTCTTTATTATTATGCCTTTATGGAGCAGGAAGGACGATGCAGGCTGAGGAAAACTCAGTGCAACATGAATCTGAGGACTGAGCGAACGGGGGGTTAAGGTGAGTCAGAGACGCTTTTAAAATAAACACTTTGGGCTCAAAAATATGCCCAGAAATTCTGCATAAAACTAGTGTTAAGTATTTCTCATATCGCTGCAGCCGTCAGTAACAGAAGTCATTATATTTGACTTTGCATTGTAGTTTTAATACATTAAAAGATTTTTTTTTATTTTCATGCAAAGCAGAAAAGTTATGACAAAAAAAATCTACATTATTTTAAGAAGTGCCTTGGAAATGTATTTATTATTCATATGTATAGTAGGATTTTATAAGATAGACTAATAAAGTAGTGAATGGTTGTGAAATGGAAGCAACATTATGCTGTTTAAAAAGTCTCAAGCATATTGCATAAAAAAAAGTATTCAACCCCTTTGAATCTAGATTTTACTAAAGGTATTCTGGGTTTGTCTCTGCCAGTTTTGTTCGTCTACAGAGTGAAAGCTGTGACTAAAGTAGCTCAGGTTCTGTCAAACTGTCTGTTAACATCAAAGTTCAAGTCTTGGATTTAGGTCTAGACTTTGACTAGACCATCTTAACACATGATTATGCTTTAAAATTTGACTGTAGCTCTGTGTTTTCTTCAGGACTGTCCCATCAACTCTGACCAGCTTCCCTGTTCTTAAAACAGAGCAGCTCCCCTCCTCCCACTCCCACAGCATGATGCTGTCACTGCGTTTCCATAAACATTTGTTTACGCGCATTTTAACGAACCGCATTAGAAATGGTTGATGGAAACAGCAAAATTTGAAATAACTTCCTTAATTTTGCAAAAACGTTTTCCGCTCACTTGAAGTGGCTTTTGGCTTTTCTGAAAAAGAGCTGATGTGGTAAAGAAGAGATGGAAACAAATTTACTAAATAAGCTCTGAGGTAACGAACTCTTGGACCCACTGGTGGGCCGGTGCCTTACCAAAGGCACACAATTCCAAATGGGTTCTTATGTACGTGTCTATATTAAAAAAGAAAAAAATGTGGAAATCTGAGTTTGAAAAGTTGAAGATTTGCTAGAAATAATTAAAATTTTGAGAATAATCTCAGAAAAAACACAAACATTTCTGACTCAAAAGTTTTGAACTCTTGGACTTTCAAAAGTTGAAAGTTTTTGACTTTTGAAACTCAGAAATTTGCTTGTTTTTCTTCTATAACATTTCAGAGTTTTGGCAGGAATTTTCTCTGTG
Organism: Xiphophorus hellerii; assembly: GCF_003331165.1. Taxonomy (NCBI): domain Eukaryota; kingdom Metazoa; phylum Chordata; class Actinopteri; order Cyprinodontiformes; family Poeciliidae; genus Xiphophorus; species Xiphophorus hellerii. The sequence goes on from NC_045682.1 coordinate 4,711,040, forward strand.
GATTTTCTTTCTATCTACAGTGACCTTAATACGCCATTGTACATTTGTGTGTGTTAGCGTGGATGACAACCGTTCCGAAACAGATTCTGTGTGTATTATATTAGCTTTTAAAATTTATTTATTTTTTATTCAGGTGGGTGTGTACAAGGCCTGAGAATCTGATGAGGTCACAACTGACCAATTAGATTAGAGCATTTTGAAAGCCTAAATATATATTTTAAATTTCCAAAGAAAAATAGCTATATTGTAGTCTATATTCTAGGTGAAATTGATCATCTTTTCATTAACTATATGACATCAAAACATGCTAACGCTATTATATCTTTGTCCATGTCCAGTCTTACGTCCATCTAGACTGCCATGCCTGCATTGGAGGTGATCTGCAGCCTGATTGGCTGGCTGTGTCTCTACCTGTTCTGCTCCACCTTCTCTCACCGAGGGCCCGAGTGGAACTGCCGCTTGGTCACCTTGACCCATGGCGTCATCATAGTGCTGCTGACGGCATACGTTGTGTTTGTTGACGGTCCCTGGCCCTTCACACATGCAGGTCAGCAGCAAAAGACAGAAACTGTGATGCGATGGTTCAGTTCGAAGGCAAACATGGCGCATTGTTACTCAGAACAATAAATCCAAAGCCAATTTACGATGGTTCTCTATGTTTAAACCAAATATTAAGTGGTTTTTATTAAGAATGACTGAGATAATTTTGGAAGTCTGATTCCCAGAAGTTCAAAAAAGACCAGAAACCATTCTGCTGCTGTTGAATCTGAAGACATGCTGAGCATGGACACAAAAACAGGTTTGGTGGGTTTAGCTTTGAAAAGAATAAGGGGTTAAAAGTATCACACTAAACCTGTAGATCTGAAAAAATGATTTGAAGATGGATGTTATTGGTCCAATAGTTACATTCTTATAGGATTAAGATTTAATTTTTTTATCTTCTCTGCAGGTACAGAAAACACTGACCTCCAGATATTTGCCCTGGCAGTCTGCCTCGGCTACTTCTTCTTTGACCTGGGTTGGTGCGTGTGCTACCGGAGCGAGGGCCCAGTCATGCTGGCGCATCACGCCGCCAGCATCGTGGGCATCCTCCTGGCGCTGCTGATGGGCGTGTCGGGCTGTGAGACCTGCGGGGTGATCTTCGGCAGCGAGATCACCAACCCGCTGCTGCAGAGCCGCTGGTTCCTCCGCCAGCTGGGACTCTACGACAGCCTGCTGGGCGACGCCGTGGACCTGCTCTTCATCCTGCTGTTCGCCACGGTGCGCGTCGGCCTGGGGACCGTCATGTTTTATTGCGAGCTCACTTCGCCCAGGACTTTGCTGATAATGAAGCTTGGCGGCGTGGTCATGTATCTGCTGGCCTGGGTGTTCATGGTGGACATCGCCAGGTTCGGCTACAAGAAGACCAGGGCCAAATACAGGAAGTGGATGATGAACCGCGAGCTCAAAGAGACAAGCGAGGAAAAACCAGTTGGGCACGAAGAGTGATTGAGAAGACTAACTCAACCGCTTTCACATGTTTTTAACAGACGCTCCATGAATTTATTTATTTATTTATTTATTTTATCTGCGGTACAGTGGACTGCAACATTTTTAAAGTCTGTGTAAAAACAATTCTGAAAAACCTTGATAAGTACATTTATTTTGCAAACTAAATAATGATCTGACAGTGAGCAGAGCATGCGCATTAAGAGGTCCGACCTTTAGAGGAACTGCCAGCAGGGGGCGCAACTACATACATACTTTCCGAGGTGTGTGCGAACATGTCATCGCCCCCCCTGCTCCCTGCTCCCCGACATAAACTTGTATAACTCATTTTTAATTAAAGTATCAATAATAATAAATGTACATATATGTGAATAAATTGTTGCCCTCAGGGCAATTAAAAAAGAATGAAACAAAAAACAGGGCAATATTTCATAATTTAATATATATTTGAGCCAAAGAGCCACTTCTGTTAGCCTGTGTCTAGAACCGCCTGTGAGCTGCAGGTCTGAGGCTTTTTGTTAGCATGTTTTCTATCATTCTTATAGCTTCATAGGAAGCCTGATCCAAACTGGCAACCCACATTAATAAAATGGTGAAATAATATTGACCACAAAACAAGGAGGGTTAGGGTGAGAACTGTCCATATAGTACCGTGGAAGAAATGTTTGAAGGCTTGTGCATGAATCAAGATGTATTTGAATCAGCATATAAACGATTTAGTAGGAATGGTGTTGAAAAGGCAAATTAAAGAAATCTGGATTAATCCATATAGTAGACCGCTGTTAAAAGCTTGGAATGCAAATATTGATATCCAATATTGTGTTGATGCATATGCATGTTGTGTTTATATTGTATCTTACATGTCAAAAATTTAACGTGAAATTGGTTTTCTTCTAGGAAACGGACAGAAAGAGAAGCAGCCAAAGAAGGAAATGTTTGTGCTAAAGAAGCTTTAAAGAGATTTGGTAGAGTCTATTTGCATAACCGTGATGTTTGTGCTCAGGAAGCAGTGTATAGACTCACCAACATGCATTTAAAGGAGTGTTCTCGGAGCGTTATTTTTATTCCAACTGGTGATAATATTGTGAAAATGAGTTTTCCCATTTCTGTTTTGAGACAAAAGCTACATCACAGGATCTTACCCCAAAAGACATGTGGATGACTGAGATAGTTGACCGCTATAAGAATAGGCCGAATGATGATATGTTTAATAATAGGTGGCTGGTTAAGTTTGCTTCAGATTATAGCGTTTTGACAAAAAATGAGAAATGTAGAAATGCAATAAAGTTGAATAATGACTTTGGGTTTATTGCAAAAGAATTTGGACAAAACCAGCAGCTGTTCGATATGCGCGTTTCTCTGAAACAAAAGAGCCAGAAAAGTTTTACCAAAGCATAATGCAGTTATTTCTACCTTATCGCTTTGATAGTGAACTTAAGCCTTCAAGTTGTGCAACCTTTGGTGAGTTTTACAGAACTGGTTTGTTTGGATTTGTTGATGGAACAAAACATTCAGTAAAGTCTGTTGTAGATTTAAGTAGGAGTGAGTTTGAGTTGGAATCTGTGGACAATGTTACTGGTGATGTAATGCTGGAAGACGATGGGCTGAATGGTGTTCTGAGGTTGAATTGGAACCCTTGGAGTGTGTGGTATTACAAAAAGGAAGACAAATAGAAAACAGTGATCAGGAACAAATACCTGATTTAAGTCTGCAGTGTAAAGACGTTTCATTATTTGAGAAAAATAAATTAGAAGAATTGAAAGCCTTGCATTGATTAGATCTTTGAATGAAAAACAGTTCTCTGTTTTTGTTTTTAATTAAATCAGGCAGTATTGTCTAGCCAAGCTTAATGGAATAAATCCTTAACAACTGCACATTTTTATTACAGGTGGTGCTGGCACAGAAAAAAATCATTTAATCAGGGCAATTAAATATGAATCAAAACGTTTATTGTCGACTGTGCGTCGATAGTTGCTTATCAGAAGTGTTGTTATTGGGTAAAGGAGCACATGTTGTGTAAAAATGTGATGGCTGATATCTGACATCCGGGAGATGAGTTATTGTCACTTCCTGTTTAGTAGTGAAAGATTAGCAAGAACGTCCTGTAGGGTTTGATAGACCAGATAGTGACTTCCTGTTGGAAGTGGGAGGGGCGCAGGTTATGTCATCAGGTAACCATGTGAATGTGATGAGGGCTGGTCTATAATGAGACATAGAAAGTCTGATGCAGCTCTGACTTTGTATGTGGAAGTTATTGCACCTTGATGTTTTATGGCAAATAGTCAGACTTTGACACTAAGCCACGCCCACATGAAAAATCCTGTGATAACTGTTTGAGCTTCAGTGCCTCAAGATTATGCTGAGTGATTCTGAAGTCCGTATCTCAAAAGCTGATAACGAGTTCGATCAGATGCGACGTCTATAAAAAAGAGGAAATGGCGGCTTTGATCCAAAATGACCGTCTTCCTGTTGAGTTTGGACCATGCTGACGTTTTTTGTAGGTCCTGACCAGATACACATGTGTACCAAGTTTCATGAGTCTGGGTTGAAGCATGACTTGGGGCTGATTTTTTAAAAACTTCTAGGGGGCACTGTAGATAAATTAGGCCACGCCCACCAAGGATTCTTATGAATTCCTGTCTGGGGCTGGATAAGGATCCATCCCAGTAAGTTTGGTGCAACTCAGCTTGAAACTGTGGAATTTAGAGCCAAACATATGGCAGCGGCGTGACCTGTCACTTCGCTGCGTCGCCATGGCCACGCCCTCCATTGAAAACTCTTAGCACTTTAAAGCAAGTGAGCCCAATTGTTATCTGTCATCCAACACAAAATCATCTTGATTAGGTCAAGAGAGCCAGAGATAGCGCTTTCCATGAAAAAAAAGGCACTTCCTGTTCTGATGGGGCGGGGCTTAGACGTCAGACTATGACGATATAGGATCATCAGGCATCCAATCAGGATCACTCTTGCCAAGTTTGATGCAGCTCAGTCGAAACATGTGGAATCAAGAGCCAAACATATGGCAATGGCGTTACAGGTCACTTCGCCACGCCGCCACGCTCCATCGAAACCAGTCAGGGTTGGAATACACAACCACTTATACCACAGCAGGTACGGAAAACCACAAAATTCAATCATGTAGAAATCTACTGTTAATCTCTTCATGTTAAATAAAAAATATTACTTAATATTTAAGTATTTAGTCATTATTTCAGCTTGACTCATTCAGAACTGTTCTGATCGTTTCCATAGCAACGATCAGAAGCAAGACCTTGCCCCAGAAGTCCAGTGAGCTCACTGATGAGGTCATAGATGACATCATGTACATCACAATAGATCAAAGAAGTTCTAAAGATTTAATGTGTTGCGCTCCAACATTGAGCCCAAACAGTTTTCAGAGACCAGAAGCCAACATGAAGATCAGTGATCGTTTCAGAGCTTTTGTGGAAAACTTTCATTTTCACCGTGAGACAACTGAGGAGAGCGAGGACGGATTAAACCCCATAAAGATGACCCACAACATGAGACGCTTTGAGAAAGACATGAGACCTGTGGAACACTTTTTTAGAAACCTGTCTGCTTTGTCCAGCTGGCACTCTGTGCACATGACTGCCTGTTTTTTCTTCCTCTACATGTGCACAGTGTGGCTTGGCTGGACCATTTCTTCCGTCGTGCTCTTCATGATTCTCCAGCTTTCTGTAAATTATCTAATTTCCAAAGGCTGGAGGATCGAGTGGAGCATCATACCCGACATGGGTGAGCCAGTGGAACATCTACAAGAGAACCTAAATATGGTTCAGATGTTCCACTGGATTGTCAAAACTGCTCAGAAAACCCAGAAGCTTTTTGGAAACATGGCCGACATGCTTGAGAAGATAAAAAACCTCTGCATGTGGGCCCGGCCAGAGGTCACTGTTAAGATCTATGTGATACTGTGGGTGTTTTTTATCTTCTCATGCATGTTTCCATTCCAGCTGCTGGGTTTAATCCTAGGTGTTTCTGTAGGGATCAAGATTTTTATCATCGACTTGATCTTTAAAAGGTTCCCAAAGCTGCGGCAGCAGTTTGACGTCCCCTACAACCTCTGGGCTAATTTACCCACTGACCTGCAGCTGAGGGACCCCAGAAACACCTTGCTGAGCAGGTGGATTGCCAAAGCAAAGGCCCGATGGAGCACGGCCCGAAGGAGCATTTCTAATGCTCTTCTCGGTGCCAGAAGGAGGCGCGTTTTCCCTCCACGCTCCCGCTTCATCGGGACCTTTCATGCATGGCGACGTCGGGTATGGCGACGATAGCGGACAAAAGTGTGTCCCAGGTCTCTCAGGATGATGGGAGCAACTGCTTTTGGAAAAGCGTTTCATGTTCAAGGAACAAACCAACGGATGTCTGTGGGAAAAGGTAAGAAATGAAGTCACACCTGACGTTACAGTTTCTCCAGCCCCTCCTCTTGATCAAGGAACTTTTGGAGAGGAGCTAAAACTAACAAATTCGGAAGATGAAAGAATCCCAGAACAAATCCTTATTGACCATTTCGAGGCTGGAGAAATCTGACTGGGACTGAACATGTGTCCTGATGTGTTCAGTTAAACGAAATTATGGGATTAAAAGGTAAAAAGATTTGACAGGTTTCCTGTTTGCAGGTTTCTCTCCGGGTGCTCCGGCTTCCTGCCACAGTCTGAAATTAAGACTGTTTAGTTAATTGGCCTCTAAATTGTGCTCAGGTGTGACTAAAACATTTCTTTTCTTTTCCTTGACTAAACAGTTTGCCTGGGTCTGAATTCCTGCCTGGGTTCTTCTGTCTTCATGGGGTTTGCAGTTTCTCCGGTTCTCTCCGGCTTCCTCCCAGAGTCCAAAAAAATGATTGTTGATTTATTTGGCTTGTCTAGTTGACCTTTGCCCCATGTCTTCTTCCCTCTCTTTTGCTTAAAGTAGTTTTGGCCAAAACTACTTTTAGCAAATGTCAAACATACCTTTTTGTGATTACATTTCATAAGTATCAAAAAGTAGTTTCCTGTTTGCAGGTTTCTCTCCGGGTACTCCGGCTTCCTGCCACAGTCTAAAATCACGACTGTTTAGTTAACTGGTCTCTAAATTCTGCTAAGGTGTGATTAAAACATTTCTTTTATTTTCTGAAATGTTTGCCTGGGTCATCTTGCTGTGGATTGCCACATGACTGCCCCTTGCTGTGGCAATCCATCTGCTCAGGAAGGTGTTTCTGGTTCAGCTGCAGGTCGGTGGGTAAATTAGCCCAGAAGGTGTAGGGGGCGTCAAACCGCTGCCACAGCTTCAGGAACCCAGCCTGGGCTCTTCTGTCTTCATGGGGATTGAATGTTCTCCAAGTGGGGCCAAAACTATCCATCCATCCACCAAGGGGGCAACTTCGTTGGCGCAGGAGCCGAATCCCTGGAGATCCCTGGATCCGGCGGACAATGTCGGCACAGGGGCCAGACCACCTGGAGGCGACGAGGGAGCCCTGGGACCACCTGGAGGCGACGAGGGAGCCCTGGGACCACCTGGAGGCGACGAGGGAGCCCTGGGACCACCTGGAGGCGACGAGGGAGCCCTGGGACCACCTGGAGGCGACGAGGGAGCCCTGGGACCACCTGGAGGCGACGAGGGAGCCCTGGGACCACCTGGAGGCGTCGAGGGAGCCCTGGGACCACCTGGAGGCGACGAGGGAGCCCTGGGACCACCTGGAGTCGTCGAGGGAGCCCTGGGACCACCTGGAGTCGTCGAGGGAGCCCTGGGACCACCTGGAGGCGACGAGGGAGCCCTGGGACCACCTGGAGGCGACGAGGGAGCCCTGGGACCACCTGGAGGCGACGAGGGAGCCCTGGGACCACCTGGAGGCGTCGAGGGAGCCCTGGGACCACCTGGAGGCGACGAGGGAGCCCTGGGACCACCTGGAGTCGTCGAGGGAGCCCTGGGACCACCTGGAGTCGTCGAGGGAGCCCTGGGACCACCTGGAGGCGACGAGGGAGCCCTGGGACCACCTGGAGGCGACGAGGGAGCCCTGGGACCACCTGGAGGCGACGAGGGAGCCCTGGGACCACCTGGAGGCGACGAGGGAGCCCTGGGACCACTTGGAGGCGACGAGGGAGCCCTGGGACCACTTGGAGGCGACGAGGGAGCCCTGGGACCACATGGAGGCGACGAGGGAGCCCTGGGACCACCTGGAGGCGACGAGGGAGCTCTGGGACTGTGGCTGGCCTTTATCTTCTCATGCGTATTTATGGAAATAAATATGTGCCATCAGAATTTGAATAAAAAATGCCTCTGAAATTTGAATGTTGCATATTAGTGCTTACTAGAGGATCTAGAATGACACAATGTTCAGAGTAGGTATTTCATTTCTCTGAGTCTGTACTGTTTATACAGGCAGTTTTAAATATGAAACTGAAATTGTTTTTTATGCAAAATTTTATTGAATGTACTTAGATGAGTTCATATATGCTTGAAGTATTAGAAAATAAATGACATAAGACAAACAAAACTTTTTTCTGGTTCTTATAATGCAAGAAATGTAAAGTCCTAGAACAAGGTACAAATGTACCTACTAGGTTCCTTTTGAGTAAAGAAAAAACAATCAAGTTACAAATTTAGAACATTTTAGTTCTTAAACATGTCTACCATAAAGACACTAAAATTCACCTTTGTGGTAACATGATCAGCATTTTGCTTTACATTTCATAAATGGTGAATTTTGAAACTGGTACGGAAGCTTATTGCTATTTAATCCAGGGGAAAAAAATCGAGCGTTATCACGTTATAACGTCATACGTATCTTATTAAAACGTGATAGTTATCTTGTTAAAACATGATGCGCATCTTGTATAAACATGATAATTTTATGTCCAGGAAGTGGCGATATTATGCCAGGCTAGTACAGTGGCTAACAGGACTTGGTCGAGTTTCCCTTCATGTTTAGCCTAAAACACGGAGATACGTTTGCTGCTTTGCACTGTGGCTGAAACCAATAATAGCAGGCACACTCTGAGCAGGATCCTAAACAGAACGGGACTGCACAGAAGGAAACGTCAGTCCGATCCTCTAGCTGTGGCAGCGATCCTAACTGATTCTGGATCGAAGCTGAAGTTGGGTTTCGATTGTAGCTCCTCAGTCCTCTGGCTTGCAGAAGGGCCTTTACCATTCGGTACCCAGAGTGAGGCTGCCTAGATTTAATGTCTCTCTCACACATTGGTCTAAGTCATCATCTGACATGGTGGTGTATAATGCCCTCACTGAAAGACCAGATTCTGCCATCCGTCGATATACAGTCCGTCTAGATATACCCAAGAGTTTGGCGATGCGTGGGACAGGGAGATGGAGTTCTAAAAGACTTCAAAGTAGTCTGAGGATATGACCATCCGTTGTCGCCCAGCTGGTCCTTGCTCAATATGCACAACAGTTGTTTGTTGTTCTTCACTTTGTTTTTCTAAATTAATTAGTCTGTGCAAATGAGCCGATGCATCCAAAATATTTGAAGGAACATCTATCTGACAAGACATGGCATTTAAAAAAACTAGTTCTTGAGTGCAGATAAAGTCCAGGAAATCCAGATCCAGGGGCATACGCTCAAGAACATGCTCCGAACGATCACGGAGTCTATCAAAAATATGATCCAGCAAAAAAGTTCCTTGAAAGGAGAGAGAGAAAAAAACATGTCAAAAGAATTGTCAGTAAAATAAAAAATGTTGAAATCAGTAGGTCAGTATTGACAAAACACAGTAATATAAATTAAATTATGATATTTAATCTGAAATAAGTTAAAATATGTACTTACAAGCATATATTTTTCTTGAAAATGAGTTAAAATCAATTGAAAAAACAAAGGGAGTTGTTTATAGTGTTGCTAGGTAACAGAACGAGGTTTTATACCGCAAAGTAAAAAGAATGTAAATTAATATTGTATATCAACACTTGTCAGATAAGAGAAGCAGTATTTTGGATGATGTTGTAATGACAATAAATTTCTTAATTAATTCATAAATGAAGTCACCTGAACAATACAGTAGCTGAACAGAATGGGGTTGTGGTTATAATTAATGTCGGAAGTTATCACAGCCTCTCCTTGAAGCATACAAGGCAGCAGCCATATTAGCTTAGTACATTAGCGGTAGCATCTCCTGAAAAATTACGACTTTACTAAGACTGCCTGTCTCAGTCTCACCTAAGACAACATCAAACAACCCAGAAAGTCGCCACCCATCAGTTCTCTTTCAAGATTCTAGACTTGGCGCAAGTGGTATTTCTTTTTGAAATAAAACGGGGTAAATTGGGTGTGGGGCAGCGGGGAGGGGCTCTTTAAAGATTCTAGACTTCTAGGTCGTGATCTGCAGCTCTCGCTGAAGCGGTTTGCAGCCGAGTGTGAAACGGCCGGGATGAGGATCAGTGCCTCCAAATCCGAGGCCATGGTCTTCAGCCAGAAAAGGGTAGAGTGCCTTCTCCGGTTCGGGAGTGGAGGGGTGGGAGGTGTGGGAGTAGGGGGTGTCCTGCCCCAAGTGGAGGAGTTCAAGTATCTCGAGATCTTGTTCACGATTGAGGGAGAAGAAGGGAGCTGGAGATCGACAGGCGGATTGACGCAGCGTCAAGCGGGCACTGTACCGGTCTGTCGTGGTGAAGAGAGAGCGGAGTCAAAAAGCGAAATTTTTGATTTACCGGTCGATCTACGTTCCCACCCTCATCTATGGTCATGAGCTTTGGGTCATGACCGAAAGAACGAGATCGCAGATACAAGCGGCCGAAATGGGTTTTCTCCGTAGGTTGTCTGGGCTCTCCCTTAGAGTTAGGGTGAGATCCGGGAGGGACTCAGAGTAGAGCCGCTGCTCCTTCACCTCAAGAGGAGCCAGTTGAGGAGCATCTGGTCATGATGCCTCCTGGACGCCTCCCTGGTGAGGTGTTCTGGACACGTACCAAGAGGAGGAGGCCCCGGGGAAGAACCAGGACACGCTGGAGGGACTATGTCTCTCGGCTGGCCTGGGAACACCTTGGGATTCCCCTGGAGGAACTGGAACAAGTGGCTGGGGAGAGGGAAGTCTGGGCCTCCCTTTTTAAGATTCTACAACAATGACCCAACCCTGGATAAAGGGAGGGAGGGAGGGACAGAGGGAGTAAAAATATTGTAGCGATAGTAAAAATAGGTAGTAAATTCAAGTCTAGGATTCCTGTATAAAGCCTGTTTTATGGCACATTTCAGCAACAAGGCAGTTCTTGGTGCTTTACATCACAAGTCATAGAAATAAACAACAAAGATATTTATCATTTTTAATCTGTTCTTCAGGTTCAAAATGTTTTTCTACCCGTTTATCTTCACAATTTCATGGAGCTTCTGTAGAAATGTGATTATAAATGCTAACATTAGCATTAGCTGCTACGTGTTTAGCATTGAGGCTATTTTAGGCTAGCATAGCTTTCTGACAGGCTAACTGCTTTTAGCACAACTTGAACACACTGGTCTCTCCCAGCATCCAATCAGATCGTGGCGCCGCAGGCCCAGGTAGAGCAGCCTGCGCCCCTCCTCACTCCTCCTCTTCCTCACTCACACATTGATCAGATTTTCTCATTTAATCTGGTGATAAAATAATTCAAACCGGAAGAATCAAATTCACATTTATTATCATTGATTATTATTATTGTTTTTATTATTATTACTATTATTATTATTACTAGTATTGTTTGTTTTGATCGGAGCTTTTCTCCACCAGGTGGCTTCAGAATAATTACGATGTAATAATTTAGATTTTGTTGCATTTTTTTATCTGACATATTAATAAAAATCTGGATGTTTTCAGGTTTATTCCAGTCAGGCGATTTACCTGCTGGGTAAACAGAAACAAAATCCTGACCTGCCTGCTGGGACGAGTTTAATGTTCACTGCAGTCCAATCATGTTAGAATAAATGTTTTTATTAACCATAAATTTGTTGATTTCTTACTCGATTGATTGATTGTAAATCAGGATTTTCTCTCTGACTGATGGATGTTTCATCATTTTGGTGTTTAAATGTTGGTGGTTCTGTTGCTCTGGGTCAGGGCCGTGCAGAGACCTATGGAGGGGCCGGGGCTCAAATTTAAAAAAGGGGCACATTGAACAAAAACTCCGTACAACAACATAGCAACAACTCATATTAATCAAGAATCTAATTGGTTCCTACTATATCATTGCCATCATGTGGGGAAATGCAAAGCAAATCTAGTCTATATTTTCCCCAACAGGTATAAAGTTTCTGTTTCTGCTGCTGACAGTCCTGGAGATCTGAGCTGATCTGAGACTGTAGCTGTTAAACAGACCAGAGGAGAGAAGGTCAAAGGTTATGAAGTTATGAAATAAGCTAATTTGCTGCCATTTTACTAATTAAGCCCTAATAATATCTATTTAAACTCTAGAACAACCTGGCTGCAGACTGATTTATAGATCAAAAAGCTCAAAGGGGTTAACTCTATATAATAGTTTGATGTTAAACTTCTAGATCTAGAATTATAAGACTGGGATATTAAGGCAAAGAAAACTCAGTAGCTGCTGATAGGGGCCATTCAGGGGCCTCCAGACATTCAGGGGCCCCTAGAAATGGTTTAATTATAACACAGACCTTAGATCTAAACCTGTAGCATCATTTATAGAGAATGACAATGTTATTACATTTTATTTAATGCATTCATCCATCCAGCCATCCATGTCTGTTCACCCTTTGTCCCTAATGGGGTCGGGAGGGTTGCTGGTGCCTATCTTCAGCTATGTTCCGGGCGAGAGGCGGGGTTCACCCTGGACAGGTCGCCAGTCTGTCGCAGGGCAACACAAAGACATACAGGACAAACAACCATGCACACACACACTCACCCCTAGGGAGAATTTAGATAGACCAATTAACCTAACAGTCATGTTTTTGGACTGTGGGAGGAAGCCGGAGTCCCCGGAGAGAACCCACGCATGCACAGGGAGAACATGCAAACTCCATGCAGAAAGACCCCGGCCGGGAATCGAACCCATGACCTTCTTGCTGCGCCACTGTGCAGCCTTTTAATGCATTCAGCTGAGAAAATTAAATAGTACATTTAGGATTTAATTAGGACGTTTACTTTGTAAAGGTTTAAAGAATCATCTTGATAGTTTGATTGTTGTGTTACCATGGCTACAATATGGTGTAATCTTTGTGTTTGAATTGGGTTTGTTCACAAATGCATCACAGCAAATAACCAATAATCAGTGATTGATTTTAAACTGGGCCAATAAACCTGGTCTCCTTCTCACAGATTCACCTGATCGATATTTAAACATGTTAGTCATGCTGAGGTTCTTAGTAGGACGGGTTCTGGAGGGAGGGGGGTTCTGTCTAAGGCCCCATATTACCTTGGGCCGGCCCTGAAGGAACAGCTGCTGCAATGCACATCTCTGGAATCTACCTGGAATCTACCTGGAATCCCCTGGTGGCCCCTGTCAGTCCGCCGATGCTTTAGAGACATTTTGATTAATTTCATTGTGGCATGTTTGGCTTTTTGCAGCGGTTCTAATTATTGCTACAATATTTTCTCTGATGTTTATTTCATGAACTCTAATTGGGCCGAATCTTCCTTTAACACTTGAGGTTCTGCAGTAACTTCTATTTACAGCCGCGAACCTCCAGCCCAGATCCTGTCAGCAGCAGCTTTAACCTGCCTGGTAGAAACGTTAAGGAGAAGCAGAGCGAACAGAGAGCAGGTGGTACCAGGTGGTACCAGGTGGTACCAGGTGGTACCAGGGCTTTGATCTGCATTGCGACTCGCGGTGACAGTCGGTACCGTGTCTTATATCAGGATGTCTGATATAAATCAGATATTCTTTCTATCTGTTGGTGGACCGACTCAAGCTGCCTGTAGTGAACCGGGCTTTTAGCAGAATGATGAAGTTAAAGTCAGAAGTTTCTCTGCAGCCAAAACATTTCTGTGTTTATGGGCGAGGCGGGTTTTGTCCCGCTATAGCGAGGACGATTATAAAAATATAAATAGAAACAGTTTTTCTAACGTCAGACCTACGTTTTTATTCACAAACCATTGTATGAAAAAATATCAAGCTGAATAGTCAGCATGCTAACTATTGCTGATAAAACAGAACCTCACTTTAAGTCTTACTTCTGTCTGATTGCTTTTATGGTGCTAAAGGTGCTACGGACAGCTTTGTTTGACATAAAGATGATAAATAGTGACATACTTTCATTACTATAAGCTTCTATTTGCTAACATTGTTTACGTCCATCTTGTGGAGTCAAACTCACCCTGAGATTTAAAATATTAGCCAGCAGATTTTTATTTTTTATGCTTCAAGGCAGATTGCAGAAGATTAAAGTGCCCAAAGGGTGAAACCAAAATCTTCAGAAATCAGAACTTCAGATTTATTCCGGGTCAGTTCACCAATTCATACCTCCATTTTGGACATTTAAACAAACCTTTTCATACCCTTGTGCTCAATGAATACCAATACATATTTGTACTTTTGAATATTAGCTGTAAATCAAAGTGCAGCAGGTAAGTTTTGAATCTGGCCTACAGAACATGCCCAGAAAATGTTGAAAATCTCATGTCCGAGCCAGAGCAGAGGAGAAACTACTGTTATATTATTAGAACAATAAAAAGCAACACTTGTGGAACAGCTCAGAACAGTTTGATAATAAATCTTCTTTAAGTAGTTTGTGTCGATACATTACATGACGTCATGGTGCAAAACAAGGAACAGTGGATAAAACCACGGAGCTGATACACATTAAACATTTTACATTAAACAGCTTTACATTACAACATGTCTCTCCTCAATGCGTCTTTGCTTTATTGTCCAAGAAGTGAAAGCCACAGTGTGTTCGGCGCAGTCTTACGGCCAGTGAGTCCAACCTTTAAAAAGAAGTAATCAACCAAACACATTAGAGGGAGCCTCTAGCAAAAACAATGGAGTTTAATTAACTCCAAGCAAATGGACAGGAAGTAAACGGCGTCACTACAAAAACACAAAATATTACCAAGTTTTTTGTTTGTTGTTTGGTCTAGTTTCGGATAAAAATATCTTAGCACACTTGAAACAAGAAAGCTAACTTACTAGTAGGAGCTTGTTGTAATAAAAAAAAAAAGAAACTTATTACATTAGAACAAGACATTTTCCCCATGTTATACGTTTGTCTGCCAGTGGAACTAGTACTTTTTAAATCACTATTAAGGAATTATCTTAAAACAAGCTCCCTTATCTTCCTGAAAAGCTACTTTTAAGTTAGTTTTGTCTAATTTCAATTTATTTTGTAGTAGAAACTAGATCAAAAATATCTGGTAATATTTTGCGGTTTGTAACATTTTATTTTGTAGTATGCACTGATTCAGGATTCTGCTTCAACTGAATGCCTAAAACCAGCCAAGTAAATATAAATGGCTTCCAAATGGGGAATGTACAGTAGCTGAGACTTTTTCAGACAATATTCATAATATAAGCTAGAATGCCAAACGTTTTCTTCTCCACTGTCACTGCGTGCTGGTCTAGAAGGAGTGAATGCAATTTGCCGGCTTGCCTTACACAGAAAGTTGCTTTTAACTAGTTTGAAGGCACTGCAAAAACATTCAATCTTACCAAATATTTTTGTTTAGATC
This sequence comes from Xiphophorus hellerii, assembly GCF_003331165.1. Lineage (NCBI taxonomy): Eukaryota > Metazoa > Chordata > Actinopteri > Cyprinodontiformes > Poeciliidae > Xiphophorus > Xiphophorus hellerii. Next base: position 4,726,126 of record NC_045682.1, read on the forward strand.
AGGGGTCTGCAACCTTTATAATCCAAAGAGCCCATTCTGGGTAAATACAACCAAAACAAACGTACATGTCCAGCTCTAGTGGAACAAATGGTTTGTTGTCTTTTACCAACAACAAAAGAGAAATCATACAACCGCTTAAATCTGACCACTCCATTTTTGTTTACATTTTGTGAAGAAGGAAGTCGTTCTCCGTGTCTTCAGAGGCTTTTGCGTCGTTTCCTTCAGTGGTTCTTGGTGCAGCGCCACCACAGGCGAGGAGGGGAACATGCTTTTCAAAGGTACGTAGTGTAAAAGAGAACCACAGCAGCTGACAATGTAACAAATGTTGCAATTTTGGTCCCAATCAATCCAAATCTATCAAGTGTGAAAAAAATCAGTGACGAAATGAGGAACGTGCTGGATCAGTTAAATTAGTTCTGGAAATGGGATTTTTCAAACGGTGAAATAAAACATCCAAGAAATCAGAGTTTGCGTTGGACATGAAACGTTTTTCACAGTGACTCTCATTTCTGCTTAACTCAATCCATTAAAAACAATATTTTAGTTTGTCCGCCTCTGAGTTGTTGAAAACATTTGTGGCTTGGCAGTAACATCTGAATCTCTTTATCTTGGGAGGAAATATCATTACGAGATAGCACTTTTACTTCCATGCTGTTGAAGCATCCATGGAGTCCTGAACGCCTCGCCATACCTCCCTTTTTCCACTTCATACATCCAGTGTTTACGATCAGTTAACAGTTGATTGGGAAAAGTCTCTGCAGGTAAAACATGATAATCATGCTTTGCCCAGTAGAGCTTCCATTATCGGGGGGTTAAAGTGAAGTGAAATCCCCCATTTGACTCAGATCAGGTCCCCGATCACTGCAGTCCCTCTGAAACAAAGCAGACAGGGCGTTTGATGACAGGTGGAGTAAAAACAGTCACATGTACGCAAAGAGAGCTGAAACCCACCGTTGTTATCATCTGAGTCTGTAGATCGGTTGTTGTGGATTTGCTGCAGTTCGTTGTACTTCATCTCTACTTCCTGCAATAACATAAATACAACAAAACAGTTAGCAACAGTAATGTCTGTCACTGTTATAAAAAAAATCATCAACATAAACTACAGAATCCTGCATGCAAAGATGCAGGAGCTACATGAATATGAAACTGGACACATTTTCTATTTCAAAATTTCAGGAGTTTTCTGACATGTTTTAAAGAAAATTCTTAACATTTAAGAACAAAACTTTATTTAGTTTTTACTCATATAATTACTATTTGTTTTCTTCAAATTATAGCATGCTGGGTGTTGTGGCCATTTATGTTGAAATCCTGTAAATCAGAGGTGACCAAAGTGAGGCTCAGGGACCATTTGCGGGCCTCAGAATAAATTTGGGTAGCCCTTGATCACAGTTCTAGAAGGACTTAAATTTGGTTTGCCGCTACACATATCCACATGATTAAATGTGGATATGAAATCCACATTTAAAAACAATTTTCACTGATGCTATCACTATTTCAAACATATACAGACAATTAAAATCTTAAAACATAAAATGTAAGGTGCAACACAAAGTATTCATCCAGGTTTTTGCTTTTAATTTAATTCATAAGTAATGGGGACCAAAATGTTTGGAAAATTATATTACCTCAGACCTATACAAATATTTTTATACAGAAAGGTAAACTTAATGAAAAGCATGTTTAATACCTTCTTAATTTAATAAATGAGCTTCACTAGAACACATATAAAAATGTATTGAATTTTACTCAGTATAATAGCACTTTGCACCAATCTGATAGTTAAATAACCACAATAACAGATTGAAAACAATAAATATCCTGGTTGTCTATTAATTAGTTACATTACACTACATCAAAAATTACTTTTTTTTACCATAAAGAAAAAATATAAGCAATCACATCCTATTGGTTCATTTATCAGTCCAATGAGGGCAAATCAAAGCAATTTGACCAAACTTAAACACTGCAGGTTGCTTCGCCACCAATCAGGCTTTTTATTATTATTATTATTATTCTCTTTATTCATTTCATTCAATACAAATAAAAAAAATTTTAATACAAAGAAAAAAATAAAATAATTTAAAAAAATGAAATGAAAGGTAGCAGAAAGAAGAAAATAATCTTATAATATCTGCCCCTTTTTCTCAACTATGGATCAAAACAACAAAAAACAAACAAAACAAAACAAAACAAAAAAACTAAAATTTTTTTGATTTGTCTTATGTGACAAAAAAAAGAAAACAAAGGAAGAACAAAGAAACAAGGTCAATCATCAATCTCAACTGAACAATACTATACTTTGACTTTATACTATTTCATACTTCTTCAAAAAAACAATCTTTAACATTCTTTTAAACATGTGTAATGATTTAGCATTTTTAACATCGTTTTGCAGGTCGTTCCACAGTTTGACTCCTTGTATCGAAGTACATCGTTCTTTCAAACAGGTTCTGAATTTAGGTTTCTTAAAAATCTGTGTCCCCTTAAGGTTATAACCACTCTCTCTCTTTTCAAAATTTTTTTGGATGTTTAAGGGTAATGTTTTTAGGTGTGCCTTATACATAACCAACAAAATATTATAATCAACTAAATCATTAAATTTCAAAAACCTCAAATTACAAAATAATGTATTTGTTGGATATTTACCATGTTTTCGAGCAATAACTCTTATTGCCCTTTTTTGCAAAACAAAAACAGATTTTATACTAGTATAACATGCCTTTCCCCATACCTCAACACAATAAACCAAGTGTGGAACAATTAGTGCATTATACAACATAAATAGTGCATGATCATTCAGAAAATCCCGTACTTTATAAAGCACTGCAATTGATTTTGCTAATTTTGTTCTTAAATAATTCAAATGGGATTTCCATGATAATTTCTCGTCAATTATCACACCCAAAAATTTCACCTCACTAACTCTACAAATCTCTACACCATCAACTTTAAATGGAGTATTTACAATTCTTTGTCTCCTTGTAAATAACATATAATTTGTTTTGTCCAAATTTAAAGATAATTTATTTAGTTTGAACCATTTATGTATTTGCATAAATTCTATTTTCATTTCTTTTAACATCCCTTTTATATCATTGCCCTGACAAAAAAAAGTGGTATCATCCGCAAATAGAATACATTTGAAAAACCCTGATACATTTACCAAATCATTTACATATAAAATGAACAACTTTGGTCCAAGTACTGAGCCCTGTGGAACTCCACATGTAATTTCACAAAATTCGGATCTAGTATCATGTACTTGTACAAACTGTTTTCTATTCTCCAGGTAGCTCGAAATCCACTGTAATGCCGGCCCTCTAATCCCGTATTTAATAAGTTTTTTGAGTAAAATGCTATGGTCAATCGTGTCGAATGCTTTCTTTAGATCGACATAAATGCTAGCACTATATTGTTTTTGATCAATAGCATTTGTTATATGTTCTATCAGTTCCATAAGGGCCATTGATGTCGAATTTTTGGCTCTAAATCCATATTGACTACTACTTAATATATTATTTTTATCTATAAATGTATCTAATCTATTTACAAATAGTTTCTCCAAAATTTTTGAGAACTGTGGCAACAACGATATCGGTCTGTAATTACTAAACATACATTTCTCACCATTTTTGTAAATGGGAATTACCTTTGCTATTTTCATGGCGTCTGGAAATTTTCCTGATGACAATAAGAGGCTTTAACAATAAATAGACATCAGTTGAAACACATTTAAAGATTTTTCCATCGCATAATGGCTCCCAGGATTTCTGTTAACGATAAAGACATTTTAAAACAAACCCCAGTGTGTTTTACCTGCAGGTACTGCAGGTCGGCTTGCAGGAGGCGCAGGTGGGTCATCAACTGCCTGCTCAGGTCGGGGCCGTCGCCCCCTGCCTGTGAGGAGGAGGACAGCAGCTTCCTCATGTCGATCGCGACGTCGTCGTCGGTGCTGCTCTCCCCAGAACCGGCTTCAAAGTCCAGACCCGCAAAACCACCTGGTTAAAGACCAGAGGGTTTCAGAATCTGGACCAAAACATCTAAACTTCATTAGGGGTGCGTTCACACCAGTCCTGTTTAGTCCACTTAAACCCAACTCCAGTCTACCCATCCAACTTTCTTTATGTCTAGAAAGTCCGGTTCGTTTGGGGAAATGTGAATGTGTAATTGAACTCTGATTTGGACAAAACAGCGAACTCTGGTCTGCCTAAAAACCTCTGTCTCAGTTCGGTTGGAGTTAACTCTGGTGTGGTTCGAATGCCAATGTGAACGTCAAGTGGACCGGAGACCGACCCAAAAGCAAGAAGCGCACTACAGCGTAGGGCATTCTCAGTAAATACAACCAAAAGAGGGTCTTAGCGCTATCATTAAACTTTGTGAATGCACTATTAAATCCGCTAATGACAGAGGAACAACTTACCAACTTACCGTTACAGGAAAATAATTTTTTCACCATCATCGGTGGCTATGCTAACTAGCCATAGGATTTAGTACAGGCTCTGCTGACAGTGTTAACACCAGTATGACTGACCGCATTAAGACCTGACTCCTGGCTCTGATTGGTGGTTTCTAGTTAGCACAGGGAGCATTGAGAGAAGGAAGAGGAGATCGATTTTGACACTTTTAATGGACTTTTAGTGCAAATTTCAACAGAACTTTGCATTAAAAGGGTCATTATTTACCGAATGACACTTTATGACAATAGTTGTAAACATTCGTGAGACTCCTTCATGTTCATGACCGTTGTTATGTCATGTTTATGACAGTGTCACGTCAGTCTTATGCACACCCCTTCAAATAAAGTGTTACCAGAAAAAGTCTCTGGGTCTCAAAGAATTTGGTCCCTTTGAGAAAAAGAACAACAGCAGGTAAAAATGTATCAAATGTTGGAAATTTGGTCTCCAAATCGGACCAGGCCTATCACACTACCAGGTGTAAAAACAGCTTCAATCGCTGACTCACCGTTAGGTTGTGCTGATTCAGACGCCCCAGTGGGGGCAGAAGAGAGCTGCAGGTCATTCGTTGGTCCTGCAGAAGACGGTTTGTTCTCCTCTGTCTCCTCCTCTACTTCTCTGCTCATCATGTGGGAGTAAAGCGTCTCCTTCAGCATGGCGACTGCAACAGAAGACTTCGGTTATTATCTACCAGCTTTTCCAGCGTTTGGAGTTTAAAGGATCGCCGTCGGCTTACGCGTCCGCAGAGCCTCTTCGGCTTTGGAGGAGGGAAAGTTTGACTCCATGTCCTCGGCTGGAAGAGCGATGCCCTGGCGGGATCCTTCCTGTAAGAGTCTGTCAGTCAGCTGGCCGTCCAGGAAGGCCTCCAACTCGGCTTCGTCCACCTCTTCTTCCTCCCCGTCTTCCTCCTGCCTGACTATAGCCGCCAGCTCCTCTTCCTCATCTTCTGATTTCAAGCCATCAAAGGGGTTGATGGGAGATTGAATATCAGGAGAACATGGAGCATCTTTATCTAGGACACAGAACAAAACTATTTTGAAGATCTTAATAAAATAGTAATTTATTTGTTATAATATTATAGAACAGTGGTGTCCAAACTTTTTGCCATGGGAACCAAAACTGGATGATTTAAACTGCTGGTGGGCCACACAATTCATTAGATTAGAAATGCAAAAATGAATTTACTGTGATTTAAAAATCTTTTTAAACCACTGCTGACTCTGGAGTTTACACAGCAGCCAATCCAGGAGCAGCATTTAATTTTCTTGTCGCTGATTGGCTGAACCCTCCAGAGTGGAAATAAGGATGACTGTGGATCTTAGCTTCTGTGCTAGCTGACATATTAATGCCTATTAAGATATATATTTGTTGCTTGCACTATGAAAATAGTCAGTTATATACATTTTTATTTTTTATTTCTGCCACAAAAATTGGATATTTATTAATGCTGATTCCAATTGATGATAAGCTTCAATCTAATAATAAAGTGTTAAAACTGAACGGTTTTTTTCTTGCATCCACAGATACCTGCTGAATGTATGCTCTCAGTCAGCGTCTCGCTCTGCTTGGGCATCTCTTGGTTCAGGATCTCGACTGCAACCCGTTCGGCTCTGAAGCAAAACAAAACAAAAACATACTGTGAGCAGAGACAACAAACACCACCCATGGAGAGTTGAGGCGGATTCAGTGGACTCACTCTGCCTGAGCTGGAGGCCTGTCGCTGGGGTGAGCTTTGGCCTTCATGGCGTCAGCGCACTGCGTAATCAGACACTGCCACCTGGATGAGCAGAGGCGAACCACATCCAGGTGAGACAGAAGAACGTTAAAAGTGAAGTTTTGTCTAGGATGAAAACTCACGTTCTCCTGTCGGACACCTTTTGCGCCATCAGCTCGTACATCTGGACCCCGTTCTCTGACATGGACAGGACAAAGAAGGCCTTGTTGTCTGAGGAGGACAGCCAGTCAGTTAGTTATTTCTCTTCTAAAATTAAAGAACAAACTGTGCTACCTATAATTGATTGAAAATCTGCATTTTTGAATGATATTTTTGGGGACAAAAATACAGTTGGAAGGAGAATACTCTGGTTCCTTGAAAAAACTATTGTAGTAAAAACAAGCAGAATATCAGTACATCTATATACATATACTACCAATAGCATCCTCCAGGGGGCGCTGCAGACTGCTCTGCACCGTGAGTAACCAAAGCCCTATGCTATTTTAAATTTGTAGGCTGAACTTGCAAATTTGAGTCAGAAAAACCAACTGAAATGTCTCCCAAAGTCTGATTTTCCACTTAGAAAGTCTGAGACTTTGTGAAACTTTGAGATCCAATATGGCCGCTCCTTCAATCAACAATAGTTAGCTGAGGTGGAAGCCTCTTTATTTAACAAGACAGACTTGTAAAAGAAATTAATGTTACATGAAGCATTTACAAGTATAAACTAAACCAGTGGTAGGACTCAAAAAAAATATTTTACTTGAGTTAACTGAGTTAAAAATCTGTAATTAATGGATTGCAATTCATTGTATTTAATCGACAAAATAAACATTTTCAATTCAAAAACCTGTTTTGTTGCAACAGTTTTTAATAAATAGAGATTAACTTAATGCCAGAGATATTTAATGTTGTTAATCAGTTATTTACGTTATTTAACCACAACATTGATGCAAAGTGTTATTATACTTAAATTTTTCAGATCAAAAGTACCTTTTGAAAACTGACAACCTTTAAGCAGGTATTAAACTTACTGTTCCTTAATGTTTCTGTATTAAAATAGTTTTTTATTGGTCTGATGTAATATTTGTATGTTATGTTTTTATTAGATATAAGTGGAAAAATCTATGTAATTAGTAGAAATACAGCCTTTCAACATCCATCTGTGTGTAATTAATCTAACGTGTTTCACTTAGTGATAACATTTATTTCCACTAATATTCTCATTTATTAAATATATTTGTATTCAACTTTCAAATGCTTCTTTTAAAATAAAACTTTCTTTAGAAATGTGGACTGTGGATGATGACATTAGCATTGTTCTTGCACTTGTGCGTCAGACTTACAGGCGTACCAGAAATATGTGAAAACAAAGGTTCCGGCTCAAGACTTTTGTATTGAAAATTAATTGTGTTAACAAATTTCAACGTGTTAGAATTTATGTAATCGATTAACCAAAATTAACATGTTTAAGACCTGGTCCTAAACTAAAGAAATTAAAAGTGGTGTTTGTATGTGGAATGCACATTTTAAAACAATATTTATAAGAGGTAATATGAACAATGGCTCCTTAGGTGTTGCCATATCAGAATCCCGACTACTCAAACTATGGTAACAGGAACGCTGTTAACTCGGGCTTTTGAATCATTGCAAAAATTCAAGGTATTTGACGTCAAGGTATTTGGATTGATTGACAGCCTTACCGGTTGCTACAGGACGAACCAGGACGGTGCTGAGCTTGATGACGGGGCTGAAACTATGCTTGGCGTCCGGAATGCTGGTCAGGTTCTTCCCATGGAACTTGAGAACCAAACGCTCATCCTGTTTTTGAAGTAGAACCATGATGTCCTCCAAAAGAAGCGTGTAGAGCTCTGAAAGGACATCATGAAAGCTCATTAGCATTTTTAGAATGCTCTTTCTTCTTTGACCACTAATTTAAACCCGTATAAATCTAACTAAAGCTGTATTCTCATTTATGGTTGTTTATATTTACCAATAGTCTTGTCCTTATTGACTTTCCAGGAGAGCGGGCCCTCATATACCATCTCCCTCTTGGTCAAATCCAGATTCTGCAAAAAGAAAAGTTCATAGTAAATACTTTCATTGACAATTAACTGATAAAATACATCTACAATAGTGGATCTTCAATTGTTTCTTTCGTTCCTATATGAAATGGATAGCTGCTTCACAACTTAGCAATGACAAAGATCTCTTTATATTGTTGAAAGTTTTTCAATGTAAACAGATGACATTAAGGTTTTAATGTCAGCTATGTATTTAAAAAAATCATAGGCATGGCGGGTCAGGTGTTTGGTTGATCTATCAGTGCCTTGAAACAATAAGCTAATTGAACAATTACGAAGACGACACAAAAACATCTGGAATAAATGGTGAAGAAATCCCAGATTATTTATTGTGAGTAAGATGGGCATGTTTCAGCTGTCAGTCTTTGTTGATTGAAAATGGACCCCAATGACAATATGTACTGGAAATACAGAAAGGGGCCCAAGATAGAGCCTTGTGGAACTCCAAAAGTAAGTGGAGACTGATGATATAAAACAGGCCTGTTTTTGAGTAAAAACAACAAAAATTGTCTTACGGCTAAAATCCATCAATGTTCAGACCTTTTTTCACTCAGCAATCGTTTCTCACCCTGAGCTCCAGGATCATGGGGTTTTCACTTTGTTTCAGAGACGAGACGTCGAGTCTACGCTGATACTCCACTAGTCTCTGTTGAGATAAAACAGAACTCATTAAAAGTTAGTACTTACACTAGTAGATCAAATTTATTTTTGCCAAATCGTAGAACAGTTATTTTTATTTATTTATTGTATTTTCTTCTAATTAAATCAAGATACTTTCTTCTTCTTTTTCATTTAATTGCATATATTTTGTCTTATTAATTTTACATATATATTTTTAGATAAGATAAGATAAGATTTATTTGTCATTGTCATCAACAGATTACAACGAGATTGAGATTTGCTCGACTCGAGTTAAGATGCAGGTTATGTGTATATACTGTACATAATATACAAAGATAAAGAAATAAATAGTACAAAATGAGAAATAAATAGACAGCAGAAGATGGTTGCAGCGCCTGGAGGTGTTGCAACAGAATTTACGTTTTTTAACAAAGTGGTGTCAAGAGCAGAAGTTCTTATGCCTTTGAATTTAGTGCCATGATTGCCATCGGGTAAAAACTGTTTTTTAGGCGATTTGTCCTGGTTTTTATTGCTCTGTATCTCTTGCCTGATGGCAGCAGCTGGAAGAGACCATGGCCAGGGTGTGAAGAGTCATGTTAATTGTGAAACAATTAGTGAAACATAAATGAAGTTAATCTGGGATGAAAAGGCTACGAAACACAAATAATACCCAACCAATACAAGTAAAGTAAAAGAAAGAAGTGATTCAATGAAACCCATATTAACAATATAGTTTAATTAATGTGAAAATATGACTTCTACTTTGAAAACAGTGATGAGTGACAAACAGATAAAAAAAAACCCCCTGCTGATTACTGAATATGTTTCATGAATATTCTGATGTGTTAACCTGTTTGTTTTCAGCCTCTTTCACGGCCTGGTTGACGTGGTTCAGGATCTTCTTGCAACATTCTCCAGCTTTCTTCACCTTTTCCCTCTCCTCACCATCCTCTGTGAAAACAGACAAAACAGCTTTGCAAAGAAAGAACCAAAAAAGTTCAAGTTCCCCTTTTAGAATATATATGTAGTCATATTCATACCAGAGTATTTAGCAATATTGTCCAGGAGGAGCGGGTACTTTGTCATTCGTTGCATTTCTACAGGAATGATGTCTTTTAGTTGCAGCCTGCGACACAAGCGGTTGCTCTCAGCTTCCTGAAAATCCAAGATTGGTAAAAAAAAATATCCTTTACAAAATAAATAGAATAATACTTTGTTTAATCAGAAATAAACCCAGCATCCAAGGAAACCACTGTGGTGATGATGCTGTGCTGACCTGCATAAATAGGTTGAACCTCTGGTCTTTTTTCTGCCTGGTCTTGATGAGCTCCAGCGCAGACGGCTGGTTGCTGCAGAACATTCCTATCGCTCTCTTTATCTTCTCCTCTTCCTCGCTGAACTAAAGCACATTTATATTCAAATCATTTAATGTTGCTGCATTTTATGACACAACATACCATCATTTTTTTTCATGGGAATCTTAAATGTTTCGACTGAAACTTGTGGCAAAAAATAAAGTAGGTCAAAGTTACTTCAATGGAGTTTGATGTTACTGTAAAAAACATTTTTTTGACTATTTCCACAACTGAGGTCACGTTTTAAGAAATGAAAGATGCTTTCTAGACGCTACTTTACTACAATGTTTCCAGCGAGGTTGAACTGAAATAAAAAAAAAACAACTGAATTAAATAAAAACAATTATTAATCGGGAAAAACTATATTGTGCATTAATAAAACTAACTAAAACATACTAAAAATATAGAAATAATATCCTTCGTATTTGTGTTTAGAAATCTATTTATTGTCCGTCTGGCTTTTTCTGGAGCAGAACTATGACTCATGTCTCACACAAATGATATAAAAGTCAGATAAAACTTTGAAAACTATCCAAAATGTATCAGATTTAATACCACATATGGAAAAGGCACAAATATGATATTTTGTTGTTTGCTTTTTGTTTTTGTTTTTTAGAAAAAAAAAAAATCACGCTTACCAGCTGTGTGAATGTAGCCTTAGTTTCACACAAATATTTTATATGTGTTCAGGTGTGAAACAGCGCCGTATTTGTTCGGTCTGAACCAAATGGGCTGTACCGAATAGGAATTTCATGTACTGCTACATTCCTAGTATTTACAGTAAATTCTAATTATTACCAGTTGTCTCTGAAAAGGTTTTCAAAAGAGCAGGAAAGTAAAAAATACTACTATGAAATGATAATGTGACTTATTTGAAAATGGTTTCTAGTAAAAACTAAACAAATTCAAAAATCAAGTTAGGATTTTGTAGTAATATGTAGTGTCTGAGATTTCTGCTCATTTTACATAGAAAGCACTCTGAAAATAGAATGGGACTCTTTGTTTTTTATAGAGAGAGTCTTACCCATGCCAGGAGATCATCTCCAATCTGACCAATCACAGAGGTCTCACTCCTCTTCCTTATGGCGGTCATTTGCTCCGTTATTGAAACTATCAAACAGGGTGAGGAGACCTCACTGTTACTGGTGACATCTTTACCAGCAAGAAATACACAAACTGCACAATACGTGATCAGGTTTGGTTGCAACAACTGGACATTGTAAAGGTTTTGAATGTTTCTTAGAAGGCAGAGTTGTTGAATTGAGCCGTCACCAGGAAGCCTTTAATGTAATAGAGTGGCATTACCATGCAGTTGAATGATTTCCTCCAGGTTAGTGAAGATGTGCTTTATGTCGTCGGGCGGAAGGATGCCGTGTCTGCTCAGTCTCTGGCAGAAGACGCCGTCCAGCACCCGCAGCTTACGCAGGTGAGCGCGCTCAGTGATGAACAGCTCTAAGAGATGGAGACGTGAACTCAGTCAGGTTAAACAAACACGCTGCATTTCAGATGGTTCAGGATTAGAGATGCACCAATATGAATATTTAGATGTAGTATGAATAGGAAGTGGGAGTAAATAAGTTTGTCTTCTTCCCACCTGTTTTCACGCTAAATGCATTTTTGTTTATGTCTAAATACAGTATTACTACATCAAACATGAACTAGATAATTCAGATTATTTCCTCACTGTATGTATATTGTATATATGTTTTTTTATATGTGGACGTATACATTTTCTTTGTTTATAGGTTTTTGACCTATTATGGGGAATAATATGCATTTTGTTCTTTAATATGGTTCAAAATAAAGCAATATATTAAACTAAACTATACAAATTTAAGCTGACATTGATATATAAAATTAATGTTCCTGATATGGCTGATAACCAATATTTAGTAGTATCACATATTTTAAGGCTGCAACTAACAATTATTATTAGTAACTGATTATTCTGACCACAAACAAAAAAGGTAGAATTTTGTGCAGATTTTTTTTTTTAAACTACCTAAATAGTTTTTATACAATATTAGAAAGATGCAAATAAACATTAAATAATTAAATTCTTTATTAAAATAAGAAAACATATTTTATTGCTTAAAATGCAATAACACATCATTCCTTGATCAAGCTTGATCATTTGTAGCAAAGGAAGCACATCAACATGTGGAACACTCTGTCATTTCTGCTTGACTTAACATCATTGATTACTGTTTGGATCACCCAATTAATAATTGGGTGCTTAATAGAAAACATTATTTTTATTTTTTACAGAACTTGAGCCAGGTGAAGTTAAAACTGCAACTTGAAGAATTCTGGGTAGAGCATATTTGCAGACATTTTCACACTTAAAAAGTATATATTTTTATATATATATTTATAAGCAACAAGATGGAAATAAACATCTGTTTTTATTATTGGTCCGGTTTTACTTCTGGGACTGATGCCGATATATAAAGAAAAAACAAAAAAACTTACCAACATTGCCTAATTTTGATGTTAATGATGCTTTATTGTGAAAATGCTGTCGCCTCACCGTTGATGACTTCCTGCCGTTTGATCTCCTTTGAAGTGAGACTCGCCAAGACGCCTCGAGGGACGAGTTTCTGCCAGTTCAGAGGGTCCTCCTCACTCTCCACCTCTCCTGCCTGGTCGTCCTCGCTCTGGAAGTCAGCTGAACCCACCGTGGGCTGAATTTCCATCCTGGTGCCAGACAGAAACTATTATAGAACACTTTACAAGAAGAAAACATTAGCTGACAAAGTATTTTAGGACTGCAGCTAATGATTATTACAGTTACTCGATTGATTATTCTGACGACTAATCGGAGAAAAAGATTCGCACACGCTGCAGATGTTTCTTTTCAAGCTTGTATTATGCAAAATTAAAAATACATTAAAAGATGCACAAGAACAAATAATAATTTTATTGCCTAAAATACATCAACATAGCATTCCTAATATCAGTTTCCACCTGATCTGCTGAATAATTTTGCATAAACCAATTAATACTTGAGTAGTAAAAAGTGCTTAATAGAAGAATTTTTTTACAGAATTTGAACCAAGTGTAGCTGAAACGTCCACTTGAGGAGTTCTGGTAGAACATATTTACAGACGAAGAAGATTTTAATAAATCAAGCCAAATCACTTAAAAAGCCTTGCTGTTTTTGGCAACGAGTTAATGCTTTTTTGTGTCTGGAAAATGAGCCGTTTCAAAAACCTCCAAATTATCGAGTCACACTGTGCCATTACCTAGCAACTCAAGAGGAGTTCTATCATGTTTGGTCAATTGCTGCTGGAAAAGACAAGTGTTTTGTCCAGAAACCACTTGGTGCATTCTTGTTGGTTGTGTGGGAGGCTCCATTACACTGTGTTCCAAATTATTATGCAAACTGGATTTAAGTGTCATAAAAATTACATTTTTTGTTGTGTTGTTAAATTTATAGATGGTATTGTGTGTCAGGGCTCTTTGAATCACTATAATTAATTTCAGAGAGCTGGTTGATTAGTTTGTTTAATGAGCTCAATTAAAGAAAATCTACTTAAGAAGGATGTTCCACATTATTAAGCAGGCCACAGGTTTCAAGCAATATGGAAAAGAGAAAGGATCTCTCTGCTGATGAAAATCATCAGATAGTGTAGTGCCGTATGACAAGGTATGAAAACATTAGATATTTAAAGAAAACTGAAGCGTTCTTGTACTGTGAAGAGATTTGTGGCTGATTCAGAACAAAGATGGGTTTGTACAGATAAAGGTAAAATGAGGAAGATTTCTGTTAGACAAATTCATCGGATTAAGAGAGCAGCTGTTAAAATGCTCTTACAAAGCAGCAAACAGTTATTTGAAGCTGCTGGTGCCTCTGGAACCTCAAGGTGGAGGATCCTCCAGAGGCTTGTGGTGCATCAACCTACTATTCAGTCATCGCTAAACAGAGCTCACAAGCAGAAACGGTCGCAGTGGGCCCAGCCGTACATGAAGATTCATTTTCAAACAGACTTGTTCACTGATGACTGCTGTGCAACCCTGGATGGTCCAGATGGACGCAGTAGTGGATTGGTGGTGGATGGTCACCACATCACAACACGGCTGTGACGTCAGCAAGGAGGTGATGGAGTCATTTTTTGGGCTGAAATCATGGATAGAGAGAGAGAGAGCCGGTCGACCCCTTCAGAGTCCATGAAGGTGTGAAAATGACCTCAGCAAAGTCATTTTGTGTTTTAACTTTAACCTGTATCTATGAGGTTATAGGTTAAGTACATGGACTTTGACTGATCACTTTCTTTCATGGATCAAAAAGAAGAGCCGAACCTTCAGTAGCAAAATCATCTTCCTGCATGACAATGAATGCTGCAAGGAATACCACTGTGTCATTGGCTGCTATGGGCATAAAAGGGCAGAAACTCATGGTGTGGTCACCATCCTCCTCTGACCTCTGACCTCAACCCTATTGAGAACCTTTGGAGTTTCCTCAAGCAGAAGATCTGAATGCAGTTCATATCAAACCAGCAGCTCTGGGAAGATATTCTGACATCCTGCAAAGATTCAAGCAGAAACTTTCCACAAACTCACAAGTTCAATGGATGCAAGAATTGTGCTGTGATATCAAAGAAGGTCCAATGTTAACATGTAACTCGGTCTGTTAAGATGTTTTTGATTGAAACATCTTTTGATTTTAGTATATGTGACCACTTAATGCTGCACATTCAAAGAATGACCGTTTGCAGTTCTTCATAATCCATAAAATGTTTAGAAAATCTGCTGTGCATAATAATTTAGAACAGTGCATTTTGAGTTTTTTATTTTTGAAAGAAATCCTGTTCTCATGGGGAGCTTTGTTCAGTAAAATATGATTTATATTGTAATAGTTCATGACTTGAAAATTATACTGACCATCATTTGCATTGAGCATTTAGGAAAATCTGAGAAAATATCACTTGCATAATAATTTGGAACACAGTGTAAGGCTTTTCAAAGATGTATGGTTGTACAACTGCACATGTATTTGCAGCCATTTTCACGTGAGTACAAACAGAGCCCTAAAACAGCTCATTCTGAAAGGCGCTCAGAATGAAAAAACTGAATAATTTTATAATTTCATAGAAAATTTCATTATCCAAGATTGATTTTGCGCAAAGACATTTAATGAACATGTTTTGTATAGTCATAACCCGTTCAAGGAAGCATGATAGGTCACTTTTAAAATAATAATATTCAAAGGTTTTCCTAGAGGTGTAATCAAACATTGTCAACTTTGTCTTAGGTTCATAGGGATACATGTCACCAAAAGAGCTGCTGCATGTCTCATCTATTAAAGACTGCCCAGGGGAAAACTTACCTGAAGGCATCCTGGTCGTCCTCTCGGTGGTCAACAATGGACGGGCTGAAGTCAAACTGAGTGCTGATTGGACTAGAGAGGCTGTCCTGGTGTTCTGCAGCCTGCAGGCCATCACTGAGTCTCGACTGGATGCAAAATGGAGAGACACCTGCATGGAAAAGGCAAAAAAAGTAAAAATGCATAAAAAGCATAAAAACCATATGGTCCAGAATAGGTTTGTAGCTTCTGTTTTATTAAATAATATCACAGTTTTTCATTAACCAGACAACATTAACTTTAGCATTGACATAACTGCTGTAATCTTCTGTAACTCAGAACATTACAAGTTTTCTTAAACCTGCAAATGAACAAGAAGCAGAGAAATCTTACTGGTGTCTGTTTCTTGTCCAGTCGAGTCGGCGGAGCTGGGACCCAGGGAGGCGACAGAGATGGTGGACTGGGTGCTGGTGTCCGACCCCTGGCTGAGCTGATTGGCTCGGCTGCGTCCAGGGTTCGAGGCAGGATGGTCGGCTGGTTCAGGGATGACGAAGGCCGGCTGAGAGAACTTCGGAGAGCGCTGCTTATTGAGCTCCACAGACTTAACCACTGCACAGAGACAACACATGCAAACAAGTAGAACTGCAGTATTTTCGTATATATTAATGATCACAGTTAATGAGACCAATAAAAAAGTTTTTCCTTACCCAAAGTGGAGTCCACTCTGCTCAAACGTCGAGGAGGAACAAGGAGGTTGGGAAACCGAGGCTTCTTCCAATCACCATCTTTCTCAGGTTTGCTTCCTCTCTATGTGCAAAACAATAAAAAATAAATAAATAAAGACCGTTGAATGAAAAGGTGAATTCACTTTCTTCACCGAATCAGTGAAAATTATGAGAATAAGGAGGCTGTACCTTAATCTTGGGCAGGAAGGTGATGCGTGCACGTTTTTGTTCAAGACCGCGAGGCTCCTTCACTTTCACCCCAAGATGCTTCATGTAGGTCAGAATCACATACTGCATAGCTTGGCTGCACAAATTAGGCTCAATGTTAGGTAATATACGGATATCAAGTGCTGTGAAAAAATATTTGCATCCTTAAATACTGTTTTTACTGTTTTGACACTTAAATGTTTCAAATCATCAAAGATAAGTAGAGTAACTACAAAGCGCTGCTTTCAAAGTTTATGTAATTCTGTTTTTATCAGAAACCAAGGAAAACACACACATTTATTTGATTCTTGTTTTAGAGCGCAAGTTGTTTATCTGATAGTAGGGTCCTAAAAAAACATATGACTAGAAGCTCAAAATGTCTAAAATTTAATTTCATGTAAAAAAAACACAATAACTATAAAAAAAAGACCAAAAAAATGGTCCAGTTTTTTAATATCCCTCGTCACCTAATTCTGTGACTGTAGAGGATGTTTCTTCTGCAGAAAAAGATAGAAAGACAGACAGAACAGTAGGGCAAGGGATAGAACAAATGATAGAAGGAACAAACAATCAAACTCTGGCAGAACTAATGAACGAATAACAGAAAGAACAGATAGAAAAGAATGAATGACAGAAAGAACAAATGATGGATAGTGGAGAAAAGTGGGACTCTTTAGGCCTTTAAAAACCTCCTACTCTTTCCCCCATTCACAACTTCATCACTACAATGCTTCTCCATGATCCCAGAGCTGCTCTTAAGAACCCGCCAAACTCGCAGCTCCACCAGGTGTTAGCTAATTGCTGCTGCCACTAGTCTGGAGGAGCTGAGTGTGGGAGTAATGGTCTGCGAGGCAGAAGCCTCGCGACAGACTGCAGGTCTGAGGAGAACCTTTGTGTAAATAGGCAGCACTTTGTGAGAGCAAGCGCTTAGGCACCCCGGAATGGTTGCCATGGAGATTAAAGGATTTCTCAAAGATGCAGGAAAGAATCAAGGCAACATTCCAGATACATTTTTTGAGGAGGGAATATAGCATGATGCAAAGCTAAAAAACAGTTCATTTTACATAATAGCCCGCATTAAAAACCATTGTTTTCTGTTAACTCAGATTATTTGTGTAATAATGAAATATTTTTGTTTATCTCAAGCATTTCAGTGTGAAAAAAAAGCAAAAACTCAAGAAATCTGAATAACTTCCAAAAAACCACTCATTTCTTTTCATTTTTCTTCTGCAGCAATATTTAGTTGGAATTAAACGTGCTTCTGCACAGTACTGTAGACCAATATTTACAAGTAAAACACAGGTATTTATAAACAGGCATTTCATCCAGTACAATATAAAATTTGCAGCGCCTCAATTAGAAATGAAAAAGCAGAACAGAAACTAAGATACCTCGCAAAAACGAGATTCATCTGACTGCCCAGCAGCTGACTAATGATGCATGAAAAGAAAAAGTCCCTGTTCTCACCACTTCTCCTCTTCGGAGGCTTGAGTCGTTGGCCTGCAACACCACATACACACGCCCACACACACACACACACACACACACGCGTCCACGCACGCCCACACACACCCACACACACATTAACATCTGAGAATAAATGAGTGTATTTTTATAGCGTTTGCACTCAGACACTCACAGGATATCCTCAATCTTGGCGAGGATGTGTTCTGCACAGGCGCATTCCTTCTCCAGCGCCGGCTGGTCCTTGCCCCGCTCCGAGTCCAGCTTAGACAGCTCGTCTTCAGCCAGGGTCAGACCCATGCTGCGCTTCTGTCTGCAGCGCAAAGACCACCGGTTTAACTCCCTTCGGTATCTCTGAGGGAAACCTTTCCATTTCTCCTGTGGATGTTACCTGAAGTCCTCCAGGTTCTTGAGCAGGTCTGACAGAAGAGAGTCTTGTAACACCTGAGTGTATTGTTTACACAGATCCTCTGGGATCAGCTCCAGCCGTCGCTTCTCTAAAACACAAACAACCAACAAGAACCGTCAGCAGTCACATCAGTCAGGTTGTACTTTCACAGAAAGAACTGATGAAGTTAGAACATTTAATAAAACTTTTGGGAAGAAAATGCACTCATCCATTAGGGAGGCAACATATTTAATAAAATATTATGTAATAGTCAAATTTTGCACATTTTTGTACTTTTGTTTTGGACTCAATTTCTTCTAAAAATAACCAAAGCTTAAAAAAAAAAAACACCCAGCCGTTTTTTTGGCAATAAGTTAATGTTTTGAATGGGCACTGCACTGTCACTTAGCAACCCAAGTCCAGCCCCATTAACTAGTAACACAAGCTGAGCTACAGTATGTTTGGTCAGCTGTTTTTACAGCTGCATGTGCTGTACAATGGCTGCTGGAAAAGACAAGTGTTTAATTGTTGACTTGCCATCCAGAAACCACTTGCTGCATTCTTGTGTGTTGTGCAGGAGGCACCAGTTCCGCTTTTCTAAGTTGTAAGTATAATTACGCATCTGTTGCAGGAATTCTCACAAGCGAGTGTAAATGTTGAGCTGGGGGTGCGGTCAGTAGCAGCTTACTTGGATTTAAAGTGACAAAATGCCCTAAAACAGCTCATTCAGAAAAGAGCTCAAAATAAGCAAAACTGAGCAGACTTAAATCTCATGATCTAAGAATGATTTTCTGCAAGAAAACTGTAATAAACATGTTTCGTGTAGCCCACATACCTACCTTAACCTGTTCAAGGAAGCATCATATGTCTCCTCTAAACTCCAAAAAGTTAATTTATGATTTACCAAGGTGGGAATTACAAACATTCCAGTTTTTTTGCAATTTCGAGATCACAAAAATTAATGCAAAAATCAACAGATCCACACAGTTTTCTTCACTAATGGTTAATTTTGATATTATTGCAAATTTTCCACAAAAAATGATAAAAACACTGGGTTTAAGTCACAGCTAACTCCCTGCTGCCTCAGCCCTACTTGATGTAAAGTTACAGTCTGTTCGTAACGGAAAGTGACCAATTGAAGTTCTTTAAAAACGTCTGTCTACTTGTTATTTTCTCATCTATTCTCTTCTGTAAGTAGATTTTGGAAGAGGTTTAATGAGTAAAAAATTTTGCAGATATTTCTAAAGCAGCGCCACAAAATCAGTGATTTCCATTGCAAAACAATCACAAAAAAGCCTGGAAGGACTTGCATTTTGTAATTACTCAGCTGATTTGTCTTTTATACAGAGTAGCCCAGGTATTCATGGGGTTACCACAGCCACCCGTGAATACCTAAAATCCAAGAATACCTAAAACTCTAAAAAGGCTTATATCTGCCCAATTTAATAGTTTAAACATCAGATATTCTATAAAATGCATTATATTAATGTTTGGTTCCCTTACCTAATTCTGCTGCTATTGTTTCAGGAACTGGTACTTTTAGATTCTGGGAAAGACAAAAAATGTAAATGAGTAAGAATTATGTCAACAAACCATAGAAATAAAATAGAAAAAAGGAGAACAGAGATTAAACTTACTGCTGTTCTATCTAAGAAGAGGGAGTGGAACTCCATAAAGAAGCGTCGACTCTCCTTGGAGCTGGTTTGTTTGTGCATTTCTGCATAGAGATAACAAAGCTGACGGGGAAGAAAACACTGTATGAGTTTTAATTTATTCCACTTTCCTTCCTCAATTAAAAAAAACATATTATGTTGTCAGGAAACAGCATTTCTCCATTAATAATGGCCTCCCACAAGGCTTTATATACAGTACACTTACTTTCATAGGAAAATGTTAGTTTTTTCAATATCTCTGTTTAATTTGTCAAACCGGATTTTGTTTTCCAATAATAAACCCTGGAGTTTAAAAGGTGTAATCCACACATTTAACTGAACAGTACATGAAAACCATCACAGCAGGTCATATTTCCAGATTCCACCGGACAAACACATTTCCTGTGTTCAGGAAATGTTTTAATTTTGACAATTTGTTATTTCAGTTTCAATTTAAAATGCCACCAGGTTGTTATTTTTTACAAGATTTGGTTATATTATGCGCACCTCTTTATGTTTAAGCATCACAAAGTCATGCAGCACACCACAATACTTTTAAAAACGTTTTCCATTAATTATGGAGACCCAAGATGATATACATATATGTATATACACAGTATATCAAACATATATTAAATACAGTGAAATGATTTAGTCACACAAATTATAGATGATCATTAAGGCATTTATGTAATCATTTTCCATTCATGGTGCTATATTCAAACTGCCACATTAATTGGTCAAATCCTTCAGCAGTTTACCTGCAAACCAATCACCTTGTAAAACTCAGAGTTAGACCAGCCCACTTTAAAAGGTTAGGCTGACAGAAACTCATAATATTCTGCAACTCAGTTTTATAAAATTATTATATTAATAATATTAATAAATTTATTAAAATTACTATATTAAAAAATTACTAATATTTATCTACATGAGACTTTGATGTGCAGTGAAGACAAATTTAGATCTTTTTTTCACATTTACTTAAGTATTTAACAAATTGATTACTTGTTGAGTATTCTTAATCTACTATGCAAAGTGTGTATTTATAGTCTGATTAAATTATCACATATTGTATATTCATATATTTACTTATTTAGTTTATTGATTTGTTGCCCCTTTGGATGATCAGCATGTGGATGGAAACTTAAACGTTTCCAAACAAATATTGCAAATTCTTCATCAAGTTCCTTGGAAGGTCTTTGGGAAATAATACAAGATGTTCAATATAAAACACCAAGAAGCTACAGGGAATTAACATGATCCTTCCTCTTCCTTTTCATTTCAGAAAGGCTTTGACAAGTTAAAGTTTAAGGTTTTGAAATTTGCTGGCATGTGGAAAATCATTAGTTTATTCTTAAGAAAAGTTTTTCTAAATCATACATTTGTCGGATGAATTACCATTTAATGTTGTATCTCTGTATGCCTTAATTGTAAAATCAATTATTAACATTATTGTCAATGTTCTGAGCAAACAACTGCACTGTCCAATAATAGGTAAGGCAGTGATCTGTGTTTATGAACGTACCAGAGGAGCAGCCTCGAACTGGGACACCACATGATGGAGGAACACAGCCAGATGAGCCGGTCGAGACTTAAGCAAGTCAATACTCTGAAAACAGCTGCACTCGCCGTTAATCTGAGGATTAACAGAAATATGTTCATCAGATAAGCATCGTGTGGTTAATTTCTCTGTGAAAAGTAAAAACAGGTTGTTAAAACTTTACCTGTTCTTGTTGATAGTCAAAGTAGTCGTCCTCCGCTCCGATTATCTGGGGGTTTACGGTGTATGGAGGGCTTGCCACAGAAGAATGAGGACTGGAGTCCTAATTGACACATTCAAGAAGAAATGCTGGGTTGAAGATTGTAAACACACACACAAAAAAACCCCCAGGTCATTCAAAAACAATTGGAACAAGAAGGTTGCATTACACCACAACTTAAAGGTTTCTTTGTGGAATTTGTCGGTTACTCTCCACAGCTTTTTTCTGAATATTGTAGGTCACTCACTTTCTGAAATACAGTGGTAACTTTCCAACAATTTCATGGAATTTGAAAATTCATCCATTGATCTTACAGGTTACTCTCATCAAACTTACAAAGAACTTCAAGTTTTTGATCTTGAACCCAATTTTAACTCTAGAGAGGCCCGGTACATGGTTCTATTTCTGGAACTGACGACAAATGTCGTTTTTCTCCTAACAGGTTACTTACATTTCACATTCCCTGGTATTATGAATTACTTTCCAGTACATTCACAGAATTTGAAGGGCACTTTCTAAACTAACAGATTGTAGTTACTTTCTCATAACTCATAAGATACTGTCCAGAGTTTTTCCTCAACGTGCAAGTTACATTTTGGCCTTAAAGATTACATCTTAGTTACTTTCCTATAACTTACAAGTTACTTTCCAGAACTGTTCACACATTATATTCCAGGACATTTGCAGAACTTGCAAGTTACATTCTGAACTAAAAGGTTGCATTCTACTTATGTTCTTATAATTTCCAAGTTACTTTCCAGAACTTCATATATCCCAGAATGTTCACTCAATTTGTAAATTACATTCTGAACCTACACATTACATCCTATTTACTTACTAATGATTTAAAAGCAACATTACAGAACGTTCGCTAAACTTGCAAATTGTCTTCTGAACTTCATGGTTACATCCTAGAACCTTTCACATAACTTACAAGTTACTTTCCAAAACTTATGCGTTGTATTCCAGAACCTTCATAAAACTTGCAAGCTATATTCTGAACTAAAAGGTTACTTTTTACTTATTTTACTTACAAACTTAGAATGTTTGGTGAACTTGCTATGCTAGTGACATTCTGAATTCACGGGTTACAGCCAAGTTATTTTCTCAAACCATTAAAATTACTTTTCAGAACTTACATATTATAGTCCAGTGTGTTAGCTAAACTTGCAAGTTACATTTTGAACTAACAGGTCACCTTCTAGTCACTTTTTCACAATACATATACAGTAGTTCCTTTTAGGACTCAAAGCTTTATTTTATAGGACATCATAATAATAATGGGTTCTAAGGATTACCAGGTAACTATTTGGTAAACACAGACTACATTCGGTAAACCTTAGGCGCTTACAGGTTATTTTTTACCAAATTTACCAGGGACTAACAGGTAACTTCATAAAATGTACAGGTTACATTCCAGAACATTGAGGTTGAATTCTAGCTACTATCCCATAACTTGAAGGTTACTTTCCAGAGTCTTGTGGTGACTTTCAAGGAATATAGACATTAACTGATAGAAATTATCAATAGCTTGCAAGTTACTTAAAAAAATTACATAACTGTACTTTTCCAGAAATGTACAGTAAAATTGCAGGAATCTAGCATGTAAATTTTGTGGCTAACTTGTGAACAAGACATGAGGATTTATAATGTTTTTGCTAACCAAAACTCAGCTAATTTGTGTTATTTCACTTTGAAGTAGATAAAATAAGTTTTAATGTCTCCATAAAACTTTCATGTCAAATTCAGAATCTTCAGTGGTTTACAGCTTAAGGCAATGAGTGACTTTCAGCAACACAATTTTTTGGTTCAGGTTTTTCTTATATTTTATTGTTATGACATTTTTTTTTTCTAAAAGACAAATAAGTAAGGAGAGACCTTTAGGTGTGCTGTTCACCCAAACTACCGTTTTTGTGTGATTATGTACTGTTGCAGGGCAAACCCAGGAAAATAATTAAGCATCAGTCGGCATCATTCTTATCCCACTAATCTCTGCTCCTAATTGTTGCTGCCAATGTTTGAGCTGCAGCCTTGCAGAGCAGAGTTGCTGTTTCTTTTGGAGCGAGGCAGCGTTTGATCACTTCACTGGAGCTGACTAATTAGGGCACACTGTGGGCTTTTCGGAAGGGGAGTAGGCTCCCTAGGTCCTGCTTTTACAGGAAGTGTGTAAATATGCAGAAGCAAATAGTACTTCCCTGGAGATTTTATGGGAACTTTCAGTTTCCTGATGTTTATATGCAGTCTGTACTAATGGTAGCCATCTAATTCTGTCTGACTTTCTTCTGCCTTTCTCAAACGCCTACATAGCATGTTGCACATCTTTCTGTAGATGTCAGGAATTTACATTCCTCGTTTCAATTGAAGAATTAGTAGACAACCAAACTATCTGAAGTTCTAATTGTTGTAACATTAAGCTAAATGTTTAAATAATATTACTTTTTTTTGAGTACCACAGCAGAAAAAAGTATATTATATACTGCTAATTTTTTATGTTAAATGTGGAAGGTTTTTGAAACGGCTCATTTTCCAGACACCAATAAACATTACGGAACACAGCTGGGTGGATTTTTAAGAACTTAGGATGTTTTTAGAAGCAGTAGACACCCAAATAAAAAAATGTGCAAAACGTGTATTTTGTCAAATTTAAAAATAAATAAAAATACTCAAACTGTTGTTGAATTTCAACTTGCAACTCAGCCTTAAGAAGATTCTCAGTAACACTGAACATGTATTTTCAAAGGTTTATTTTTAAAATCAGAATTGGGTTACGATGGAGCAGGAGATGGGAGGTGTGTGTATGTAGGTGTGTGTGAGTAAATCTTACAGTGTCGGGAGCGTCTTCAGTGTCGGGGGACGAGCAGGAATTCAGGTCATCTCGGCGGCAAACGTCCGGACTCTGAAGTGGCGATTCTCTTTTTCCAGACGCCTCTGGAACGGGAGTGCTGTGCGTCTGATGCACACACACATACACACACATGTATCACCACATGTAAAAAACACAAGAGCTGAACCCAAGTGATTGTTTAGTCTGGTGCTGAATACTGGGAAATCCCCCAGAGATTGCTAAGTAGGACCATTTCTTCGCTATTTTTAGATGCAGTGATAAAAGGGTTTTTGTGATAAAGGAGTCTGTGTTAGCCATGTTTAGCTTCAGAAGGGTTTTAACTGCAGCTTGTGACTAACATTAGTTCTTGGCCAGCTGAGGCACCATTTAAAAAAGTCACGCTTTAAATCAGTAGCAGAGATTGAATCACCAATGTGCCTCTGAACTTTGTCCTTTAACACTTCAGTGCAGAGCAAGAAAGAGAACGTCAACATATACAAAAAGCATTTTTCAAATTTTAGTTAATCAAGAAATCACTTGATGAAAGACATTTTAAATATGAAGCAATAAATAAAACGGAAATATAAAAACCACACACAAACAAAACCATAAAAACAATGAATCATATCTCTGTAAACAAAATTCTCCTTCAAAAATTACTACTCAGAATGAAAATTATTAAGTTTATTTTAATTTATCATGCCATTAATTGATTAATTGCTTATTGCGACAGGCTTATATTTCCACACTACAATATATTTCTGATTTATTTCCAGTTACAATACTTACAGCATTGCTGCTGGTCGGTGGCGCTTCTTCACCGGTCTGCTCCTTCAGGAGACTCCCATCATCTTGCTCATCTTCATCACGGATCCTGGGCCCCGAAGCTCCGTCCTGAAACATTAGAAAGTCTCACATGAAGCAACAACTTCCACTAATGTGAAATATGTGTTGTCATTTGTTGCCTGAAATTCACTCTCTCTCCAGAATTTATTTTATTTTATTTAGATACAGACACAGATACAGAGTTTTTTTCAGTCCCTCTTTTACAACCTTATAAGTTGTTCTTTTTCTGTTTCATTTCGTTCATAATAGGTCAATTATATTATTCAGTTGTAACTTTAGTTTAGTTGGGTGACAGTAACTTGATTGAGTAACAGCAGTGCAGCAGGTCTGGAGCAGAGTTGGATAGTAACTCTGTTACATTTATTCAGTTACATTTACTTGAGTAACCTTTTGGAAAATATGTGTTTCAACAAAAATAAAATTACACATGACTAGGTTTGTTCAAGCAATAAGTCATTTAAACAACATGCCACGGCATCAACCTCCAGTGAATTTCTGTCGTCTTCTTCGTCTTTTCTGCCAGCAGTGACATCTGGTTGTTGATCACGACTTGTGTGATGAGGAAAAAAATGTTTTCCTTGAGGTTTTATGACATACACTAATTTTGATGCAGCCAAAAAATCACCTCGTCCTAGTGCAAAAACTTTTTATTGAAAAATTTGAGTTTTTTTCAAAATTGCCATGTTTCCATCAAGCAAATTCATTTTCCTAATTCCAATTTGCACAATTATATGGTGAACGGAAATGCAGCTACAGTCATACAGTTACCTAAAACACATCTAATAAATAGTTCTTATCGTCACACTTATCATTATCACAATAGTACTGCCAAATATTGTGATAAAACTAAGTCCATATCAACTTGAGTACTGTCTCTGGGTACTCTGGGCTGTGGTCTTACCCCATCAGACAGAGTGCAGTTATTGTGGTTCTGGGGGCTCCCACTCAAAAAGCTGCTCCGCTCCGCGCTGGACAGTGCAGGTGAGTTGGGGGCTGAAAGAGGAAGAGGCATGCTGACTTCTTCATGTTCTTCCTGCTCCTGCGCCTCCTCCAGGGGCATTTGGGAAAGGCCTGGAGGCCTCCCCAGCACCGTCAGCGCTACATAGGAACCCGCTGAGAGACAGTGAGGAAAACATCTGATCAAACAGTTACATGGCTAAAAGAAGTACGTATATGTAACTTACTGCACATTTAAAATGAACAGTGTCTATATCGTATCACATAAAGTGGTTTATATAGCTGTAAGGTGCTGAAGGTTTTCTACATGCTTAAATATATTTGAACTTCTCAGAGGTAACTGAATATTTAGCATCATACTAAAAAAATAACTGGACCTGTTTGTTTGATTGACTTATTTCTAAGAATAGTTTTTCTATGGAAGAGGATTAGGGCCACCAAAAAAAGAAATAAATAAAAAAATTCTAACTTTGAGTTAGACTTTTTCTTCTGAATTCAGACTTTAACCTCAAAATTCTGACCTTTTTCTCAGAATTCTGACTTTTTTGGTTCCGGAATTCTGACTTTAATCTCAGACGCCCAATTCTGTGTCAATATACGTCAAAATCTAAATAAATAACAAAATACTCTGAGGAATATGTCAATTATTTTGTCGGTGAAAGCCTGTCTCAAATAGATTAGGTAGATTTGAGTATTAAGACTCAAATAGTGCATAAACCTGTTAAAAGTCAGAATTCTTTATTTTTTTTAGTGGCCCTAATCCTCTTCTGTAGTTTTCTCAAAGGGTCATCATAGAAGGGAAATAATGGGGTAATAATAAATAACAGAATCAAGTTTACATAACGTAACACAAGCCAGTCATCACATCGTAACTGTTGCTTTGACCACATTTCTAGCAAGTTTATAATTTAAATGCAAAAAAATTCACTAACAGGAGACGAATACTTACATTTGATTAATTTTACAACCTCTTTGTGGTTTGAGCGAGTAACTAAAGTCCCGTTAACCTGTTGAAAAAGGAAAAACTAAGAATTAATTTCTAAAAGTGCTGACTCTGATATGCATGCAGATGCCTTGTTGATGCCATTACACATAAATCAAATGAAGACACGCTATAGATGTTGGCATTAAGCATAACAATGGAATAAAAAAGCCTGGACAATAAGGCCTTTTTGTTCCTCCATTCTTGTCCAAAGCGACATCATTTGAGGTGGAAATCAATTATTTAAGCAACGTTTTGAATAAAATAACCTGCCTCAAAGTTTCCTTTATAAGTTAAATGTCCCCGACTTTAATTAGCAAAAACAATGGAATCAAATGAGGCAACATTTAGATTTTAACATAAAAAAGTGTTTCGAAGAACAGAGCTCAGGTAGGTTCATAAAAAATTCGACATGCAAGAGATTTAAAGAAAGAACTGATGCTAATTTCTAACTTACTTTCACCATTTTAAACAAGTCGTTACTGGGCTGAAATATCAAGAAAAAAGAAATAAATAAAATCCATGAAACTAAGAGTAAAGATTGTATCATGTTTGGACACCAACAAACTAACAGAGTTTACTTCATTTTGTGAATTCATTAAAAGATAAAAGCACAAAATGGTGGAAAAGTGAAAACAGTCCTTTGTTAGGCTAACAACATTAATACTAAGTAAATGCTAATCTTTCATTTACTAATATAAGTTGCTCTAAGGAGGAAGTAATGTAAAAACTGCATGCAAACGTTCAGGGCTCTATAAAGTGTTTGGACACAAACAGCATAAATTCTAAAATAAAAAGAAATAAAAGCGAAAAGGTGCTAATGTTAAGCTAACACTACTGCTAGACTAATACAAGCTGATGCTAATTTATCTGGTTTCTAACTGTATTTCAGTATTTTAGATAAGCTGCAATCAAATGGAGGAAATTAAATAGAACTTAAACAAAACAACAGTAATAACTGTATTACCTTATAGTACATACATTAAATAGTTGAAAGTGGAAAAAGTGACAAGCTAATGCAAAGCTAATAGTATTCTGTTGCAAATCACTTTAGGCATTTCAAATAAGTTGCCTATCTGAAATGCCTAATTTGACTGAAGTCGATTTTGATACGCATACGATGTAAATAGTTTACTTGGGTTTTCTAAAATCATCCATCCATGATGGCTGGGGAGGAAAAGCCCTTTTTAGAACAAGGAGAAGAAAAATGGCTTAAAGTGACGCATGACGCCCACCTTAATGATCCGATCTCCTGTTTGGACACCGGCTCTCATTGCAGCTCCATCTGCATCAGAAAAACAAGCAAAGTGAGAGACGCTGCTTTTATCAATGTGCTGCAATAATGTTTGTCCACATCTCTTCCAGCCTTACCTTCCTTCACCAGCTGCACAAACACAGGGTTGTCTCCACTTACTGTCAGACCAAAGCCATTTTTATCTCTTTGGATAATCACACAGCGCTGGACCAGACCTGCCATTTTTACAACAAATGAATAAAAAATTGGAACAAATGCTACAAAAGCCTCTGAAATTAAATCCTAAATTTAAAAAATCCATCCTGGATGTAGCTGAGATCCCTGTTTTTTTTTCTTTTTTTTTGTTGGTGTTACCGATTGGAAAAAAAAAAAACTCTGCAGGAAATGACAAATCAACAGCCTGAAACAAACACAGCTTCAGAAACAGCAGCAACAAGAACCACCGAGGACCGATCCGATCATAAACTGGAAGATGTTAAAACATCACTACCAGGTGAGTTTTACATCGACATGGACTGAAGAAAGAAGTTTAGCTCAAAAATCAACACCTTCAAGCTAGACTTAAATTTCCAGCTGCCTATATGGACAAGCTAAATATCCTCTTCTTATTTCTCTAAAATGAAAATAAACTTGTTATTTTACATTCAAACCTGAACCTTCAAATACACAAAAAAAACAGATTGCGAAGTCGGCCTTTTATTACCTGTGTAAAAGGCCGACTTCTTGTTGGGATTAGAGAAACTATCCAAGCATTTATCTTTAGTCGAATTGATTACTGCAACAGTGTCTTCACAGGTCTGCCTAGAAAATCAATCAATCAGCTTCAGTTGATCCAGAACCCTGCAAAGATTTAGGGATCTATGATCTCATTCCCATTTAGTTTTCAAAAATTATATTTTTTTTGGTCTGTAGGAACTTTTGATCAGACGATTTTGGCCCACGTGACAGAAAGTTTGGACACCCTTGCTCTAAACATTTACAAGTATACGAGTCTGCTGATAAAAAGCAAGAGTCTAAACTTCCTTAAATCTACAATATAATGGTTAATAAAATATTATTTGGACAAACTAGAGCAACTGAAGGATTTCAGTTATACAGACTCCTGTGGGAGAGCTGAGTGGATAATTGGTTGTCTTCTGGACTCCATGAGAAGCCTCAAGACTTCAGGGTGAACAAAAGGGCAGGAAGGATTAATGTCAACCCCGTAACCCTGGCAACCACCCTAACAACGGAGCCAACACTTACAGCGTCTCTGCACATCTGCACAACAACCTCACAGATTATTCATTTTATTATTCAAACTAAAGAGACGGTGGGAAAAGTGCAACGAGCCAATTCTTTCTTAATAAAGTGAGCCGTTAAAGTAGAGTGCAGAGAGAGATATCTTTGTCTCACCTGTTGGGTCAAACTCGTGTTTAAGAGGATTTCCCATGCTTTGTGTTTTTGTCTGTGAGAATGCTCTGGGTCCTGTGAAGCAAAGACGACAAATGAGAGAGAAAAAAAATATCACTGACAGAAAGGATGTTTTCATTTGTTCCCAAATTAAGGCTGTTTTCACACCTGATAGTCCAGTGGACTCAATTTGATTGGGGACCAGAATCACAACATTCATTACATTTTCAGCTGTTGTGGTTCACTTTTACACTGCACTTTGATTATGCTGTTAAAAATCTGTTTCCAAGTCTCTAATCAACAAAAGACAAGAAATTAGAACCTTATTGCACTTTTTGTGCCATGAATATATTTTTTAAAACAGTTTTAGCTTAATTAGTACTCTGTGTGTTGTTCTTTCAACAAATGGTCTTCTTCAGAGTCTGTATACACCATTTAACGAATAATAGATTATTACATTAGTTGACAATTATTTTAACAATTGGTTTGTCACAATTGAATTTATCATTTCAGCCCAACAAAACTATGATTTCCTGTCTGAATTACTTGATAAAACCTTAATTACACTAAACCATCTCCATGCTCGTCTAATTTGTTGTTTAACTGACTTAACCTTTGTGAGAATTTAAAGGTGGAGGTTCATTTATTATTAGCAGATGCTCCTTCTCTCCTCGTTCCCCTTTGCTGCTGCTGTGTCTCGTTCCAAAAGGAGGAGGGGGGATTTTGTTTGTCCAGCAGCTCCTCCCTGGACAATGGGGGCCCTGGACTTTAAACAATGGCTCCCACGTCAGAGCCCGCTTACTATACGGAGACTTTGTGGGACAGATTCCCGGAAACAGCGTCCAGGGTTTTTGGCACGGCTTCAGCTTCCTGAACATGGGAGAAGGCTGCAAAATAAAACGGAGGGGAAGGAGGTGTTTGTGAGGGAAGGCCAAGGGCTATGCTGTGGAAATTTTAACAAAGCTTGCAGAGTGAAGGATCCTGTCTGAATCCAGGAAAGTGGAGGGAATGAACGAAATGTTGAAACAACAGATTCAGGGAATTAGAACAATTTTCCTTTGTGTTTAGACTAAACATTAAGCAAATGTTTAGTCTGGATTTTAACCTCGCAATCACAGGCAGAACCAAGCTCATGTTGGATCGGGGAATAAAAAGGTGGTGACCTTAAATCTCAAGAGAGGCTCCTTGCTATGGCTGGAGAAGATCAGAAGCTGATAAGAGAGGCAGATAAAAGGACAGACGACATCCTGCTCAGTGGGTGGCGGCTAGTGGAGCAGCGTCCACGACATGAAGGAACCTTCCAGATTCATCCATTCATCTGTTGCAGGGTCTGCAACCTGCAGGTCCGGAGCCGTAAGAGGCTTTTAATAACTTTGGTAAAAACGTAACAAAGAACCAACTTTAGGGTGGATTCCACTTTTTATCACTTCTGATATCTGAGGTTTAGTATCGACTGGTACCGATCCAATACAGATAAACAGTACTGAGTTGACTTAAAACATTTTCTGTTTTTATACACGGACGTAAACGTACTGAGTAACGAATTTATAGCTCTGCACCAGTACACCACACTTAAATAGATCAATAGCTTTACAAGCTCGATCAAACATGTAACAACAACATAATTAGTGCAGCCGCTGCAAAATAAATAATTGACGAAGTCAAGAGGTTGACTTGAGCTTGGTTGACTAGCTTGTTGCAGTTTATTTTGCAAAAATAAACTGCAACAAACCTTTTTTCAAGTGGTTCAGAAAGTGTAATTAGGAATTCTAAATGATGAGGCATGACGTCACTCAGAGCATACAGACAGTATAGATCTGCCCTCCTGGATCAAACACAGGAGGTCAAACACAGAAGATCATTTCTAGATACCCAATCTAGAAGGTTTTCAATATCAGGACCGATACAGATATTAATATCAGATCAGTGCACTACATTAATGATCTAATAACAAATGCCAGTTTTAGCAATTTTTCAGATTTTTTTGGTGGAATAATTGCAGTAAACATCCAAAACAACCAGTCACTTTTCTTTTTTTTTTTGCTATTTGATCAGAAACTATGTAGCTTTATAGGCTGATTCTGAAATTAGCCTATAAAGGGAAACTATGTTCCTAAACAAGAACTTCGACTTTGATTTCAAGCACTCACAGTGTACAGACATTAGGCATAAATACCAGACATGTATTGTGGTTGTTCATCTGTTGGGAATAAAGTCAAAGGATATTAATTAAACACAGTCCCTAATTTCTTACTCCTGTATGTAGAAGAACTAATAATATCAGAAATGTTCAACTACTCCCTAAAAAATACAAAAACACAAACTTGCAGAGAATCAGAATGAAAAAAATAATAATTTAAATTTAACTTAAGTGTACTGTAAAAATTAACATGCATGTCAACTCTGCCCCGTTTACTTAATGAATGTTCTTAGATTTAGCTTGTTGGACTTCCAGCTCTCCAGCCGTCCTTCCCTGTTATCATCCCAGAGGAATGGTTTGGTATTTTTGGCATCTGAGGCAGAAAACAAGCAAAGAGAATCAAGAGCAGCAGATACAGCTGCAGACTGGCATCAGGAATATAACTTAAAGTTTGTAATTATCCAGGTTCCAGACCGAATGAAGGATTTATCCTTGAATCTTTAGGATGTTTTTCTCAAACATAATAATCATCAAAATGTCCAGATTTGTTCCAGTTGAGTTAATTACATATCACCGTGATTTTATGAAATGTATTGGTTGCCATTTAACGTTGGAAAGTTACAACCAGGAAGCTTTAAACTGGTTTGATAAAATCATAATAGACCGCTTTAAAGTTAAAAAGAATCAACTTTTTTTTTCTTCAGGCAGAAGTACAGGGCAGAAGTATTCATATCCCCTGTACCTTTTATCCTTTTGTTACTTTACAACCACAAGCTGCAGCATTTGGGGGTTAATGTAACAGATTAACACAAAGTAGCAAATAGTTCACAAGTTGAAAGAAAAGGATGTTTATTTTTCACACACCCTAAATAAAATCTGTTGTAACTAGTTGCCTGCAGCAGCCGGCTAACTAGCATGTAGCAGTAATCTGCCTTGGTGTGATTTTTGATTTCATCCGGAACCCAGTCCCCACCATGAAACCCACCATGAAACACGTCATGCGTCAAAAAAAACCAAAAAACATAACATTTCAAATTAAAATATGACATTTGACCAATAAAAAAGAAAAACATTCTTAATACACAAATGAAGCCTCAATAATGTATGTTTGAAACCACTTAAAAAAAGGTTTTTAATCTTGATGGGCTTTTTATCCTAGTAAATTAAGGTTCAATAAAAAGATATACATGGTTTTGAATAGAAATGTTATTCATTGTTTGCAGACTCTGCAATTAACTTGATTAAACATTTTAATTGAGTCAAGTTGTAATATGACAAACTGTGTATTACTTGGATTACTTTTGTTTATTCTTCACAAATTTCTTCACGTCCAACACTGGTTGGTTTTTCCTTTTGTCAGTTTTCTCTCGTTTATTTTTCTCCTTCCAGCGACCTTCAGTCTTCACAGATTGCAATTTCAGTCATGACATTTAACAACAAAGGCTTCTAAATTAAGTAGGAACTGTTGTTTTATTGTGTTTTTGTTGCAAACTGCAGCTGCCTGGTTTGATTGTTGTCTAATTATGGATTGTCCACTCCGGTTTCAGTTACACTAGCGACATAATACGCACAGCAAAAGCAGTCGTGCAGGTTTTTAAATGTCACAGAACAAATACTCAGCTGCATTGTGTCATAAAAAGCAACAGCCCATCTCACTAAAAGTTATTTAAAAACATGTAAGTTAATGGAATCATGCCACTGTAGTCAAGTGTGTTCATTTCCTTTGGTTGGACTTCCTGTGCAGTTTTAGTCGTTCTTATGCGTCACAATACGTTGCCATCTAACCTTCCCATATTTCCCACAAGTGAATTTTTCATATGAAAGTGTGATTTGGATGCGAAGGACGATGTGTTTTTTTAAAATTTATTTTCTTATTTTGTTTTTAACATATTTAGAGTTTAAAACTTTGCAGTCAATCGATTAAAAAATGTAATCAGTTTAATCAAACTCTGCAAGCTTGAAATATAAATATATACGCAGTTGTGGTTCTTGCAGGAATGGTGCCTCCTTTTGCTGCCCTCCAACCACTTAAAATGGGGCATTATCTGGGTTTTATTACAGCAGAAATGTTGCCCCCCCAGTACTCAACAGCAACTAAGAAAATTACACCTCTACAAATGCATACAAGTAGTAGCAGATTTGTTCAGGGGACAACTGACAGATAAGCTATGTTTTGTTTTCTAGCTTTTGGGTGCTCCACCTGTTTGTGATGCCATGCTGGGCAACTGCCCATAACGCCCATGTCAAAAACTCACACTGTATGCATATTTTCAGAAAATGTTCTATTATCTCGAACCAAACGTGTGTAAAGATTCTCAGTTTTCCCGGTTTTTTTATTCACTGAGAAATGTTCCTCTCCATTCATTTCCTATGGAACTTGTGCAGCGAGGCAACAGTCATGTGGCCGACACTGCTGTCATTACACGAGTGCTGGATGTGTAGGAGAGTGCTGTAAGCAAGACATCTTATTCGAGAGTCTTATTTTGAAGAATAAAAGGAAGCAGTATCTCTGTTGGTGCAAAGTTGTTACAACAGAATCAGCTGAAGCAGTCTTACAAATAAATGTGTCACCATTTTGGGAACATTGGCTGAAACCAACACATTGGTGCGTTTGCCACTGCGCTGCACTTGTTCCATTTTCTGCTGATAAATACATTTATCTGAGTGGATAAAATTGTTTCCCTTTATTTCCATTCTTGAGTCAAACTCAGGGCTTTCCCTAAACACCGTGAAGGTCCAGATGACTAACGGCTGCTTATAAATGAACAATGAGGCTGATTATTAGAGTTTCCCAAAATAAATGTTGACATGTTAACTGACATGACGCGGCTACCACTAAGAGCATCTAAATTGTATGCTTGTGAACTCAGCTATAACCTCATAGAGAAGCTGGAAATCCTAGACAATCATGCTGAATGCATGCAGAGCTGGTGTTTGATCATTTCAAAGGTAAAAACAAAAAGAAGACAGAAGTTGCACTGTGTTCACTCTGAGTTATTCAGGAAGGGAGCAGATCTGATGACCCTTATGGACATTTTTCAGCTGTGATGTCACCACTTCCTGTCATGAGGAGGGGGGTGCTTTAAAAAACAAAGATCCTCTGAGCATGTCTGGCTGCCTTTGAATGAAAAATAGGATTATAGATTCAATCTGACTCCATCCCTCTCCGTCCTCCCTGACGTCTTGCTGCAGGAACACAGCAGGGAGGATTGATGTGTTTTATTTATTTCACTTCACGCAGTAATTTCATTATAGCTTCCCAAAGTAACGCAGGAAGAGCAGTGGTGTCCCAGCAGGTTCAGCTGAGACACAAGGTGTTGACGCAGACATTAAAGCACTCAAACCTTCACTGACTAAAGGGGAACAGTGGACCCCCTTTCTATTTACAGAAAATTCACCTTTTTTTGAACAGCAAATCTAAAATATCTGAAAGGAAATGCAACTTTGGAAGCTGTAATACTTAAGCGCAATATTGGCTGACGTTAGCAAAGCAGCCAATCCAGGAGCATCATTCTTTTCACTTGGCTCTGATTGGCATAGCATATAGAGAATGTGACGCCTACATGTTCCCTGGCTGCTTTACCTAAAGGATATCTGGAAACGATATCCTAATTGCTTGATTGACTTTAATAAATCAGGTTTGCATGAGGCATCAAAGTAGTTACATTAATAATGCATGAATCTCAAATTTTAGACTATTTGTATGACTGTTTGAGTGTGTGCATGCTACTTTGTAATCTGGAATTGCGAAGATGTTACAATGATGTTACAATGAAGCACTCAGCATCCAAAAGGTGGCCTCAACTCCCAGAGGCAGACCAAAGAAAACAACAATAAATTTACATTTGACCAGAATGTCTTCTTTCACATGTTTCCTGGATTTTCTACACTGAACAAATCAAACTAAAAACAAAACTTCTTTAAACAACGGATTTCTGTCTGCCACATTTCCATAAATGTCACATTTGTGTAGTGCACAACTAAGGGAATTTATATTTGGTAATTGCTTCAGATTTGTCATTTAAATCACACATAGAAATCATCTGTAATCAGATTAAATGTAACCTCAGTAACTTCAGACATATTCATCATCAGATGTCCACACAGGCATCAAAAATGTACATGTATACCAGGGATCTTGGGCCCCATGACAAAAAATTAACTTGGGCCCCCCCTTCGCAGCTGCTGTTACAATTTCTTGAGTCTATCTGACCAATCAAAAGCGCCACAATTTTAAAAGCTTGCAACGGCCTTTCTTTCGTTGGTCCAATACTGATACTAGCACAACGTTCACTGCTTGTGAATTTTACACGCAACAGTCCACATACTGCATGCTAATAGGTTGCTTAATTGTTTTTATTAGTTTTAGCTTATTGAAAGGTCTCTCCCCACCAGCAACAGTCATAGTCAACATAGCCAACATGCAAAATATACATAAAACAATCCAGACTTCTCAGAAAATGCCATGTTGTTGCATTTGTTCAAGCTGCAGTATAGAACTTTAATAAAAAATACGTTTTTTCCATGTTTATTAAAGCTGTCACCATGTTGTGACAGTTTGCACATAATCTGTGAAAAGATCAATCTCCTCCACCTTATCCCTGAGCTGCTATACTGCTGTCTAAAGAAATGCCCCGTTCTGACCAAAAACAACCAATCAGAACCTGTAGGAGGGTCTTAGCGCTGTCAATCAACCTCATTCACTCACTGCTAGAAGGGCTAATGGAAGATTTTATAGAGATTGTTTGAATTTCTGGCAGTAATAAGTATATCATTTTTGTTGTGTAACTGTAAAATGGGCAGAGACACAGGAAAAATCTGCACAGATTTCCTGGAATGATGCCAACTTGCTTGTCATTGATCACAGTCATTGTATAGAACATACAGAGGTAAAACCAGCTGACCAAACACGCTGGAGCGCTGCTTGGGTTGCTAGGTAACGGGCTGAGCTTCTCTGGGGTTCCTAGGCAGCTGCTGATTTGTGATGTTGCATTCCTGAGGTTTTTGAATTTCAAACAGTAACTTATAGCCAGAACCCAACTGGGTGTTTTTTAAGTGTTTGAGCAGTTTTTAGAAGCAGTGTGACCTAAATAGAAATACTAAAACGGGCAAAATGTGAAGGCCTGACAGAGGTGAAAGTTCACAATTCAGCAGGAAAATCATGCTAAACATGCAGCCAGAGATGCAAATCAAACGCTGAGGAAGAAATAAATTCTGGAAGAGCATTTTAAGAGTAAAATATGTCTAGAGAACAAGTCATGTCAAGACTATCTTGACTACAGAAGCATATGGAAAGAAAAATGCAGAGGATAGAAAGTCATTTTACAGAAAAACAAAAACAAAAGACATGCAGAGACACGGCAGCTTGTTTCATGTGAAAATAATCAACCCATCTTGTTGAGTTTCCATGAAAATACATTACAAAAAAATGCACAATTCTTCCAAATACTATGCGTACGAGTGGCGCAACAAATATCTCAAAAGGCCAACTCAAACTCAATTCTCCTCATGTAGAGGCTCTTGAACAAGTTCCAAACTGTGACCTAATCACTGCTGGAGTTCAGCTGTAAATGTAACTAACAGCAGCAAATCTCTGCAACACGAGCTTGTGCAATGCTTTAAACAAATGAAAAATTCATGCTGGTATTTTCATAGATTCAGAGACACAAAAATGACTTTCTAAATGCAGACAAGAAAAGCTGATCCTTTGGAGACAAAAGTCCAAACAAGTCAACAGATCCAGAGTTCTGTTATTTATCTAAAATCACAAAATGTTTCCTCATGCAACAAAGACAGGACAAAAATAGTTCCATATCAGAGTGGTTTGATGTTGGAAATGGTGGATACATGAGGGTATCGACAATCATTTTCCACTATGTTGTAAAGAGTTTGATATCTGTTTCCAGATGGGAGATGCAGACGTCACAGAGTTCTGGAATGGTTGCCACACGATTCTTTATTGTTCCCTTTGTTTGTTGGTAACCTTCCCAATGTGTCCAGCTGCCCTGACACAGTCAATGATTCCAACATTGAACCCCTGTGACTTCTGTTAGGCCAACATGCTCAACAACATCCCAACCTCAAGCAAACCTAAAACAGGACCCCATCAAACACCAATGAGTTCAGGTCAGTGTGTGTGATGTTTCTCTGCTGGAAGTTAAAGCATTTGTTACGTTTCCAGCTGGTGCGGTTCACGTTCACACTGCACAGTGTCAAACGAACTAAACCCTTTGAAAAACCTGTTTTCCCCCACTCTCCTGTGGTGGCGATCATGCAACAAGAACCACTAAAGGGAACTACACAAAAGCCTCTGAAGAAGACACTGAAAGAATCTTCCTTCTTCACAAAATATAAACAGAAACGAAGTGGTGTCAAATTTTATTAGTTGTAGGATTTCTCTTTTTTGTCTTTGGTAAAAAAAAACAACAAACCATTTCTCTCGCTAGTGCTAGACAAGTGTTTGTTTTGGTTGTATTTACCCATAATGCCCTGCGCA
Source organism: Xiphophorus hellerii (assembly GCF_003331165.1). Classification (NCBI taxonomy): domain Eukaryota; kingdom Metazoa; phylum Chordata; class Actinopteri; order Cyprinodontiformes; family Poeciliidae; genus Xiphophorus; species Xiphophorus hellerii. Next base: position 4,764,756 of record NC_045682.1, read on the forward strand.
CTACTTTGATTCCTGCTTTTGGAGCAGTCTCTGGTTCGCTTGGCGTCCACATGTGCATTCAAACTGCACCAGAGTTCACTTCAACCAAACTGAGACCTAGGTTTGTAGGCAGACCAGAATTTGCTTTTTTGGTTCGATTATGCATTCACACCTCCCCCAACAAACTGGACTTTCTAGGTAAATGAACTAAAGTTCAATTAAAGTTGACCAAACAGTACCGGTGTGAATGCAACTCAGGGCGTTTCCACACCTGAGGCATTTAGTCTGTTTAAAACTGAGCTTCGGTACATTTCTCCACTTGGTGTGGGATCACAGCTACCACACTAGGGTGCAGTCCAAAAGAACCATAGCAAGACCATTTAAAAGAGGTGGTCTTTGTATGGTTCCTAATGAACTCTAGAGCAGTTTGTTTATGGTGTGAACGTGATATGACCTCAATCTAAAACAGCTACCAGGTATTTGCTACAAGATGCCTTCTGATGTCCAGATAACTATTTGATTGTCGGATGCAGTAGAGTAAACAAAGTACTAAAACAACGGCGCTGCATCTTTTCCTTAAAGACTAAAGCCTGATGCAACTTTCAAGACGTCTTCTCAAAATCATTCGGTTTGCTTCGCTGATAAACATGAAATAAAAAACCAAACTGGGTCAGAACACAGCATCTGCTTCCTGAGTTTAGACAGGACACATCTGACCAGTAAACAGACCGAAGCTTCTCATGTGGTTCGTAGTGACAGGTTCTGGTAGGCATGGCATTTTTTCCGTGTGAAAAAAAAAACAATGAACCATCAGAAAAGTTACACTCCTAAACTGACTCAGATGCTTTAAGTCGAGGTATGAGATGAGACACGCCACTGAGGTCACACAAATTAGAATTTAACATTTTTTTCAAAACTAAGAATTATAATTTTTTTTGTTTTTGGATTTTGTTGTTGTTTGCATAAAAAGAAAAACACTTATACAGATCACAAACTATGTAGTAACGGTGCTGACTAGCACAGACTAATCAATCAGTCCTGTTTTGATTAGTCCACATATTTATGTTCTGATGCTTGTCCAATTCTAAATTGTTTGTAATGCCAAAAAACTGGTCAACATTCTCACTTTTGTGTTTTCTCAAACAGAATACAGGCTTTAATTAAATTGTACTTTAAGGAACCAACGTTCTTCAGTTTTTGAACTGGATGTTCAAATGCTGTCACACACCAAAACCGTAAAATGGCCCTTTATTAAAGCCAGAAACAGACACATTAGCAGCTGATGGTCAGCTCGTTGCAGTAATCTCCACTCCTTGTGAAACTTCCCAAAAATATTTTGAATGGACTTTGCTTGACAATCCTAACACACTTTGTCCTTCCACTCAACTTTCTATGAAAATGCTCCAACTTTTTCACGATATTTGAACTGTCTGAGGATTTTCATTATTTGTAAGCCATGGTCATTAATATTACATGAAGTAAAGGCTTGAAATATTTCACTCTATATGTAAAGAACTGGTGTAATAAACAAGTTTCACATTCAGAAATGTGTAACAAAATATTGACTATTTTCACAACATAATTTGTTCTTTAGCTGTACATGTATAACATAAAATCTCAATAAGATAAGTGAAAGTTTGTATTTCAGTGATTCTTGAGAAGAGGGACAAAACGGGTCCTATGGATAAAGCACAAAATTTGAATAAAATACACACAATATATAATTTTTTTAAACTTCTGACTAAACTAACCTGGACCATGTGAGCACAACAATGTATGTTTTCCTGATGTTTGCTGAATATTTTTTATTTTAAACATTGTAGTAGGTGGATGGTGTCTTTAAAATCCCTTGTCCTGGAGCAGAACTCAATACATTATAATAGTTTAAAACAATTAAAAGAATACTAAGATAATATGACAATTAAGTAAAAGTATTCAAATAAATAATTATAATAGCATCAATAAATGTAATTAAAAATCATTTTTATATATTTTCCAACTCAATTGAAATTTGTCCCAAGTTTTTGTCAACACCTTCAGATAAAAAGAATGTAAAAAAATCAGGCATTATTGAGGGACATCAGAACTTCTGAGGACCCCATGACCTCTTCCTTCCTCTTCCTTTGCTAAGAGGGCCAGGCAGCTCTGGTTAGCTTATGTTAGTCTTTAGTTTTTCTTCTGTTTTATTCCTAAGTTGCTCGTCACAACCATGATGTGTCAACACCACAACTGACAATTTACAAAACTTTGATGTAATCTTGTGAAATAAATGCTTAATTTTAGTGTATTGTAAAAATTTCATGGACCTGATGAGCTACAATATGGCCTCCTTCAGAGTAACATCATATAAATTGAGGTAGTTTGGCATTTTGTTAACTCTGTCAGAGTTTTTAACTGACAGTGACTCTTTCAGTGATAGTGTTGACAAATGTCACTTAAATATGCAGTTCATTCATTTTAATGTATTTTACATAAATGGCATTACTTCACATGTATCAAGTATTTCTTTTTACTCACTAGTTTGTCACCAACTTTAGTTCTGTGTCAACTCTGTCAGATGGACTTTGTTGTTTTTTGTTTAAAATAATACTTCTTTTGTTTCTTGAGAAGCATTTGGCTGTAAAACTGAGTAAAAATATCACCAATACGGTCATTAAAAAAATAATTTGATATTTATTTTTGTCAGATGGTGATGACAAAGTTCTGGGTCAGGTCCATTAAAAATGTAATTTAAAAAAAAACAAAAAACGTTGCAACTGGGAGCCTGCACCTTAGCATCTTTACATTTCCAAAACATTATTTGTCATATTTGAATACATGAGGAATAATTAAAAATTTTTATTTGAATACATGAGGAATAATTAAAAATTTTTGGGGGGGTGGGGGGATTTAAACCCATTTTGTCCCACTTCTCAAGAATCACTGATTTGTAATATGACCAAGCGTAAAAACGTGAATACTTTTATGAGCAGCACATACCTGCCAGGGAAAATCAGTTTATAACTGGGTGCCTAATTGTTTTTTGTTATGTTGGATTGTTTTCTCCATTCAGTTTAAGGCCAACAACCTGGAAAGAACGAAGAGACCACGACAATCAGCCTCACCTTCCTCCTTCAACTCCTCATAAAATTGTCTGGATCAGTACTGTTTGCACACCCACAGTTAGAAATTAAAGTTAAATAGCGATTTCATTCTCCCACCATTTTCACTCTTTTTTTTAGGAGTACATAATGTCTACCAGGCAGAAATACAATAAAAGAGGGTGGAGAAGCTGAAAATGAAACCTCTAACTGTTTTTCTTAGAGCTGCGATCCTTAAACGTTCCACTGGCTTTTAAAAAGCAATAATTTAATTCTACATTAGAAGGGACACATTTGCCATATTCTAATAGAGGTAATTTATGATTGAATCATGCCATTTCTTAGCCATATAGAAATGCACAAATATAATAAAATAAACTAACTTGTGAAGCAGATAAAAAAAATTTTTTTGATCTTTAATAAAAGTTTGTTGGATTTTCCTTGGATTAAAGAAAAGGACCTGGTGCCAAACCTTGACAGCCAAATAAATCTTTCCAGCTAAAGCCCAGGAAGAGAACAATTCTGCACCGGTTCTGCTCCAGAGTCAGATCGGGTCCAGACCATCCACAATATTTATGTGGAAATTTGTGATGAAAATCAGAAGAGACCCATTGTTGTGAAGAGCAGCTGAGCGGACGATCGCCGAGCTTCTACCTCCTGGATGAATATAAGAAATCAAAGAGACTTTCTTTGACTTTCTAGGGCCACCACAATAAAAATTGAGAGTCCCATTTTTGAGGACTTGATGTTCCTCTAGGACAGAATCTGACTCACGGGTTCATAAGTCAATGTTGCTATGGTAACTTTTTAACTTTCCAGCAGACAACACTTGAGTTTGATGGCAGCAGACTTGACAGATGATCCACTTTATTCATTTAATTTCGAAGTGTTCAGCTCTGTCTGTGAGTCATGCTGCTTCTGTTAGGAAACATTCGATGGAAATCCACAGCCTACTGGGCTCTAATTTTTCATATTGTGAAAAACCTAAGGAGTATTTTCACAAACTTTGAAAATTCATTTTGGACTAATATGAAAAAAAAAACATTTTAGAAATGTGGAAAAAAACCCCCACCTGTTTCTTTTAGTAGGTTAGCTTTGCAAAGTTCTGAAGATAGTCATTTGAATCATCTTCCTGTACATACAGGAAGTTTTTTCTCTCTCTCAGGAGACAAAGGTTGAATTCATGTAAATATTTGTGCACAAGTGAATATCTGTATGTTCAATTTACTAAGTTGCTAAACTTAGAGCATTTTAATTTGCGCGCTGACGTAAAACCAAAAGCACTGCCCATTCCGATGGGGTTCTTCTGGTCATTAAACATTAATATACTCTTAAAATCAGATATTAGCATATTTTATAATTACTATTTTGTAATTATTTTATTCACTGTCTCACTAAATCAGACAATAATCTTCCAGTTCTGGGTCAGTTAGGATTACCAAAATTATTTCTATCCAGAATAATGGAGGGGGATATTTTTTTAGAGATTTGTACTTACTTCTTTTTAAGTTTGTGAAATAAATTTCCTAAATATTTGATAGAATTGTGTTTTAAACTGAATGACTCGGATCAAACGTTTAGTGTTGCTGGAATTCTGGCCCATTCCTCCTGACTTAATTGGTGTAACTGGGTCGGGTTTATGGGCTGCCGTGCTCACACACTGCTCTGCTTAATCTCAAAATTGCCATAAAATGTTTAACAAACAATCTTGGAGGAATGTTCTGCATTCTTAGCAGTTAGAATAAATACCGGTTAATTTACTAAAATGCACTGAGATGAATTTGAGGGGCAAGTTGAGTCATCTTGAATCTGATGGTGCTCAAGTATATGAACCAGATTATACTTATATTTATGGAAACTGGTTAAAAAGAAAACCATAATTGGCACTTTAGGAGTTCCGTACTGAATGTGTTTTATTATGGCAGGGAGATGTTAAGTACTGAGAGCTTTCTGAGCAATAAAAAAGGAAACTTTGACACATGCAGCCTTATCAGGACAAATAGATTTTTCCCAAATATAAAAGGAGAAACTGTTCTATTGTAGATTTTCACAGATTTTGACACTTTTAATTTACAGATTTAATACTTTGGGAATCTATCATGGATTTATTTAGGAAGTAGTACCAGGGCTGGCCCAAGATTGTACCTGAATATTTTGTTTCAACCCAGATTTGGTGAATCTGGCAGAGGTTTGTAGAGTTTAACTGGTTGAGATTAACACCAATCAGGGTTACTACGAGTTGAACAAACCAAAGCTCAAATGTAAAGACAATATTGCAGATTGCAACTCTGGCAAGACAACAATTACACAGTGAAGATTATTATGTGTACTTTTCCACAGTAAACTTACCCGTTTCTTAAAAACCTCAGATTTAAATGTTAAACAATTTAGATTTTTTTTTATGTTAAATAAAATGCAATTGTATTCTTGTCATCTGTAAATAAATATTGAAATTTTAGTCTGTATTTAATCTGTGTTAAACAGGATATTGCAATTATTTTGGGGATTTTTTGCAACCAAAATCAATGATTTTGTGGTGCTACTTTAGAATTATTTCCAATATGATTCCTTGTTAAACCCCTTCCAAAATCTGAAAAAAAAGATAAAACAAAAAAACAAGCAGATTCTATGGAAAACAAAATGAAATTCATTTTATTTTCCAGATTTTACTTTTCACATTTAAATTTTTCTAAATTCCATTTTAATTATATTTATTAAGCCACAAAGTATATAATTATGGTGTAAATAAAAAAAGTTAATAATCAACCGTAGAATTCACAACATGCTATGTTAGTTACAGCACAGCAGAGAGAGAGGGGTGAAGAGGGATGAGCAACACCACATGGAGGATGATTGGCAGCACTAAGACCCTCCTCCTGGCTCTGATTGGTTGTTTCTAGTTAGCACAGGGAAAAGGCAAAGGAGCTTGATTTTTCCAGACTATATGACTCATACCATACTGTCACTGCATAGTTACAGTTTCCACAAATATGTAAAAATATATATACATTCATGAGTTACGTACTGCAGCTTCAAACCCAAATGGTTTTTAACTATTTTTTGCTGAAACGTTGCACAGATCTCTTGATTTTGCATGAAATGCCACGAAAAACTGGAGGGACTGGCTTTAGCGAGTAGCTTAGTTTGCTAATGCTTTAGGTCGGGTCTGTGCACAATTACAAGAAATGCCACAAAAGTAACTTTTTTTCTTCATCGAACGGATCAAACAGTTTTAGTGTGTTTAAAAACAAGTAAAAACTTTTTAAAAATATGAAGTTTTGTATGTCAAATGTAGATGGAAGCATTTTATCCTACCTGTCAGTGAGTGCTGGCTGTGTGCCACTCATTGGGCTTCCCTTGTCAGCTTTCGCAAACTTCACCCAAATAACATTTTCGTAACAGCTGCTTTATTTTGTCTCCGTCTGCTCCGAGCGCGTCTCCGTCAGCAGGCGGCTTCACCATGAAGGTCTGGACAATCCAGCTCCTTTTAGCCAGGAAGGTTGTTTTTTTCCTCTGAAATCCATGGTAGTGAAAGTAGCGGTGATGCTGCTGCTGAAGAGCCAGAAGAAGCGCAGGGATCTCTGGGGGGGTTTCAGAAAGCTGCCGCTGCTTGCATCAGAAAAGACATCTGGAAAACTTTAAGAGCTCCGATGATACTATATTATTTTCCCGTCCTCAGATAACCTTCGAGTTGTAAAGGAGAAAATCCTTCATTTTTCCGCAGGAAATACTTCCATGTTGACCCTCCTGTCTTTTCCTGGTGTCCCGGAGAAAATTACGTCAAAACTTTGGCTTCTAAAAGCCCAAATGAACTTTCTGCTTTTATTTCCGCTGGTCTGCAGGCGTCTGGTTTCCGGACGGCTCGTTCAGCGGATGGATGGTCACTTTAGTGTTATTCTCAATGTTCAAGCTGCTCTGGTTGTTGCTCCGATAAAGCATGATGCAAATGGAAAAAGGAAGCGCTTTGTGCCCCCTCCCCAAAACACTGAAGAGTGAAGAAACCCACCTTCCTCCCGACGCATTCAAGGACTGCTCGTATTTTGTTAAACTCATAATTATCCTTCTCTGTTGAGCTTACTTTCGGTTACTGGTGATTAAACCCATTGTCTTTACGCATAAAAAAAAAAAAAAATTAAAGATAGAAATGGAACTAATAATTATGTAGTAATAATAATAATAAACAGCAGATATTTCATCTTTAAATAATTTTTAAAGTAAATATGACGGTTGATTTTTAAAATTTTTATTGTTATAAATGATATATAATGAATAAGCATTAATGTAAAACTATTAACATTTAAACACAGTAACATAAAAATATATTTAATGTTAACTTTATTGAGTTTAGTTGATATATTTTCCATACATTTTTCGAAATATTTTCTAAACATTAACAATTTTTGTAACTTTTTAAGTTTTAACATTTTATAATAAAATTGTAAATATTACAAATATTATAGATATTATGCAAACAATATTATGTAATTGTTTGCTTAATATAATAATTTATTAGGTCTTTGTGATAAATCAGGTAACATTATTTATTATAATAATAAAATAAATGTTTCTAGAAGTTTCTTGGTGTTTTCATTTTATATTAACATTTAATACAATTTTAACAAGAAGAAGAAATTCTGATTAAATATTGCTTAACTTTTCCTCCATCTCGTTTTTTGTGCCTACTTTTAAATATATACATGTTATAATTTTTTATTACAAATTATTGGGTCAAAATAAATACGTTTGCAGAAATTTAGCAGATATTTTATTCTATAAATTTAATTGTAAATTCTAGTTTGCTGTTTTCCTTAGTTCAATGTTTATAAATATCTTCAAATAATTATATTTACTCATTTGTATTTATAAATATAAATTTGAAAAAGTGTAAATACACTTTTTCAAACCAATTCCCACAAATGCTGATAATAATTTGTATCCTTTTGTCCATGTAAGCAAATTTTAACTACTTTGTAGATCTATTACATATTCCAATAACATAATAGGTCTGTGGCTGTAATATGACGAAATACCTTTGAAAAGCACCAGTCTGTAAACGTGTATCTCAGTAAATTGAAATATGTGTTCCAATGAGGCTCGTTTGTCAGATTAAAAGTGCCTTTTGAAAATAACCTTTAACCAGGTATACTTGCCTTTGGCCCAAATTTCTGTATTAAACTGTTTTTATTAGTCTGCAGTATTCTTATCCAAGAAATTGAATGGAAAGTTTTCAATATCCATATCCGCAAAATCGTTCTAAATAGGAGTAAAGGCTTGAAAACATCAGTCTCTGTGTGACTAATCTATATAGTGTTTAATTGAGTGAATTGGGTTACTGAAATACCTAAATTCACCCAGAAACCGTGAATCATACTGGTCAGTACATTAACCCACCAGTAGATGGCGGCCGAACGTTTCTCCATCACAACAAATCCTCAGCATCTTCACGTGAAGAAGACATTTTCAGGCCAGCCGCTGAAGCTGAGCAGTCAATATAAACATTGGGACGTCTTCGGGATATTTGCGTATTTTTATCAGTTTAGACTTTAAATTTCTGCTTGTTTGCTACAGAATTGCAACATGACGTGGTAAAATGACCAGGTTTTCGTATCGAGTCCTGATTGTGTGGATTATAAACGCACGAAGGCCTTGATGTTGTCCTGCTAACGGAAGGTAAGAATTGATTTGGTTCATAGAAACAGCTAGCTGGCTAACCAAACACCGCAGCTAAAACTGGTTTGTGCTCAGGTTTGATTCATTGGCTGAAGACTTATCTTGTCTTTTCCTAAACATAAGACCAGATCTTTCAATAAATGCGTATTTTCTGCAGCGCAGCTGAGGTTTTGAAGCGTTTTGACTCAGCTCTATGTGAGGGTCGTTGTTTGCTGCAGAACTTCACCAATTGGATTCTATTTTTTAAATCTTTTTTTTTTCCTGTGGTTTATATCCTAACCCTTTCGGGTCAACGTTTATAAAACTGCTATTATTAGATTGTTGTGTGACTTTTGGGCTAAATGTTTTTGGTTGCAAACAGCCGTTGAGCTCAACAGCGTCTGTTTGGGCCTGGTTCTGCTCCATCAGAGAGGCCCAGTTCAGGGCTGTAGCACCATCAGCTGTCCCACAGTTAAAACCTGCTGCGAGCAGGCAGCTCTTATTGTGAATCTGGGCTTTGTATTGTACATGGGCATGAATGTTCTAATAATTTGGGTTGTTTAATGATTTATTTCAAGCAATCTATTTTCAGAAGTGGTGACAGTTATTTAAATTAGTTGGTTTTCTTGACACTGAAAAGTTTTCTAGTTGCTAGTTTAACCATGTAGTTGTTGATTCGAGCTAAAGTTAAAGATTTTAGGGGTAGTTTTCATTCATTATTCTCTCTATTGTGTGCAATGAACCAACCAGTACCGCTGGCAGCAAACCCACACTGCAGCAGAATGTTGGTACCTGATTCTTTAGAGAGGAGATTATCAGGCTTTTACTGCCAATACATTAACCAACACAAGGAAGAGCAAAAACGTACTGCAATGCAACAGAAAGACAAGAGAGTACAATATTATTCCATATGTCCCTAAACTCCTATCTAAATTTTACTGATATCAAAACAAAATACAGAGAAGACACTGCCTGTGGAAGTGATGATGAAATGAAAAAATAAGTCAGTTAAAAAAAACAAACCCCAACAACAAATAAAACAGATTTTTACTAATGTTATCTTTGGATTTGAAGTCTTCAATGATCATCTTTTTTTTTTTACTTAAATACATTAAGAGACTATAAATTAGATTTGGATTGAAATTAGTCAAACAGTCAAAACTGACAGAAGTACATTAATTTGTGACAGAAATGAGAAAAAAAACACTCTGAGCTGCTTTCTAAACCCCCAGTTTAAAAACAAAACTGCAGCTCTGGATGCAACAACAGTTAATTTCCGAGCAAAGTTTCTTTCTATCAGAAATTGCAATCAATAAAGCTCAATGACAATGCATTAAAATTTACGGAGGTTGCGATTTTTGGGGGGATTTGTTCCACTTGTCTTTCAGTGAAACGATGATTGGGTGACTGACCTGTCTCATTGTTCTCTCAGCCAATGATCCAACTGGAGAAACCAGTTCTGACTGGTACCATGCCAGTGGTGTGGCCCACCATCCTCGACCTGGGAAGGGATGAGTGTAAAAGGATTCTCCGTAAACTTGGTAAGGTTGACAAATAAAGAATCAGAAGGAAATGATCATTGTTAACAATGCACAAAGCCTTGTAAGCTTTAGTTGCTGCTGTTTCTTTAAATTTTTATCTCTAATTTTTATCCAGAGCTGGAAGCATATGCTGGAGTTATTAGCGCCCTGCGAGCTCAGGGAGACCTGACGAAGGACAAGAAGGACCTGTTGGGAGAGCTCACTAAAATCCTCAGGTATTTACTTCATGCAGCTGTCAAATGTTGCACAGTGAAAGAAAAAAAAAATCATGAATTTATCAGAAGAACTTTTTATGGATTTAAATCAATATATTCTCTTTGTCATTCTCATTCTCCAAGCATCTCGACGGAGCGCCATCGTGCAGAAGTCCGCCGGGCCGTTAACGATGAACGCCTCACCACCATTGCGTATCAGTAAGTTCAGATCTGTGTGAGCTACAGCCGTGTTTGTGCAGCCAGTGGAGATGCAGCGTGGAGCAAGTGTCTGTTAATCGTTGAAGCTGCAGAATACTACAGACGTTAATAAGCAACATGTTGTTATCGTTGACCAGGTTCCCACAGTCTTTAAAAAGATGGATTTTACTTTTAGTATTTTCCAGTTGTGGATAAGGACACAAATAAAGCAAATAGAATGTAAAAAAATCTGTTTTGTTTTTAAATTCACCAATTATTGCAAGCAAAACAAACAGTATAGACAAGCACAAAGAGGTATTGGGGTTTTTTTAAACAGCAAATATGCAAAACATAATTTTTTTTTTGCAGTTATTTCTTAATGTTCTTTTTTTATTTTATTTTCTTCAACATTTCTTGTAGTTTGTGTTTCTGAAACTTTTAATTTTCCCTGATGCGAGTCTGTTTTTCCACATATTGAGACACATTTGACTGATATTTTGAACTACTCACTGCCTTTTCTGCAGCATGTCTGGTCCCAACAACTCGTCTGAATGGTCAATCGAAGGCCGTCGGCTTGTTCCTTTGATGCCCAGGTTGGTCCCTCAGACGGCCTTCACCGCCACAGCTAACGCTGTGGCCAGCGCCACAGCCAATCAGAACGCCTCCCTTTTGTTACCGGCAGAAACAGGGAACAAAGAAGGTAAAGTTCTGAAATCAATTTGTTTTATGTCACTTTTCAAGGGCAAAGTTTATTTTTTATTTAATTTTTTAGCTTAATCAAATTTTTAGTTTTTGAAGATTAAAATTTTTGGGAAATCTGAATTTTGTTCCACCAAAGCACGCCTTTGCTCTGTGCTATGTGAGGCCGCCATCTTGTTTGATAAACGTGTTTTACAGCTTTTATTTATTTGGACTTCCTAATCAACTCTACACGCTGTTTTTTTTCCCCATTAAAAACAGAGTCATGATATTACAAGGATACAGTTGTAGTAATACAATAATAAAGTCTTAATATTACCATAATAAAGTTGTAATATTTTGAGAATACAGTAGTGACAGTTTGAGAACTCAACAAAAAAAGTATTAAAGCCTTTTGTTCTCTTTTTACTATAATTGTAAGACATTTTGGGAAAAGATTGCGCCATTATTCTTCTAATTTCTGACGATATTCTCATAATTAAACAAAAATTCTTGTAGCCATTGTAGCTATGAGTTGAACAATACTTTATTGTTCAACTCATAGCTACAATGGCTATGAGTTGTTGAACAATAAACAATACTTTATTGTTCAACTCATAGCAGGGATGACTGAAATAAATGCCACTTTTTGAAAATATTTTCTGTCATCTTCATTAAAATTGGAAATCAGAACTGATATCTGAGATTTTATTTTTAAGCCACATCACCCAGCCCAATTATGAAGGGTTTTACTACGTAGTAAAGACAAAAAGATCAATCAGTTTGGTTAAAAACCAACCAAACTGAAAGATAAAATATGTGGTTGTAATAATGCAGCACTCCAAATGTGGAAAAACAAAAAGCAAAACTGTTAGAAACTTCCTTATTTTTTCCAGTTGTTGTATGTTACTCCTACACGAGCACCACCTCCACCCCCACCAGCGCCACAGCGTCCAGCGGACCCGTTGGAGCCACAGTGAAATCCCCAAGACCGGCCAGCCCGTCGTCCAACGTGGTGGTGCTGCCGAGTGGGAGCACCGTCTACGTGAAAAGTCAGTGTTGACGTCTGGTCCTCGTGAATACTGTGCAGTAGCAGTAAGGCTTCTGATGCAACAGAACCTAGAAACTGGGATAATCTGAGCAAAGAAAACGTTTTCAGTAACGGATGGAAAATTCGTCTGATCAGTAAAAACAATCTGAAGGGATAAAACTGGAGCTAAAGCCAGAGTCCTCCAGAAATTACAACTGAAGATTTCCACACATCCATACATACCTCTCTAGAGATATCTGCTATAAATTCATTTTTCATGTTTAGATTTATACTTGAAAGATAAATTGGAACAATGGAAACGTAAGTCTATAAGTTTGACATTGAAGTATGTAGGAATTTTGTTTTACTCATTTCTTTTTTCCTTAACGCACATGCAGCTCAAGACTAATAGAATGAGAAACTCCTTCATTTATTCTTTATGTTTACTTACAACAGCATCAAAAAGGACACTAAACTTTTGTTTAGTGTCTTTTGTTCAAACCTTTTTGATGAGTGCTTATGTGTTCAGACAAATCTTCTGATTGGCCTGCAGGGGGCACTAGAATCTGTCCTATTTCTCTGGGGATTTTGAAAAGTTTTCTTCATTAGCTCAAAGAAACAGTTAAAGTAGATGTCTGGTGCATAGTGTGATATGAAAAGTTGGTCAATTTCTAGACAATCTAGCTTGCATGAGTATAGATAGCAAACTGAGCCCTGAGGAACCCCACTGGGTTTTAGAGCACCATGTTATCCTTAGCTGATTAGTTGTGTCAAACCTTCTGCTCTTCATTCCTCACAGGTGTGAGTTGTTCCGACGATGATGAAAAGCCTCGCAAACGAAGACGCACAAACTCATCCAGCTCGTCGCCAGTGATGCTGAAGGATGTTACCAAGGTTACCCCACCGGTATCCAGGAATATCACGGTGCCGGTGAGCGGCAGCCCCAAGATGAGCAACATCATGCAGAGCATCGCCAACTCTCTGCCGCCTCACCTGTCTCCCGTCAAGATCACCTTCACCAAGCCCACCATCCAGACCACCAGCACCACCACGCAGAAGGTCCGCCATGTTTCTCCAGATCTTCGTGTCTCATTTTTCCCAAACATTCAAACCTCTCGTGTTTTGTCAGGTGATCATCGTGACGACTTCCCCAAGCTCTGGCTTTGTGCCCAACATCCTGTCCAAGTCTCACGCCCATAATGCTGCCGCCGCCGCCATGGCCAAGCTGGGCTCCACCTCCATTCTGACCACCCCCACCCAGAAACAGACGGTGGTCTTCCCATCCAGCTCCAGCCCCTCCCCCAACACCGTAGCCGTGACGACTGTGGTGTCCTCTACTCCATCGGTGGTGATGTCGACTGTGGCGCCATGTAGGTCCTCTTACTTGGATTGACTTGCTGATTATAGATCTAGACTAGCGATGCACCACACAGGATTTCTACAGGTCTCACCAATTCACATGCACAGCATTGCCGAACTCAATTCATTGCTAGGAATGATGTTTATTGCATGCAGCTTGGTTGGTCAGCCAAACATTTTGCTAGATTGCTGCTTTTAAAACAAAGCTGTCCAAAAATGGTGACTGTCTCTTCTGACTAGTTGAGTTGAACGGATCTGAAAAACAAACTTGAATCCAAACTTATTCACACAGATTAATATATGGATCAACGGCTTCCAAACTAGTTTTTAATTTGTTGGTGGTTGTCCACGCAGCTTCTGCTGGAGTGAAGGTTGCTTCTGCGAGACTCCAGTCGCCAAAGACCCTGGTGGGCTCCCCCACTCAGATCCTGGCCCAGTTTCCCAAGCAGCAGTCGCCCAAGCAGCTGCAGCAGAGCTCGCCTTTAGGAGCCTCCAGCATCAGCCAGAGCAGCAGCACCACTCCACCGGGAACCAAACCCACCATTCAGATCAAACAGGAGTCTGGTGAGCTGCTAACTTTCCTCTTATCCTGTTCACTCCATCTTTCTGTTTTTCACCTTCTTTTATCTCATGATTTCTTCCAGTCTTTCCGCAGGTCTCTGTGTGTTCTGCTGCAACAAAGAACTAAACCCCTGAATGAGTTTTAATAGTCAAATGTTCTTCATTTTTTAGTCAGCCTTTAAATTGGTGTAAAAAATTACTTTTAACTTAAGAGTACAAAATTTAGCATTTTACTTAGTTTCATTTTTCTTATTCTATTTTGATTCACAGTAAATGCATGCACTTAATGTTCACAATAAACAAATATTTCAATAACATTTACAGCATTATATAAGTTTTAGTAAATTCTGTGTTTCAAATGGTTGCATGATAAAAATATTTACTTCATAGGTATTTTTTTTTTTTATGTAATATTATTTCAATGTTTTTTAAAGTTTGATATTAGATGTATTATTCTAATATTTAAAATGAAAGTTTAGGTCTTTATTTTATTTACAAAAGTTTAGGTTTAAACATATTTACATAGATTTAAATGTATTTACATGTTTCATTTACATTTATTTACAGATTAAATAAATTAGTAGATAATTAATTAAGCAGATTTTCTTTTTAATCTCTTGCACTTGCAGTATATTTCGATCGTATGTTGTCTGGTCTGATAAATTTCTCCTCTGAGTTTATAACCTGTACAGCAGTCAGATTGTCTGAATCGGTGCATTTTGCATCTCCAGGGGTGAAGATAATCACTCAGCAGGTGCAGCCCAGTAAAATCCTGCCCAAACCTTCCTCTGTGGCTCTGTCCAGCAGCAGCTCTTCGCCCATTATGGTCGTCAGCAGCAATGGCACCATCATGACCACCAAGCTGGTCACACAGCCCACAGGTTAGAGTCCAAACCCACTATTCATCTATTTGATCTTCAGATCCGGAAAGTGTGTTCTAACAGTCAGAAAGCCTTTGTTCATGCGAGGTTTCTAATAAAATAAATGAACCCAGAGTTGCATCTCCTTGTGCAGCTACACAGGCAACATACACAAGACCCACAGTTAGTCCCAATATTGGCGCCAGGATATCTGCGTCCAGTGGAGGGGCCACCTACGTCAAGACCACCAGTGGGAGCATCATCACTGTGGTTCCCAAGTCTCTGGCCACGCTGGGAGGGAAGATCATCAGCAGCAACATCGTGTCTGGTGTGTTTACAGTCTCCCCATTCAACGTGTCCATCATCCTATTCTTGGACTCCAAACTAAACTTCTTGTCTTTTAGGTACGACGACGAAGATCACCACCATCCCCATGACGTCTAAGCCGAATGTGATTGTGGTGCAGAAGACGACAGGCAAAGGAGCGACCATCCAAGGACTGCCGGGCAAGAGTATGGTCACAACGCTGCTGAACCCTGGGGTGAGTCAACAGCCATGAAGCTCCTTCCAGAACTAGCAGCAGAACTGCAATGCACACTCGAACTCTGATGCGGACCAAAAAAGGGAACTCTGGTCAAATCTAGGTCTCAGTTCAGTTGAAGTGAACTCTGGTGCAGCTCGAATGCATATGTGAATGCCAAGAGGTCTGGAGACCGCTCCAAAAGAGTCATGTGATCAACAACCAGATGTTGCCAATGGTGCAAATCACAAAGAAGACAACAGGAAGTAGTTGGAGGACCATGGTGTGGCACCATAAAGTAGCACAAAAAGTCAAAATAAAAAAAACAATCACAAAATCTTTGAGGGACTGCATTACAAATACTTGACTGCAGTTGTTGCTGTTAATGGTGGCAGAATCAGTTGTTAGGTTTATGGGACGATTACAATTTCACATTGGGCCAGGCGGTTTGGATAGCTTTTTACAGAAGTTATCATTTAAAACCTGCATTTTCCATTTACTCTGGGATATTTTTTGGGAGCTAAAAATGTGTATTATCTGAAAAATCTCAAGTGTGACAAGAAAAAAAGCAGGTGCTTGTGACCTTGGACTCCTCAAACAGAATGAATGGTTTATGCCAACAGTAGCATGTCCAGCTAACTCCTGAACAAACCGCAAACTAAAACCCTCTCATTACAACCCGTCGTTTGGGATTTTCTTTTCTCCTTGTGCTGTTTTGTATATAAACACATTATGTAAGGTACTTATCATTTTACATTATCTTCACTGGGGGATTTTGCTAAGAGATAAGCCCAGATCCCCAGAAACCCCCTAACAGTTCACACATGGAGGCCTTCCTGTGGAAGGTCAGTTTAATCTCCTGAGACTCGGCAGAGTGGGGACTTAACTGTGTCTCAGTGGCATCCCACCATCTTTCTTTCACTTTGCTAGCTATTGGTCTCAGATGGCTTCCACTTCAACCTAAACAGACAGGATTAAGATGATTCACGGATGTTAGGAAGAAGATGCTCTCACTTCATTACGCAGCCATCTACTAAGATGCCATTATGTCTTGTTTTCTATTTTTCTAATTGATCTTTGGAATATTCACATTTTTGAGACAGAAAGTTTGGCTTTCATTATCTGTAAGCCATAATCATCACAATTACAGGAAATCAAGGCTGGAAATATTTCACTGAGTTTAAAATATTAAACCTTTTCACAATATTCAGTTTGTTTTAGTTGTAGATATAAATACATTTGTTTTAGCTGTGGATATATATATTTAGATATAAATATGTGCACCACGGAGCAACGCAATTGGTCAAAAGAAGTGTCACTTGAAAGAAAAGAAACTAGCAGCCATTTTGGCTCTATAGTGTTAGAAAATAAAGTTTCATAAAGAAATTATGATTTTTCAAAGCCCAAAAGACACTCATTTCTTTTGGGATTTGAAAAAGAAAGCCCACAGACAGATATGTCTGTGAAATGACAAGTTTCAGAACTTTTATCAAGTTCAGAACTACTGAAATTTTATCAAGTGTCATAAAAAGAAACAATTTAACTTTTAAGTTACATTAAATCCCCCAAATTGTACTGTTATTATTTAGCTTTATTTCTTAGAAGCCTGATATTTCTGCTTAAAATAATAAATATAGAGATTTTATCGATATTCTGTAATTTTCAGAAAATTTAGTTTTTCATTATCTGTAAGCCATAATCATGATAATTTCAAGAAATACAGGCTGGAAATATTTCAATCTCTGTGATAAATTGACATGAGCTTCACTTTCTGAAATGAGTGACTAAATATCTAAACAAATTTAGCTGTATTTGTAGATGCAGCTATATCCATAAATATATATAACCTCTTTGCAAGTGTAGTTCAAGTGACTGACCACTTTGACTCCAATATTCAGGCTGACATAAAATATTTTTAAATATGTACAGGAAAATGGGCAGCTATAGTTCTCCAAATAAATACTGTTGCCATTTTCTCCTTGAAGTCCTTGAAATGTTTGGGTAGCAGCACAAACCAATGTTTACTAAACAGCCAATATGTAATCCAGTCACTGAAAAGTTCCCAAAGTTCCTTTTGTTTTGGAATATAAAAAATGTATATTCTCTTTTAATCCTAAATGAACTAAACGGTTTGTACATTTCAGGGAGAGAAGAGTCTGCAGGCGGTGCAGGGAACCAAACCGGCCATCATCACCACCTCCAGGCCCATCACTAAGATGATCGTCACCCAACCCAAAGGCATAAGCTGCGGATCTCAGTCCACCGCCACCAAAATCATCCCGACCAAGATTGTTTACGGCCAGCAGGGCAAGACACAGGTGGGAGTTTAACATTCGTAAAGTCACCCTTACTTACAGGGTAACCACAAACTCATGACGGCATGACGACATTCACATCCTCGGCTGAGTCGCTTCCTTTGAAATGCGACTTTAACTGTAGGATGAGACAAGAAATATTTATTTTTGGCAAGGGCTGTTTTCTGTAGAAAATTACCATTTATGAAGCAGAATGTTTGTAAAAGGCAAACTTCTTGAGAAGTGAGTCTTTGAATAAAATTACAATGAGGAAAGTCCCCCGTTCTATAAGTCGGCCAAAGTATGGTGGTGCTTAAACATTTTCCTCTTCCTCCCTCTACTTCCTAAATTCAGAGAGAAATGAGTCACAGAACGGACTTAAGAGTGCCATCTGTCTGTCTGTCTGTCTAATGTTTGGTCCACTGTGAGTTGAGATTCACGCAGTACGGCAGCCTTCAGGAAAAATGTTACAGTTTCACAGTACTCAAAAACTTCAAACATTTATAGCACAAACTGCAAACCTTTGTGGACTGACAAGATAACAAACACAGTATTGGTAGGATGATGGTGTGGAGTTGGTCTGCTGCTTTAGGACCTTAGTAACTTAGAAGCTTTTTCCCCTGCTAAAATGAAATAGTCATGCGTCTATTTAGGTTATATTTGCTTGATGTTTAAATGACCTTTATCTAAAACCTTTAAGGGTGACCAAAAAAAAGCCAAAACAATAAAACAATTTTAAAAATTGAAGTTGAAGTACAAAACACGGACTTCAGATGAACTCTGGGATGCAAACTGTTCTTTCTTGGAAATGTTTAACCCAAGAACTTATGTTGGGTGGTTGAGATAGTTACATCTCTTTGTAACTAAACAAGAGTAGACTAGGGCTGATTGAGGGTATACGCCTGTAAAATGCATACCTTCATTAGCTGTTCTTCAACCATTTGGAGTCCATTTAGGAGCTTGGTCTCTGTAAAAGTAACACTGAAAATTTAACTTGACCAGTAAAATTGACACTATTTTGTAGTGATCGACATTTGAGCACAGAAATCACACTTGGATCTACAGACAAGGAATCATCTATAATTTCCTATTGCAAATTCAAATGTGTTAACAATAGCACAGAAAATGACTGAAATAAAAGTCCAAATGACAATACTTCAGAAATGTGCATGAAGAAATGCGTAAGAGTAATACGACAAACAGTGGATATGATTGGCCATAGGTGAACGCGATTGGTTGAAAGACGTGTCACTCGAAAGAAGAGAAACTGGTGGCCATTTTGGCTCAATTGTGTTGGATAACAAAGTTTTATAAAGAAATGATTACTTTTTAGGTGCAAATTTATGTATTTCTGACTCACTAACACCTAAAAAGTTACAAACTATGTGGGTTTTGCTGTTCAGAAATTGTAATGCATCTCTTATTAATGATCCTTCAATGCAGTCATTCTTTGGGATTTCACAACAGAAACTAGTTTCACGTAAATGTTTCGACTGCTTGCACCACTGAAACTTTATTAGGTGCTATAAGAAGAAACGACAACTAAACTTGTAACCGTAATATTAAATCCCCAAAATGTTACTGTTATACGTTGTTGTTTTTTTCTCTAAGGGATTTTCACATTTATGACAGAGCTGTACGTTGTGACAGGGTAAACCCCAACATGCTACCTTCTTGCTACTACACTGGAACAGTGATGATGAGCAGAGATGGAAGGAAGAATAAAACCAGTTGGTACTAAAATATAAAATGTTCTGTCACACATGACCCCCCACCCCCTGTTTTCTGCAGACAGGAAGTCCTTCTTTCAATATCAGACTTGCAATGGAAGTCTAGAGGTAAATTTGTTTCAGTTTTTATTCATGGAGGAAAATGAGGTCACTGAGTCAGCTGGTTGTGCAGACTGGTGTACAGTATTGTATGAGCCGCCCACAATCATGAGCCACCTCTGGTTTCAGTCAAGCCAACGTTAAATCTGGTTAAAATCACCTCAGATTTTTCTAATCATTCTGGGTTTCGGCTACACAAAAAGTACTTTCAGTGACTAAAACAATCTTAGTTTTCAGTTTCTGTGATATTAAAACAGAATTTCACACAGATAATTTACACTCATTTAGATCCATGACTTGACATTTAATAGCAGACAGACGCTGGAGGAGTCAGTAACGTCAGTTTTTCTCCTTATGTTACGTCAGCGATCACCGGTAACCTCATTTCTGAAGAGGTTAAGTTTATTTCCCAGTGAATTCATGAGACTGGAGTACTTTAGTGAAACTTAATGGATCTTCGTTATATTGCCCCACATGATATATTATAAATGTTCTTCAAAAGGATAGTTTCCATTTTCTTTAAGTGCCCTTTTGTTTCTGGAAATGTTATGTTAACTTGTTTGTAGACTTTGCAATTCTTATTTTTTTGTTTGAGTCAATCCATGTTTTGGGGCCATTCCCTCTGGTTTTAGATGCTGTACAGTTGAAAGGGTTTTTTTTTTTAACTTTCTGACAGTTATTAGCATGTGTAACCATGGCGAGAAGGTATTGTTTTTCCAATTTTAGCAGCTGATTATCATCTCAAAATCTCAAATATTACCTTAACCACAACCCCAAATCTCAGAGGAGTTGAAAAAGAGATTTCATGGATGCACAGAGAGCAAGGACAAGGAAATTAAAATAATCTCTTTCATCGGGCATGATGGGAATATCCCCTACTCCAGCATCTTTCTAACCATACGGCCAAATCAGGTGGATTAACGCCATCAGTGCCAACAACTAACAAAGTCATCCAAGATGTTTAGTGTGAAATATCATCTCTGCTGCCTAGAAATTAAGCTGTTAGCATGACACAAGGCTAATATACAGAAACAATTTTCAGTCAGAGGCCTCTTCAGATTAGTTGGGAGACTGACTGCTACTGCCACATAATTACCATCAATAACGACCTTTTGAAAATACATGAATGATACAAGTTACAACAAAATTTAGTTTTCCCTTTGGGATAATTCACATGAAAACGAGACGGTTGGTTCAAGATTTGAAAAAGAAAATGCTTTTACATGTTTGTTACCTCTAGTTTACATTCAATTATTGTGGACCGAAAGGTATTATTTATCCATTATGTGTTTTTTTTTCAATAGGAAAAAAAGAAAATCAGTTTTTTTATAGGGTTGGGGGAAAAATAGATTTTTATCAATAAATCGAATTTTTGCTTTTTTAATAAAATCTGGATTTATGTTTTCCCACCAATGAACTATTTGGATTTCAATAGTTCAGAGTGACGAAAGCATCTGCCCTCTTGTTTTAAAAGCGTGTTTTTATGACTTTTGTTTATTTGCACTTTTAATTCAAATCAACTCTGACAAAATACCAAGGCCAGGCTTTTTTTGTTTGTTTTTTAATAATTAAGTCATAGCGTTACAAGAATATATACTATAGTAATATGAGAATAAAGTTTTAATATAACCAGAATAAAGTCAGAATATTAGGAGAATGACGTAGTAATTATATGAGAACTCCTACACGAAAAATGAATTATCCAAGCTTTTTTTCTCATTAAAACAACTATTTTCTCGTAATTTTAAGACGTCCTTCTCATAAAATTACATCTTTATTGAGCTAATAAAAGATTACATTGTCATAATTACTCCATTGTGCAACTCACAGAAGAAATGATTGAAATGAAATCTACTTTTTAACATACTTTATCTTTCATTTCTTTTTTAGAAAAGAAAGCAAGGACATTTTTTTTATTAACACCAGATGTGAAAAAAACAGAATCATTTTTAATTTTAAGCCATACCGTCCAGCCTTAATTTTTCGGTATTCAACATGATCAGAACTAATCGAGGTAAAACTAGTTGGTCCGTCTGTTGATAAAGCGACCCCGCTTCGTTTTGTTCCAGGTTCTCATCAAGCCGAAGCCAGTTTTCCAGACGGCGGTGGTGAGTGAACAGACCCGGCAGCTGGTCACCGAGACACTGCAACAAGTGACCCGCTCTGCAGAGGTCAGCCAGGCTCAGGCCTGCGGCCAGGACGGGTCGGTGAAGGACGCCACCGCGGTTCTCGCAGACGCCACCAGCCTGAGCAGCGAGGCGTCCAACAGCGGCGCTCAAGGTACCGATCCATCCCCACCTGGGTTTGTTTCAAATCCACTGGCCAAGATGTCCTTTTGGATCCTCAAAAACCGGATTTACTTGTTCATCAGATCTGCAGCCTGTAGTGCACCTCGTGTCCTCTAGAGAGCAGGATTGGACTGAGCAGGAAGTAGCCATGGAGTCCATCCCAACCATTATCTACCCGGAGGTGAGCGCTTCGGATTCCCAGTCCGCCACCTCCACCATCAAAGCCCTGCTGGAGCTGCAGCAGACCACAGGTGAGGGTTTACGTCACGGAAAAGCGGCAGGTGAGAAACTGAAAGAGAAACAGGAGGTTTTTACCTCCTGTGTTGACAGTACACCTGGATGACATCATCCAAACAGGAAATCTCTCGATCCTTTTACATCATCTCATCTTTCCATTCATCCATTTATGACTGCTCTCAGATTTAATTTTTAATTATTTTTTTTTACACGTTTTTATCTTTCAATGAACTGGGGAGGTGCAGAAAGCTAAATGTTTTCAGATTTGATGGCTCAGAAATGGGCAGATATGTTTTTTCACACCAAAGTGAAGTCAGACATTGATCCTTCATTTGAAACCGTCAGCAATGTTTATCTAAACTTGGCAGAAAAGTCCCCAAAAAATGAAACTCCTTGGTAAGACACAAAAGCTGCCATAGCATTTATTTTAAATTGACATCAGCAGTCGATACTCGCTTTTTGTTAGCTCCTTGCTTTGGTTTGTTTGTGTGGATTAGCATTAAGATCCACCTCCTAATTTGCTTAAGAACCAAAAGTTGGAGTTGAAGGTTCCAACTTCAGCTCAAGACGCCATAATGTTATGCAGCAGGCTAATAATCCAAAACTCAAAAGTCAGATCACCACTGAAAACAATAAGAAAAATTTTGGGGTGGCCTAGTGAAAGTCGGAACTTAGATCTAATTGATATGACGTCAGAATCATGGCTGAAACGACTTTGTGCTAATTAAATCTCATGTTAAGAAGCATTTGTTATCACATTTTTAATCGGTTAATGTAAAAATAATCAACCAATCAATAGTCAGACAATCAGTCAACAGCTCAGCCCTACACTGTGTTGGTAAGTCAAGTAAAAAGAGCTGAGCATTTCACATGTTGATGTTAAAAGGATTTTTTTTAGTTGCAGATGCATCTTTTGCTACAAATGATCAATTGTTCATTAAAGGAATGCTGATATAGAATTTTAGGCAATAAAATGTGTATTCACTTATTAGAAAAGGAATTTAATAATTTGTTTATTTGCATCTTTTAATGTATTTCTAATTTTGTATTTAAAAAAAGGCTTAAGGAGTAAAATAAAAAATTCTGCTGAATGTGCCATTTTTTGTTTCATTAATCATCAGAATTGTTGATAACTAAAATAATTGTTAGTTACAGCCTGAATCAAATCTAGCTACTTCTGAAGGCCTGAAAATGTTGACCAAAACTAAATGCTAACCTTCCTGTTCCTGTAGTTCTGTAGGGAGCTGTATCTGAATTCCTAAAATAAACACCAGTAAAATCAAAGATTTTGAGAATTAAGTCTAAATAGCATCAGTTTAAAGCTAAAAGATGTCATTTTTCTGTCAGCAGTGAAGGAGAAGGCAGAGTCCAAACCAAAGCCGCCCACCATCGACCTGAGCCAGATGGCCGTGCCAATCCAGCTACAGCAGGAGAAAGCCGGTCCAGAATCTCCGAAACCTTCGACCTCAGAGGCCGAACCCAGCTCTGAGCATGTCACAGCAGGTGATCCTAACAATACACACTTTACTTCCTCCTTCAAGATTTGCCACATGGTGAAACTTACTTCCTTTGTCTGTTTCCTTTTAATAATAAGCTGTGGCATGAGCGTGT
Source organism: Xiphophorus hellerii (assembly GCF_003331165.1). Lineage (NCBI taxonomy): Eukaryota > Metazoa > Chordata > Actinopteri > Cyprinodontiformes > Poeciliidae > Xiphophorus > Xiphophorus hellerii. The sequence goes on from NC_045682.1 coordinate 4,788,664, forward strand.
GTGTGTGTGTGTGTGTGTGTGTGTGGGTGTGTGTGTGTGTGTGTGTGCATGTGAATCCTGTCATGCCTTTCATGAAGTCATCTGACCTGCCTGACTGTGGATTCACCGCAGGTAAAACCAGCAGAGCGGGGGCGCCCTCGCAGGATAGCGACGCCATGATGTCGTCCACTCAGTCGCTGGGGAAGCCTTTCAAAAGCAGCAGCCAGGTTACCATGGTAACAAAACCTGCCACGGCCGCTGCCTCTTCTTCCTCCTCCTCCTCCGCGGCCGCAGCGTCTCACCTGGTGAGGGTGGGAGATTACACAGAATAAGTTGGTTTAATATGAGCCGTCAGGGATTGTTAAAGTAAAGACAGGATTATTTTCAGTTCATTTTTGGAATACCGATTCAGAACAAATGTCTAAAAATATATGATCAAAGAAATACTGAGTCAAGTTCAGTTACAAATATTTAACATCTAAATATTTAATAAATTTAGATAAAATAATTTAGTTACAGCCCAAATCAAGTTATTATAAGTAATTTATAATGATTTACAAATACCCTTGCCTATCTTACTAGTAAAAAAGAATAAAGAGAAGATTTTGTGAGCATAAAATTTAGATTAAGGGGAGCTGATATGCAAAATGTATATTTAGTATGTTTTTGTATTTCCATTAAATGTTTTTGGTGTCTGGAATATAAGCCATTTCATAAAACACCTCATTATTGAGTCACACTGCGCCAATACCTACCAACTCAAGCTGAGCCGCAGCATGTTTGATCAGATGGTAAAACCATCTGACCAAATGTGTTGATCCATGTGCTGCATGTGTTGTACAATGGCTGCAGGAAAAGACGAGGTTTTGTTGTTGACTTACTATTTAGAAACCACTTGCTGCATTCTTGCAACAAGAGGCTCAACTTCTGCTTTTTAAAGATGTACGGTATATAATTGTACATCTGGGTGATTTTCAGGTGTGGGTGTAAACGTTGAGTTGGGGGGTCGTGGCCAACAGCAAGTTATTTGGATTTAAAGTGACAAGATGCCCTCAAACATCTCATTCTGAAAATAGGCATAACTGAGCAGACTAATCTCATTATCTCAGAATGATTTTGAGCAAAAATGTATTGAACATGTTTTGTATAGTCCATAGAGCTATCCTACACTGTTCAAGCATATTATGTTACCTTTAACATATGGTTTTACCCTGAAAGGAACTCTAAAATCTTTATTTATGGACAACAGTTTACAGTTTCCTTCTCCAGAACAATAGAGGTGAACATGATTTTGGCTAAATTTGTCAGAACTACAAAACGCCACAAACCAATCAGTACAGTCCACACAGGAAGCACATTTCTGCTTTCAGAGGAACTGCTTCACCACTTCAAATGATGTACTTTCATTATGGGGTCTGTGAATCACCATCTGTGCTGAGTTGAGAAGAAATAGGCAAAATATATAAACTGTAGTTCCTTTAAAGTACATGGAAAGTGACATGTCTGCAGGGTCATGGTATTCTGAAATATATTCTGAAGATTTAAAGCTTAAAAAGGCAATGTTACCAAATTCTGAGTGAATTATTGGTATTTTAGGAGTAGAATTGGTATCATAAATATTAGCATGATGCCTGGAGAAATAATAGAGCAGGGGTGTCAAACTCCAGTCCTCGAGGGCCGGTGTCCTGCAACTTTTAGATGTGCCTCTGCTGTACCACACCTGAATAGAATAATTAGGTCATCAAGGCTCTGGGGAACTGATCTACACAAGGAGGAGGTAATTAAGCCATTTCATTACAGTGTTTTGTACCTGTGGCACATCTAAAAACTGCAGGATAGTGGCCCTCGAGGACTGGAGTTTGACACCTGTGTAATAGAGCATTCAAAAGTCAGAACTTGTACACAGAAATCAGTAGATGTTAGAGGCAGTGGTGCCCCCAGAAAATGTTCATAGGGGTGGCCAGACCAGGCAAGTAAACATCTGAGGGGAGAGACGGCTAAAAAAATTACAAACAATATATATATATATATATATATATATACAAAATGGGTATACAAAATAAATATATACAGTGATATATATATATATATATATATATCACTGTATATATTTATTTTGTATTTATTTATTAGGATATATATTTGTCATTATTGAAGAAAATGACAATGCAATACAAGATAAACATGCTTTTCTGGGGATGGCCAGCATTTTTAAAGAGGGGGCTCTAGCCCCGCCCCCAGCCACCTTTTGGGGTGCCACTGGTTGGAGTGTATCTCACAAAACAATTTTATTTGCACATCTTCACTGTTTTTCAAATGACCGTATCAATGAGTACCAATAAATTCGAAAACCTGATTAAATACAGTTACTGTGCTCAGTTTAGTGATCTATATGCGACTGGTGTCCTAAAAAAGCAGAATATAAATGGGTGTGTTTCTCTAAAAGTGTTTGTGTGGTTATGATTGCCGTGCCATGCAGTCACAGTCAGTTACCAAAAAATTTTAAGTTTTTATTATAATAGTACCATAAAATATTGTGATAAAACTTTAAGTCCCCTAATCTGGATAATTGACTATCAAATATGGGGATGGCTAGCATTTTAAAACGGTAATATTTGATTTTAATAATATTTGATTGCTTCCTGTTTGTTTATGAGTCTGGTTGCTTGTTTTCAGCCTGCAGATCACAGTAAAACGGAGCCGGTGGTAGAGGTGGCAGAGCTGGAAGGCGACACTCTGGACCCCCAGACCGGTTTGTTCTACCGCTCCAACAAGGCTCCCTCCGATCCAGTCAATCTACCAACTCAACCTGCAGCAGCTCAGCCACCGCCAACGCTGCTCATGAGCCAGGCAGAAGCCGAGCCGAGTCGCCCCGTCTCCTCCCCGACCCAGCAGCAGCAGCAGCCGCCACTGACGCCCCCGCAGCTGCAGAGCAAACCTCAGATCAGCCAACCTTCCTCGTCAACTCCTCCTCTCATTAAGAAAATCCCCAAACCACAGGATCAGACCGCGCCCAAACCTCAACCCTCGTCTCCAAGCCCTCACAAAGACAGAGGGGTGACCGTACCGACCCAGAGCGCAGCGAAGACCCCGACCCCCAGCACACCAACCAAGGCCCCAGTTACGCCACAGCTCCCGAAGCTGCAGCAAGCGCCGTCGTCCCACCACAGGCCTCTGCATGCCCCAATGTCGCACCCGCCGCCGCTGCAGGCACACCACCCAGTCAGCACAGAGAAGCCCGCCTCCAGCCAGGTGAGTGAAATCCCAGAGGCAGCTGACAGCCGTTTACATTGATTAGAGTCATGTGAGGCGAGCGGTGTGTGTGTGTGTCACGGTGCTGGAGTTTCCCTAGCTTCCTGCTGAAAACAATGAATTCTTTTCATCTTTATCTGGAATCAGAAACTAGGGAGAAATTTTTGGCCTTGTTATACAACATTGTTTTGCTACAACCACAAAATTCAATGTATCTTACTAGGAAGTAAGGAATAAATCAACACAGAGGTGGATAATTGTGATGTGAAACAAATAGTTTCACTTTTTTTCTCCCAAATAAAATTCTGAATCCCTAATCCCTAAATAAAAACCATTACCTTCCAATGTTATTAGTAAATAGAAAAACAGCTGTTATGTGAAGGCCTCATAGTTTTAATAGAGAACAACCAGCATAATAAAGACTAAGGCTGAATGATTAATTGTGATGAATTGATTATTGAAATAATCATCAACTAATTTCGTAATCAATTAATCATTAACTGGAAGAATACAGATTCAAAAAGAGTAGTGATTAAGCCAAAACTATACAAATAAAGCATATTTGCATTTGTCTGTAGATGTTGAATTAATCTCTTAATACAATATTTTATAAATAGTAATAAATTGTCACCTGATCAGCTCTTCAGTGTATTGTTAAGTAGAAATGAGAAGGCTGAACTTCCATGTGTTGATGTTAGAAGTATTTTTAGCTGCAGGTAAAGCCTTTGCAACAAATGACCAAACCTTCACTAAAGCAATGATGTGCTCAGCATTGCTGGTGCCACCAACTAACTTACTATTTGGTTGCCTAGCAAACAACCTGTTGAACCTGTGCAGTAACAGTTCCAAGTTTGCCTCATAACTGCTTAAAAGTAAAAAAACAACAGGGTGGAGTGGAAACTTTGGATAAACCAGGAAGTGTCACGCCCCAGTTTAGCAGTATTTCATATATTTCAAACAAAAAACGAATCAAGTTATCGATAGACTGATATGAAACGCTTCTATCATGCTATGTTTTTTAGCCATATTTGCAGCAATAACAATATTTTAGACCCTCATTCCTCACCAGTTTAGTTACAGTATCACTGCAATGTAATAAACAAACATGCTGTGTTTCTGCTCCTAAATGTCTCTACCACAGCAGCCAATCATCACTCAGAGTGCCACCGTCACCAAGATCACCTTTGGCAGCTCCCACCACCCTACACCGGTGTTCAGCAGCGGCGAGGCGACTGCCAAGCTGCTGCCAGAGTCCAGCTCAGGACCTTCAGGGGACAAGCCGTCGGTGTCAGACATCCTGAAGATCTCCATGATGGAGGCGGAGATCGACCCCAGCACGGAGCCCATGGTGGTGGATTCCTCCAGCGACCGTGGCCCTCTAGGGAAGACCTTGGACGTCCAGTCCGTGTCGGGGACACTGGACTCGGGTCAGTTCATCAGCAGCTCCGGGGCCGGCATGCGCCACGCCAAGCCCCAGCAGTTCAGCTGCATGCAGGGCCTGGCGGCACAGAGCAGCAAGGACGACCTGGAGGTCATCGAGGTGAGTTTCTGGTTACTGAGTGGCGCAGGTAATAAATCACCCGCCCAGAGACTGTCAGCATGTCTGTCACATATTGACTTCTTCACTGAAACCTTGTAGAAAACAGTCAGGTAGCTACGACGCCGACTGGCAGAGAAAGTGTTTCTAGATGCAGTGTAAAAATAAAAGCTCAGCTCACTTTTTTTTAAATGATCATCTCAGTACCAAATGTTTCATAGCAAACTATCATCATCAAAAATCATTCAGACATTTCTTAAGCAGTTAATTTCGTCCCCCTTTTGTCAAATAAAAAAGATTCATCCAACAAGTTGTTTTTTTTAAGTTCATAAAATGTATTTTTGAGGTAAAAGCTAGACTTGTGTTCCTTCCTGCCGTTTCCCATAACTTTTCAACTGTTAATTATTGATTAATTGAATTGTGGATAAACAAAGGTTAAAACTAATCATTCAGTCTTTCATCCATCCAACTAACTAACCAGACATCCATCAATCCACTCATTCTCCCTCCACCCTGCAATCTGTCCACCCATCGGTCAGTCCAACTGTTTATACAACATCCAAATATTCTTCTGTGAACCAACTGTTCATCCATCTTGCTCTCCATCCTTCCAACTGTCCTACATTCTACATCCATCCTGCCATCAATCAATCTATTTTTTCATTGATAAGCCAACTGTTTACTCATCCACTCCTCATTCTGTCCTTCATCCATCTTGTCATCTGTGCATCCATCCTTCCGTCTGTTCAATTGTTCATAATCTCCCCATCCATTCATCAAATTGTTCCTCATACATCCTGATGTCCATCAATCCTTCTACCCAACTATTAATCCAACTGTTCATTCATCCACGTGTCTATCCTTCACTCCATCTGACCATCATAAGTGTTTTTCCTGCATCTATTCAACCAACCATTCAGGCATCCAACTGTTCACCCGTTCATCCTCTGGTTCTTCCAAGTTCCAGATTCAGCATGTAGAAATAGCTGCCATAAATTCATAGTGATGGCAACGCAAGAGAAATCCTGACATGAGTCATGAAAAGTTTTAAATGTTTACAGAAAAATTGACGCTAGTCTCAACATAATTTTTCACAGTGAAAGCAGAAAGTCAGTGTTAGCTTATGGTTGCTGTTGGCAGATCCTCAACTGGAGCCTCTGTGATCCATACAGGTGATCCCTCAGTTCTCCATCCTGCCAGACTCCAGCCAGTCTAATGTTGTGGTGGAGCCCAGCGGCTTCCTGGAGATCACCAACTACACCAGCCAGCAGCTGGAGGAGGACAGCCCCATGGAGCAGGAGGTGGACAGCAGCAATGACGAGGCCGCGGCTGCCAGCCCCGCAGAGCAGCCGTAGACGCTCTGAGGCAGGGACTCTGGCACTTCTTCACTTTCAACCAGCAGACTGATGATCCGTTTCCGGCTCAGACCCAGCAGACCGTTTCGTTTTTTCTTGTAAAATATTAGTTTGTTAGTCTTCTCTCTCCACAGCTAATGGCCCATGTGGTTTTTATTGCTGAACATGTGAGCGAGGTGAAAGGATTAGCTTTAGGTCAGAACAGCTGGGAAACGTTCCAGCGTGTCAACTTACCCGCAGGACTTTGAGACCTTTCCACATTTATAACCTGGAGCTTTTCAGAATATTTGGGTCCACTTTGCATCATTTCAGAAACACATACTGTATTTGTGTTGACAGCAGTCCATAGCGACTCCTTTCTCATCAGATAAACTGTATTTTTATCCTGACTAAATTTGTAACCATAAACTTTCCGACATGTTTGGGACTCAAGGATTCAGAAAAGGGAACAAAGCTGGAGCTGATTTAATTCAGAGACTCAAAGCGGATCCAGAAAGAGGCCTGGAGGACAGGTTCTGTCCAACAGATGTTTTACTCAAACAAGACGAAACAAGCGATGTACCATTGTTTTGTTGTTAAGGTGAAGGGGGAAAAAGCTGCAGTGAGAAGGTTTGTCTTGGTATAGTGTGTTTCAGCTGCATTTCTTTTCTACTTTTTCAAAATAGAGGACTAGCCTTGAGAAATCATTTAATCTGCACAATAAATCAGCTGAATAAAGCCTTAGTTTGTCTTAAATGACCCATTTCTTTTCACATAAAAAAGGCAAAAGCAGAAAGTTTTACCCAGAGGTCGACTCTCACAAGTTTTTCTATTGCCAGTACTTAAAGCTCCTTGAGGACGTTCAAGGATATTTTGTTAAGCCTATAATTTTTCATTTTGGCTTTCTAAATTTTGAAACCTCTGCAGCAGTAAATTACTCTCTTTTATCATTTTATTAATCTGGCGGTGAAAACTTTAAAAGTAAATGTATGAGGCCCCCCTTGTCCCTGCAAGATATCCTGTCACACTCTTAAAAGTTGAGCACTCAGAAGAGAATGATTTTCTTTTGCACAGTATATTTGTGTATGTATTTTTCTTGTTCCAACCATTTTTTGCAGAACAGTTCTGCAACATTTACAATCCACAGAAACAATTGTGCCTTCAGTCCAGCTATATAAAAATTGTTTAAAGCTAGTCTTTAAAAAAATAACTTATGCTTTTTAACATCCACTATAGAAAATTTTATATTAACCTCAATTTTTACTAAGGTGAGGTTTAAAAATAAAGACAAACATTTTACACAGAAGTTTTTTTTCTGTACAGTATGTTATTTGAGGAAAATGAACAGTTTCCAGCTGTATGACAAGAAAAAAATAGTTCTAAAAAATATGACACTTTCACTGACATTCTGTTGTGGAAATTCAATACATGTTCTATGGAAAAAGTACAAAATCTTCATTTATTATTACATCTCTATTTGGGAACATTTGCTGGTTCATTATCAGTTTTAACCAGATATTAAGAGCCACAGGTTACAGGTCGCTAGGTTAGCCTGCCTTTAGTTTTATATCTGCATTTCACAAGTCGGCAAGGAAAACAATCAGACCTCTAAAAATTTGTCATAAAAGCTCGGTCAGCACAGCTCAGTTTACTTATTTGGGAAAGTTTAGTCATTTAAAAATATTCCCCTTCTTGAAAGTACAAGCAGCGGTAATGACGTCCACAGTCAACATCACCTCCATCGCACTAGTCAAAAAAAAAATCCCAAGTTTTTCTACCATCAGCTTGTCTGTTAAAGTGCAGCAGACAGAGCATGCGCAAGAGACAACCAGTGTTAAGCGGAGCCACAGTGAGCTACATTATACATAAGTTGTACGCTGTATGATTTCGTTGCCTCAGAAGCAATTATAACTCTACACAAGACTAAAGCCATACAACGCCAGTGTTTCTCCCGAAATAAAAATGCAGTTATTAACGTCAATCCTCATTAACACGAATGTTTTTAATGGCCATTGCTAGCTAAACTAAAGCTAAGAAAAGTTTCGCCACGACTGAAAGTTTTGCGATTTTTCCCTTTAAAACATATTTAATAAAGTAAATATATACTGCTATAAAAAAAAATAAGAAAGCTCACCGTTTTCACTTGTAGTATCGTCTTCTTTCAAAAGTTAGCACACAAACCAGCAACCATTTCCCCCGGCCTCCTCGAGTTCAGTTAAAACATGACGCCGGCTCCGCCCCCAGGGTGACGTAGAGCAATCATGGACCTTACCACAAGGGCCGCTTTTCATTGGCTGATGCCCATTCTACGTGGTCACGTGCGTGGCCGTCTCACAAACACACGCTTCCTGTTAGCTAAGTACAGCAAAATGGCAGAACTGATACAACTTCTACACCTTGAAGCCTGTCTGCTACACAGTCTTACGTTAGCTAAACAGATCAATATGCAATGTGTCTGTATCTGACATACACTAAAGATTTTATTTTAGCAGAAAAGGCTTTGGACTAAACTGTTACTCTTGTTAGCCACGTTAGCACCAAGTACAGCTAGTCAATCAACCATCGCTGTGTTCAGGGAAACGCTGATTAATAATCGAGAAATAAATATCAAGCCTGGAAACTTGATATCGTAACGGACTGAATGTTATGTTTTTAACTTAATCTTTGCTCGTCTTGCGGGGCGCAGGCGGTTGCCACGGTAACAGGTGAGCTTAAACTACAAAGAGAGAGAGAGAGTAAAAAGGTAGGAGTGGTTTTGAGTTGATCACCTGTTCGGGTTATTTTACCTTTGTTTACCTTTGCTGTGGCTCATTACAGCCGCTGTAGTTTCTAAACGTTGGACTAATGACCTCGTTCGTTTGTGAGTTTACGTCATTCACAACAAACATCAAATAGAACAAATATATTTCATAAAGTTTTAACAAACAAATGGCTTCTACCGCGATAATTATGTGAAATTAAATGAATTATATCCCAACTTCAGAAGATTTGCCTTTACCTTTACAGAGCTCTTTGGTTCCTCCTATCAGCCTGTAGCTTCTCATATTGACGTCATCAAGCCAAATTTCAGATCTACCATAACTGACTGACACCTGCTGGCCTCAGGTTTGCAACCAGCTTGTGACTGAGAAACCAGTAACCTCCTCCCAGATGATGATATGAACTTGTTAGTTCCTCTGTCCATTGTAGTAGCTGATATATTGTGAAAATCCATTAGAAATGATGCACTAATCCAGTCATGTTTACATAGAAACAACGCGCCGCGAGGCTTTGTTTGTGAGACTTGCTGTCACGTGGGTCGGTTGTGGGGGGAGCTTGGTAAGGTCCATTCCAGGGCAACTTGGAATTCCTAGAAAACACGCTGCAGTCAGAGAGATTTTGAGGAAAATAATAGATGATCATTGTCCCAGTTTGTCAGTGGGTAATATGCATTCCTGACAGCCGTTACCCAGAACGTGTAGAGGGCGGAATACAATTTCTTACATTTCCAAAGCCAAAAAGGAATCTGGAATAACGCAAGAAATGGATCCTGGACTGCAGCCCACCTCACCTCCAGTTGAATGAAACTGATGGACGGAAACTACCAAGTTAGTCAGCACCACGAAGGTAACTGGCAGTAACCATCCCAATTTTTCTAACGACTCTTACTGATAGCTCAGTGCTAATGAATCACGGCTGACAGCTAAGCGTCAAATAAGCACAACCCAGTTAAATTAAAACAACAATGCTAAACATCTAATCATTTCCAGATCAATAAGTGAAGGTAGTTATGCTGGATTTTATGCGTGTAGATTCCAACGGTAGCTCTATGGCAGCATGAGAACAGACTGTGCTAACTGCTATATTGGCATTTAAACACCGTTTCATACTATTGTTTATTTCTAAGCATTTTCCTGAAGGCAGATTTTCACAAGCCGGTATTATTTAAGTCATTACTCACCCATATTTTACATGCAAAATGCGTCCCACAGCGTTCACACTCACATCCAACCAGACTTTGTGTCCCTCATTTTTCCTCTTGGGCTTTATCGTTGATTTCTCCATTACTTCCCTCTAATAACCTTATAGACCTGACGTAGGACTAGTTAGAGAATTTTCTTGCCTGCCGTCTTTGCCTCAATGTTGGTTTATAAGACAAAAATGACTCAAAAAAAGTCTTGGGTAACACATTGAGGTCCATTAGTCTGCCATAGTAACATTTGGCCTGTCGGAGGACAGCTCTACTTCTGCAAGGGGGCGTTATGTCAATTGCCAATATTTTAGAAAATTGCCAATAATTGTCCAATTAATAAGACCTATGTATTGTGATACATAGGTCTACATCTAAATTTACAGCATGATAATAACAGCTCTGCAGAGATTTAATTTTTCAGGACAAAATTTAACTTCTACCTATATTTTGTCTAAATTCTGTTACGCAAGTTATGTTTCAGTGACTTTTTTGATCAAGGGCATTTTAAGTTGCTTTTTATTATGAATTTGGGGCTCAAAGCCGGGGCTGCACGATATCAAGGAACTACCTTGTTGTCTTAGCATTGCTGAAAATTGTGACAATGACTTCAATTATGATTAACCAACCTTTTCCTGACTTGCGTGGCTTTCACTTTCATGAAAAAACAACACAAGTTGAGGTGGCTCCAGGTTTCATCTTTCCAACACCTTACCTGCAGCTCTCACTCATCTTCCTGGGAGTTTTTCAGTAATTCACACCTTGGGACATCTGATCAGACCGACTCACATGGCATCATTAGGGAGTTTTTTTTTAAAAAATGTCAAGCAACAATAAGCCAAACATTGGGCTGAATAGAGGCAACAGCCAGTATCTCATGTATCCCAGATGCCCCATGAGTCGTCTCCAGTGACCCTATTGTGATATTGTTCTTACTACAAATACTCTTACTTCTGGAGTTCAACTGGAGAAGCTTGTTGATGAGAGCTGAAATGTCTTCAAGAAACAATAAAATCAATTCAAGTCCAGATGCCTGCCAAGTTGGCAGAAAGTTAGTTCTGTGCTGAAAAAGGTAATAATTTCACTGATTCTCAGCAAATTTAACTCACAAAGGAAGTAGAGCATCTTTTATTTAAAGTGTATGAAAAAAAGTCAGAATTTAAAACTGCTGTACTATTTTTAATCAAAAGGGAAGGTTAAGCAAGTTATATCAAACATCTAAATATCTGACCAAATAAGACAAAAAATGTCTCCATCTTAAGAAAGAAACACACTTGACGTATCTGTATGTCTTTTTTCTTTTGTCCGGCTTAAATGTTCAGATCAAAAACAATGTTAATACAAGACAACAATGACCTATGTAAGTGCAAAATGCATTTTAACCCTTTTAAAAATGACTCAGACTTGATTGAACAGGTAAAGGGACATGAATCATGTGGGGGAAGTTTCATTTTAATTCCCCTTTCACTTCATTTCCCTTTGGGATTAATAAGGTTTTTTGAATTTGAATTTAAATTCGTTGTTTATTTTTTCATTGATTTCCCTGAAGGTCTGAAAGTGATGGCTTCTGGCTTAAATATCCAAAATTAAAAAAACTTCTGACACCGAGTCCTGAGATAACAGATTCAAAAGTTAAACTTTCAGACTCTTAAAAATATAACGTATCGTCTGGAATGGATAAAAACTGGTCCTTAGTTTGCCTTTCGCAGGACATGAAAACTAATTTGAAATGCAGAGTAGTTTTTGTCCAACTGTTTGCCACCTCTTTTTCATTCCAACAGGTTTTACTGACTGCAGTTAGGGATCATATATTTACTTAAACTTGTCCTGAAATCAGCTTCAGCAGCCAAAAATATATTTAAAAAGTCCTGAACGCTCTCCTGCTGAGACTCATAAAAACATATTTACTGCCGTGGAGAGAGCGGGGTTCATAATGGTTGGAGACTGTGGGCTTGCTGTCAGAGGTTTGTTGTCTCAGCTTTCTTGTAAAAACCTCACTGCACACTCCACGCCGGCGTTTTTCCTCCTCAAGCTGAAAGTGATCCAGCCTGCAGAGGCTGATGGGTCGACCTCAACCTGCACACATGTGGCTTTATTTAGGCGCGTGCTGACTTATCGGCCTGCAGGCCTGAACCCCTGCTTGGAAAACGATGACTGAGTCTGACAGGACATCGCAGTTTACTCTCACTGCTGCTGACTCATCCGAACATGAAAAAAAAACTACGCAAGATTGGTAAACATTTGCAGCTGGAAGCGTCACGAAAGTTGCGTCAACGATGTATCAACACCGGAAAGCTGGATACAAATGCATGCGACGCATTTAATTTCCTGTTTTTTTTTTTTTTTGTAAAAACAATTTCATTTTCAGCTTTATTCTGTGTTAGTCCAACATGAAATTCCAATGAAATGTATTTACGTTTGTGTTTATGTCGTGACAAAATGTGAACGTGACAACGTTCTCTCAATTTATGTGAAATAAATAAAAAGTTTTATTGTTGAAATTGAACTGAAATACCCAATCAAATACATTACAATTCAAATTCAAACATACTTTATTGATCCCAAGTGGAAGTTAAATAATATAAAATGTTCATTGCCTGAGTAAAATAGTCATTTATAAAGGTGGGGGAAAAAAGAAATCTTCCACCTACAGTAATGCTGCTTTACTGATTCTGATGCCACTGAATGATTAAATTAACTAAAATCACAAAATCTGGAGGTAGTTTAAAAGTAAAATTTAATTTAAAAAATAAAACACATCCTTTAAGGTTCTTAAGATTTGCACCAACAGATGTGTGTGAAATGTAAAACTAATGCAGTTACTCATGCTGCAGTGTTGTGCTAAACAATTATTTAGATAAATAAAGAAACTATTATATGTCTGCGTTCCCAAAGAAACAAAACAGCTAATAGGAGAACGACGTTAGGGCTGCATTGTGTGTTGACTTGTATGGTGAGTTTCTGAACATGCGAGTGTGAATAAAGCAACAGCGTGTTGGTGAATCATACGATACATTAATAAATTACAAATAAGTTCAGGCTTGACGAGTAGATTAAAATGTCTCGCGGGTAAAACGCAGCTGGAGACAGTTTGGCGTTTGGTGGTCTGTTACTCTGCAGGATCACAGAACCGAGTAGGAGTTTCCGCCAGCAGGTCTGCCATTTATCACGGGGTCTAGAGCAGCATTCCTCCAGCTTTAGTTGACTTGATTTACTGTCTTTTTGTCTGAGTACAGGATTAGCTGCTCGCTCCTCCTCAGATAGCCAGAGGTGGGCTTAGTCATATTGGGGCCCAAGGGTTAATACAGACAGGGGTCCCTTAATTTTCCTTGCTTGTCATAGCTTTTGTACTCATACCTTTGTTCTTCAACAATGAAATCTGACTGTTGTATCACTTGACCAGTGAATACAACTGCTTTTAGATGCGCTTCCTGTTGGGCAGGTTTTAATGGAGCCACGCCACGGTCTTCTAATTGTTTTTCAGCCAGATCTGAATGAACTTCATAAGTCAGAATTAACGTTAAAAATACTTCTTTCATGATCTAATTAAACATATCATTTGAAAAGGAAACAAAACAGTTTGTTATTGTAATATATTTGGCTAAACTGGCTAGGCATTGAGGCTACGTTCATATAGCAATTCTTGATGCTCAATTCCAGTTTTTTGCTGAAATCCAGTTCTTTTCTGCGTGGTCATTCATGCTACTAATTAAATGCTGCTTCTATCAGACTCCTGTGAACAGTTGCGTCTCCAAAGCGACCTGTATGCGCAGAAGAATAACAACGTAGACATCATACAGAAGGGCTCAGTTTACGGAAATAATAATGGACGCCGACGTCTGTGGATCAATTTTAACGTTTTCAACAATGGGAGTCGACAACAAGCTCACAAGACGAAGGAAGCTAAAGAAAAAAGCACAGCTAATACCCGTGGCCTTCGGTGGAGCATCTATTGAAACTTCTGTAGAGAAGTCTGTTTGGATGTGTAGTCGGAACCAGATCGTGATGTGTTTTCATAATTAGAATTTTCAGTCATTATTTACGTCTGGGTTTTCTACGTTTGCTTCTTCTGCTGCAGAGTTATGATGCTAGTCACACGTCAGTGACATAAAATTTGGATAAAATGCGACGTGACCATGCAGACTCCAGATGCTTTGAAAACAATCGGGCACGATTTATTTCCTCAAATGGAAGTGGCTCGAATTGGACTTTTTTGTGGTGGAAGGTTTGGAAAAAGACAGATTTGGGCTGCATTCACCTGCTGCGTGAACGTAGCCAGATTGACTCCATCTCTGGTGACCTAATCAGGAATGTGTTTTGCCTCACGACCATTTAGTGGCTCGTGGACCAACAGCAGAGTTTTAAAATATAATCTTTGAAAAACAGGAAGTCAGAGCAGTGCAGAACTGACTGATATGATCCATTTTCCTGGTGTTGTTCATTCAGACCAGTGAAGACTCTGTTGAAGTAATCAGTTCAATAAAATAAAATAAAAAAACACGTAAATGAGCTTCTCAAAACAAAAAGACTGAACAGTAAGAACAATTTTACAACATAAGAAAAATGATAAAACATAAAAAATATATATGCAATGTTGTTTAAAGCAAAATCAATGTGTTGAATTTTAAACAAGAGAACAAACTTGTTTTGAGATAACTAGATGATTAAAATATCACAATGACCAGTTTTAGTGTTTTAAATGTCACTTTGGTACAATCAGTGAGAAATGTTCCTTGATGTGACATCTTCTGCTCCTCTGTCCTGGTTTCCAGGTCAAATTCACTAACAATATTTACCCATTATCTTGGGAAAACAAGTTTTATTAAGATGAGATAAATAGTTCCTCATCTCCAAGTGACGTCAGTAGTAGTTTTCTATGCATTACTGCTCTTGGTTTCTGCAGCAGACAAAAAGAAATCCAACAGTTTCAAGACTACTGCTCGGTTTTTAAACTACGACTTTAGTTTATTAGTAGCAGTTTACTTAATAGCAAAATTTATGTACAGAATTCTCATAGTTTCTCTATTACATAAACAACCAAAATCCAATGTACAGTAGTAAAAAAATGTTTTCAGCTCAGATTAGCTTTGGATCAATTCTTTATGCAAAATTCACTTTGTGCACACATTTTGTGCTCCCATTCGTTCTTCTACTGTTTCTAAAAACAGTCCAAGTGCTAAAAAAAACACATCCTGCTGTTCTCTGGCAATAAGTTGATGTTTTTTGGTATCTGGAAAACAAGAGATTTTTAAAGCACCCACCTCATTATTAGAAGACAAACGCATTTGTTCAGCTGGTTTTGCAGCTGTATGTGCTGTACAATGGCTGCTGGAAAAGACAGGTGTTTTGTTGCTGACTTACCACCCAGAAACCACTTGCTGCATTCTTGTTGGTTGTGCAGGAGGCTCCACTTCTGCTTTTCAAAGATGTATGGTTGTACATCTCTGCAGTCATTTTCACATGTATAAGGTGAAGACGTTGATTTGGGGGTCATGGCCAGCAGCAGCTTATTTGCATAAATGTGACAGAGGCCTAAAACATTACCCAAAACTTAGTGGGTGAAATCTCATTAGCAGAATTACTTTGTGCAAAAAAAATGTAATGAACATGTTTTTTTATAGCCCATGGACCTATACTAAGTTTTTTAAAAGGAAGCGTACTGGGTCCCCTTTAAACAATTTCCCGGCTCATGTTTCTCTACTACATGTTTCTCTAATCCTGGTTTCTTATACTTTAGCGTCTCTCTGTGCATCTGACTAAATTGCAGATGTTCTGCTGGTTTGACTTAAGAGATCTTCAGGGCAGATCTGTTAGACAAAAGCGAATTATCCACACACTTCTCCAGGTGAAAATAAGAAACATCAGTTAACATCAAAATTACCTTAGAAGGAAAATATTCATTTTCCAGCCCAAGTGTTGCAATAACTTTCTTACTTGCCTTTTTCGGCAATAATAAAAAGAAAAGAAAAAAAAAAACTCATTTGTTTTGCGTGTGGACAATAAAATGAGAAATCTGGGCTGCATTGTGTTCATCTCAGGAGCTATAATCAGCGTCCAGCTCATTTAAAATGCCGAAACACAACGTTCTTGGCAAAAGCTCAAAGTAGAGTTGAGAAAATCTGTTTTTCAGTTTGTTGCAGAAGCACAAGGCGGCAGATTCATGATTTATTTATGTCTGCTGCCCTCTATGATGTTTCTCCACAGCTTCGGATGCAGGAGCAACGTGTGACTCAATGCAGAATCCATAAGAGACAAACAGATTAATGTTCCTGCAGGAAGTCAGGCTGACCTCTGACCTTTCCCATGATCTTTGCTGATAAATGGGGACAGTAAGTGCTCTGTGGGAGTGCTGGGGTTACTGAAGATGAGAAATAAGATGTGATCTGCATCCAGTTTCACTAACGCTCAGATGATGGTTTTCTGACATGAAACAGAACCAAAAAAAATGTTCTGGATTGCATGTTATATTTACATGAACATGTTCTGGTATGACTTGAATGCAGCAAGCATTGGTTTTAGCAGCAAACGGCACGATGATAACGTAAATATATTAAAGCTGCAGCTACTTCAGGGCAAAGTTACAGAGATAACAGGTTAGTGATTGTCAAAATGAGACTGTTTATCCTCCACATCTGTAGATTCGTGCTCCATTACGATCAAACCAGAGCCTGGATTTAACTCCATCATGAGGTCAAGCTTGTAGTTTTAACTAAAACAATTTTTCAATAGACATAATCTTTTCCATCTGAGGGAAAAATAGCTTTACTTGTCACAAATACTGGATTCAACAGATACACTTTTTCAGTTTAGAATTGACTGACCGTATCAATAACAATAAGTAGATTTTAGGGCCTGTGGTACCAATTCAAAGGTAAATTAATTTGAACAATTAATTTATGTAAGCATTGAATAACAATGGCAGTTATAATGTGTTGACATTATAAACTCATCCATGATTTATCTTTAGTCGCATTGATTACTGCAGCAGTATCTGCCTAAAAAAACAAAGGGACATTGTTTCAAATAACAACTTGATGTAACTTATTTTATTTATTGGATCCAAATTATTCTTATCCGGATATTTAGAAAAGAAGCATAATTTTTAGCCTTGAAATTAGTAAATATACATATCATTCATGCAATTGACAAACTAAAATATATTTTGTCCAGATAATCAGTAAATGTAAATTCATTCCACCCTACATTTGGTATTTAAATTATTTTTTTTATACTTAGTAAATACTTACTAGTTTTTGCTAAAAAAAAAAAAAAAAAAAAAGAAGAAAAAAAGAATCAATAGATGGATTTAATCAACATTTGTAATATTATTAGTAAATCCAACATATTTTAACCAGTGATTTCATCATTGTCTATTTAATGGTTTTATTTCAATTTACTTAATTAAATTAGTAGTTTTTTACTTGAAGTCTAAAATCTACTCAATAATATTAATTGTCACTTTGTTGTAACATTTTTTTAAGTAAAAAACGGTCAAACGTTTTCAGTCTATTTGTTCGACAACAGAACAAGACCGACAGACTTTCATCTTGTAGCAGAAAATTATTTGTTTTAGGTTCATTTAAAACATTGGACTATCTGAGAAAGATGCATTTTTATTTCTTTAAAAGGAAATTGAAGTGTTTTTTCCCCCCCAGATGCTCAGAGTCATTTCTCACTTTCTACTCCCGACGATCGGCCAGCGCCTGAGTCAGCAGCGTCTCCTTTGATCCCGTTTCCTCTTACAGCACAGTTCTTCTGATCTCAGCAGGTCCAAACCAGAAGTCCAGGTTTAATCATGACTCACTGCCCACTCACAGGGGAGAGGAAAAGTCACTGAGGTCTGTTTCCAATTTGGGAAGCACAAATATTTTCCATTCGCTTCCTCTGATTCTATCGTTGCTCATCTAGTAAACAACTAATTTGAAAAAAAAAAGAAAAAGGTGGTGGGATTTTACGCAAACAGGAAGACGTCCTTTGAAAGAAAGGAGACGATGCCTTTGAGTGGAGCAGGACAGCTGCGAAAGCTGGTAAAACACCACCTGAACTTTGTTTTCGTTTCTCCAATCTGGTGCGCATGCTGCAGTTTTGGTTCGGGACAAACATGGTTGTAATTCAGAGAAGCTTGTGAACCGAGTTATCCCAGAGGACGCAGTGCTGGAAAAATACCCAGATTCTGCAGAGCAGAAGTCTAGTTTGTTCCACCAGTAGCTCGTTTATTGGGAACAAAGTCCAAAAGGAAAGAATTTTCTGTTTGTTTCTACAGTTTGTTTGGATATATTTAGTCTCCTTTGACGCATTAAGACGATTATTTATGCAATTTAGGAGTCTGCTTGTTGTTGCCAGAGATGGGAAAGGAAGGGAATAAGGAAAATAAGGAAGGAAGAATGGTGGGACAAAACATTAAAGGGAAAGAGGGAGAGAAAGAAGGATGAACACCTTAGAAATCTGCTTCTAAACCTGCAGACAGAGAGAAAAAAAGAACAGAGAAAACACAGCGGCAAACTACATGCGTACATGACAACAAAAATGTCACTAATTAATAAAGGAGAAGTGCAGCCCAATATAGTTTCAAATCAGTGCATGGAGGTGCCGTATGTTTCTCCAGCTGTGAACAGAAACAAAGTGAAGTTATTCTCTTTGGACCCAAACAGGAGCAATCTGCAGTCAGCACACAGCTCCAGTTATTACAACTGGAAACCAGAAATCAGGATGAAATCTGGGTGTGGTGATGAACTCTGACCTGAACCTTCAGAGCCACATAAAGACAGTTACAAAGTCGGCCTTCTATCGCCTGAAGAACATTTCCAGGACTATTGTCCCAGCAAGAGCTAGAGAAACTCATCCATGATTTATTTTCAGTGACATTGATTACTGCAGCAGTATCTGTCTAAAAAACAAAAACAAATATAAAAGATCAGACAGCTGCAGCTGATCCAGAACGCTCACATGGGTGTTGATAGTCTGGTAGATTCGGTTGGATTTGGGACCAAAATTTGCAACATTTGTTACATTTTCAGCTGCTCTGTCATTACACTTTGACAAAATATAATGTTTATTGATGTTTTATCATTGGTTTCTGTGTTGTGTTTTTATCGCGTAAATCACTTTGAAATATGCTACACAAATAAATTTGAACAGTAGCCTAGCCCACCAGCACAAGAGCTCTGAGGAAACCACCCAATATTTTCATCCCTAACTATATTTTTCAGCGTTCTTTCCGGTTTATTTTAAGCTGTCATCGACTTACCCCCATAGAAATACCTACTATGTCCACCTGACAGAGGTAAATCAAGCTCTGACTGTGTTATGGCATGGGAGAGCCTATTTTTGTTAGTTTGTTTTTTGAGGTTTTGGTATAAAAACCTTGTGGGGATGAGATGAAAACTGCATAAGTGACTGAAAGCCACACAGCAGGACAAACTCAACGAACCAGCAAACCTCTGAGGTTTCTGCTCCCAACACGCGGTGAACCCATGTCTTGTAGCTCATCGCTTAGAAATTATTTTGTGGTTGCCCAATAGTGAATTAAAAAAAAAAAAAAAAAAAAAAAAGGGAGTAGCACTGCTGTGTGAAATTGAATGAACACAACAAAATTCCCTGTGTTTGTTAATTGAGTTTGCTAAGAGGGATCATTATTACTCATGTAAACACAGTCTAGACAGGTCCAGATTCCAGATAAAACAGATCCAGATCACGGCTGGTATTTCCCAAAGCTCCATGGAGAAAGAAGAAAGACATACAGCCAGACAGTGTTTTTGTTTCGTAGCTAAAGATTCTATTTTAAATGCCGTTATTTAATCATCAAACATTCTGGCTGCATCACCGCATCCGGAAACTAAGACGTAAACCAAACATGTCTCTCTGTTCGCATGAAAGCCGGTTTTCTAACGAAGCGCTTCGCCCTGACGGTGATTAAGAGTCGTTTTCCCTTCGCTGATGTGAAACAGGATGGCTGCTGGATGATTTCCTGCACCACCCTGGACTGTAAATTAGGTCCAGTAAGTGTCTCCGGGGAGGCGAAGTGGGTGGAGGGTCTGACTCACTGATGGCGAAAGCTTTTTGTTTGACTGTCCAGATAATCAACTGTCCATGAGCTCTGTTGTTGCTCATGGACAACACAGCTTTTTCATTTCTTACAGGTGAAACGCAGCAGAAAACGGAGAGAAAAAGGCCATCAGGGCAGAAATGTTACACTAAAAAGAGTTCAATAGGTTTAGCATTAAAACGTTACGTTTGATTTTCTAAAAAAAAAAAGGTTATCTGTCCCATTTTGGGTTAAAGGTTTTGCATTGTTTCCAGACATTAACCGTCTGATACGGTTAATTGAAATAATCGTCAACTAACTTAGTTAACTGGAGTATAAAGATTCAAAACCAGGTAATTTGCTGAAAGAACAACATAATCAGAGCAGTTAGAAGCCAAAACGGAAGATTTTGGCTGAAGATTTGGCTTATTTTGTAGATGCAACATTTTGCTACTGAGAAAAAAAGCACTTCTTTGTGAGTATGTTTTCTAAACAGAACTCCTCAAGTGGCATTTTTAGCTTCACCTGGTTCAAATTCTGGAAAAAACCCATCTCCTATCAAACAACTTTTGCAATCCAATTATTACTCAATCAGTTAAAAAAATAATCAGAAAGGGTTGAACTTTTCACAAGATGATGTTAGAAATATTTGTTTAGCTGAAGATGCATCCTTTAATTTCCTATTATTGCATTTTAGACATCTGGTTGATTTTCTTATTTAATAAGGAATTATTTATTTACATATTTTAATGTGTTTCTAATATTGTATAAGAAAGGCTTAAGTGTTCAAATACAAACTATGCAGAATGTGCTAATTTCTTCTTAGAATAATTGATTGGTAAAATCATCAATAACTGCTAAAATAATCATTAATTACTAGCATGATAAACTCCAAATGTATTTAAACGAAACAGGTTCTGGTGAAAAGGTAGATCTGAAAGTTCTGAAGAAAAAAACCCAGTAATTGTAGGTCTGAATTATGAAGACAAATTTGTAATTTGCAGACCTTTCCAGTGAAGGGGAAGTTATACCGACATAATTAGCATGAACCATGTTCCTCATAAGCCTGTAATGTATTCAAACACATAATGTCACTGTTATCTAGGGAAATCACCTTCTGCAAACTGGTACAGAGCAACATCACTGTGGTAAGTTTACAATTTTCCCATTTAAAACAAGCCACTCAAATGCAGCACCGCAAAGTGAAACCGACAGCTAAAAAAAGTACCTCTGTTTTGAATGTGTTGTATTAAAATCAGCAGGTAATATGTTACTGAATTCCCAGACAAAGTATCGACAGCTTCCTGCAAAAGCATTTGAGGTAGGTTCAGAAATATATAATAATAATAATAATAATAATAACATATTCATACCTTTGTACCAGTATCAGTATGCTGTTGTAGATCAGGGTGTCAAACTCTTGATGTCGAGGGCTTTTGCCCGGCAACAAAACCATCCCTCAGGCGAGTCCAACACACTTGAAATGAATGACTGAATTACTTCCTCGTTCAGGTGTGATGATGCAGAGACGCATCTATTTTGAAGACCCATTCATATCCCAGCTTCAAATTTGTGGCTGAGGTTTTCAAATGTCGCTTCAATATTCCTACATAATGTTCTTTCCTCATGATGCCGTCTGTGAAGTGCACCAGTCTCTCCAGCAGCAAAACAACCCCAGGACACGAAGCATCCATTTCATGGAATGGAATTTTACATATTGTAAAATATGACTCACTGCCATTTTAACATATTTCCCAGTTAAAATGGCTCAAGCATACCCATTTCTCCCCCACATGTAACTACGGTCATTATATCTAATCCCTTAATTTCTAGTTTTATCAGAACAACCAAAACGTCTGCAAAGCATTTGCCGTATCTATAGTTTATTCTTTTTATATCTAAAAAAAAAAAGTTTTTTCTAAATAATCATCTTCAGAGAATGATGGTCAAGTAGTTTGCCAAAATGATATAAAATGGAGCCAGCATGTAGATAATAAAATCGATCATTTTGTTTAAGCTGCATGTGTTGAAACATTTTTTTTACTGTGGGTCTGTGTTGCCAGGTTGGTCACACGTTTGTTCTCATCTTGGTCTGGCCTCTACTTCAGAAATGTCCACCTTCAAAAACCGTCACTGTATTTTATCAAGTATAAAGAATGGTTGAGATTGTGGATGTACTTCCTAGTGATGGTGGGCACTGCTAACTAAAAATTTAGCTGCGTTATCACTGGAGAACTTCTGCTATAGCTAAAATGCTATACAAATGTGACATTTAATGCAAGCTAATGCTAAGCTGCTAAAGTAAATGATGTTTGATACCCACCGTGTGTCAAAGACACACCATGTGTTTACAGCGTAACACTCAACAAGGTCAAAATTATACACCTACCTTCCCGTTTTACGCTTCAGGAAGTGATTCTTCGGAACAAAACTTTCACTCATAGTTTCCGTTTTATAGCAGTTTTGCTAACTCTGTTGCTGATATTCTCCTAACTGACCATGGCAGCGCTTCGACCAGAAAGCACGCAGGACATCAGTAGGTTTTAAGCTATTTACAATAGGACTACCGCTATGCATTCTGGGTGCAGAATAAATGTCACCTATAGTTTAACATGCATCCATGTTATTGGTTAAAAAAGAATACAAAAACATACTTTTACATTTTTATTAACATGAAGAGCACCAGGTATGTGGCATCAACACAAACGACATGCTGTAGAAAATCTTAATTCACACAGTTAATAAAATAAATTACTTTTCACTCATAGATGGAATATAAACCATAGTTTTAGTGTTTACAGTCACAAAAGAGAAAACCAAACAAATACAAGATTAAAGTGCAAACTACACTGAGGGTATATTGCCATTTTAGATAAACACCTTCATGTAACCCTTCTGTCAAACTAAAGAGCATTTTGTTTTGTGTAGAAGTGTTTTCTTCATTTTTAGCTGAAAAAACAAACCATTTTTCTTCACTGAAATCAACCTCAGTACAGAGTTTTAGCTCTCAAAGGATCAACTCAGATACTTTGTTTAAACTCTGAAACTCGCTAGATGAAAATATATATACCAGTCAATTATCTGTATGTCTGTATTTAAAGAAGACCCAAGATCAACTTAGATCTGCAAAAAGACTAGAACCGAGACTCAAACTTAGAGGCATTACTGGTTATATCCCTAAAGGTGGCGTGTTTACATGTGTGAATCTTTTTGTGAATCCGGCTGTAGGGAAATAAATTGCAGTAAACTTGGAATAATAGAGTCAACCATATGTTTGTGTCACCGTTTAAATAGTTTACCACCTCTAACAATATTTATTAGAAAATCAAAGGACTTGACATTGTAAAATATAGGATTGTAAAATATAGGACTCTAAGAAAAAAAGAAAAGTGTTGGCGTTGAGAAAAATATCACCTTAGAATAAACTTCAGGAACATTGTAAAACCAGGATTATAAAACTAGAAACATTATTCAATTTTACAAATGCATTAACTCACCTACAGCTTCAAAACTATGAAGAACCAACCACATCACTGAAATTGCTTCACTTCTTCTATTAAACATCCTACAATCCTGCGCTGCATCCCTATCACCATCACATGACCAAATAAATACCACATGGCCGACCACCTGCTCTAAAAACACAAACAGCAACAAACTAGAAAATCTTGGCCCAGTATACTTAAAAAACGTGTTTTATAATAACTAACATCTGTATGTTAGTAACTTATGTGTGTATCTGTAACATATGCACGTCTGCATCATTTGTCCAATGAAGAGTTTAAAACATAGCTTTCTGAAATGTTCCGTCCAACCAAAATCAATCCCGAAGTAATCCTTGGCGATTGATTTTGGACAGAGTGATGATCTCCAATTTAAATAGTGTGATTTTACGACATTAACACAAGAATTCAAAACAAAGATGTGTAACGTTGTTCAGCTGATTTCATTTGCAACAGGTATAATAATGTTATCTATTGCTAATATTCTTTTTTTTTTTTATTTTGCTACTTAGACTTAAGCAGAAAGTTTGAATAATGTGGAAAACTTTGTTTTCAAATAAACCTCCCCCCCTTTTTTTATAAGATTATTGTCCCTTTTAGTTTTTCTACTCTTTAAAGCATAACGAAGTATAACAAGCCGATGTTAGTTGGTCAATTAAACAGACTACCTGCTTGGCTAGCCACCCTGCTGATAACATGCTAACTGTAGCTGAACAAGCTAATTTATTTTATTTTACAGTTAATTTGGAAGGGACCAACACAAGAAATACAGATCAAAACAATCTGATGTCTGAATCACAGTGTTTATAGCCATGGCTAATTAGCAACAGCCGTCCCCTGAAGGACCTTTAACAGCTTAACTTAGCTTAGTGGGATTCTTTGACTCCCACACCATGACTCACACGGTTTTACACAACTGGGAAAATTTCAACACTACCAAATATGTAGTAGTCACCTGTTGCACAGCATCATGTGGGGGAGGGGTAACACCTCTGGTGACTCATTGAAATGACTTTAATCTATAGGATCAGAATGATTAAGAGGTTTTAAAAACTTTGATACCTCATAACCAGTCCATACTTATGAACTTGGGAATCAATGACAATGTGGTATGCCTGAAATTTGAGACCATTTCAACCTAAGAAGTTCTGGAAAAGCCACTTTTACAAAAATAAGTACTACTCTAAGTCCCTTATGGTGCATTTATGAGTTGATAATTTCAATATTTTTATCATAAGTCCAGGATACAGCCTCAACAAATGTACCAACTCACACATTTAAAGGTTTGTACCCCTATACTTCTTTGGTTTTATAGATTATTTTCTGTATTTATGCCAACCTTTTGGTGCTTGCTGAAGTTTTTAAAGCAAGTTTTAGTTTTGCAACAAACTTCACATATAGATAAGAGACTGGTATAAATTTACATCCGTGATCCTCGGAGCATGTTTCTGAAAATATGACTTGCAACAGCGGAAGAGTACTTCAGTCCGGTCTCCTGACGCTACCGACTACGCAAAGTGATTTAGTGTTGGTTCTACATTCAATAAATAGGTATCAGGAATGGTACAAAAAAAGAGAATCATTTAACACTGCTTCTTCAGGCATAGAGATGACTTTTCTTCGTTCAAGCAACACCCATAAAAATATTGGCTTTAAAGCTCTGCACTGGTGCTGGTGACAGCTTCTGGTCTGTGGTGTAAAGTCCTGAAGAAGTGAGCACAGGAGGATTGAAACCTTGGGTTCCTTAAACAAAGCTGCATGAAACTGACATAAAACTCAGTCAAAAAGTCCAGCCTTGTGTTGTAAGAAAATATAACAATAACTAGGGCCTTCATTGGCTTGTCTTTTTGTCATCTAGGCTGTACTCCACAACCACGACTTCCTGTAGGAGATGTGCCTGATTGACAGCTGTGTTTGTCAACTCGTGATGGCTCTTTGTAGTTGTAATCCAAACCCACAGCTTCAAATAGTCCATAAAGTCTCTGAGAAGCTCCAGATTACACATTCACATTTAAATCCTTCAACAGTCTCATGAACTTTTTGACTCTGAATGTGATTGTCTTGCTACGCATGAAAGCCTCTTCTGCGCTTTCGTCTCCTTGATCGAAAACATTTAACCAGCAGCGCCAGCAGGATAATCACGACTAACAAGGTTATCACGACAACCGCCGTGTAGTTTGGGGCATCTGGTTGGTGACACATTTCTCGGGTCAACTTCTCAATGTTCACCGGCTCCGGAGACTCCTCGTGAACACAAGTCACGGTCTCAATGTCAGGAACAACGATCGTGGAGTGCTGCACCGTGTGGAGGAAGCCCAGGTTGTCGCAGCAGCTTAGAGGGTTGGAGCCCATGTATAGGGTCTTTAAGGAGCGCTCCAAGGCGAGGACGGTGGACTGGTCTAGGGTGACCAGGTTGTTGTTCTGCAGGTTCAAGGACTCAATGGCGGAGTCTTTGTTCCAGGTCGGTAGGGTGTTCAATTGGTTGGTGGACAGGTCAACGTGTTTGAGGCTCTTCAGGGAGGTCAGGTCTGTGTTTAGGCTTGACATGTTGTTTTCCCTCAGCAGCAGATGGACCAGTGAATCCTCCAAGCCACACAAGGAGTCCTGGTGCATGTCTAATCCTGGATTTAGGGACAAGTCTAGTAATTTCAGAGGGGTTTTCACAAACGCCTTTGCAGGAATGGTCCTCAGATTATTTTCAGAGAGGTACAGGAAGTGCAGGTTGTAAACAGATGAGAATGACACACAACCAATTGGATCCTGGTGGTTTTGGTCCTTCGGCATTAAGCCATGTTGGTTTTGCTCACTGTTACAGATTTGCAGATTGTTCTGCTGCAGCTGCAGGTACTTGATGCTGGGCAGTCTTTGAAATATTTGCTGGTCTAAGACAGTAAGATCATTTCCCTGTAAAAAGAGCTTTTTCAGGGAGTGAAGGGAGTTTTCCCCAAAAGTCAAACTCTGTAGAGAATTATGGCTTAGATTGATGACCTTCACCTTGTGCAGAATGTCTTTAGATGTGACAGAAAACGAGCTGATACAGTTGTTACTCACATTGAGGACTTCAAGTGATTCCATGTTGGAAAAGAAAACCTCAGGTAAACTTTTGAGTTTATTGTAACTCATGTCCAGGTATTTTAAATCACCCAAATTTGTGAGGTTCAGGACACGCCCTGTGGTGTTGAGAGTCTGAATATGGTTTCGCGATACGTTCAGAAATTCAAGCACATTCTTTTCTGGGAGGAGAGGGAAGTAAAGCATTTTGTTTTCACTCAGATCCAGAGAGCGGAGCTTAAAGGAGTTATCCGACTTTACACTCTGGAAAAACTCAATGCTATTCTTGCTGAGATTGAGGACCTCCAAGTTGTAAAGATTGAAGTCTATGATGCAGGTGATTGAATTCTTAGACAAATCGAGCTCAGTCAGATGATCCAAAGAGTCGAAAGCTCCATTTTCTATCTCCAGGATGACATTGTTGTGGAGACTAATTTTCCTCAAAGATGATGATCCGCTGAAGGTGTTCTGTGCTATTTTTGTGATGCTGTTGCTGTCCAGTGAAAGGTTTGCCAGAGATGGGGATTCAGCCAGGAAGTAGTCTGACATACCCGTGTACAACCCATTGCTTGAAAGATCCAATGACTCCACAGCCGCGAGAGGGCCAACGCTTATTTTGGAGAGTGCGAAAACATTCAGGTGATTCCGGGAGAGATCCAGGACTCTCAGATCCTTCAGGTGTTTGAAGAGTCCTGGCTGGATGAAGTGGATCTTGTTGGAATGAAGGTTCAGTTGGTGTAGGCCGGTGTGAAAGCCTAAAGTTTCCAACGAGAGGTTTTGAACCTGGTTTCGGGAAAGATCCAGCATTTGGACTCCCTGAGGAAGGTCGAGTGGTGCGCTCCTGAGACTTAGATCGCTGCAGAACACATCCATCTGGACCTGGAAACAAAGACAAAAACAAGGGTTTGATTAATTCATCGTAAGGCCAGACTTCTTTACCATGGCATAACTCAGACCAAGACATGTAGAAGGATATCTGGGAAACCATTTGGCCATTTATTCACACATACATTCCATTTTATTTCACTAAAACACATCGTCTTCTCTTGTGATTGGCTAACCTAGGTTTTAGCTTTGCACTATACTGCCTCCAATGGGTTTGGCATGTTTAAAACAACACTCTGGGGTGTAATTCGGTGGGGTTTTGTGGATGAACACTTGTCTTAAACCAACCAATGTGGCGGAGATATTTGCTTTTATAAAGACCCGGCTACATGTCCGCAAGGCCTTTAAACGTCTAAAGCAGAACAATAATTTCGGAGTCAATCTTCTGGCAGCTATAAAGTCCTTTGAGACACAAGCTGGTGAGTTAATCTGAGAAAAATGACTTTTGACTGTTTCTTTTAAACTCAATTAACAGGAAAGGAACAAAACATTTTTTAGCAACATCGAAAACATGACAAACATTTTTATTACTATGTTCTGTCATTATCCATCTATTTTCCACCCTAATAAATTCAACCATTTCACTCATTAGGTGTAGCTTGTAACAGAAACCACATGGCCCCAAAAAGCCTGTCCAAAAACAGTTCATAAAGCTGTCTCCTCCCCTGTTTTCTCTTCCACTCGACTACATTTAACTTCCTGGCATATTTGCGGTGTTATGAAACGGGCATTCTTCAGGGCTCACGAGATGGGTGTAAACAAACATGCCGATCTATTTACTCAAGGGCAAAACATCTTGTATCTGTTATCAGGCATGGAGGAACAAACAGAGAAGATTGATGAGAAAACGCCACAGAAAGCTGAGTCCATTCTCTGTGATGGTGAAGTATGTATGTAATCTCAGACAAATTGTATCCACAAGCCCGTTTCTGTTACATCTGATTCTTGCTAAGACGTTATACATCAGATTTAGTCATAGTGTCTTTAGAAAACAAAGGGTTTGTGTTTTCTTTTCGTTATTATACATAAATTCTGTCCTTGCGTCTCGAATCACAGATTAATTTTAATTAATTACATTCTTTGGAAAGCTTAGTTCAGTTTCATCAGTCACACCCAACTGACAAAATCAAGTAGGCTAAAATATCTCAAAAAGCAGCAAATTGTGCTTCAACATAAAGAAATTCAAGAACAGACGCGAAATAAAGCCCAAGATTGATTATAAACTAAACCGAAGTGTTTAGGACCATGCCATGAGCCTAAACACGCTGTTCATTCTCCAATCAGTTCTGGAAAGGAGAGTAAGGTAAAATTCATTCACATCAATGTACATTTAATATTTCCAATTTTCACAAAGGCAGCCCCACTGGTCTCCAATTTAAAGAGTCTGCAGTAAATTTCCCTTTTTTTTTGCACTATAAAGAAATGTTATACCCTATACCTTAGATGCACCAGCTTTGAACTGCTTAAAAAGAGTTCAGGGATGGTCAATAGAGACTTGTTTTGCAGCTCTTGTTAGTTGGCAACAGAAATGACCGGACAGGAGGGAGAAAGAGACGGGAAGCAACAGGCAACACAGGACGTCAGACCAGAAAACAAACCAGGAATGTTGAAGGTCTTCCTGAACCCCAGCCATGCAGCCATGACTAGGAGTGCCTGAAACCTTCCTGAATGTCGATGTCCATATTTTTGACCTCTTAATTCCAGACATCCTCCGATGTTCAAGGCCTCTCAAAAGTCATAATCTACCTAAACCTTGATGTTGCATACATTTTACTCAGTTAAGTCAGTGCACAACACTGACAATGTAGAGCAGTAATTGTGTTTTTCCCCTTATTCTTTCCCTTTTCCTTTTAAAAATGACACAGTGCTAGTCTGACAAGTGTTATCTTACCAGATCTATTTCTCTGTTTCATAGACCTCAATTGTCTGAAACCCTGGAACATCACCAGCCAACTGCTCTGCTACAGCCGTGACTATCTTGAACAAACACACAATTGTTCATTTCAGCTCATTCTCACATAAACTGACCAGGGCAGGTTAAAAATAAATCTAAATGCATGATTTATTTCCTGATATCTTGAATTCTATTTGCAGAGGTGTGAAGAGAGTTTGGGAAACTACCCAAAGTTAACTTTTTCTAAGTCGTATTTGAATATTTAGAACATAAGTTTTGTGACGAATTCAAAGCCAGAAGGGTAAGAACAGAAAGTCTGGAAAGATGATGAAATGTTAAATTCCTTTTGCGTTATTAGAGATGTAGTCGGTAATGTTTGACACTGTAGTCTTGAAAAGTAGGAATTTATTTTTTTAGGTGTGTAAATGCTAAATGCATATTGAAATCTCTTTGTATTTCAATATGAATGCAGCAAAGTATGTAAAGTAGAAATGGGATGTACTTTTTATGAGGTATGATGAGGTAGCATCAGTGGTAAAGTAAAAGCAGTAAAACTGGAACTGAAATTTAGATATTTATAGTAACCCACACGGTTCACATAAAAGCTTTTGCCTTTCATTTACATTCACAAGTAAAACAATTGTCTCCTAGATTTCAGTAAGAACAAAATAGCGACTCCCGAGTGCCTGGACATTTTTTTGTGTGCATTTTTGGCTATTTTATGCATAACTCTGGATTTTTCCCATTATGCAAATGGGAAAAATGGTGGCCCTGGTTGTTAATGTTGGGGTAAATTTTAATTTTCCGAAAACATTTGACTTCAAGTCTTTAAACTAAACAGGGAATCTAATCCAATATAAATTTAAGGGAATATGGGAAGGAATCTCGCATTTTCTTATAAGAAATAAATATACTTTAATGACTAAACCTGCCATTTAAAAGATTAAAAATGGAGAAAACCTATGAATACTGATCATGTGGAGTGTGTTTCAAAAGTAATTAAAACTAGCAACAACTCTCAAATACTTAATACATAATATTTATGTATGAAATTTTAAAAGGAGACAAGTGGAGAGCAAAACGAAGGAATCCCAAAGTTTACTGCTAACCTCTAAAGTTATTGAACACGACGACGACTCTTGTAGTCTTAAGAAACTACAATTTTTGCAAGTATTGTTTGTGTGTTTTGTCTTTCAGCATTTATCAAATACATACAGGATGACGTACAGAAAGAAGAGGAAAGCTTGTTGAGGTACTATTTTTATCATGTTGTCCCTGTTGTAAAAATCACAGAAGTGAAACTGGAACCGATATCTGGATAATTATAGCCACACACATGACCTCATCAAATGAAAGTGACACACATTAACTTCCATATGATTCTGACTTATTCACATATAAACTTTGCCCTTTACTATGTTACAGGTTAAATTCATCATGTGGATTTCTGCACGAAACCAGGAGCATGACTGCAGTTCAACTTCTGCAATTATTTAACATCATGACAAGTCTTCATACGCATTTTCTGTTCTTTCCTTGAAAATTATTCATCCTTGTGAGTCGATGTCTAGTAACTGAGTCAATTGTAAAAATCGATTACACCACCATAATGTAACTGTGCCATTCAAGACATGCCAGCTGCTTGCAAACCAAATCCTCTACACAACTGTTGC